>NC_134820.1:11987409-12099909 GCF_046742065.1 Oratosquilla oratoria | reverse complement strand
CCGATGTCAGTAAATAGACCCCGCCCCCGGACCGCACGCGGCGGGGGAACTTAGCGTAGAAGAAAACTGGAGGAGGCTGGAGGTTGATGTAACCCACTATCGGCGGGCCATGTACTTATCGATGGTTGACTGCGGCCCGGGACGCTTCGCCATTTGGCGGGAGCTGAAGACGGATACGGTAGAGGAAATTGCACGGGTAATGAACGAGATATTTCTGGAACGGGGTCCAGTGGGGGCGCTGAAAGAAATGTTGGACAAGTAGGGCACGATACGTTTCTTTCGGGTTGCTTACCGGCCGAGCGGAAATGGAATAGTAGAAGGACACCATCGTGCGATTAAGTTAATCGCCGAGAGGTATAACATGTCTCCTAAGTCAGGCCAAGACGAAGGCTCGGTTCCACAAAGAGCCTTATTTAAATATGATTGACGACATCCCCGGGTAGGGCCGGGGCTACCAGCTAATACTGAAGAAGGCCCCGCCTCAGTACAGGTAGGGGAGGAGGTATGGGTGAGGCCAAAGGATGGTAAATGCACGTCACAGTGGACGAGAGGGATCGTAGCGGAGGTAAATTCACGGAACAATATATTTGTCGAGAGGGTGCCGCGATATATCTTAGATATTCGTCGTGTGATGAGTGACGGAGAAAATGAGGAAGAGAGTCACAACGTGGTAGTGAACGAGGGAGTGGCACCCCGGAGACCACAGCGCGACAGACACCCTCCAAGATGGCTGAAGGACTACGAAGTAGAAAATTGAGGAGACGAAGAAGACGAAGAATAGGTGGATCACGAGATCAAGGGTGTGTGGTGTACAGACGGGGGTGCGCAGTTGGCAGCCCTGGAGCGGGATCAAAAGGTGAGAGTGAGGCGGGAGTGCCGCTGGCACGCCAGGGCGTCGGGGCCCCCAATGTGTGCTTGCAAGTGAACTGAGGGGAAGTAAGTAGAACCGTGCTAGGATTAGGTTTACTAATAGGCAATGGTGTTATGTAAGCTAGGATAGGGAATGATAGAAGTGTGTGGTGCGACATGAAGGTGGATTAAAGAGTGAACCAGAAGCAACCGAAGGGACGGGGTTTCTACAGAAATCAGGTAAGTGATCGACAATTTCCTACAACTTCCTTGTGCTATACCCCTGAAGCTCCAATTTTGCACCCATGCGCCTCTCATTTTCTTATTTTTCTAAACTAGAGCCACTATTTCAACCGGGATAGCTTGTGTACAGACAAAATGCCTACGTGAACCATCTCCCATTTTTATATTTAAGCTGTGGCCACTAAATTAAACTAAATATAAACAATATAAACACTAACGCAGGCTAGCCGTCCAATATGGCGGACTAATGACAAGTCACGTGAGAAAGTCACGCGGGTGAAAACTCTCTCTCTCTCTCTCTCTCTCTCTCTCTCTCTATATATATATATATATATATATATATATATATATATATATATATATATATATATATATACACACACACACACGGCCCGGTGGCGGATTGGTAAGGCACTGGCCTCACAAGCCGGAGAACCGGGGTTCGATTCCCCGGCCGGGCGGAGACAAGTTGGGTTTGTCTCCTTTCACGTGTAGCCCCTGTTCACCTAGCAGCGAGTAGGTACGGGACGTTAGTCAAGGAGTTGTGACCTTGCATTCCCGGTGTGTGGAGTGTGAGTGGTCTCAGACCTACCCAGAGATCTGCTAATAATGAGCTCTGAGCTCACTGCCGTAGGGTGGTGTCTGGCTGTCTCGAAAAGAGGCTGCAGCAGATCCGAGGTGAATACACACACACAAAATGCCTTTTCTCCTTTATAAGGGGATTGGCCAAGTGAAATCACTTACATGATACACTAATAAAGCCCATTCAACCACTCCTGTCTTTGGAGATGAAGGGTCGCTCTGTCCCCCATGACGGTGTTTGAGTCAGAAGCAATGCAACGAGACACAGATCTCCAATACCAGGACCCGACAGCCAGAGCTTGTTTTATACTAAAACACCACCATCAATTTTTGCCCGCATTGTGTGTCAAAAGACTTGTGATCACCAAGCGTCAACTGGCAGGGCTTTGACGTGATCACATCTCTGCACTTGGCCGTCCTAAGGAGTTAAGATGGGAGGGACAGCAAATGGGATTTTGGATGGATGCGGGATAGGTGTAATGCGAGTGTACGCCTTGTCTACTAAGAAGAAGGCGAGAAGTTCACGCCGGGAGGTGCTGAGTAGCCGCGGTCGAAGCCATCTCTTTTGCCCTAATAGGCGCTTACGGGACTGTTGGGACAGGTAATCAACAGTCATTATTGGGAATCGGAGATAAGTGCAGGATTTAAACCATTACTAAACGGATGTGAGACCAACACTTTTTGATTGCCATTCCTGTACTGTATAAGAAGAAAAAGGCCTCCTGTCACGTGTTTGGTCGAATGGGTTAGAGCATTGCCACTTTTGATGGAGTTTAAGGTGACGGCGGTTCAAACTATGCCGCCCGCGAGTTGGATCAAGGCCATGGTTCATTAAATTCCACGCTACAAAGTCCTCTGTATAGGGGCACAGTCTTAGCCTCCTGAGAGGGAGGAGTTCATGAGTGGTGGACCTTACTTAAATGAGTTTTGCATTTGATAGAAACCACATCTAGGCCAAAGACCCGGTAATAAACATATGAAGTCTGGAGGAAAGAACAAAATGTGATATGGCATGATGACTGTATAGAATATAGATCGTAGACTTCACACTTATTTATTTTTTTCTTTCTTTCCAGAGGATTGACTGAAATAGTTTCCAAGTTTTTGGAACGAGGAGCCCAGCTGGGTGCAGTTGACATTTTACGTGCAACTCTATTGCATTATGCAGCACAGCTTGACCATAAGGACAGAGTTGAACAGGTAACATTTTTACTCCATACATTTTTCAGCCATTTTGCTAATGTTTTTCATTCATTTTTGGCACTGCTTATATTGTATTACTAATATTGTATATGACTGATTTCATATTTGAAAAGGACAACAGTTGGGATTTGGATGGGTGAAGGGTGTGTGTATGCCTAAATAAGGTCATCCCACTCCCTTATAAAGAGAAAGGGCAATTGGTATGTATGTATATTAATGTTGATCATCATCTTACTCTTACCCTCATCCTTAAAAGAAATAACTAGTCCCAGTATCCCTGAGTAGATGGCTTTGAGGAATTTATGGCTATATTGAGTATTTTAAGTTGGACTTTTTGTGTTATGTTCCTTTCAAATCCAAATTTGTAGATCCATTTTCTGTACACGTTTGTCCTAGACAACAAATGGTAATTGAATACTTTGCCATAGATTAGCAATTTCTGTTTCAAAAAGAATAAAAGAATAGATTTTAATACAAAATATAACACAAGGAAAAGAAAATTATTACATTAATTCAAAGAAAACGGAAGAGCAGTAAACAAAAATTGTAGTTGAATAAGACTTGGTGGATGCACATTTTCCCCTTTCTTTTCCTTCTGTATATGTAATAATATAATGCACGGATTCCATAAGTAATTAATGCATATTATGATGCAAGTACCACACCACCATCAGCACCAACATACGATTAAAAAGAGAAAATTAGACATTTTACTCAAATTTAGGCATGCCTGAATATTTAAGCTCCGTATACTTAATTTCATTTGTGAGACACTCGTTAATGTCAGTACTTATCACGGGAATACACACCCAAATTCCTCAAAACAAGTTAGGCTTTGTAATTTTTTCTGTTATCCAAGCAAACAATCTTCCAAGTCAAAAGGACACTTATGTATGAAGTCATCAAAGGCGTTTTTTCTTCGACACTCTCCTGCCCTTTGTCCCGAAATCCCTGGACAGTGGAAGGAGGAGGGGGTGGTTGAGGGGCATGAGAATTCTCATACACTGGGAAATTAGTTGAGGGGGATAGCTGCAGTTGGGAGCCAAAGTTTAGGAAATTTGGGACGCCGGCTGGGACCACGCACGTTCCCTTCAAGTCGAGTGTGTAATTTAGATTTCGAAGGACCAGAAAAACGTTTCTCAAAAGAGGGGAGCAAACTCATGTAAATCACAGTCCTAGGCTAATTAAACAGAACTTACTACACTGATTTTATTATGATTCAAAATATCTCCACAATCAGTGGCATGCAATTATTCACCAAGTTTTATCATCCATATGTTTATCATGTAAATCATTTCACAGAGAATCACTTATCAACTAACTGGGCAAGATGCAACATACAGTACGTCTTTGGTTGGAGACTTCCTACCTGGCTAGCCCTGCGCGCTCTAAGACCTAGCTAAATATAAAGATAATACCTCTGATTATTCTCTCCTATAATAGTGCATTGACTGATGATGTCTTCAAATGAGTGGATACGTTCAGTTAGACAGGAAGCTATCGATATTCGTAGATCCGTGCGTCGCATAGGGGCGGTAGGAACCATGCCTGTCCTTAGTCGATAGCACTGAACACGTGGTAGCGTAAAGGAATCCCACCCAAGGATTTCATTTATCCGATTTCGTCGATCTTTCCGCTTCATACACACTCTAGAAGTCTGTCTTCCTGAACACGTAAGTTCCATGCATTGAATCATTAGAGTGGGTTTGACAATGAACCCCGACTGTTCTTGTAGATTCTGATTTCGGGGCACGTCACGAAGCACAGTTTGGGGCACGTCACGAAGCACATTTCTTGTTTCAGTAATTTTCCGGGACACTCTAAACACAAGTCACTGCAACGTGATTGGCGATGGCCAACGATGAGAATAGTATGTTCATGTTGATTTATTCACTTTCGAGGAAGCGAGGTCCTCAGACGTGTTCTCTTGGAGAGTGTGGCGTGCCTACTGCCTACTGTGAGGACGTGATGCCTACTGCGTGATACTACTGGCACAAAGCACGAGGTCCAGTGCGTTGTTTTCGGTGGGCACTTTTCCAATCGTTAAATTGCGAGAGGAATGTGACGCAACGTCTAGGCCGAAGTTGAGTCATTTTTAATAGTCTTGTGAGGTAGTTACTAGTTACGAGAAAGGGACACAGGATCCTAACTAGCCTAATTAAAACTAGCCTAGACGAGAAGTGGCAAGTGCACAGGGGTGGGGGGGGGTAATACGCAGCGAACCCTTAAACCAAAACAAATGAGAAACAAAATCAAATGGTAATACATAGGTAAAATGTATCAGTCATACACAAAGTACAAGGGTACAAAAATGTAATAGGGAGAATTAGGTAAACTAATTGAAAAGTTGAGACATTTCAATCTTAACATTATAATATCTGTAATGATTTCGATCATAAGCATACGAAGACATCTTGGAAGACGAGGGGGCGGGGATTCCTGAGTAAATAGAACTCCCACAACAGTTGCCGGGGAGAAGGGGGAGGGAAAATACCAAGAAGTAGTTACTAGAGGCCTTAAGACTTCCAGCGATTCCATTCTATAGAGCGAAGGAAAAGTAATAACCGAAGACCTGAAGAGACGAAAAAAAATGGGAAGCACTAGGAAGTGTGTCACGACGCCGAAGTTGTGACACCCTTGGGTCCACGTCCCTCACGTGTAATGTCAAAAGGATATTCATATCATAAGTCATGAACACGAGCGAATCCTATTCTCTAGCCTTCAAGTCGTTCAGGCACGACAAGAACTAACCCACAGCTTCCGATAACTCCCCCTCTCACCCTCACCTTCCCCCTTTCCCCCGCAGCTCACCTCCCCTGCTTTCGCCCCCAGAACTGTTTATGTTAAACCGTGGTGTTCATCCTGATCTATATGATGAAATAATCCCTTGTGTGGAGTAAACCCTCTTCTTAGGATTAGTATGTATTTGACAGCTACCTAACTTGGGTACTTCACCTCCGGTATATTAAGGACACATGTATGAAAATATCACTCCTTAGATTTTTAGCCCATACCTCTTGGGGCGCTGACAGACAAACCATCCTCCTATTACACCAAACACGTATCCTCTCAAAGTTGGAGTATGGACGTTAAATCTACTTATCGGCTTCTGAAGCTTGATTTCGTGTGTTGAATCATGTCAGTGTCCGCTTATCAACCGGTGCATTCCGCTCATCCCCAATACCAAACATGCTGGTGGATATAGGCATCCTTCCTTAGGACCTACGTTACCAATCTTCGTTACTGAGATATTGGTATCGAGTTCAGCGTCTTCCTGAGTGTTATTTGTAAGTCAGAATGCTAAGACTCACACTCACAAATGTATACATCTCGCCCAAGCTTCCCTAAACCTTTCAGTTTCAGGGTAGCATCTGCCATGACAACATTAAATGTACCTGCCATTCCTGTATGCCCCAATCGATTTCCTAAAGTTGGTTACTGGCAATTCCCCCAATGTTACTGCCTGCAACCCTGATACTCCTAAAGGCGCGTTTACACCGGTGAACCTTTTCGTGTGCACAGGAGGCATGCACCTATTTCATGGAGAGGCAAGCAGAGGCATGCCTCTGCGCAAGGGGAGGCATGCCACCAAATCTGTGCGCACAGGCCAATGTGCACACACGCACGTAGGTGCAAGTGTTTCCCCATCTGGGATGGGAAGACTCGTGCAACAGTCGCCAGTCGCACGCCAGCGTGAAAGGGATTTGTTCCGATCCTTACCCCTTGCCAACTGGTGGACTTGGGCCTTGTGTAAAACAGGAATTGGGGTCGCAGATTAGTGATATTTCCTATCCTCGGGAATCAGTTCGATTCCAGGTTTCAAGGCATAAGTCTCTGTTGGTGTAGTGGGCTAAGGCTCTGTCAAGGTGATCTTACGAGTGGCCGAAAGTAGTGGGTTCGAATCCTGCATGCGACTGTCATAAAAATTATCGGATTGATGTCGCTGTTACTAGCGAATTTCTCTCACGTTCCCCTTTGTTACGGCCTTGCTCCAGAACCTGAAGTCGACTTACCCCTACACTCGGAGTTAGTTACATACATTCCTTCACCTTCGGTCAAACCTAGCAAGCCCATGACTGATATATATATATGTATATATATACACATATATATATATATATATATATAAATATATATATATATATAATAGTAATAATAATAATACCAAAAATCATCAGGTCACCGATTTAGCCCAAACTTAACCCAGTGGGAGAGAGTCGTCCACAGTGCACAGTGCATAGACGCGAGGGACTTGGATCCAACGACGTGTATAGCGACCTGCCAAATTTGAGCCACTTTTCTCATTTTTCCCATTTCCGCCTCTGACACCCTTACCTTTGGCCTGAGTGCTGTCCAAGTGCAATGGGCAGCAGGCCTGGTGGCCCTTCACCTGTGGGTGTGATGGTGGCCCAATCGGAGCAGGTCACGACCATGATTAATGATAGCAATCTAACTGATCTAATTATTAATCCACAAAATACATTTATTCCCCAGAAGTCAATACGGAAAAATAGTAATACCCCCAAATGGATGACGGGTAGATTGAAACATGAGATCGGAATGAAAAGAAGACTTTACGTAAAAATAAAAAACGGGGAATCACACCTTAGATGAAGATATAACGAAATGGCAAAGCTGGTTAAAAAGAATAGCGTACACGTACAGTGAAACGTAATTATGAAATTAAGGTTGCCAGTCAAGGAAGATCCAACCCAAAGGGTTTCATCTCTATAGAACAAAAAATAAAGAAAGAATAAAACCTATTAAAAACGATGAAAATGTCATGATAGAATCGGAGGAAAAAATGAGTAAGGAGTTTAACAATTATTTTCTATCGCGGTTTACTAATGAGAGGTTAGATAAAGTACTTGACTGCGATCCAATCTTCAGAGGGGATGAAGAAAGTAGTCTATCTAATATCAGCATTAGTCAAGCAGATTGAAAGACTTAAAACTACAAAATCCCCGGGTCCAGACGAAATTTTTCCGAGAATGCTTAAGGAGTGTAAATTTGAAATCTGCGACCAGTTAACTGAAATATTTAATAAATCGGTAGACACTGGTTTTGTGCCTACTGCTTGGAGGCAGCCAACGTTGTCCTGTTTTAAAGAAGGGAAATAGATCGTCTATATGCAACTACAGGCCAATCAGTTTGACATCGGTTATAGGAAAAATGCTTGAATCAGTAATAGTAAATAGACTCAGAGAACACATCGAAAGACATAATTTAATTCGTGATTCACAGCATGGTTTCTCCAAGGGTAAGTCATGTGTGACTAATCTTCTATCCTTTTACACTAAAGTATATAAGGCGTCAGATAACAATGATAATTACGATGTTATTTACTTTTGACTTTAGCAAAGCGTTCGACAAGGTGCTGTAGCCAAGCCCTTTCTTACTTAATTATTGTATATATTTATTGTATATGTATCTCCTTTATTGTATATATCATACTTCTTTATTATACATGAGTACTTAATATCAACATATATCTATTGTAAATGTTTTGTATAAGTAAGCCTATGTAGTCATTACAATATAAGTGTCCTATACATAATTATATAACCGAATATACATACGTCATTAGGCGTACGCTAAACGCGTATGCGTCTATGCCAATTGTACACGTCGTAGAATTAAGGAACTAAATATATGTTACCCTTAACCATTTTGCATGCATATTCATCATTATATGTAATTGTTCTCTTGTTGCTGTATATTTCTATGTATATACCTAGATATGTTAGTATGTATTGTTTTGCTCAATCTTTTTCCCGCTTAGCAACAATGTAACAGAAAGTAGGCCACAGGCGCGTCTTATGCCCAGCTAGGCCCCCCAAGCATTCGCTTGTGACAGATCACTTCCTGTCTTACTTGTGTGTAGATCTCCGCAATAAACTTCTACCAAAATACTGCGTGTTTGGCACTTACCACAGTAATGTGTATGACCCTAAATCACTTAGGTATGGAGCACTGGGTATTAGGGTCACTTGGGCACTGTCACTCCGGGGTCACCACTGTGGTAAGTGCCAAACACGCAGTATTTTGGTAGAAGTTTATTGCGGAGATCTACACACAAGTAAGACAGGAAGTGATCTGTCACAAGCGAATGCTTGGGGGGCCTAGCTGGGCATAAGACGCGCCTGTGGCCTACTTTCTGTTACATTGTTGCTAAGCGGGAAAAAGATTGAGCAAAACAATACATACTAACATATCTAGGTATATACATAGAAATATACAGCAACAAGAGAACAATTACATATAATGATGAATATGCATGCAAAATGGTTAAGGGTAACATATATTTAGTTCCTTAATTCTACGACGTGTACAATTGGCATAGACGCATACGCGTTTAGCGTACGCCTAATGACGTATGTATATTCGGTTATATAATTATGTATAGGACACTTATATTGTAATGACTACATAGGCTTACTTATACAAAACATTTACAATAGATATATGTTGATATTAAGTACTCATGTATAATAAAGAAGTATGATATATACAATAAAGGAGATACATATACAATAAATATATACAATAATTAAGTAAGAAAGGGCTTGGCTACAGTGCCACACCAGAGACAACTAAATAAAATCAAAGCCCATGGCATAGGAGGAAAAGTGTTAGAATGGATTAGTAACAGAAAACAGCTGGTCACCATAAATTGAGTAAAATCTAGGTGGGGCAATGTTACTAGTGGGGGCCCAGGGCTCGGTTTTGGGTCCCTTTTTGTTCAATATGTACATAAACGACTTAGACGATGGGATAAATAGTGATGTTACAAAGTTTGCGGACAACACTAAAATAGAACGCCTAATTAGAGAGTTGACACCTTGACGTGGTGGATAGGCTTGAGAATCTTAATAACTACAAAAAGCTATGTCGATAGACAATCTCTGCAGGGTCACCCATATCGAACAGGTTTTGTGAGAAAGATCAGACAAAAAAGCAGCTCACACGCACAGTCGCAGGACCCTCTGCAAACTGGCACGTCCCTGATGGCGAACAGGGAAACTCCTCATAGATATATGGGGTACCGTCATAATGACGGCGTGGACCATTGTGCACCATATGGATATAGGGCTTCACCGAATATAACGAATAAGGTGACACCAGAGAAATATCTCACCAGAAACCAGTTGGCACGGAGGTGATTACTGCCAACCCCCTTACATACCCAATATGAACAGCACAACTAAAACAAAACCGGGCGTTCCTGTTGGATCATCGTCTCCTAAAGGTCCAACCGCATTGCCTCGTGTGCTTACGGGCAGTGTACCACCGAATGTGAGTAAGCACTGTCCAAGCAGATCCAAGTCTTGGACATTAAACAATATGAAGAAAATGAAGATCTATACTTACAACGTAAGAATTCTCTCAGAAGATCACAGGCTGGAGAGTTTAATGGAAGAACAAGACAACATCAAGTGGGACATCGTAGGACTGAGCGAAATCCGAAGAGCGGAAGAAAAGCTGTGCAATTACAAGATGGTCACCACCTGTTCTACTATAAATGTAAGGACAAAGAAAGATCTAGTGGAGTAGGATTCTTGATAAGCCGAGAGGTTGCTGGTAACGTAGTCAAATTCAGTAGTTTGTCAGACAGGGTAGCTTGGATTGTGATTAGGCTGTGTAAAAGGTACACTCTAAAAATAGTTCAAGTTCATGCACCAACTTCAGAGTTCAGACGATGAAATTAAGTCTTGCTATAATGATCTAAGTCATTTAATGAATTAAAAAATAAATACACGTTGGTAATAGGCGACTTTAATGCTAAAGTGGGGAAGAAGATGGGAGATGAGACGTGCATTGGGAAGTTTGGAGTAGGTGAAAGGAATGACATAGGCGAGATGTTAGCAAATTTTGCAGAGAACTACAATATGAACACTTTCTTCCAAAAGCGTGTAGGTCGTAAATGGACGTGGAGAAGTCCAAATGGAACAACAAAGAACGAAATAGACTTCATATTAGGAGATGAGAGCAAAAGCGTTAGCAATGTTACGGTGATAAATAAAGTCAACATAGGTAGTGACCATAGAATGGTAGGTTGCACAGCTAAATTCTATTTCAGAGCCGAGAGAAATAAACTAATTTTAAGAAAGAAAATAAGCCTTACAAATGTTAAGGATAATAATAAGAAATTTCAGTTAGAAATTAAAAATAGATTAGAAGCTCTGAAAACTAACGAGGACACCGTGGAAGATATTAATTTGAATTTAGTGAATGTCATTAGAGAATCGGCAGAGAAAGTAGGAAGTACAAAAAACATTAGAGAAAACAAATACTCTCAAGCTACAAATGACCTAATTAAAAGAAGAAGGACCATGCAGATTAAAAGCAGGAGAAACGAAATAGAAAGAGTAGAACTAAACGAGCTTATCAACAAAAGGCAGAGATTAGAGAAAAGAAAGAGAAACATGGATGACATAGAGGAAATTAATCGGAAGGGTAAAAGTATTAAAGTGACCGAGCGCAGACATGCTTTAGGAAGACAGCAAATGGTATGTTTGAAAGATAGAAATGGAGAAATAATTAAATGTAGAGACAGAATGGTAAAAAGAGTAGAAGAATTTTACCAAGAGCTTTACTCGTCGAAGACCGTAGTTGAATCAGTAAATTCATGTGTAGACATTAGTAGTGTACCAGAGATTACAAAGAAGTAGAATTTGCTCTAAAAAATATGAAACGAGGAAAAACACCTGGGGAAGATGGTATATCGATAGATCTGTTGAAAGATGCAGGGAAATTAGTTCATATTAAATTAGCCGAGTTGTACACCCAGTGCTTACGTCAAGAAAGCGTTCCTGGTGCGTGGTGCAATGCTATAGTGATTTTGCTTCATAAAAAAGGGGACCAGAAGGACCTTAGTAACTATCGACCGATTAGCTTGCTATCAAATGTATACAAAGTATTATCCAAAATTCTTACAAATTGACTAAGTTAAGTTTTAGATGGAAACCAACCGAGAGAACAGGCAGGCTTTAGGAGCGGACATTTGACCCTAGACCATTTGCAGGCGATAAACCAACTAATCAAGAAAACGACAAGCTTTTGTAGATTACGAGAAGGCCTTTAACTCGGTAGAACAAATAGCAATATACTAAACTTGCTACGCAAGCAGGGTACAAATGAACAGATAGTAAGCGTTTTAGAAAAGATTTATGTGAAAGGTACCGCTATAATTCGACTACATAAAGATACAAAAAAAAAAAAAATCAAGATCGAGAAAGAAGTACGGCAAGGCGATACAATTTCACCGAAACTATTTACAGCTTGCTTGGAAGATATTTTCAGAAGATTGAGGTGGGAAAAGACGGGTACGGACAGTTGCTCACTGGATAATTGCTCACCGGATAGTTGCTCACCGGATAATTGCTCACCGGACAATCGCTCACCGGAGAAGTGACAAATAGGACACTTGCTCACCAAATATTTTTTTTTACTTTTCTTGAACTTGATAACAAACAATATACAGGATTTTTTAGTTATATTTAGGTTTATTACAGCAATAATACACAAACAATATCCAAACTTTCATATTTTAGTTTTTAATAATTATAAAATTCAATACAAATTTCTCCCATCAATATATAGTAATGATCTTTTACCGGTCTAGTCTAATGGTGTGGCCAACTGCATGTAGAAAGTCAGGAAGACACTGACTTCCTGCAGCATACCCCTGGCACAGATTCCGAAGGCGGTTCTGCATCTGCTAAGTCACCCTCTTCACCCGCTTCTTTGGTGGTTGCCCTCGTTGGTTTTGTATCATTTGTGTAGCCACTACAGCCTGGTCTTTTCGAAAATTGTCGATCAGTGTCCACACAGAGGGATGACTGTAGCCTACAAGTTTCTGAAAACCAATGTTCCATGCGTACAGGAGCTCCAGGGGCACTTTCTAAATGCAGTTGGCCACACCATTAGACTGGACCGGTAAAAGATCATTACTATATATTGAAGATTAATGACGAGTATTTTGTTATCCTCGGCAATTTACATTTATTATTTCGAACTATATGTTCTTGTCATTATTTGCACTTCATGTACATTGATTTATTGCCAAATAAAGTCTATCTATCTATCTATCTATCTACCTAAGATTTGCGGATGATATTATTCTTATTTCAGAAAGAGCAGAAGACTTGCAAGATATGCTAAGTGATCTAAACAAGGAAAGTGTCAAAGTAGGTTTAAAAATGAATAAAAGTAAAACCAAAGTAATGGTCAATACGAAAGTTCAAAGTAAAGAGATTGTAATTGATGATGAGAGTCTTGAGGAAGTTGAAGAGTATAATTATTTAGGCCAGATGGTGAAAATGACCAAATATCATGGTAATGAAATAAGAAGACCCATTGCAATTGGTTGGAAAGTGTTTGGTAAGTATAATAAAATCCTGAGAGGCTCTCTACCTTTATGTTTGAAACGTAAAGTTTACAATCAATGCATTCTACCAGCAATAATCTACGGGTGTGAAACTTGAAAATTAATGAAGGCAATGGAAACAAAACTAAGGACAGCACAGAGGAGAAGGGACAGATCAACGATGGGAATAACGCTGACTGAAAGAGAGCAAGTTGGGTGAGAGAGCAGACTAGAGTAAAAGATATTGTGGAGGCAGTAAAAGAGAGGAAGTGGAATTGGGTAGGTAAGTTAGTGCAAACGACTGATGAGCGTTGGAGCAAGTGTGTTACTGAGTGGACGCCACGAGATGGGAAGTGTGGAAGAGGAAGACCAGACAGAAGGTGGAGAGACAAGATTGAGAAGTTTGCAGGAGTGACGTGGCAGAGCCTGGCACAGTCGTGTGAATCATGTAATGCTATGAAGGAGGCCTTTGTTCAGCAATGGACTCAGGGTGGCTGATTTGATTGAATTAGGTCAGGAGACAACGCAGAGATTCTGCAAGATAATCTTAACAAATTGTTCACATGGTCGGTGAAATGGCAAATGAACTTCAATATCTCTAAGTGTAGCATGTTAAATGTAGGGCTACACAACCCTGAAAATAGATACAGCTTAGATAACACGTTTTTAGAGAAAACTGAGTGCGAGAGAGACTTGGGAGTTCTAGTGAGTCCGGACCTTAAAACCAGGAAACAGTGCATTAGCACCAGGAATAAAGCTAACAGAGCATTAGGTTTCATGGCTAGGATGGTAACAAATAGGAGTGCAGAGGTAATTAAACTCTAGTGATAGACCCATCCTTGACTATGTGGTACAGTTTTGGTCTTCGTCCTACAGAATGGACATCAATTCACTAGAATCAGTACAGAGAAGAATGACCAAAATGATACATGGACTCAGAAATTTGCCTTACGAAGAGAGGCTTAGGCACCTTAACTTACATTCTCTGGAAAGACGCAGAGTGCGGGGTGATCTAATAGAGGTGTTCAAGTGGATCAAAGGCTTTAACAAGGGTGATGCAAACAAGGTCATCATATTAAAACAACAGAGCAGGACTCGCAGTAATGGATATAAACTGGACAAATTTAGATTTAAGAAGGAAATAGGCAAGAATTAGTTTACTAGTGGGGTGGTCGACGAATGGAATAAACTTAGTAAACATGTAGTGAGTGCTGAAACTATTAGTTGTTTTAAGAAACGATTAGACAACTTTATGGATGGGGATGACAGGTGGTGATGGATATGGAGCTGCCTAGTGTAGGCTTTATGGTCTCTTGCAGTCTCCTTCATTCTTATGTTCCTATGTTCTTATAGCACGATTTGAATAACCCACCGAGTTGTGTTGTGTGTCAGTGTCTGAAGAGGGTTTGGGAACCTAACCTATTTTTTCCCATAAGACCTGTTATTTGTCCAACATAAATTTCGTCCTGCACAACAGGCAAAGGAACCTAACACTTGCATTGAGCGAGGTCTGACTGTACTTCAGTTTATATTCAAAATCATCATATTTTTGCTACAGAGTATATCTGTTTAAAAGCTTTATCTATATTTACAAAATTCAGGTCAGCCCCCTCAAAGCATAATTTATATTTACAAAATTCAGGTTAGCCACACCCCCATTTTTTATCCTGGATCTGCCACTGGCTGCATGCGTAATTCTTAACTGGCTTCACATAATTTCTTTGAGACATTACATCCCCTCTGGATGTGTTGTTGAAGAAGATGTGAATAATGGTAACATCTCCAGTCTGTGAACTGAACAAACGTCAGTTATTTATCCATCAACTACAATGCTGTGGAAAGACTTTGCCAGTATTATGCAAGTGCATTTAATACAACTGTCTGTTCCTTGGGAGCTACAACTATTCCACATGACTAGACTAAAGCCATTAGTATATCAAATATGGTTCTCATGAAAACGGAGAGCATTACAAAAGAAAAAATGCATATTTGTACCTGGGCTTGGTACATACATATATATCCATATACCAAGGGCTTTTTCCCCCTTACCAGGGAGATAGCCAGAGTCAAACCATGAATCCACTCCCACCCATTTCATCCCCACATACTCCACTCCCATTCACCACCATCTTCCCATTTGTAATGTTATTTATTTTCATGAGAACCATGTTTAAAACAAATATCTTATCTCAAAAGTACTATTTGAAAGACTTATTAACAAAAATATTTGTCATCAGCTAATATTTTAAAACACAGCATACAACACCATCTCTGTGTTAGTTCCAGTGACATCATGAGCTGTATTTACCTAGTTGTATTTTACGGGAAGGGGAGCTATGCTCGTGGTGTCCCGTCTTCATATCTCATTTTATCTAAACTGTTTTTAAATTCATGTATTGTTTTTGCACACACCACTTTCTCATCTAACTTGTTCCAAATGTCTATTACTCTGTGAGGAAAGCTGTTCTTTTTCAGATCTCTTCTATAACTGTCTTTTTTTATTTTCTTTCCATGTCCTCTTGTATTTCTATCATCCCATTTTATTAGATCCTCTGTGTACCAACCCAAATGTCCCATATGAAAACAGATGATATTCAGCAATATTGAGTTTTTCATCATGTTTTGAGAGTATTATGAACTCCCTAAATATCTCTGACAACAGCCAATACGTGTGGATAGATGGCATAGTTATGGGCTGTCAGTTTGAACCAGAATACTCGTATGTCTCTGAAGAAGTGTTTATATTGGTGCATCATTGGTGCTTACCTGTGTACATGCTGGTTCTGCAATGACGTCTTTGGGCACTCAAAAAAAAAAACAAAGGTATTATATACTCAGTATTTCTGGGTCGAATAAACCTTTGAGATATTGAAGTTCACTTGCCATTTCACCATGTAAATAATTTGTTGAGATCTTCCTGCAGTGTCCCAGCATCTACCCCACCTAATTTGCCATCCTATTTTAAGTGTCATCCACAAATTTACTAATATTGCTATCAATCCCTTTGTCAAAGTTTTATAAAACCTATTTGGTGGACTCTTATATACCTATAGGATACCCAATGGACCATACCATCATTATAATACTATCCCATATGTCTATGACGAATTTCCCAGTTCCCTACAAGGGACATGGGAGTTAGCAGTAAGTCCTGTGATCTTCCTCACATCTTTAATACAAGACCTGTTTGATATGGTTAACCCTGCAGCCCATCAAGAGTATATAACCACAATTACAGGAAGAAGCAAACACCAAACTTCAAGTTTATAGTTTATTCCAGAGCAGTGTTTTTACATAGGAGCATCGTAGAGCCTAACATGGCCTTGCTACATGTCAGGGACTGGGTTGCCTTGGTGACAGGGCTGGTTAGCAGTGGAGTCTGAAGGGAGTGAGTTTGGATGAAGGAAAGGATTGTGAGGTCAAAGCATTTGTTGGCAATGGGAAAAAAATTATGGTCAAGTATGCATTATTCCATATATTGTGAGTGTGAATGTTGTCATTGTACAAATGTAAGCTCAAGATAACATTTTATGTGGCTTGAAATTTGTTTCCCAGATGTGTGGGAATAGGGAAAGACCAGTTCTGGGAATGTGAGGCACTGCTCAGATTATTTTCTTGAATAAAGATGATGTGTTTGAATATGGTGACTTCACAGGGAATATGGTTAGAGGGGCTGGTTGGAATAAACAGGGCTGCAAGAAGATTGCTGGAATGGGTGTTGTCATCAAAAGTAAGGAGTTTAAAATTCCTGAAAACAATCTTGGGCAAGTACCATGACATACTTTATGTATTTCATTATGACAAACACCAGATGATTTTCAGCTATGGCTAGCACTGAAAAGTGAACATATGAAACCTCATTTTGGCCAGTGAAATCACTTGGCACTTGCAAAAATAAAATCTATAGCCTCACAATTTAGTTATTGTTATGGGAGGGGGAACAATTATTTCATGTGTATGTGACACCTGGTTCAGTGACTAAGATTTTTTTTTTTTTTTTTGTCAAGTCTCATTTCTCTTTCCCAATGTGTGCATTTAATTAACTGTGCTTGTATAACTGTAATATACAGAAAAAGAACTGCACTTGTGGATTTTTTTTCTTCTTCAATGATCATATATGGCCTTGAATTAATTTATGACTGGACTGGACAATCGTCTTTTAGTCTATTCCATGAGTTGATACATCAGCATAGTAAACTATTTCTTGATATTGTTCTAGCATGCATTTTTGTTTCTCCCTTTTCTTCCAATTTCTTTCCATGAATCTCATGACACCCTCCCATCCCAAATAAAAAGGTTTTCAGTCAGTTTTATAGGCTCTGTTCATTGACCTGAACACTATAACCATGGCACCTCTTTCTCTTCTTTCTTTTAATGATGGCAGATCCAATGCATCTAATCTCTCCTTATATGGTTGCTGCTCTTTCATTCCCTCAATCTTATTTATATCCTCCATTTTGTGCAGATCAAGGAGCTCATCAAGTTCTGATTTTTTTTTTCATCTATCCATGTAGTGGAAAACCAGTTTTATATTTACCAACAAGTGTGTGTCACCCATAATTTTACTGTTTGTGAAATAACAAAAATTAGGTATGATCAACACTACCAAATCCTTCTCTTTGTAATTATTCCCCTTCCCAATATTTTTTTTTTCACTGAAGTTCATTTTCCGTACTTAGCTCCAGACATATATTCTGTCTAGATCTTTTTGTAACAATTTATAGTCCTTATCTTTTATTCTCCTCATGATCCTGTGTTGTCTGCTAACATGTTAGTACAACTTTTACTATTAATCATTCAATTTACATAAATCAAGAGCGATAAAAGTGCCAGTACTAACCCTTGCAGGACTTGAATTAGTTACTTCCCTCCGTCCTTACATCTTATCTTACAGTAATGCCCTCATCAATCTTACAGGAAATCTCTCAACCAGTCCTAGGGGTTTCCTTCACTAACTCCAATTTCCATGGCAGTTCTTTGTGAGGTTCTTCACCAAAATCTTTCTCCAGACCTAAGTATACACTATCCACCCAGCCCTCTCCTGTAGCACATCAACCACTCCTCAATGCCTAACAGGTTCAGTACATATGATGTTCTGGTACCTGACAATGTTTGCCAAAATGTTCATCTTGTGTATTTACTTAAGTAGAGTATTGAAGAAAGGAGCTATGCTTGTGGGGCGCCATTTTTATTTTTTAATCCATAATAACTACCTTTCAATTTGTGTGTGTGTGTATTTATCTATTTGTAATGTCCAGGACTTGGGTTATGCTCATGGAATCCTATACATATCTCCATTTATCAAACTTTGCTTTAAATTCATTGATGTCTACCTGGATTATTTCTTCTAGTTTATTTCACAGATTAAAGCATCCATGTGGTCAACTCTTTTACTAAACATCCTTTAGACATTCTGCTTAACCTCTTCAATATGGGTCAAATTCTTTCGGGCAGCATCAGCTACATGATGTACAATGATTCTATGATGCATCACAATGCTCGCATTATAAAATATAAAGTTACAGCTGCATTATTTGATCTCTTTCACTTTGAATATTAATAACCACAGAAAATATGATCAAGCCAGTTCATAGAACATGGGGTTTGCTCAGCTATAACTACAAAATAAATATAATCAAGATTGAGAGAAGCAAATAAATGCCTTGGGGGATTAAAAAATGTAATGAGAAATAGACATTTGGGAATGGATGACAAGAGGAGACTGTATGAAGAAGTGATTGTATTGACAGAACTGTATGGGGTATAAATATGGAATATAAGGGAGGAAGTGTTTAAATGTGTATAAGATGAAATACCTGAAGTATGGTAGGGGTTACTAGACTGGATAGCAAGAAATGAGGTGAGGAAGACGGCAGGAGTGGAAAGGGAGTTGGGAAATAGGGTTAATGAAAGAGTTTGGGATGGTTTGGGCACATGGAAAGATTGAGTGAAGAAAGATTATTCAAAGAGTTGTGGAAGGCAGAGGTGGAGGTAATGAACATGAGGGAAATGGATGGAGTAAAAGGGGCATTAGGAAAGAGGGGAATGTCTGTTGAGGAAGGAAAAGAGAAGACAAAAGATAGGGGTGAGTGGAGAGTGGTTGTGTATGGATGATGCTGTGATGCATGGAAGGGAGTGGGTGGGGGATGAGGGAGTATGTGTGAATAATATTTTGACGCAGCCCCAAGAGATTTCTACCCATCTCTTTTTCTGCATGAGGGGATGGAGAAGTGCAGGGGGGGGGGCTTAAAGTGTAGCCAATTAAGTGAAGTGGCCTTGCTATGGATGTGCTGTATCTTGCTGCATTGCTTCTGACCTAGGGCAGTGGGCGAGATGCAGGGATAACCTGTCATCCAGGAGCTAAGAATAGAGGGAGGGAGGGGTGGTAAATGGAAGAGGAGTGTGTGGGGATGAAATGGGTGGGAGTGGATTTATGCCTTTAACTTTGGCTATCTCACTTGTAAGGGGGAAAATGCCATTAGTGTATGTGATGTATAAATGAACTAATGGATCCTGTTTGTATCTTTTTCCATGCTTTTCATAGTTCTAAAGATTGCTGTAATGTAACTTCTTTTTCTTCTCTTTTCCGGTATGGACAATCCCAGTTTATGTAATTTTTCTTAATAGAGTTTAGTCAGCCAGGCTAGGGATCACTTAAATGCTGGATTTTATATTCAATTTTCTATTTTTTGTGTGGAAACCACCTAATCAATCAAACTGTTCCCCTTGGTCTCTCTTGCTGACCTGTAGCCTTCAGGTAACCAGCAACAGCCTCTGGGCAGGACCACAAATCATTCAAGAGAAGATTTGTTGTTGTCTGGGAGCTGTTGGTGTGGGGCACTGCAGTATGAGGTGTTTTGTCCTGTGTGGTTGTTATATCTGGGGCAGTTTATGGCCAAGCCTATTCAGTGTTGGTATAGTTTTAATACTGGATGACTTTCTGAGCACAGGTATGCCAGTATGGTTCTTAGCAGCCATGAGAGGGCTTTTTCTTTGGACCTCATGCCTCAAAGTTGTTGTTAGTATTTAGTCTGATGATTTGTCTTAAGGGCTTGTTTAGTGTTCTGAGTGTGTGTTTTGTTTGTCTGTTCTATGTGGAATAGGTGGTATGCTGCTGGTTTAGTTATACTGTTGCACCCTGCCAGAGGTACCCATGAAATGCAGGGCAAAGGGTGTGCAGTGTCTCAGGTTCCTGTGTAGAACAGTGTTCCTGTCTCCTTCATGCAACATTTTATGTGGAGGACCATAAGGTGGTTTTGGTGCATCCTGTCATCACTCTCAGTGCTCCACCCTGCTAAGCCTAAAAACTGCTCATGTTTGCCCTGCTGACAGTTGGGAACCATGCTGTGGAAGTGCAGTCAAAGGTGATCGCTATGAACTGCTTGCAGATTACCAGAGCCCCTTTCTGCTGTCCAAAGTTAGTGCCTGTGATGAATTGAATCATGTCTGACCTGTTGATCCCCACTACCAGGTCCCTAATATGTGGGCCAAAAACCACAAGTGTAATAAATGTGAGGACCAGAATATTCGGGCTTCCTTCCAATGGGGATGGTTTTCCAATTCATGGCCATCCTGTATGAGCAGTGTCCAGGGTGAAGTCTCCACTCTGTTATCTTTGAGCCACCTTTCCAGCCTGCTCAAGCACGCTTGAGTGCTCTCCACTGGTACCCTGCATTCAATACACTGGGTCAATATTGCCAGGTCACCCACAGATGAAAGATCACCAGTGCCCATCTCTGGTTATGGAGTTGGGAGAGGAAGAGATTGAACAGCAATGGTAATAGCACTACAGAGGGACTTCTGCTTTGAAAACCCAGCCACCCCAGGCCACTCCATACTGTCTTACTATAAAACCTGGTTAACAAACCCCTGCCACTGCCTCAAATGCCTGTCCCAATGATCCCCTTGGATAGTATTTGTCTGGGAACCTTGTCAAAAGCCCTGCTCATATCAATGATCACCATCTGGTGCACTGGTAGAGCATCCCTCCCCAAATCCACATTGGCTGTGGGAGGTAGGGACTTCCAATGTAACCTTTGTTGACCACATTTGCTTTGTTCCAATCTTGGGGCACTCTTCCTTCTAGAAAAAATAAAATAATTTCAATCAAACTGTATTACTACAGGACTATGATCCTACTCAGTGTCTTTTTTTAAATTCATACCACTTGAATGTCACCATCATAAATTTGAGCTTGCTTAACTACTGGGAAAGCTGAGCTATATAATTTTTCTTTTTTCCCCTAAAATATATATGAATATGTTTTAACCTTTAATAGTTTGATTTTGCTGGCCTAGTCCACAAACTCTTTGGCCATGGTACATTTGTGGTCTACCAATACATTTCCTTTCCCTAATCCCAAGGGTTGTTATTCTCTCTTCATAGATTCAACCTTAAAATCCTTCCACTTATGTGGACTACAGATGACCACAGCATATTCAGAACTTGTCTAAGATATTGAAGTTACGAGCAACTTGAATATTTCCTTGTCTGGATATGGAAAATGCAACTTTTATGTTGGCCCCACTACACTTATACCCAGTTCATGATCATAAAGGGACCAATGATGGGTACCTGTTTGTGATGGTCCCTGCCAATCATCATCAGAGCCCAATAACACCCTGACCTCCATCTGGAGGTCCAGTTCTGAAGGCAATTAAGATCCAGATTAGGCTCAATATCTCTTAACAGCCTTGATCTTTCCTCCTGTACACATAAGGAAAGCTAACAACTGATGACTGTTCCCCTCCTCCTCCTATCAGCTGACGACATGGAATCAAACCCACAGTAATGCAACACAGAAAAGAGTCCATCATTTTTCCCCTGAGATCTATGGGAGGGCCTGAATACCAATGGTTGCAATTGTGGAGATATGGGTTTACATTCACAGGAAGTTGAAGCAACATTTATTACTAACATACATAAATGGTGCCTACAATTTCTCTAATAGGAAACCCACAATCCCCCAGTAGCCAGCATCACCCACAGCCCACACCCTGCATGGATCTCTAGGAAGAAATCTTGGATTGTGGTGTTGTATTTATGTGAATCTATTTCTATGTTACCTAATAAAAGGAAGAGGGGACCAGTTGTTGGTTGTCAGCACCCCTTTGTGAAAAACTGTTGGATAGTCAATACTGACAGAGATTTTGGTCCCACTTCAGAGACCAAGTGTCAGCCCCTCAGGCATAGGTGTTCATGAGGTTTGATAATATAGTAGGGAAACATCTCTCTCCAATGTCCCAAGCCTCCTTGCCTTACTTGTATATATGACTTGTTCTGTTTTAGCTTTTGATCTTTTCTAACATTCAAGGGACTAATGGCAGGAACCTGTAAAAAGTGATCCTGTGAGAAGGCTATCAGTCATCTCTCTGTCAGCCATCTTCACACTTCAGTTCCATTTAGGGATGCAGCCCCAAGGTGTTGACACTCAGTCTTTAGATTGGGCCTAAGGTCTCTTTTATAAATTTCAACTACTCCCTTCACCTTTACATACAAAGAGCTGACAACTGGTGACAGCTCCCCTCCGTCTACTACATTCAGTCACTGACAGAAACAGTCCTACAGTAATATAACACAGACATCAGTTCAAAGCTTCTTCCCAGGTAGGTCTCTGGCAAGGCCCAAGGACTATTCCCAGTTGCTGTGGGTTTCCAGTTAGCAAAACACAATGCAACACTCAATTGGTCAAACAATCACCATCTATTGATTATAAATTTCATCAACTATTTCTGATGATAGCATTGGATGGATATTGGATTGGTGTGGGATGGATGACGGGTGGGTGCTTGCCTTGTCTGCCCAGCCCCTTTGGTATGTGTATGTAGTACATATGTCCTGTAGTCATATCCTCCATTTTTCTAAACAGCTAAGCTGTATTTCCAAAAATACCCAAATGTCTGTCTATACCTTTCACCAACCTGTTGTATAAACAACTGATGCCAGTACTGATCCCTGTGGTACTCTGCTATCTATATACCAAGAGTTTTTTTCCCTTTATATGGGAGGTAGCCAAGTCAAAGGCAGTACCTACGCCCACCCATTCCACTCCCATCCACACCCTTTCCTCCCTTTCATGGATGATGGATCATCCTTGTATCCTGCCCACTGCCCCAGGTTAGAAGCAATGTAAAAAGACACAGTACATCCACAGCAAGACCACTTAATCAGTGACCCCCTGGTCTGTCCCCTCATGCAGAAAGAGAGAAAACAGAAATACCTTTGGACTATGTCAAAATATCATTTACATATAAGCATTCCCATCCCCTGTCCCTCCCTTCCTTTCATAACAGTACTGTCTATACACAGCCACTCTAGACTCATCCCTATCTCCTGCATTCTCCCTTCCTTGCTCAACAGACATTCCCCTGTTGCTCAATGTCCCCTTCATCCCATCCATTTCATCCTTGGTCATCCCATCAAATTCATTCCCTCAACCTCTGCCTTCCACTTTTTACTAATCTTTCTTCACTTTTTCCATGTGTCCTTACCATTCCAATACTCTTTCATTAGTCCCATCTTTCATCTCCTTTTCCACTCCTGCTCTTCTCATTTCTCACTCTAACCTAGTAACTCCTACCATACTTCTCAGACACAAACTTTTCCTCTCCACTCACAAATATTTCCCCTGATCCATTAAGAAAATCTTTTACATTCCAATATATTCCCTTTTACTTCCTCTATCCTCTCCTGAATTCATACCTATCTTCAGTGGTGATACTTTGTGAAAGGCCTCATAATCTAAGTTTAAGCAATATGCCCATCCAATTCTCTCATAGAGTATTTTACAAACCTAAATGACTGGGCAAATGCAACTTCCACAATCAGATTAAAATTATCTACCATAATTCTTGTTTCCAGCTCATTTATCCAGATCTGATTATTTCCTCTAATATCTAACAACAATTGTGAATGATGATGGCCTATTATTACCAATAGTTAGCAAATGGAATAGACTGAGTAACCATGTTGTGAGCACTAAAACTATTGGTTGTTTTAAGAGATTAGATAATTTTATGGATGGGGATGATAGATGGTAATGGACATGGATCTGCTTAGTGTAGGCCTTATGGTCTCTTGCACTCTCCTCCCTACTTCCTTTCTTAAAAACTAGTGTTGTATTTGCTTCTCTCCATTTTCATGGTAGGTTCACTTAAATGATACCTACATGTACATCAACAGACAGTTGACAAAGTTAATCCATATTTCCAATTGGTCCCCTATGTATTTACCTAGTTGTATCTTACAGGAAAGGGAGCTACTCTCATGGTGTCCCATTTCTGTATCTTGCCATATCTAATTTGCTCTTAAATTCTTGTAATGTTTTGCACACACTATTGTTTCATCTAGTATGTTCCATGCATCCACCACTCTGTGGGGAAAGCTGTTCTTTTTCAGGTCTCTTCTGTAACTGCCCTTTTTGAGCTTCCATGTCCTCTTGTGTTTCTCTTATCCCAATTTATTAAGTCTTCTATATCAAGGACTTCTATATCTCTCATAATTCTGTAGATGGTCAACAAGTCACCTCTGTCTCTTCTTTCTTCCAGTCAGTAGTTCTAGTTTTGACAATCTTTCTTCATATGACAGTTTAGATAGTGATGGGGCCATCTTCATATTTACTCTCTGGATTTTCTCAATCTTCCTTATATTCTTTTTAGTACTTGGTAACCATAGTGTCACTGTGTACTCCAATTTTGGCCTTATCAGTGTGACTATTATTTTTTTTACCATTTCTTCATACAAATAAGTAAAAGCCACTTTATTGATCTTAGCAAGTTATATATGTGTGTGCTTTCTATGTGGAGCTTTTCTATTGGCTATCAGAGCTGTACCCATATCCTCTCTTTATTTACAACTGTCCATTTCCCCTTTTAGTTCATGTCATAAATTTTTGGATGGATGTCATGTGGAGTGTCTAAAAAAGGGAGGTACAGTATTGGTGGACTGGCTGGTGAGGTTGTTTAATGTTTGTCTAAAAGAGGGTAGAGTGCCAGAGGACTGGAGGAGTGCCTGTACAGTTCTGCTTTACAAGGGAAAAGGGGACAAGTGTGAGTGTAGTAGTTTCAGAGGGATCAGTTTGATGTGTGTAGTTGGGAGGGCTTATGGGAGGGCTTTGAGAGGATTAAGAGAGGAACAGAGGGAGTAATTGGTGAGGAACAATTTGGGTTTAGGACAGGTAGGGGTTGTGTGGATCAGATTTGTGTGGTAAGGCATATGTGAGACAGCTTTGGGAAAAGGTAAGGATGTTTTTTGGGCCTTTATGGATTTGGAAAAGACTTATGACAGGGTAGACAGGAAAGCACTAAGAGGTATTGCAGATATATGGGATAGGAGGAAAATTGTTAAGAGCAGTCAAGAGTTTTTATGAGAGTAGTAGAGCTTGTGTTAGAAATAGAATGTGCAGTTTAAGGTAAAGGTGGGACTTCACCAAAGATATGTTATGTTGCCTTGGCTGTTCAATTTATACATGGATGGGGTGGTGTGAGAAGTAAATGCAAGGGTAATGGGCCTGGGAATGGAGATGGTTAAAGAAAATGGAGAAAAATGGGATATAAGGAAGTTGTTGTTTGCTGATGACACTGGTTCTAGCAAGATCAGAGGAGGGATTAAGGAAGTTAGGAGTTTGGGAAGGTGTGCAAAAGAAGTAAGTTGAAGATAAGTGTGGGTAAAAGTAAGGTGATTAGATGTACAAAGGGAGAGGATGGCAGCAAATTGGAAGTGAGTATTAGGGGAGAGAGACTAGAGGAAGTGGATAGTTTTAGATACTTGGATGCAAATGTGGTGGGAAAAGGAGTGGAGGTGGAGGTAGAATGTAGATTGAGAGAAGCAAGTAAATGCCTTGGGGGATGGAAAAGTGTAACGAGAAATACATTTGGGAATGGATGCTAAGAGGAGATTGTATGGAGTGATTGTGCTGACAGCACTGTATGGGGCAGAAACATGGAACATACAAGAGGAAGTGTTTAAATGTATTTGAGATGAAATGCCTAAGAAGTACAGTAGGGGTTACTAGGCTGGATAGAGTGAGAAATAAGGTGAGGGGGTGGAAAGGGAGTTGGGAGATAGAGTTGATGAAAGAGTATTAGGATGGTTTGGACACATGGAATGAACGAGTGAAGAAAGATTAGTAAAAGAGATGTGGAAGTCAGAGGTTGAAGGAGTGAACATGAGGGGATGACCAAGGATGAGATGGATGGATGGGGTAAAAGGGGCATTGGGAAAGGGGGAAATGTCTGTTGAGGAAGTAAAGGAGAAGACAAAAGATAGGGATGAGTGGAAAATAGTTGAGCAAGGATGATGCTGTGATACATGGGAGTTGGGGGGGGGAGGTGAGGGAGTATGTGTGAATGATATTTTGACACAGTCTGAAGGGATTTTCCCCCATCTTCTCTTTTTCTGCATGAGGAGATGGAGGGGGGGGTGTCACCAGTTAAATGAAGCAGGATTACTGTGGATGTGCTGTCTTGCTTGATTGCTTCTGACCCAGGGCAATGGGCAAGATGCAGGAATGACCCATCCAGAAGAAGCCAAGATCAGAGGGAGGGAGAGGTATATGGGAATGAAATGGATGGGAATGGATTTATGCCTTTAACTTTGGCTACCTCCCTTGTAAGGGGAAAAAAGCCACTGGTGTATATATGTATTAAATTCTTACATTATATCGGGTCTATATAGGGGAAGGGCCTGTAGTATTTCATTTTCATTTGACCAAATGTGGCTTGGTGATACATAGGATGGAGAACCTTCTTTACCAAAGGGACCACACAGCTGAACAAAAGAACTTGGTAGTGTCCAGAATCGAAGGATAACGAAATTAGGTATAGATAGGATTAATGACCAAAACATCTACAAAGATGAGTAATACATGAATACATTTCATGCTATACACCAGATAGCCATCCTCAAAACCAGAGAAACTAAAAAGTGAGCTGAATCCCACAGAAGAAAATGTACTACTTCAACATCTAAAGAACCTTACAAAACATGAAAGAATACAGGGAAAAACACACAGATGCTATAGATGGGAAAACCAGTAACAAACATGGAGTACAGTAAAAAACATTAAGAATTTAAAAAAGAAACTATGCCCTCCCATGAAACAGTTGGATCAATTTGTGGAAAAATCTCATCACCAAAAAAAGTGTAGCATTATGAAAATTTCTCCAGAAATCTAAAACCCACAATTTCAGAAAACCGGAAGATAACCCAAAACATATGCAAGGTAAAATCAAACACAGAAATCACCCTCTCTCTTTTCCGACAAAGACAAGAAAATGCAATAAAGACAAGAATTCTCATGCACAAAGCAATGACAAAATATCAAACTTCCATCTGAAACACCTTGACCCAATAGAAATTCCTCTGACAAGAACCACATTGGCATAACTGTGTTTGGGCCACCATCCAGTATTAAAACGGTCCCAGTAGGCTTGGCCACAGAATCAAATTGCTCCTGATGCAATCACTACACAGGAACCGTGGAACACCACATCCTCGACTGCCTACTCTCTCATTATCCAGACAACTAAATATTGAGCAACTTGTAGGCCAATCTAGTGGCTGTTGTTTTTTGCTTGGGAGCTGTGGGTCTTCTGCAAGACCTGGATCAATGGATTGACTGAATGAATGACCAAGGGGTTAATATAGGAGGAGATACAAGATCTAGTGACTGAAGAACATGGCAGTTCATTAACCACACAAATTGCTCATGTCTAACTTAACAATTCTGGTGCACATGCTCCTACTGAAGGTAATGCTAGAATGTCATACTTGTAGGGAGAAATGTTGGCCTCCAGTGATTACAGTTCCAGATACAAGTGATACAAGTAGTGTGACCAAATCTCTCATACCAGGCTGAAGGTATGCCAATTAGAAATATTCCTGTAGACTCCATGATTGCTGTATAAAACCTGCTAGTTATGAATGTGGTCCTCTACCTCTGATCAACTCTCAGAAATATGTGCCAGATATCAACCAGCTGTGCAGCAGAATAGTTCACCCAAGTCACTATGTTGGGGACACTAATTTTATGTGTGTGTAGGATAAAATTGCTTCACTTCTACTGAAAATATGGATCCATCGTTATACCAATACGCTTCTTTATACCTTCCAGCTAAGCTAGACCTGGTTGTTATCAATGAGACAATCAGTGATCTCCCACTGGCCCTGCCTGTTCTGCACCCTTACAAAAAGGTAACTAAGGACTCATGGGTGCTTCTCCTAGAATTGACCTAAGATGGGTCAGAATCATAGCCAACATATTTTCTTCTGGGTCATAAGCCAGTCTCACATGGACCATTCAGGTATTGAACGGCATACAATGAACTATGTTGATCCTGCGCTATTGCCTATGGCAGGCCTTAATGTCCATTTGAACCATTTCACCACATTCACAAACTGTCACAGCCTTACCCTGGCACAAGAATGTCATATAGTACTGTATCTCCACACAATAATAATCTAGGGGACAAAGAGGGGGGTCACCAATTAAATGAAACAGCTTTGCTGTGGACGTGTTGTGTCTTGCTGCATTACTTCTGACCCAGGGCAGTGGGCGAGATGCAGGGATGACCCATCATCCAAGAGGAGTCAAGAAAAGAGGGAGGGAGGGGTGGTGAATGGGAGTGGAATATGTGGGGATGAAATGGGTGGGAGTGGATTTATGCCTTTGACTTTGGCTACCTCCGGGGAAAAAGCCTTTGGTATATGTATGTACATTTTGTATCTAGCTGAACTAACAGACCATTTAATAAAGTAAAACATTCCTTATGCATTCACTGCTACCTTATGAAAACCTTGGACACTTAGTTCTGATAGTTATGAATTACCATACCACACACTTTAAGTGATGCTTCAGTATTTAAGGTAGGCAACTCCAACCCTTTTAAGCCCCTTCCTAGGTTTCACCAGTCTCCCTGTCAACCCACATTATATGATGCTCTTCAGCATATAATGTCTCATTCTATCAGCTGCAAAGTACCATTTGCCAGCATGCCCATATCTATCAATGCCCATTATCATTTACCACCTTTGTTACACCATCAACCAAGTGACCAAACAACTTCCTGATTACCAGTGGCCATCTATATTTCCCAGATAGTTATCTCTATCTTAATTGTTACCTCTACCTATTCATTCTTTTTCTCATTACAGAAACAGGTTACCATACAAAATTCCATTTATGCTTTTGCTTCCAAATGGAGAGTAATGTAGCCTTCATTCCTACACCATACAGTGTTGATAGATCACCTGTTATCAAAACTATGTTCCTGTGTTCTTATGTGGACCCAATTCTATACTCATGAACAAAGCCAAGGACTTGTACACATCCCCTAGAGTTGATCTAATGTGCTGTTGGCTATGAAGTGCAAAAAACCTGTGATACATATCTTCTCAACAATGTAAAAGACACCTGCCAAGACCACTAAGACCTTGGGCAGTGGTCACACAGGGTCACAGGAACTCTTCCAGTATACATTTCACCATCAATTACCACAACACTACTGCTCACATCATGATCTCCAGTTTACAGTTTACCACATTTCATAGAATTCCATGGCCTCAATCTGACATGAAAATGTTGACCCACAACCAAAAAGATAGTGTGAATGCATAATTCCGGTCTTGCTGCATTGCTCCTCACCCAGGCAAAGGGCAGGGATGGTATTTCATCCACAAAGAGCTAAGATGTAAGGGAAAATAAATGGCTGTTGAATGGGTGGAGGGCGGATGCCTGTCTTGGCTGGCTACCTTCCTTACATTGGGGAAGAGACCTTTTGGTGTATAGATACGAGACTTGTTCCTGTATCCTCCACCTTTTTATCTGGCAATAAAGTTAGAAACCAACCATGCATTTACAGGCCTCCTAATATAGCTACATACAGCCAAGCTGGGACCAATAATGCATTCCTATGTGGTGGTGCTGCAAGATGGATGTTGATTCTTGGTCTGGAGGACAAGTCCAAACTCTTTATCATCCTTAATTATTTTCCCTTCTCTTTTTCACATGATCAGAATTACCAGTTACCAGCTGGAGACTTCTCTTCTGCTAGCCTGTGGCAGATACAAACATACATTCATAGAAAAGAGAAACCAGTCCAAGGTCTCTACCTTGAAAAAACTTATAGGAGGCATTGGACACTGTTGCTCACTACTGTTGGTTTCCTGTCAATGAAATTTTACAAGACTTACTTTATTACAACCAAGCTACCCATAATATGAAATACTACAGACCTTTACCCTTTGTCACTTCATAATCCAGTCCTGAGAATAGCAGGCCCAATAAAGATAAAGTGTTATAAACCTTTTTCTTTGCAGCTTATCCAGGTGTCACAACACATTCTGTAACTAAGAGTGAGTACATGTCCACTGTGCATGTGTTTGTATTCTCAGGTGTATTAGTCAGGTTCTGTGAATGTTTATACACATTTACTATGAAAGAGTGGGAGGAATTTCAGTGAGTGTACTTAGGGTTGTCTGAATTTTCTAGAGGGTTTCTGTGAATGTCTGGTAGCCTCAGGTGTGAGGGTTGGGGAGATGTTCTCTAAAATGCCAAGTATGTCTTATTTCAGGGACACTGATGTCTTTATATTTGAAGGAGGTCTGCTTTTCTTGTCGAGGAAATTCATTTATGGCTGTGGAGTAATTTCAACAATATATAGTTCTTTGAAAAAGTAAAAAAAGAAAATTCTGCACATGATGGTTGATGCTTCAATACAATGCTTTTTTCATCACTGAATAAAATCCATGGATTGACTGAAAATTTAACATATCAGTATCTAATCCATTAGTTGTTTTACCCTTTTAAGTCCTGGTGGTTACTCTGATGATTAAGCTTTGCCATATATTATAAAAATGAGTTAAACACTATAATTCTAATTATACTTCTTTTTGTGGTTAAGTGCCATGGTCAGCCAACATTACTGGAGTGATATTGGATCAGAAATAGATGGATGGTCAGTAGACAGGGATTAAGTGAGTTTGGAAGGTGCACTAGTAGCAGGGTTGCAACAGGTAAAAGTACAAATCTATTTATTAATGTGGTGCACGTGTTTATTACCATCATTACCAATACCATTAATATAATTATTTTTAGTGGCTCAAGGTCAATTGTTTGGTGATTGATGATGAGGGATTATCTATAGAGGGATATGATCTACCAGAGTTCTTGAGTAATGGGAAGAAAGAGGTAGAGGTCATTTAATGGTCATACTTGCTTTACTACAAGACCTATTACACTGGTGGACGCTAGTGTCATCTTGTGCAACAGTTGTGATGTTTCAGGTTTGGTTGGTTGCAAGATAATATGTCAAGGACATCTATAAATTTTAGTGTTTACTCTCTTCAAAGTGTGGATGGTTTCTGTTCACCGTGAAAAAGTATTGCAACTTACAATCTGCTTACCAGTTGCTTAAGTTTCCACACCATCTGCAGTGACTAAGTCCAATATGCATTGCTAGTGGTCGAAAAAGTACAATAGAATTGAAAGACTATAGTTTAAATAAATGACTATGCATTAAAGTAGATGATACTTTAATAAACAATAATTATAGAAATAATGCTCTTGGAATGAAGTATATTTTTTTTCCATACCTGTGATCATAAAAAAAAGTTATGTATATTCAATTTATAAACAATACCTTTTACAGTTTATCTTTCTGATTTCCATATCTGTTTACACCACAAGGACAATAAATATATCCTTCATCAGAATTTCAGTTGTTAAATACACTGCATCATGTCTAATCTACTATTGAACAATTTAACATAATCATGGCATCAAATACCCATTGTAGTTTCCCAATCAGTATTTCAGATACATACACACCCAACACTTGGAAAACTAACTGTTTCTTCCCAGCTGTTCACCCAACTACCATGATGCTACAAAAATAAAGACAAACCTTTACAGCAGATTTAAATGACCCTTGAGAATAATGTGATTTTGTTAGGATTATAAGCAAAGGGTAAAGCATATGGGTAAGAAGCAGGAATGCTTTTCCAATAACTGAACAGGCCTTGTGCATATGGGTATATACAAGTATCCTTGTACAAGTTTATGTGTATATGTGAATTCAATCTTCTTCATGTGCACCTTTGCTTGATGTAATATTTCTGTTCAGAATAAAAACTGAGCTGGAAATGTTTCTTGTGCTTGTTTAAGAGGTTTGATTGGAGAGGAAGTTGGAGAGGGCAGTGTTAGGAGGTAGAGGAACAGACAGAAGGGGTAACGGGCACAGTGCTGTTGATGGCGGCAGCAGCAGAGGCAGAGGTGCCAAAATTGATGGTCGCGATAAAAATCAGCGAGGTGGTGACAGAATTTCTTTCTTAGCAATGTTGCTTCAGCAAGACACAGAGGCTCAATATGAATAATTTGGACAAGACTTAAAAAAAATATGGTTGAAGAGACAAGCAAGAAAACCACATCTTGGTATTTTATGGTTTTGCTGGAGCCAATGCCAGGTGCCTGCAAGTGGTGGTTCTGGGAGACAGATATCATAAAAGAAAAATCATCTCCCCACCACCTGTCTTCAAAACCCATCAACATCCTTGCCTCCATCAGGAGGTGCAGCCCCAAGGGGCTGACAATTGGTCTTGGGGATAGCCCCAAGATCTCTCTCCATCAACTGACTGTATCTGCTCCACCTTCCCACATGAGAAGAGCTGACAACTGGCAACTGTACCCTCCAACTACTACAATTCATTCACATGGAAATGGTGCCACATTAATACATCACAAACAACAGCCCAATGTTTCTTCCTATGGGGAGGTCGCAAGGCCGCTGCCAGCTATAGTGGGGTTGTGGATTTCCAGTCAGTGAAACTCAAGGCACCAACTGTAATTATGGTCTTGCTATACATAATTTGCGACACAGCAATATACTGAAACATGTGGTGTGATGAAGTGTGTGGTAGGTTGTTGCATATCCAACCCTATAAACATAAGACTGTAATGCTGGAAATGGAGCAAAAGTAGTACATACTGGGTAATCAGTACATTGTATATTTGGTCAATTTTGTCAAAGTGTGTGTTAGTATTTCATATTTCTTGACCAGTGTGTATATGCACATGTGTGGTGTAGAGTGTGTGCTTAATCTGTGCACAAGGAATGTAAATGTGTGCAAGGCAACTTTGCCCCTCTAAGGTGTGAGGTTAAGAAGGGATACCTTTCATGGATTCCTGGCTAACTGAGCAGCTACACTCTGCCATGGTTGCACACTGAGGCACACAAGCATGCAATGCTGAGAACAGCAGTCACAGCAGCACCAGAACTGATTGTGCCATGCAGCTAGAATTGCGTGTGTGGTTGCAAAGCATTCAAGCCATGATGCTTACAGGTGCAGCAACTTGTGCTTGCACACGAGTGGTTGTAACGGCAGGCAAGAGCATCAAAGTAATGTTAATTTGGTGGTGTTATGTGGGTGGGGGTATCAAAGCTCCAGATGTGTTGTATATTAATTCTGGATATTGTCTGGACTTCATCACCCTGGAATGTTGATGTGCATAATTCTCAGCCATTGTTAGTGCTGCACTGGTGGCTATCACAAATGCTCCATAACCCAGCCATGCTGTGGTTCAAAAGCCTTACTTAAAAGCCTGCAAATAATTGCCACTGGTCTGCTAATGAACAGCTACATCACTTTTCCACTTGTGGCGAAGGGTGGGGCATGTTACTTTGCCATTTTGCTACCGCCTGTCATTGCAAGTCAATTTCTCTTCCTCAGACTAATCCACACTCAAAATCCCTCCCTCCTTACACTTCCTCTACTCCCCTGCCTATTGGCGTGGGTTTTCCCACTCAATACCCTGACAACCATCATCACTTTTCACAGAAAAGCGTTCCAGGAGATGGCATGAGCTAAATCTAAATGTGAAGGCCGGGAGACGCGCCCATCATTTTTAGTCAATGTGTGTTTGGCCTGGGAGATGCGCCGCCTCCCAGTCTTCAGCTGACACAAGAATACAACATTGAGCAAAAATGAGTAAGGCAAAATCCAAGTAATGTCCTAATAGGATGTTCCAACATTACAGCTAAAATACATATGCACCGCCCAGGTTAAAAATACGACTCACTATGTACACAACAGGATGATGCTGAGCAATGGATAGCCAGCCTCATTCACCAACTACGTGAGTCTATCTTATCAAAATATGAGAGGCTCAACTCCACCTCCTGGCAGACTCCATCATGAATATTCAGAACTGTGTTGCATCACGACTCAAGAAAAAACCACAGTACGTGTTCTTGGTTTCTGTGCTTTGCAAGCACAGACTTGTGGTTTGTGGCACTGGCTTGGCTACATGGAAGAAGCCATGCTCAACTCTGCAACACAGCCCGGCATGCCATAACATCCTGTCCCTTCACAGCCTCTCGATAGCAATACCTTGCTCGCAACCTTAGCACCATCTCAGGGATCAATGCCCACACATTGCCATTGACATCAGTCAAGGTCTGACCTGTATTTCCTGCTGTACCTAGGGCACCTTGAGCCCTTGAAGAATACTGGCACATGGGACTACAGCTGCTTCCTCCACAACCACCACACACTGAATGAATGTCAAATACCTGCATCAGCTTGGTCTCCACATAAAACATCATATGGACTGGCAGTCCAGTGGACAGAGAGGTCTGATGCTCTAGTGTTCACTCCTTGGGTGGTGTGCAAAGAGGGGTGTGACGATGCCCAAGCATCCAACTACCTGACCATCTGACCCAACGCATACACACAACCCAACCTCAATGACGTAAACTTGTCTTAATTTGGACCCTGAAGGATTATGCTAATCCTAAACAGTGTCCCTCTCCTTGTAGATTCTCAGCTTTGTGCCACTCACTGAAGGGCCTTGGTTTCTAAAGACCAATGCAAAAAAGTTACAAAAAAAGAGCAGGTCTTGAAGAGTCCTTAACTGAAAAAATACTACTAAAGATAATTCCATTTCAGTGTTCAATTTTTTTTACTATGAGCTACAAAACTCATATCTACAGGTATTTGGTGTTGGAAATAGAACAAGGATATTCCTTCTTGATCACAAATAAATCACGTTTACTTACAATGCTGCAGCATCCAGCAAACCTGATAAACACTCCTACATTTTTTAGCACTAATTTACATTCTGTAATTCTACAAGGAGAGGACACATTCCTTAACTAACCATAACAAAAATTATTGAGCATTGTTAAAGAAAAAAAAGAAGAAAAAAATAAATAAATAATAATAATAATAAAGATAATGATAATAATAACAGTAATGATAATAGAAAATAATAATACCATACATGTGACAGAATATCAATAATATTGATAAAAACGAAAGGGTGAAAAGTATGGTAACAGCAATAATAATAAAAATGACAACAACATTAATAAAGAGTAATAATAATGATAATGAAATCCTAACAACAATAATGAGGGCAAAAGTTATGCAATGAACTTGTTCCTCATGTTGAGGAAGCAGTGTACTGGTGAGGATGGTTGTGTCCACATTCATCCAGAAACTGTCAGCTCTCGGGGTTCAAACACACTTCCTTCATTCTAGCCTCTTCTGTCATATTGCCCACTTACTAAATTTTACTATACAGCACTTATCCATTTTCCTGCATAAAAATACTCAACATTTTCAGCATTATATATGTTGCTTGTTAATCAATTGAACCATTATACAGTGAATTGGGCATACACATCAGTGAGGAAACCTTCAAATCAAGTGATGACTAGATGAAATCTACAATAAGCCAGGGAGACCACCCCAAGTCCAGGCTCTATGTACAGAACTAGGCACTTTCCTTATGAATTGGCTGTTTACTTCAAAAAATATTCTTCATTTTTTCATCCTCACCTCCTGAAAAGCAGACAGACTCAAATTTCCCAGCACCTATTGGCTAAATCTAGGTGGAAATATTTCAATTGATATTGTTTGAGGTTTGAGAGGAAGAAGAATGTTTCTTGACTATTGGATGACATATCACATGAGAGGCTTAGCACGTAGTCAGGGACCTTGGCAAGCATTGTCCTTACTACCACACACCAGGACCACAGCAAATACTTGTCTTCATGTTAATTCTAAAGTGGGGCCATAAACCACTCGACATAGAAGGTTTGCAGGGATTGCTAGAAGCTGATACAGGTAACTTAGCTTAGCACAAGGCATCACTTGACAGAAAGAAGACTTAGTATGGTGTGCGCACCATCTATACACTTGCAGTCTATGTTCCAAGTCCAAAGTGTGTCAGTTTAAGAGCCTATACCAACAGCTTCATGGAAGCTGTCTCACTAAATAGTCAAAGGAGGATATCATAGGAAGGTTCTAGAACTTCTCAGTATCACATTAAATGGTGTGTCTTCTGCAGAGACAAGAAAAATCAGTTGCCCTACTTGGTCTTGTCAGGATAAATGCAGTCCTACTCCAATTTTGATGCATTGAGTAGGTCCAATGGAATTAACTCTACAGTAGACACTTCAAAGGAAACCTGCGCCCTTGCCAGTTGTACAAATAGTCCACCTTGTCTGGCACTACATTCAGCACTGCTGTGTGTGTGCCATTGTTATCTCCCTTTGCAACAAGTGAACTAGATGCCTTCCCAGGAGTGTGCCAGAGTGCTAACCAAGGTAAACATTACAATGGATCAGGCACATGGACAATTGGTATGGAAGTAGGAGGCCTTTGTTATCTAGTGGAGGTTGAGACAATGGGTTGTTGGTAGACTGTAGCTGTGGAGGCTTGTGGTGGGGGCACAGGAGGGTGCATTCCACCATTGAGTCCTGTGGAAGGAATCCTCATACCATTCCTGAAGCGCTGCAGATGGTCTTCAATTAAACTTGTGATCTTCTCTTTATCACCCTGAGGACAAAAACAATATGTTCTTACTACATTCTGAAAGCACCAAATATTGTGATGACCAAATAAATATGTATACCTAAAACCACACCTGAAATCATTCCTTGATTTTACTTTGCTGAGGAAATGTTATATCCAGGGGCAAAAAAGGAGATGGCAGATATAAATACATACATATACCAAGGGCTTTTTCCCCTTACAAGGGAGATAGCCAATGTCAAAAAGTATACTTTCACTCCCACTCATTTCATCCCCACATACTCCACTCCTATTCACCACCCCTCCCTCCCTCTTAGCTTGGCTCCTCCTGGATGACAGGTCATGTCTGCATCTTGCCCACTGCTCTGGGTCAAAAGCAATGCAGCAAGACACAGCACATCCACAGCAAGATTGCTTCATTTAATCAGCAACCCCCCTCTCCATTCCCTCATGCAGAAAAGGAGATGGGTAAAAATTACTCCGCTATGTCAAAATAATATTTACACATAGCCACTCCCTTCCATGAATCACAGCATCATCCATATACAACCATTCTCCACTCGCCCCTATTTTCTGCCTTCTCACCTTCCTTACTAAACAGACATCCTCATGGCATGGCAGACATGGTTGATGAAAAAGTATTGGGATGATTTGAACACATGGAAAGAACGAGTACATACATACATATACCAAGGCTTTTTCCCCCTTACAAGGGGGGTAGCCAAAAAGAAAAAGGCATAAAATCATTCCCACCCATTTTCTTTACAGAAAAGAACGAGTAAAAATCACAAGAAAAAAAAAATAAATAAATAAATAAATAAAAAAATAAATAAATAAAAAAAAAAAATGTGGAAGACAGAGGTGGATGGAGTGAACTTGAAGGGATGACTGAGGATGCGGATAGGGGTGAATGGAGAATGGCTGAGTATGGATGATACTTTGATGTAACTTGAAGGGATTTTCCTCCCATCTTATCTCTTTTCCATGATGAGCAGAGAAGGGAGTGGGGAGTGGTTGTGTGTGGATGATATTTTGATGCTTTCTGAAGTGATTTCTCCCCATCTTCTCAATTTTCCTCATGAGAGTACAGAGGGGGTCATTAAATGAAGTAGCCTTGCTTGGGATGTATTGTGTCTTGCTGCATTGATTCTGAACTGGGCAGTGGGCAGGAAACATGGATGACACTTCATCCATGAGAAGCTAAGATGAGAAAGAAACAAGGGTGGTGGATGGAAGTAGAATGGGTGGGAGTGGGTTTGTGCCTTTGACTTATAAAGGGGGGAGAATCCCTTGGTATATGAATATACAAATAATGTTACATCCAGTGACTCCCTATAGCCTTCAACCCAAAACATAGTCAATCATGTTTCCAATTGTATTTGTGGATAATTTCTTTTGATCCACAGGTCCACAGCAACCATACCCCTACATACACACAATTCATTCATTTTCCATTCTCTTCCACCCAGGCAACCAAAAGGAACCAGTCACTCCTTCACTGCACTCATAACCAACTTAAGTATTCATGTACTATAACACTTTAAAATATTCAATGTATTCACTCAGTACCAATCATGATTTCACTCACTTGTGGGTAGGACTCACTGTTGGAATTTAAACCTAAAATGACTCTGCAATACAAGTTCTTTGATACAAAATGCAAGTAGATAGTCACCTGATTAATGAGTCCATATTTGACCAGTTCCTCTGTTAACGAGTCTGCACCTTCCTCATCCTTAACCACACAAGTAAGCTGCCTGTTCATCTTGTCTTCCATACGTAAGGAAATGGTCATCTGTAAAGTCCAAGAACATCAGCTGATCTCTGGTAAACACTGAACAAAAATACATTTCAACTAATACATTGTGCTGCAACAAAAGGCCTATCATTCTGTTATTAAGGTTTCAGCAATTCCCACTGATACCAGACTTCAACAGCATGGTCCTAAAATCCCTTTCCTGTTCCCCCTCCCCCCTTCAGTACATACGATATCAAGGGAATTTAATCTTTAGAAGTAAATATGAAAAAATATCTTATTAATGAAACAAAACTCACTGAACAGGAATTCAATCTTGCCAACCTAAAAATGAATAGCAAAACTGGGAATTTGGTATGTATCACAAGGCAGCTAGTGCACCAGATATACTGCAATACATACACATATTTCATCTACTAAAATCTGTAAGAATATGACTAACAATGGGTAAATACAAGTAGTTCTCCCATGACAAGACATCAGGGAATCATCTCCCTTCTGCCCATCTTCAAAACTCATCAATGTTTTCACCTCCCCTCTATTAACTCTGTATTACCTCTACTTCTTAACATAAGGAGAACTGATAACTAGTGACTACTTCCATCCTTCTTCTAACTAGAGCTGGTGACACAGAAACAGTCCTACACTAATATAATGCTCCCCATTTTCTTTCCAGAGGTCTATGGGAGGGTCAGCCACTGTGAAACCCAGGTTTCCAGTCAATGATAACACCTGTTGGTACTATCTATGAGATTACCTCTCTTACTGTCACAACTAATACATTCATCCAAATACATCTCACTGACGAAGTGATGAAGAAAATGACATCTGCCATCATGTTCCATGGTGTATGACAATACACTTAGCACTACCTAGCATGTTCATGAGACTTGACATCACATTCTGAGAAACCTATAAATGTGATCTACAGCACATCCAAATCTCCCTCAACATTTACAAACTTCTTCAATGGAGTATGTCAATATGTTTCATGATACTTGCTGAAATGATCTAAGGCACAAATCTGGATTTTGGATGCATCTCTAGTATTTCTAACACTAAATGAAACCTGACAGAATGACCAATACTTACAGCAAGACCATCTCCTTCTTCACTCGACCTCACATTACACATCATGTTGACTATCTTCCTCATTTCCAAGTCCGTTGGCTCTGGTGTATCGGATTTGACAGACTCCGGCGCTTCTGGAGAGATGGCACGCGGGCGGGATGGAGGCTGCAGCTGGAGCCTGAATGCAGTCAGAGGGTAGATGCCAAACCTGTGACCAGGCAAGCAGAAGGGGAAAGAGAAACATGCTGTAAGCAGGACAGCCAAGAGCCACAGAAAGAAATAAACCATGCCAGGAAAGACTGCAAGCAAACATATTCCAAGACCCCAGTGTTGCAAAATGCCAAGAACAAAGTGTGAAGAAGCTGTACAGTTGAAAATTGTATATAATCAAAAAGAGCTTCATAACTGTTAATGAAATACCAAGATTTTTTCTAATGCTCTACATCATTTACAGAATTTTCTTTACTACACCTAACTACTCTATGAAGCCAGTTATGATTCATCGTACCTTTATTCAAGAACAATAGTGATGTTGCATAGTAAAGCCTGAGGTATGATCAGCTCAGGAGAGGGACGAGGCACAAGCTCAACTCACCTGACATCTTCCACAAATTTCTCCAGTTTTTCAACAACAGGAATATCCACCATTCGGATTAGAGTTGGCTCACGCCCAGTGTGTCGAATTTCTGCTACAACACTGTCCTCTGCATATTGGTGTTGTAGCAATTCTTCTATACAGTTGTCTATGAACTTGTTAGCTGGTGACAATAGAAAAATTATGTTATATTTATATATATTCATGCGGCAGGAAAGGGAGGAATGGAGGTGGAGGTAAACTGTAGACTGAGAGAAGCAAATAAATGTTTTGAGGAATAAAAAAAATTGATGAAAAAAGGCAACTGGGAATGGATGCAAAGAGGAGATTGTATGAAGGGGTGATTGTGCTGACAGCATTGTATGGGGCAGAGGCTTGGAATTTAAGAGAACCGGAGAGGAAATATTTAAATGTATTTAAGATGAAATGTCTGAAAGTATGGTAGGGGTTACTAGGTTGGAGATAGTGAGAAATGAGGTGAATAGGAGAGCAGGAGTAGAAAAAGAGATGAGAGATAGGGCTGATGAAAGATTAAATGAGATGTGGAAGGCAGAGGTGGAGGGAGTGAACTTCAAATGACTGAGGATGAGCTGATGGGGTGAAAAGGGTGTTGAGCAAAGAAGGGAGAAGGCAGGAGATAGGGATGAGAGGAAAATGACTGGGTAGGATGATACTGTTACACAAGGGAGGGAGGGAGGGATTGGGCTAGGGTGTACTTATGTGTGAATGATATTTTGACACAGATTGAAGAGATTTCTCCCCATCTCTTTTTCGGCACAAGTGAATGGATTTTTTTTTTTTCTCTTTTATTTCCCCCCAATTAAGTGAAGCAGCCTTGCTGTGAATATACTGTGTCTTGCTGCACTGCATTTGACTCAGGGCAGTTGGCAGATGCAGGTATGACCCATCATCCATGAGGAACCAAAATGGAAGGGATGGAAAGGAAAGAGTGGCGGAGGGGAGTGAAATGGGTAGGCATAGGTACATGCCTCTGACTTACCTACCCCCCTTATAAGGGGAAAAAAGCTCTTGGTGTGTATATATACTGAAAATATGAGAGCACAATTTCTTGTATACAAGTAGCATTAAACTCAACAGCATTATGACAGTTGATAATCTTTTTGTTTGTATTTTCATGATTTCCATAAGGTCATTTGGGGGGGAGTAAAGGCAAATTCAAAGACATCAATTTTAATAATAACTATTTCGTCTATATAGACATCTTCAGGAAAAATCTGAAATATACAAAAATACAAACTTACAAGTATGAACACACAAATTTAAGCAGTTACAATGATACAATATTACTGGGGAATAGTACTTACAAATGAAGAAATGACACTCAAGTGCATGAGCTTATATAATGGAGGAGATCTGATGTCTAGCTCTAGTCATCTGGGGGGGAGTGTGAGAGTTGTGGAGGTAGCATCTGCCTTACAGGTGTGTGGGAGAGATGAATCCCTTCACTACCACCACATCAGGTGAACCAACCCTCCTCCTCTCACCCAATCCCTCCATCTCTCCAATATGCCTGTAAGAAGGGCACTACCTCCACAACTCTCGTGCCCCCCCAATGACTGTTAGGCCTAGGCCTAGACATCAGACCCTCTCCACTATATAAGCTTATGTATGAATGCACCCAAGCATCATTCCTTCATTTTGTAAATACTGTTCCCTAGTTATGTTATATCACTGTAAACACTTAAATTATTGTGTTCATACTTGCATGTTTGTACATACTTTTGTATATTCCAGGACACGGAAAGAAAATCAAGAAAGACAGCTATAGAAGAGAACTGAAAAAGAACAGCTTTCCTCACAGAGTAATAGACAGTTGGAACAAGTTAGATGAGAAAGTGGTGTGTGCAAAAACAATACATGAATTTAAAAATAGTTTAGATAAAATGAGATATGAAGACGGGACACCACGAGCATAGCTCCCCTTCCCATAAAATACAACTAGGTAAATACACACACACACACACACACACACAGAAGATAGGGGGAGTGGAGAATAGTTGTGTATGAATGATGATGTGAAGCATAGAAGGAAATGGGTGGGGGATAGGGGGGTTAGGGAATGGTTATTTGTGAACAATATTTTGATGAAGCCTGAAGGGATTTCTCCCCATCTTCTCTTTTTCTGCATGAGGGGACAGATGGGTGGGAGTGGGGGGTTTCACTGATTAAATGAAGTGGCCTTGCTGCATTGCCTCTGACCCAGGGCAATGGGTGAGATGCAGGAGGAGAGAGAGAAAAAAAAATATATATATATATATATATATAAAATAAAAAATAAAATAAATAGGGAGGGGGTGATGAAATGTGTGGGAGTGTATATATGCCTTTTGAATTTGGCTACCTCCTTTGTGAGTGTGAAAAAGCCCTTGGTATATGTGTATTTTATCTAGTTGTATTTTACAGGACAAGAGCTATTCTTGTAGTGACCATTTTTTGTATCTCTCCACATCCAGTTTATTCTTAAAATCGTGTACAGTTTTGGCACTCACTGTTTCTCTGTTTAGTTTGTTCCAGACATCAATCACTCTATGTGGGAAGCTATTCTTTTTCAGGTCTCTTCTGTAACTGTCCTTCTTTAGCTTCTTTTCATGTCCTCTTGTTTCTCTTCTGTCCCACTTTAATAAATTGTCTCTATCGAGAGTTTCCATCCCTTTCATAATTCTGTAAATGGTCAACATATCACCCCTTTCTCTTCTCTGTTCCAGTAGTGACAGATGTAATTTCTCCAATCTTTGTATGTTAGATCTGACAGTGTAGGTGCCATTTTTGTCGCTGCTCTTTGGATTCTTTCTAATTTTCTTATGTTCTTCTTTGTGCTAGGTGCCCACAGTGTTACAGCATATTCTAGTTTAGGTCTTATCAGTGTAACCACTATTTTTTTAACCATCTCCTCATCCATGTAGTCGAAGGCCACTTTCATTGATCTTAACAAGTTAAAAATCTCTCCAAATAATTTATTGACATGTTTATCAGGTGTCAAGTCACTTCAGATTACTCCCAGATCCCTTTCTGAATCAACTTTTTTGACTTCCTCGTTTCCAATTTTATATTGACCCGATACTCTATTTTTGCATTTTCCAAATTCCATTATGCTACATTTCTTAATGTTGAAGTTCATCTCACATCTCTAACTCCATTCCCATATTCTGTCTAGGCTTTCTTCTAGTGATCAGCAATCTTCTTCTGTTCTTACTCTCTTGAGTAATTTGGCATTGTCAGCAAAGAAGTTCATGTAACAATTTACTCCCTAAGTACCACTCTCATTTTTCTCCCAATTAAGAAATCCTTCATCCATTCCAGCAGCTTACCTTGTAAGGGGGAAAAAGCCTTGGTATATGTATTTTAATTTTTCTTATTAATTTTTTATGTGGTACTTTGTCAAATGCCTTCTGCAAGTCCAAGAAGGCGCAATCTGCCCAGCCATCTCTTTCTTGTATTATCTCAATAAATTTCGAGTAAAAGTATATTAAGTTTGTGGTACACGATCTTCCACTTCTAAAACCAAATTGTTTAGAGTTTGCTATTTTATTTTCTTCCAAGTGTTTGGTCCATTTGTTTCCGATTACTTTTTCTCATATTTTTGCTACTGTGCTTGTAAAGGATACCAGTCTGAAGTTTGTAGGATCTTCCTTATTTCCTCCTTTATATATTGGTACTATGTTTGCATCTTTCCAATCTTGTGGTACCTTTCCTTCTTGATTGAGAAGTCTATTATCTTGTATAATTTGTCTGTCAGTTCGTCTATACACTCTTTCAGAATCCAATTTGCGATTTCCTGACATATAGGTTTTTTGTTTGTTTTTTTTGCCTCATTTCTTTTTGTGTTACCTTTATTTCTTTAATTTTGGGTGATCTTTCTTGTTGTCCATCTTCCCAAAATTGTGAGCTCTCGATTGTAAAAACAGACCTGAAATGTCTGATCATAAATTCTGCCATTTCTGTGTCATTTATATTCTTTATCTCCTTCACGCAATTTCACAATTTCATATTTATCCTTTAGTTTTTTATTTATATATCTGTAAAAGAGTTTAGGCTGATCCTTACATTTATCTATAATATCCTTTTCATAATTTCTTTTTTCTTTCCTGCGTATATTCACACATTCGTTCCTAAGTTTTATATATGTTTGCCATTTGGATGTTTTTTTGTCTTTTTTCCATTTTTTCCAGGCTTTGTCTCTTCTGTCTCTAGCCTCACTACACCTTTTGTTATACCAACACTTTATATAAATTTCTTGTTGTTTCTTTTTTGGTACATATTTGTCAATTCCTTCCTTATATTTTTCTTTGAATATGTTCCACTTGTCTTCCATCTTTGTTTCCACTTTAGAGAATTTATCCCAGTTTGTGTTATGGAATTTTTTTCTTAGTTTTACAAAATCTGTTTTGTTGTACATTAATCTTCCTTTTCTATATTATCATTCCTGCCTATATTGTTCTGTTCTTTTAATTCAAACTCTATTAGTATATGGTCACTCTTTCCAATTGGTATCTTATACTCCATTTTTTCTCAATATCTGGTTCAGAAGTTAATTTAAGTCCAGTTTCGACAGTTCTTCATTGTTTCTCTATCTAGTATTTTCCTTAACCCATTGTGTTAGGGTGTATTCAATGGTCATATCCAGTAGAATGTTGCTCCAAAGTTCTTCTCCCCCTTTTACTATCATTTCTTCCCAGATTATATCCTTTGCATTAAAATACCCCATGATTACTATGTTTCCATCATCTTTCAGTAACTCGTTTAGCACATTCACTGTGTCTTCCAGTAATTTAGAGTGTTCGCTATCCAACCAAGCCTGTGTTTTTGGTGGTACATACACTACTACAGTACAAATTTTCTGCTTTTCATCTTTTTGTTTAGAATTTTGATCATAATTAATTCTACATTGCCTTGGCCTTCATTAATCTTTGTCACATTTAGACCCTTCTTGGTCAATATCATGACACCTCCTCCCTGCTTATCTGTTCTATTTTTCACCCAGTGGTTGTATAGACCTTGTCCCACTATGCTTGTTGATAAGAGGTCCTTTCAGTTTTGTCTCCACAATTCCCATAACGTCAGGTTTTTCTATTTCTAGATAGTCATTTAGTTAATTGATTCCAGAGATCATGCCATCAATATCTGTGTATGCCACTTTTAGTTTCGTATTTTCTTTTCTTTTTTGGTTTAAGTTCTCATTTTTTTGATGTACCATTTTTTTTAGTCTCAAGTCCAGCACACTCTCTCTCTCTCTCTCTCTCTCTCTCTCTAAAAAAAAAATAATAATAAATAAATAAATAAATAAATCCGTCTCTGTTCTTTTCTCATTTCTATCATTGGCTTTAATTCTGATTGCTTTGTCTTTCTCTTTTTCTTCATCACTCATTTCCTTTTGTTTGCCAATTTAACTGCTTTCAATAATACCTCCTCAGCTATCATTTGAGTTCTTAGTTTTATTTTCAGAGGTCTGTTGTTTTTCTTTTGAATATTTGCCTATCCTGTGGATTTCATCGATTTCTTTATCAAAATTTTGCCCTTCATCCTGTATTTCTTTCAAAATTTCCTTAGCTATTTCCTTCTTCTTTTCTCTCTGGTATCTATACATATCATGTTTTTCCTGGATACCATGGACCACAATGCACTTACCTTTGTCAACTGTATCTCTCACCCAATTTTCCTTTTCTTTAATTACTTTCATAACTGTTTCTTTTGTATTTTCCTCCATCTGCTTTTGTAATATTTCTCTAAAAGATATTTTTTTATTTTCCTGTTCTTGTTTCCATTGATTTTGTATTTCAACGAATTCTGTTTCTTTGTGTGTGTGTGTGTGTATATATATATATATATATATATATATATATATATATATTACATCTTCAAAGTACAGGCAAGAGAGATTACAAGACTTTTTTATACAAACATCAACACAAGAACAAGGGATGTGGAAAGTTGTAACCAGAAAGGTCAGTCTCCACCTCTCCCTGTGCCATATTTCCTCAGATGATCAATCTAGCTTTTTCTATACACAGAACCCAGAAACTATGGACACTGAGGCAATGGACTTCAGTATTTACAGGCAAATTATGGGGAATAAAGACTGACCGAAATTCCTGTGCTTCAGTTGTCCCACATGCTCATATATACACTTACGGCTACATAACTGAATGTTCTTTTCAATAATAACAACACAGTATTAATAATGTACCAACATTTAGGGCATGATTGTATGATTGTGTGTTTATTTGTGGATGTCCTAATTACTGACATGTGTCAACAACTCTGATGATATTGTTCTTAGTTAATATTATATACATACCAAGGGCTTTTTCCCCCTCAAGGGAGGTAGCCAAAGTCAAAAGGCATAATTCCACTTCCAAGGCCACTTCATTTAATTGGCAAACCCCCTGCCTCCATCCTCTCATGCAGAAAAATAGAAGATGGGGAGAAATCCCTTTGGGCTGCATTAAAGTATCATTCACACATAACTTCTCCCTAACCCCCCAACCCCCCCATCCTCCACCCAGCATCATCCATACACAACCATTCTCTACACACCCCTATCTTCTGTCTTCTCCCTTCCTTACTCAAAAGATATCCCCTCTTTCTCAACACGTTTTTTTTATCCCATCCATCCATCTCATCCTCAGTCATCCCCTCATGTTCACTCCATCCACCTCTGCCTTCCACACTTCCTTTACTTTTTACTTTTACTTCTTTTTAGTTAATACTAGGGTTTATAAATGATTTTTGCCAGAGTTTTATCATCTCTGTAATTTTAAAGCATTTGGCTGCATCCATATCGAGATAATTAATATGTGATATGCTACTGACAACTTAATGCAAGCTTCAAGTTGCAATGAACTGCTCCATAGCTAATGCTGTTGGTCAAGTAGGTGTATCCAGGGCATATTGTAAATTTTCATTAGTATCTCAATATTAGAGTTAACCATGGTAATAGAACTGCCTCATAGCTCAGTTTTTTTTTCAGTAAGATTAAAATATACTTATATAAGGTGATGTATTTAGGATCATCCTCAGACTTCCATTAGTTCGTCTTCCACAACAAAGAAAAACAAACATGATGTCTCGAATCTCATGTCAAGCTATGAGTTAATGGTAGTGCATATCTTGAATCTTGATAGTGATGTGGCCAAATGTTTTAAAACTTACAGATACGATAAAGTGCAAATAACTTATTAATGCCAATATTAACTAAAAACAATAACATTGGAGGTGTTTGTCTGTAGGTTCCATGTGTTGAACATGACATATATGAATAAAGGGTCATACTAATTAGACAACTACCATCAACTCTGATATTCATTGTTTTTAGTTACTATTGGCATAAGTAAATCATTTGTGCTACATTTTATTGTATCTGTGAGTTTTAAAGCATTTGGCTGCATCAATATTAAAACTAAAGATGTGATACACTATGGTCAACTTGTAGATTGATGCATGCAAGCTTCAAGATGCCATGTTTGTTCTTGCTTGTGGAAGACGAACTAATGGAAGTCTGAGGATGGACCTATCTTGAAAGGTGAGTAATAGGAGTAGAACTAGGACTAGATATGTCTTATATGAGTACATTTTTACCTTACCTTATAATAATAATAATAAAAAAGAGAGAGAGAGAGAAAGCTAGGAGGCAGTTCTGATACTATGGTTAAATTCCATCAAGTTAATTTTTTTCCACCATATTTTGTCATATCTGCAAGTCTGAAAGCATGTGGCCATGTCAATATTGGAAATTTTAATTAAGATTTCCAATATACCCTGGATATGCTGATTTGATTGACAACACAACCTACAAGGCAGTTCATGGCATCTTGAAGCTCATGTTGAGTTGCCAGTGGTGTATCACATCTTGATTATTTTGATATGGATGAGGCCAGATCAAGACACAGCGTATCTACAGCAGGGCTGCTTCATTTCATTAGCAATGGCCCCTCTCCATCCATTCATGCAGCAACACTGAAGATTCAGAAAATTCCCTTTCCAAACCATCTACTTCCCACACCACCCCCTTACATGTACATATTGAACAGCCATAGTAACATAACACATCCCTAGCAAATTCCTACCTTTACTTCAAACCACTTGCTTTCTCCATTTCTAATCCTAATACAGGCTCTACTATTCTCTTAAAAACTCTTAACAGCCCTTAACAGATTTTCACCAATCCTATACATCTGCAAATCCTCCCACAGTGCCTTCCTATCTACACTGTCATAACCCTTTTCCAGATCCATAAAGACCCAAAAAACATCTTTACCCTTTCCTAAAACTTTCTTTTTGGCTACCCCCCATGTAAGGGGGAAAAAGCCTTTGGTATATGTATGTATGTAAAACTTTCTCACACATCTCTCTCACCACAAAAATTTTATCTATGCAACCCCTACCTTTCCTAAACCCACACTGTTCCTCACCAATTACTCCCTCTGTTCCTCTCCTAATCCTTTCAATCAAAACCCTCTCACAATCCTTCCCAACTACACTCAACAAACCGATCCCCCTGAAACTAATACCCAGTAATTGCATTTGTCTCCTTTTCCTTTGTAAAGTGGAACTATACAATGCCCTCATCCAGTCCTCCAGCACTCTACCTTTTTCTAGACAAACATTAAACCTCAGCAACCAGTCCACCATCACTGTACCTCCCTTTTTTAGACACTCCGCATACCACCCATCTAACTTAGGTGCCTTATCTACTCTCATCATTTTAATAACTACTTTCACCTCATCTTTTCTTATTTCTCCCCCATTTTCCTAATCCATCACTATCATTTTCTTAGTGCCTCCCACTGCAACCACCTTTCCTTCCTTATCCTCCTCCACATGCAATAACTCCCTACATTACTCTACCCATCTTCCATTATCGTCTCTCCATCTGCACCTTTTACCTTTTCTTCTCTACTTGAGTCACCCCCTCTTAATTTCCTTCCAAAACATCTTTTTATCACTTTCAAATTTTTCTGTCATACTCTTACCCCATTTTACACCTGCTCTCCTTTTTGTCTCCTTTATCTTGTTTTACTTCTCTTCTTTTTTCTTTGTATCTCTCCTACATTTCTCGTCCCATTTTGCAACCACTCCATAAATGCTCTTTACTTCTCTTCTACAACCCTCTTTGCTTTATCATTCCACTACTCACTACCCTTCCTTCTATTACCTCTTGTCCTCCTTGTTCCACAAACCATCTTTGCACATCTTGTTACTCCCTCCTTGAAACCCCCATTCCTCCACCACTCCTACCTATACTCTATCCTTCACCTCCTCCCACTCTTCTTTCAACTTCTTCTCCTTCTCATTTAAGCAGTTTACTCTAAGCACCTATATACCTTCAATAGTTTTCCTCTTTCTCCATTTATCCTCCACTCTCAACTTAACTTCCACTAAAAAATTATCTGATATTCCCCTACTCTCTCCCCTAAAAACATACATGCATATGTATACATCTGAAAAAGAATAGTTTCCCACACAGAGTGGCAGATATCTGGAACAAATTGGATGAGGCAACAGTGTGTGCAAAAACTATACAAAAATTTAAGAACAAACTAGATGCTGAAAGATACAAAGATGGGTCACTACAAGCATAGCTCTCTTCCTCTATAATACACACATACATATACCAAGGCTTTTCCCCCTTTACAAGGGAGGTAGCCAAAAAGAAAAAGGCATAAAATCATTCCCACCCATTCCATCCCTAAATACACTCCACTCCCCTCCACCCTCCCTCTTATCTTAGCACCTCCTGGATGATGGGTCATCCCTGCACCCTGTCCACTGCCCTGGGTCAGAGGCAGTGTTGCAAGGCACAGCATATCCACAGCAAGGACGCATCATTAAATCGGTGACCCCCCCTCTCCGTCCCCCCATGCAGAAAGGAGAAGAAGGGGAGAAATCCCTTCGGGCTGCATCAAATTTTGCTACACACATATACCAAGGGCCCTTTCCCCCTTACAAGGGAGGTAGCATAAGTCAAAGGCATAAATCCACTCCCACCTGTTTCATCCCCACATACTCCACTCCCATTTACCACCCCTCCCTCCCACTCTCTTTTCTTGGCTCCTCCTGGGTGACAGGTTCATCCCTGCATCTTGCCTACTGCCCTGAGTCAGAAGTGATGCAGCAAGACACAGCAGATCCACAGCATGGCTACTTCATCTAATCAGTGATCCCACCTTCTCCATCCCCTCATATGGAAATAGAGACGGGTAGAAACCCCATTGGGCTGCGTCAGAATATCGTTCACACATACTCCCTAACCCCCCCCACTCCCTTCCATGCATCACAGCATCATCCATACACAACCATTCTCCACTCACTCCTATCTTCTGCCTTTTCCCTTCTTTCCTAAACAGATATTTCCCTCTTTCCCAATGTCCCTTTCACCCCATCTATCCATCTCATCCTTGGTCACCCCCTGATGTTCACTCCATCTACCTCTGCTTTCCACATTTCTTTTACTAATCTTTCTTTACTCATTCTTTCCATGTGTCCAAACCATCCCAATACTTTCATCAACCCTATTTCCCAACTCCTTTTCCAAACCCCCACTCTCCTCCTCACCTCCTTGTTTCTCCCTCTATCCAGCCTAGTAACCCCTACCACACTTCTCAGACATTTCAGCTCAAACACATTTAAATTCTTTCTTATGTTCCATGTTTCTGCCCCATACAGTGCTGTCAGCACAATCACCCTTTCATATAATTTCCTCTTAGCATCTATTCTCAAGTGTCAAACATGTACAAACATCCCCTATGAACACGTACATCAAAAACTCTTCCTACTCTTCTCCTGGATACCACTATATAGTCCATTAAAACCCTATTGACCACCCTTCCTTCTATCATTTTCTCCCATGTGTACTTATGTTTGACTTTCTTCCTAAACACTGTTAGCTATCATTGAGTATTTCTAATTACTTCTCCACCATCAACTCCCCACTATGATTTTTTTCCTGGCACTCCACACTTCCCAACCACTTCGTCTATTGGTTCATCTACTCTAGCATTAATTTCCCCAAATACCACTATATTGACATTTCTCCCTACACCCTCTATGCACTCATTTAATTCTATCCAAATAGCCTCCCTTTCCTCTACACTCTTTTCACTACCAGGCCCATAAGCACTTACAAAAACCCACCTCTCCCTTCCCTTCCCAATTTCAGTTTCATTCACATTAACCTTGAAGAAACATCCTTTCACTCCACCACATGCTTGCTTACCTATCTCTTAACTTACTACTATAACCACTCCTTCCCTCACTTGTCCTCTTCTCAATCCCAATGCCCTCCCCACTACACTTCCAAACTGAATCTCACCCCTCCCTTTCAACTTTGTTTCATTCAATGCCAACACATCCATCTTTCTTCTCACAATCATATTGCCTATCTCTTACCTTTTACTCATATCTGTACTACACCCATGCATGTTTAAGGCTACAAAGAGTGGGATGCCTGATCCTATCTTCCGTCCTATTATTATAGTCACCTTTTATGACCTAAGTTGGAAACCCTGTGGCAGTATTTATCCTCCCCTACCACAGCGTATTAATATAATATTATCACTTAAAAAGAAAAGAAAAAAAAAAAAAAAAAAAAAAACAGAAATGTTGCCCTAAAAGCATATATGAGTATGTGGGACACACTAAAACAAATGAAGCATGAAAAGCATCCAGTGTTGCCACATTTCCACAGGAATTTTCTTATTTCATCTAAAACATATATTTCCAGAATTTTTTCAGTTACCTAAGGCCATAGTTTCTAGTTTCTTCTGTATGTATATGTACACACAAACACAGGGATGGAAAGGGAGTTGGGTGATAGGGTTGATGAAAGAGTATTGGCATGGTTTGGACACATGGAAAGAATGAGTGAAGAAAGATTAGTAAAAGAGTTGTGGAAGGCAGAGGTGGAAGGAGTGAATATGAGGGGGCATCCTAGGATGAGATGGATGGATGGGGTAAAAGAGGCATTACAAAAGAGAGGAATGTCTGTTGAGGAAGGATGGGAGAGGACAGAAGATAGGGTTGTGTTTGGATGATGCTGTGATGCATGAGGGGGAGTGGGTGGGGGATGGGGGGTGAGGGAGTATGTATGAGAAATAAATTGATGCAGCCCAAAGGGATTTCTCCCCGTCTTCTCCTTTTCTACGTGAAAGGAAGGAGAGGAGGGGGTCACCAAATTAATGAAGCAGCCTTGCTGTGGATGTGCTGTGTCCCGTCATCCAGGAGGTGACAAGATGTGAGGGAGGGAAGAGGGTGTAGGGTAGTGGAGTATGTAGGGGATGGAATGGGTGGGAGTGGTTTCTATGCCTTTTCTTTATGGCTATCTCTTGTGTAGGAAAAAAGCCTTTGGTGGTATATGTATGTATGTATGTATATATATGCAAAGTAGACCACTTGGAAAAAGAAACTAACGAAGCAGAGCACTTTCGTATACTGCATCTTCAGTGCAAAAATTACAGTTGAATAGAAATACATAGGTCAGTTTACATAAGAGTAGAGGACATTTACCCCCTGGAAAGCAGTAGGTCAGGTCGCAAGGGTCAATGTGTCCCACTAATGAGGGAGGGGCGACATTAGGTCACACTCGCAGGGTTACATTTTACCTGTTATTCTTTTGCTTATTTCTTGGCAGATAAAATTGTCAAGTTCATATAAGCCTTTGTGTAAGTTAGTATTTTGATCACTGGTGGTATGGATCAAACTACACAATATTAATATTAAGTTTCTCACTATTATGTTATTTGTATAATAAATGGCATAGATGCCTTCCTTGCTCAACAGACATTCCCCTCTTATTTTGAAGATGAGAATTTGATATGCTTTCCCAATCTAATATCTAAAAAATGAGTGGAGAATGGTTGTGTACAGATGATGCTGTGATGCATGGAAAGGAGTTGGTGGGGGATGGGGGGGGGGGTTAGGGAGTATGTGTGAATGATATTCTGATGCAGCCCAATGGGGTTTCTACCCATCTCTATTTCCATATGAGGGGATGGAGAAGGGGGGGGGGGATCACTGATTAGATGAAGCAGCCATCCTGTGGATCCCTTGCAAGGGAGGAAGCCAAGCCAAATGCAAATACCCACTCCCATCCATCACCCTTTCCTCCCTCTCATCAGCTCCTCATGGATGACAGGCCATCCCTGTATCCTGCCCACTGCCCTGGGTCAGAAGCAATGCAGCAAAACACAGCACATCCACAGCAAGGCTACTTCATTTAATCAGCAACCCCCTATATCTGTCCCCATCATGCAAAATAGAGAAGACGGGGAGAAATTCCATCAGATTGTGTCAAAATATCATTCACACATAACCACTCCCTACCCCTAATCCCCTGCTCCCTCCCTTCCTTGCATCACGGTACCATCTATACACAGCCATTCTCCAATCATCCCTATCTCCTGCCTCCTCCCTTCCTTGCTCAACAGGCAATCCCCTCTTATTATGAAGATGAAAAATCAATATGCTCTCCCAATCTAATATCTAAACCATGCCAATCAATAAGTTCCTTCAGATCTCTCCTTCATAACATACATGATCACTAGGTATCTGGCAACAGCCCATGGGTGACTGTAAATCACATGTAATACAAAATATATTTAAAATGGAGGAGGATGAGCTGAAGAAGAAGAAGAAGAGAAAAAAAAAAAAAAAAAAAAAGGGGGTGTAGAAGGGGGGTTGGTTAAATACTAAGTACACAAATTCTGCAATGGCTATTCTGATAACCTCTCATAGTCCCCATTATCTTATGATTAATAATGGTTACACAGAACAATGTGAGCCATAATTTCCTGAAATTCAGTGAAAATATTACCTGAGAAGCATTCCATCACAAGACCTCACTATGGCCCCACCAATCATGAGCTAGATTGATTCCATTTAATGTCATAAACTCCCCCTCTTCGAGATCAGTGTCTCTTTACAATGGACTTTTTGAAGGAGGAAATTTAATGTAGTATGCTTGCTGTCCAGCAACCTTGAACTATCTCCATTCCTGAGCTTTTGCCCAAGTAGATGCTCTAAGCCACCTGGCCAGTATCCCAAATATTCGCATAAAACTTTAGGCCACTTTTCAACAGAATTACCCCCTATTCCATAAATCCTCCACAATGGCTCCCTATCAACACTATCATATGCCTTCTCCAAATCCAAGAAAGCCCAAAAAGAAATATTCCTTATCTTAAGCTAAATATTTCTCAGAGCTGTCTTCCCATAAACAATTAATCCATGCACCCTGTTGGAGTGTTCATTTGTTGTCATTTGGCTGAGGGCAGCTATGTTGGATTTTGTGTGGTTCAGTGAACAGACACCAGGTGGCAGTGTTGTTGAGCTGCTATGTGGAGTGCTGGGTCCCCAGTGTAAAGGAAGAGGTGACTGGAGCAAGATTGGTCTAATAATGGTAGCAGAGCATAGTTATGGCTTCTTCTAAGTGCCATCCCAAGTTTGATAATGAAAATACATATATATACCAAGGCTTTTTCCCTTTTACAAGGGAGGTAGCCAAAAAGGAAAAGGCATAAAATCACTCCACTCCCCTCCACCCTCCCTCTTATCTTAGCACCTCCTGGATGATAATGAAAATGAATAAGAAAATTGGAAAAAAGATATAAGCATATGGATTGAGTTAACTGATTTAGCTAAAGATAATCAGGCATTGGCTATACTTATCATTAACTGACTGGGGTAGGACGGCATCTTATGAAATTAATAGTTCTGAAGAGTGAAAATGGTGTAAAGAGCATTATTGAGAAACTGGACACATTGTTCTTGCCTGATAAAGGTTGATGTATATTTGCAGCATTTCATAATCTGTATAATTTCAGAAGAAATAACAAGAATATTAATGAACATGTGAATTTGAATGTGGATACTTTAAGTTTACACAGGAGGGAATGACACTGCCAGACTCTGTGATGGCTTTTATGCTTCTTACATACATAGATACATACATATACCAAGGCTTTTTCCCCCTTACAAGGGAGGTAGCCAAAAAGGAAAAGGCATAAAGTCATTCCCACCCATTTCATCCCTGAATACACTCCACACCCCTCCACCCTCCCTCTTATCTTAGCACCTCCTGGATGACGGGTCATCCCTGCACCTTGTCCACTGCCCTGGGTCAGAAGCAGTGTCACAAGACACAGCACATCCACAGCAAGGCCGCTTCATTAAATCGGCGACCCCCCCTCTCCGTCCCCCCATGCATAAAAGGAGAAGACGGGGAGAAATCCCTTCGGGCTGCATCAAATTTTGCTCACACATACTACCTGCCCATTCCACCTCATGCATCACAACATCATCCATATACAACCATTCTCCATTCACCCGTCTTCTGTCCTCTCCCGTCCTTCCTCAACAGACATTCCCCTCTTCCCCAAAGCCCCCTTCACCCCATCCATCCACCTCATCCTAGGACATCCCCTCATGTTCACTCCCTCCACATCTGCCTTCCATACCTCTTTTACTAGTCTTTCTTCACTCATTCTTTCCATGTTCAAACCATCCTAATACTCTTTCACCTCCTCATTATGCTTCTTGCTTCAAGCAATTTGGCTGACCGTGAGACTCAAATTATGATGTCAGTGATCTCCGAAATCAACTATACTTTTATGAAATCTACTTTAACCCCTTCCATACGGTGCCGCACACGTAGGCGTCATGAGGAGCAAGTGGATTCGCGACGCTGCCATATCGGCGTCTTGATTATATTTATTGTAGTCGCCCCTGTGTTTTTACATTCTCCCAAATGCGCCCTGAATACCATTCTCTGTGGTTTTCAAAATTCGCGGGTGAAAGAGAGAACGATCGATATAAGCGGCGACTATATTTTATGATGTGAATATTATTACGTTACGTCATACGGCTGGCATTGGCTGCTGCCCGCGAGATTTAAGTCCCGTACTGAAGTGGTTAAAATGTGTTCTTGGTCACCAATTGAGTGTGCACTCAACTCAGGAGTCAGATGTGGACATAGGTGCAGTGTCCCTCAAGAATTAAAGCTGAGCCTGTTTTTTGTGGTGATAATAAAGAGGTCTATTATGCCACCTATGGATACAGAGATACAGATTTCGAAGAAGAGGAAAAGGAGCAGCAATGTCAACACAAGTTGACTTGAGTGATCAAGGGACTAATTGAAGACTCAATCCTTTGGGTCATGATTGCCAAGTTTCACGATGTGTGATATGAGATTAGCACTACCATTGGGCTCAATATTGTCTGGATTCATTCGAGAATAATGAGGTGTCATTTAGGGGTATGAGTGAAAGATACTGGTGATGATGGTGAGGAACATATGATACAAATGTCAGTATTTGTTGGGTATACTAGTAATGACAAAAGTCGAACAAATCAAGATTATGCATTTGGTTAAGGAGTCTCAAAATTGTGGTATTTTGAATACCAATTGTTCAACTACAGTTAGCAGTCAACATTGGTTGGCTAATTACTTGAACACCCTGTGAAGAGTTGGCCATGGTGAGAGAAGAAAAATCTAGCTTTACATTTATGTTTGGTGATGGTGTAACCTATAAATCCATTAAGTGTGTCGTGTTTTCATGTTGGATTGGAGGTGTGAGATCAGAGCTGTCAACAGATGTTGTCGAGTGAAAATCTTCCACTTCCGATTAGTAACCAGTCAATGAAAAAAAGGAAAATGATTCTTGATTTTGGTAAGGATTCAGTGAAGATTATGAATAGATGGGTGAAGTTGAAGGTAGTATTGTCAGGTCACTACATGTTGCCATTGTTCTTGTGACTAGAACCTATCCAGAATGTGTTGCTGGCTTCACCAGGTAGCAGTAAAACTGTTTTAAAACTTCATCAGCAATTTGGCCGTCAGAGTGCAGAGAGATTAATAGGGATGCTGCAAAATAATGAGATGTTGGAGAGCAACATGTAGAAACAATTAGAAATGTTACTGAAAATTGTGAAGTGTATATAAAGTATAAATGCCCAAAACCTAGACCAATTGTCAATATGCAGATGGCAGAGAAATTTAATGAAGTAATTGCAATGAATCTGAAACAGGTATGACAACACCTGTTTCTTATCATTGTAGATCTTGCTAGAAGATATTGTGTGGCATCAGCCATCACCAACAAGTCTGCTAAGACAGTGTCACCAGTAGCTTCTCGCCTGCTTTAGAGTCAGTTTCTGGCTCAGATACTGTGTGACAAAACTTGATTACTCTGCACTCAGCTCGAAGGGAGTACTTCAAGAACAAATCTAGTGAAAGGATCAAAAGAGCCTTGCACCATAATGTGCACACAATGAAGATAAATGACCTTCACCATGGGGATGAGGTGTACTTTAAGCGTAATGATGATCAGCAATGGCATGGTCCGAGTAAAGTTATTGGCAGGGATGGCAAGCAGGTTCTGGTTCATCATGGGGGTGTTAATGGCAAATCCCATATTTGCCGATTATCTAAACTTCCCCTGAGGTCTCAAGCAGATTGTCCTCAGACTTGTGGTGGATCATCTGCTGGCATTTGGGAGGCATTGAGGAATATGGAGGGCATATGTGATCAGGTGGTGGATAAGAATTCAAAGGGGTTTGCTTTATCTGCATCGACATCTGAAAACACTGAGGAAGTAGATGATAGTAGTGAGGGTACAGGAGGTACAAAAAGGATAAAATGATATTGTAAGCAACTGTGAATTGCCAGAGAACTCTTGAAGAGAAACAAGACCATTTAAACTGTTAGTGGGGCAAAGGACCCAAGGACTAAAAAAAAAAAAAAAAAAAAATTGGTGAGCACATGTATGGAAGAATAGTGAGCAGAGGTAAAGCTAAAGTAAAATATAAAAAACTGGTTCAATTTCCAAAAAGATTCTGATGGGAGTGTAGAGTGTGTGGATTTTTTGGAAGTTGCAAGATTGGAAGTGGTCCCTGATGAAAAGATGTTCATGTTTTACTCCAATGAAGAAGTGATAAAAGCAAAGGAGCTGGAAGTACAAATTGGAATTGGCAAAAGGAAATGAAATGAAAGGAAAAGAAAGAAGAAGAAAAAAGAGAGAGAGATAGAGAAAAGACTGAGCACTGTTGGAGTGTTCATTTGTTGTCATTTGGCTGAGGGCAGCCATGTTGGATTTTGTGTGGTTCAGTGTACTGACACCAAGTGGCAGTGTTGTCAAGCTGCTATGTAAAGTGCTGGGTTCCCAGTGTAAAGGAAGAGGTGACTGCAGCAAGACTGGTTTAATACACCCTATTCCTCTACTAAACCTACACTACCTGACAATAGTAATAACACATACTTACATATACCAAAAGGCTCATTCCTCCTTACATGGGAGGTGGCCAGGTAAGACATACACCCACTTCACCCATCCCATACCCATACGTTTTTTATTATTTTGTCTCTTTGTGGATGATGGGCCATTCCTGTCCCATGCCCACATCAGGAGCAATGTAGCATGACACAGCTCCACAGCAGTGCTGGCAGCCAAAGCTGATTCACTTCCACCGTTTCATTACATGGCTACCCTCTTGAATTTAGAGAGCAGACAAGAAGAAAGCCCTTCAGACTACTACAAGTAAAATTACTTACATTTCTTAGGATTGTGGATTAAGGAGTGGGCGGCCAGCAACTTCAGAGAATGGACTTCAAAGAGAACTGGATGGAAGAGAAGCTCACTGGTAGTTGGTCTACTAGCTGCATCTTGAGCTAAACACTTGCGAATAAAGTCTTTCTGCAATTCATGCTCTAAGGAGGCTATGGTCTTGTTAACCTGCAAGCATTGCAAAGTGAACAATAAGTTACATGAAAAAAGGTTTAACATTACCACTAGAATTTTCACTCAATAAGTTACATGAACATATCAATACGCATAATATCCACCTATGCATAAAAACAATCTATATCAAGACTACTAATAACAAAACTCTTGCATCTGAATGTACATACATATCCCAATGGCTTTTTACCCCTTACAAAAAAAGATAGCCAAAGTCAAGGGCATATATCCACTCCCACTCACCACCCCTCCCTCCTCCTTTTCTTGGCTCCTCCTGGATGATGGGTCATCTCTGCATGTCACCCACTCCCCTGAGTCAGATGCAATGTAGCAAGGCTGCTTTATTTAACTGGTGACCCCCTCTCCATCCCCTCATGCAGAAAAAGAGAAGATGGGGAGAAATCTCTTCAGGCTGCATCAAAATATCATTTACACATATTCCTTCACCCCCTCCATCCCCCACCCACTCCATTCCATGCATCACATCATCATCCATACACAACCATTCTCCACTCACCCTTATCTTCTGTCTTCTCCCTTCCTTCCTCAATTGACATTCCCCTCTTTCGCAATGCTCCTTTTACCCCATCCATCCATCTCGTCCTTGGTCACCCCCCAAGGCATTTACTTGCTTTTCTCAATCTACATACTACCTCCACCTCCACTCCCACTCCTCCCTTTCCCGCCACATTCGCACCTGAGTATTTAAAGCTATTCACTTCCTCCTGTCTCTCTCCCCCTAATACTCACTTCTAATTTGCTCCCATCCTCTCCCCTTGTACACATCACCTTACTTTTATGCACATTTATCTTTAACTTCCTTCTTTCCCACACCTTCCCAAACTCTGTCACTAACTTCCTTAATACCTCCTCTGATCCATATACAAGTGCAGTGTCATCAGCAAATAACAACTGGCTTATCTCCCACTTTTCTCAATTTTCTTTAACCATCTCCATCACCATTTGGACACATGGAAAGAATGAGTGAAGAAAGACTAGTAAAAGAGGTATGGAAGGCAGATGTGGAGGGAGTGAACATGAGGGGACGTCCTAGGATGAGGTGGATGGATGGGGTGAAGGGGGCTTTGGGGAAGAGGGGAATGTCTGTTGAGGAAGGACGGGAGAGGACAGAAGACAGGGGTGAATGGAGAATGGTTGTATATGGATGATGTTGTGATACATGAGGTGGAATGGGCAGGGGGATGGGGGGTGAGGTAGTATGTGTGAGCAAAATTTGATGCAGCCCGAAGGGATTTCTCCCCGTCTTCTCCTTTTATGCATGGAAGGACGGAGAGGGGGGGTCGCCGATTTAATGAAACGGCCTTGCTGTGGATGTGCTGAGTCTTGCGACACTGCTTCTGACCCAGGGCAGTGGACAAGGTGCAGGGATGACCCGTCATCCAGGAGGTGCTAAGATAAGAGGGAGGGTGGAGGGGTGTGGAGTGTATTCAGGGATGGAATGGGTGGGAATGATTTTATGCCTTTTCCTTTTTGGCTACCTCCCTTGCAAGGGGGAAAAAGCCTTGGTATATGTATGTATTCCCTCATCCATTACCCTTGTGTTTACCTCCTGCACCACCCCATCCATGTATAAATTGAACAGCTAAGGTGACATAACACATACCTGGTGAAGTCCCACCTTTACCTTAAACCACTCGCTCTCTCCTATTTCTAATTCTAACACAGGCTCTACTATCATAAAAACTCTTGACTGCTCTTAACAGCTTTCCTCCTACCCCCATAGGTCTGCAATACCTCCCAAATTGCCTTCCTGTCTACCTTATCATAAGCCTTTTCTAAATCGATAAAGGCCCAAAAAAAACATCCTTACCATTTCCTAAAACTTTCTCACATATCTGCCTTACCATGAAAATCTGATTCACACAACTACTAGTCCTAAACCCACATCTGTTCCTCTCCTAATCTTCTCAACCAAAACCCTCCCACAAGCCTTCTCAACTACACTCACCAAACTGATCCCTCTGAAACTATTACACTCGCACTTGTCCCCTTTTCCCTTGTAAAGCGGCAATCCTCCAGTCCTCCAGCACTCTACCATCTTTTAGACTGACATTAAACAGCCTCACCAGCCAGTCCACCAGCACTGTACCTTCCTTTTTTAGACACTCCATATGACACCCATCTAACCCAGGTGGCTTACCTGCTCTTATCATTTTTATAACTGCTTTCACCTCATCTTTCCTTATTTCTACTCCATTCTCCTCATTCATCACTGTCATTTTCTTAGCACTTCCCACTGCAACTACCTTTCCCTCCCTATCCTCCTTCACATTTAGCAACTTCCTAAAATAATCTGCCTATCTTCCTCTTACTGCCAGCTCTCCCATTATCTCCATTTGTACCTTTTACCTTTTCTACTTAATTCGCCTCCCTTACCTCTTAATTCTTTCCAAAATATCTATTACATACATATACCATGGGCTTTTTCCTCCTTACAAGGGAGGTAGCTAAAAATCCACTCCCACCCATTCCATCCCCAACATACTCTACCCCCATCCACCCTCTTCCCTCCCTCTTATCTCGGCACCTCCTGGATGACAAGTCATCCCTGCATCTTACCCACTACCCTGGGTCAGAAGCAGTATCGCAAGACACAGCACATCCACAGCAAGGCCGCTTGATTAAATCAGCGACCCCCCCTCTCTGTCCCCTCATGTAGAAAAGATGGGGAGAAATCCCTTCAGGCTGTGTCAATTTACTTCCCAAACACACACCCTCACCCCCATCCCTCACCCACTCTCTCATCATGCATCACAGCATCATCCATACACAACCATTCTCCACCCACCCCACCCTCCTCTCCCATCTCCAGCCAAAAGATACTCCCATCTTTTCCAATGCCCCCTTTACCCCATCCATCCATCTCATCCTAAGTCGCCCCCTCATATTCACTCCTTCCAGCTCTGCCCTCCACACCTCTTTTACTAGTCTTTCTTCACTCATTCTTTCCACGTGTCCAAACCATCCCAATACTCCTTCATCAACCCCACCTCCCAACTCCATCCCACCCCTAATCTCCTCACCTCCCACTCCATCCAGCCCACTGTATTTGTATCATCACCATCATCTTTCCACTACAATTTTTTCCTGAAACTTCATACTTCCCAACCCCTCTGTCTATTGGTTCAGCTCCTACTCTTGCATTGAGATCTCCCAATACCACTATATGGACATTTCTCACTGAACCCTCTATGCACTCATTTAAATATATCCAAAAAACCTTTACCTCTACACTCTTCTCAGTACCATGCCCATATGCACTTACTAAAAGCCACATCTCCCTTTCCAGTTCACCTTCAACCACATTAACCTTGAAGAAACCTTCTTCCACTCCACCACACATTCACCTATCTTTTCACTTACTAGTATAGCCATCCCTTCTCTCCCTCATCCTCTCTTCACTCCCGACACCCTCCCAACTACACTCTTAAACTCAAACTCACCCCTATCTTTCAACTTAATTTTACTGAATGCCAACACATCCACCTTTCTTCTCACATACTACCCATTTTACTCTCAACTGTACCACATCCATGCCATGCACATTACAAGACCCAAACCTTCTTATGCTCCCCCCCCTTTTTTTTTAATAGGAATGTCCCCTTTGGGACTACAGAGAGTAGGATCCCTAGTTCTATCCCTGTCCCATTTTTGTTGCCTTGTACAACTCAAGAAAAAAAAAAGGAGAGAGAGATGTGACCCACCTGTTCCTGTGTTATAACATTTCCACTATCACCATTGCCAGGAATTTCTAATGCAGCCATTTCAAGGGCACACATCCCAAATGAGTAAATATCTACAGCAGGTGTAAGAGGCCCCTGACCTGAAAAACAGAAATGGTTTCATAAATATTCTATTGTAAATATAACACAGTTGTTTTTATATTTCAAACAAATGCCATTTAATATAAACACACATATACAATTACATATATCAATAATAACTATTACTTTAAGTTTAACCAAATAAAAGCTCAGAGCCCACAGTAGCTAGCAACAATCCTTGGGCCCTCCCATAGATCTCTTTGGAAATAAACTGGAATCTTCTCTGTGCTGTATCAGTGTGAGTCTGTTTCTATGTCAGAGATTAATAGGAGGAACAGGAGAACCAAAGCCATCACATATTGCTATCTCTCCTTGTGTGAAAAAGTATATACACCAAGTGCTTTTTCCCCCTTCTAAGGGAGGCAGCCAAAGTCAAAGGCATAAATCTCACTCCCACCCATTTCATCCCCACATACTCCATTCCCATTTACCACCCCTCACTCTTCTCTTGGCTCCTCGTGGATGATGGGTCATCCCTGCATCTTACCCACTGCCCTGGATCAGAAGCAATGCACCAAGACAGCACATTCACAGCAAGGCTGCTTCATTGAATTGGTGACTCCCTCCCTCTCCGTCTCTTTTGTCCAGAAAAAGAGAAGATGGGGAGAAATTCTGGGCTGCATCAAAACATCATTCATACATATTCCTTCCCCCACCCACTCCCATGCATCATCATACGTACACAACCATTTTCCACTCATCCCTACCTTCTGTGAAAAAGTGAGATGTAGAATGTCAAAGTGGGAAATGTAGAGGTAAGGCCAATCAGGGTGGCAAAACTTGTTGGAGTGCTGTGGTAGTTCAGGCACACAGAATGAACGAGGACTGATAAGCAAAAAGACTGTTGAAAGCAGAAATGGATGGAATGAATTTGAGAAGACCAAAAATCATGTGGATGGAAGGGGTGAAAGGGGCTTTAAATGTGAGGAAGATTAACCCCTTCCATACGGTGCCGCACACGTAGGCGTCATGAGGAGCAAGTGGATTCGCGACGCTGCCATATCGGCGTCTTGATTATATTTTATTGTAGTCGCCCCTGTGTTTTTACATTCTCCCAAATGCGCCCGGAATCCCATTCTCTGTGGTTTTCAAAATTCGCGGGTGAAAGAGAGAACGATCGATATAAGCGGCGACTATATTTTATGATGCGAATATTATTTCGTTACGTCATACGTCTGGCATTGGTTGCTGCCCACGAGATTTAAGTCCCGTATTGAAGTGGTTAAGTACAAGATGGAGTGAATGGATGAAAGGATGATGTAGTACAAAGGGATGTTCCCATCTACTTTATAAATTGTGAGTAGATGAGACAGGAATTACCATATGATGAAACAGTGGAGATAAACCAGCTCTGGCTGTTGAGCCCTACTGTGGAAGTGCTGTACCTCACTGTACTACCTTTGATCTAAGTATTGTAGCATGGGACAGGGATGACCCTTCATCCTGAGATGTTGAAATGGGAGCAGAATTAATGGTAAGATTGTTCAATGTGTGTCTATGGGAAGAAAGAACAATATTGGATTGGAGGAGTGAATGTATACCATAGCCGCCATAAGTTTGGATGCGATAATGCTTATGTCAATACTTATGCCACAAATTGAAAGTTCCTCACCCTCAATATCCCTAGCAAGCCAGATATTTTTTCATATGCCTAGCAGCAAGTCCAAGGTTGGCTGCCACCAGGGCATGCAGTGTTTCCAGGCTCAGTGCTGTCTGAGATTCAACAGGGGGAGGATTGTATTTCTGGAATTCTGCACTTTGCCTTCGATTTTACGTAAATTCTCAGTGGTTTGGCATCTGTGTTGCCAGCTATGGGTAGTGGACATGAAATCAAATATGACAAGATGCTGCTATAGTGGCCCTGTTTAAGGCAGGGCATTCTGTGAAGAAAATCTCAGAAGATACAGGAGTTACATTGTGTTCAGTGCAACGCTGGTTGTTACTTTTCAAGGATGGTGGGGGGTGTCACTACCTCCCCACATCAGCACTGTGGCAGACCCAAGAAACACACACCACACACTTTAAATGTTATTAAGAGTGAGATAGACAAGTCTCCTCGTAAATTTGCTAAACAAATTCAGCAGGAAAACCCTAGGTTATTAGGTGGTGTGTCTCTTCGCACAGTGCAACGCTGCTTGCATGAAGACATTGGCGTGCAGTGTTTTAAGGGGAGAAGGAAGCCCCTCCTTACTAAAGTACAGAAGCATAAGTGAGTGAATTTCACAGAGATATGGTGAATGGAGCACTGACCAGTGGAGGAAGGTACTTTGGAGTGATGAAAGTACCTTCACTGTGACCAGCAACCAACCTGGTTACGTGTACCGCCAGCCTGACAGAGATCCTCTTCAGTCATGGTACATCACCCCTACTATGAAGAACCCTGACTCGCTAATGGTATTGGGTTGTTTTACATACTATGGTGTAAGGCACCTTGCAGTGCTGCCTAAAAATGAGAAAATCAATCAGACCAATTACCTAGAGTCATTGTATGACTACCTTCCTGACTTGTTGATAAGTGTGAGGCTGATTTTTTTTTATGCAGATTGGTGCCCCCTCCCACACAGTTAAAAGTGTAACAAATGGTTAAAAGATTGTGAAGTAAAGTACTTTGAAGACTGGCCTGAAAACTCTCCAGACCTCAACCCTATTGAGAATCTCTGGAGTTTGATGAAAAAAGGTCTGGAGAGGTATGACACCTTGTCACTCCCAAAGTTGGAGGCAGCACTAATCTGGGCAGAATTCTCAGTGGAAAAAGCTTAACAATCTCACTGATAGTATCCATTGAAAACTGATGTTAGTCATCAACTGGAAGGGAAATGTCACTAAGTACTAAAGGAGGAGTAAATGTTCAATAATATATTGTTGTAGTACCATTTTTCTGATATCAATACAATTTTTTCCTTGTTGCTTTTTTGGGAAGGTTGTGGCATCAATACTTATGGCGGCTATTGTAGTTCTGTTATACAATGAGGAGGAAGATAAGTACCTATCAAAGGGTTGGTTTGCAGAGTTTGGGTTAGATGTATGGATGTGTATTTACCTAGTTAAATTATACAAGAAGGAGCTGTGCTTGTGGTGACCTGTCTTTGTATCTTGCAATATCTAGTTTATTCTTAAATTCTTGTATGGTGTTTGGGCACCCTATTGTTTCACCCAATTTGTTCCAGACATCCACCACTCTGCATGTTTTTTTTTTATCCCCCCCCCCCCCCCCGACAAAGTTTCTTTTCATGTCCTCTTGTTTTTCTTCTACCCCACTTTAAGGGGGACTGAACACCTTAACCACTTCAATACGGGACTTAAATCTCGCGGGCAGCAGCCAATGCCAGCCGTACGACGTAACGAAATAATATTCGCATCATAAAATATAGTCGCCGCTTATATCGATCGTTCTCTCTTTCACCCGCGAATTTTGAAAACCACAGAGAATGGGATTAAGGGCGCATTTGGGAGAATGTAAAAACACAGGGGCGACTACAATAAATATAATCAAGACGCCGATATGGCAGCGTCGCGAATCCACTTGCTCCTCATGACGCCTACGTGTGCGGCACCATATGGAAGGGGTTAACAAAAAAAGTTTAGTCTTTCAACTTGAGAATTTCAGGTTTTGTTTAAAATATAGAAAGAAATATATTATGAACCAGAGAACTTGCTACATTTTGACGTAATCAAATACATACGTCGTATTTTTTGTACTGGAGACTTCTGCTTTTTCATGATAATACGTAAAGATCTTATAAACACTTTCACACCTGCTTTTTTAAAAATTCGCTATTCGACATGAGATATAGGTGTCGTAAGTATGGTCACTTACGTCACCCCTTTTTTCGTGTTTTTTTTTTTTTCCACTTAGATGGAGCCCGTCGCTCTGTTTTTCAAGATATAAAAATGAAAACAGGCGTGGAAATAAAGATATACCTATTATACACTACCAGAAGCATTTTCAGGCTGCTACAATTGATTAAATGTTTTTGGCATATTTTTAATTGCAAATATTTGTGGTTTTGAGATACGAGCGTTTAAAGTTTTCAGTATTGTATATCTCTGTTATTTATAGTGTGATTCTTATCATATCACACACATTAGTATAAAATGTATATTGAACAAGTTAATAGTAAATATTTTCATATATATACATATCTACTATATATATTACATTAAAATGTATTTGTTACTTGCCAAGCAGTCCTTTTCATAATTGAAGATTTTGTGTTTTTACCGGTTTAAAACCTCACTGCTGGGGTGTCATCACTTTGTCAAACCATTGCCGAGTGGTTTATTTTTACCAGCATTGAGCGCCTTTCCTCTGCTGAATGATAAAGCTTACCAAAAAGGTGTTTGATCCTACACAGGTGCAATCCCAACCCTGTACATTTCTCCTTTGCCAGCTATTTTCTCTTCCTCCACCTGACTTTCCCTCATCTTCTTCTCTTCATTTGGAAGAAAGCACTTTGTTAGCTGTGTTGTCAGGTGTGGTAGTATTTGGTGATGGAAATGGTGTTGGCAGTGGAGGTGGTGGTGACGCACGAGGCAGTGGCATCCCTCCTCTCATGCCTTGCCCTCCATCTAGTACGACTTTCATTGCACTTTTGACTCAATTTTTTCATCTCTTCCTTGGTTTTCCTCTTCGTCGTGATGCAGTTGATGATTGGACATCTAGTAAGTGTAGTAATGTCCAGGAAATAAAGCAAACAGCGGCACAAGAACACAATATCGCCACAGTCAGTTAGGTGTTTATGCATCAATCTACTCTGATGTTTGATGAGTAACTTAGGCTTGATGTGTGCTGTGCACACCACATGGAAGAGGAAGTCACGCTGATGCCAGACATAAAAAAATAGAGCCATTTAAATTGACATGCCTCCTGGGCCTATTCTTGCACGAGCCATTTAAATTGACATGCCTCCCGGGCCCTTTAAACTCCCTCCATTATGCTGGGGAGGAAAAAGTTGTTCATATTTTGCTTTTAGTATGTTTATATTATTCAAATATGCCCATATCTAAAATTTTATTTTTGGATGAAAATTTCATGATTCAAGGTGTTCAGTCCCCCCTTAATAAGTCTTCTCTGTCATGGATTTCCGCGATTCTGTAAATGGCCAATAGATCACCTCCTTCTCTTCTTTGTTCCAGGATTGGTAGTTCCAGTTTAGACAGTCTTTGTTCCTATGTCAATTTTGAAAGTGTTGGGACCATCTTTGTCATTGCTCTTTTGGATTCTTTCTATTTTCCTTGTATTATTTTTTGTACTGGGTGTCCACAGTGTTGCAGCATACTCCAATCTTGGTCTTATCAGTGTGACTAGTATTTTCTTTACCATTAAGATTAGGAGGAGAATAGAGGATTAGAAAGAGCAATACAGATTTAGGAGAGGAAAGTGCCTAAATCAAGTGTTTGTGCCAAGATAAGTATGTCAGAATTACTTAGCAGAGGAGGGATTGAGGAAGCTGGTGGCAGAGTTTGGGAGAGTATGTGATAGAAGAAAGCTAAAGATAAATGTGGGTAAAAGTAAGGTGATGAGATGTACAAGGGGTGAAAGTGGCAGTAGACTGGAAGTGAACATTAAGGGAGAGCGACTGGAGGAAGTGGATAGTTTTAGATACTTGGGTGCAAGTGTAGCAGGAAAAGGTGGAGTGAAGGTGGAGGTAGAATGTAGATTGAGAGAAGCGAGTAAATGCCTTGGTGGTTTAAAGAGTGTAATGAGAAATAGACATTTGGGAATGGATGCGAAGAGGAGACTGTATGAAGGAGTGATTGTGCCAACAGCACTGTATGGGGCAGAAACGTGGAACATAAGAGAAGAAGAGAGAAGGAGTTTGAATGTGTTTGAGATGAGGTGTCTGAGAAGTATGGCGGGGGTTACTAGGCTAGATAGAGTGAGAAATGAGGAGGTGAGGAGGAGAACAGGGGTGAAAAAGGATTTGGGAGAGAGGGTTGATGAAAGAATATTAGGATGGTTTGGACACATGGAAAGAATGAGTGAAGAAAGACTAGTAAAAGAGGTATGGAAGGCAGATGTGGAGGGAGTGAACATGAGGGGACGTCCTAGGATGAGGTGGATGGATGGGGTGAAGGGGGCTTTGGGGAAGAGGGGAATGTCTGTTGAGGAAGGAAGGGAGAGGACGGAAGACAGAGGTGAGTGGAGAATGGTTGTATATGGATGATGATGTGACTGCATGAGGAGGAATGGGCGGGGGGGTGGGGGGGGGGGTAGTATGTGTGAGTAAATTTTGACGCAGCCCGAAGGGATTTCTCCCCGTCCTCTCCTTATATGCAAAGGGGGACAGAGAGGGGGGGTCGCCGATTAAATGAAGCGGCCTTGCTGTGGATGTACTGTGTCTTGCGACACTGCTTCTGACCCAGGGCGGTGGGCGGGGTGCAGGGATGACCCGTCATCCAGGAGGTGCTCAGATGAGAGGAAGGGTGGGAGGGGTGTGGAGTGTATTTGGGGATGAAATGGGTGGGAGTGTTTTTATGCCTTTCCCTTTTTGGCTACCTCCCTTGGAAGGGGGAAAAAGCCTTGGTATATGTATGTATGTACTTAGCAAAATGCAAGGACATTTTTGGGGCTTTTATGGACTTGGAGACAGTGGTTGCTAGATAAGCCTTGTGGAAGTTTTTACAAATATGTGGAGTTCAGGGGAAGTGTACTGAGGGCAGCCAAAAGTTTTTGTGTGTAGTATTGCACACACAAGGGTCATGAATGGAGATAGTACATGGTTTGAGATGAATGTGAGGCTGCATCTGGTTAGTGTGATCTTGCCATGGTTGTTCAATATGCATATGGATGGGGTGATTAGGAAGATACATGCAATAGTTCTAGACAGATACCTAGAAGTGGTGGGTGAGAATAAGAGGTAATGGGAAGTAAATGAGTTGTTATTTGAAGATGACACTGTCTCTTCAGAATCAGCCACAAGCACAAAAAATCTTGACCAAGTTTGGACAGGTATGCAAAAAAGTATGCAAGAAAAGGAAGTTCCAAGTGAATGTGTGGCATGGAACTGTGCCTACCTGCAGCAGCACCATTGTAATACTGACAGGTGGAATATGGACCAATATGTCAACCCATCACACAAGACAATTCTTATATCCTCACCTCCACTCAGAGATGCAGTCCCAAGGAGATGGGTGCCTGGTCTCCAGAATAGGCTCATAATTCACTAACCCTTCACAAGACTTCCATGGCTGAGGCCAACAGCCAAAACTGGTTTACTCTCATTGCTTCATTACATGACAACCCTCCCCCTCTCCCCTTGTCCACTCACGAGAAATACAAAGAAGACAAGGAAGAAGTCCCTCTGGGCCACATAAATTTATCATTCATTCAAAGCCACTTTCCACACACACCTATCTCTTGCCCTCTCCTTTCCCTCCTCAACACACATTCCCTATTAATCAAAGGGCCCCATTTACCCTAGCCATCCCTCACATTCTTAGTTTATCCCTCAAAGTTCACTCCATCCACCTCTGCCTTCCACACTTTTTTGTTAATCTTTCTTGACTAATTCTTTCCATATGCCCAACCCATTCCAGTATTCTTTGATTGACCCTATCTGCCAGCTCACTTTCCAATGCCACTTTGCCTCACCTCATTTCTTTCTGTCCATCCTTGCAAACCCTACCATATTTCTTAAACACTTAATCTCAAACAGTTAAACTCCTCCTTCCTACCTCGTTTATATTCCACATCTCTGCCCTATGCAGTGTCACAGACACAATTACCCCTTTATCCAGTCTTTTCTTTACATTCATCCCCATATATCTATTTCTTATGACATTTCTAATTTCCCCAAGACACTTGCTTCCCTCAACTCCTCCATTCCTCAGTACATGTGGCCCTAAATACTTAAAACTCTCCACTTCCTCCATCCTCTATCCTTTTAGAATTATCTTCAACTCACTACCACCCTCTCCCCTTGCAAATCTCAATATTTTACTTTTGACCAAATTTCATCTTCACAAGGGATCAATACAGAGGAGGGTCCCTAGTCCCCTCACTGTTCTATGACATTAATGGAAATATGGTGACGGCAAGCTTCTCCCCCCAACCATTACAGGGGGATCAGAAAAAAAAGTTGGAGTCTTAGAGAGGGTAAAGAAATTATTCAACTGAATAGCAGGGAGGAGAAAGGAGGGGGCAAATAAATAAATTAAAAATAATCTAAGAAAATAAAAAACAACAAAAAGTTTCACTCACTACCATATTCTGGGGCAATGAAGTGCATATTCTTCATATCATCCCGGCAGGTCTTGACATGGGAGTGAATTGTATCGGGTGCCACTGTAAAACATAAGTTCCATCAGTTTCTCTTCCTTCCGTGGCTTGCTTGGATCTCACCTGAATTCAGTACACATTCAGCCAACTCAAGTCAATCTGCTCAACTCCAACTGAATGAACAAATGGTCTGGTCTTACCACACCAGAAATGGGGGAGCTGTCCAGTCAAGTTAGGCTTCACAAATTGAGATGCTTTGGAATGAATGTTCCTCTGTTTGCTCTATGAAAGCCCAGTCCACCCCACCCAGCAAGTTAGTTCCCCTGTGGACCACGCTGTCTTAGAGAAAACAATCACTCCATCATGTGCCAATACAATACACATGTACAGGAGAAAATCTTTGCCAAACCTGCCATATCACTGTGGACAATTTAGTTACATCAGCTCATACTTTTAGTAAGGATGCTAACATAATCATCCACAGTGCTCGTCAAATTTGGAAAACTGACAATATGTGTTCATTTTCCCAACCTTGGGTTCCCAGCCAGGTGAGTCCTGAGACAAGCCACTGTTCTCTTTGAAAACTATAACCTTATAACTAAAACCTTACCAGCTACAGTACCAAAAAGTGTCTGGTAAATAACTTTACCTGAGCCAATTTTGACGAGGCCGTTGTGCTGGATAAATATGGTGTCGGTGGTAAGGTTGCCATGGATGATAGGGGGGGAGGACGAATGCAAGTAACTGTAACAGACACAATGGTTAATAGTAATATGGCGATGCACCAGGCACCACGTCCACAATGCCATCATAGTTATAAGGATTCAACCATTACGTTTGAGCGTTTATAAAATTTTGGTTTGGTTTCCCTGGAGTTGTCATTTTTAGACTTGGAATTCATGGTTGTATCCTTATACAGCTATGAGAAGAGGCATGTGTGGGAAGAGAGAGGTTACCTCACTCCTCCCTTGTAGAATCCTTTGCAGACTCCCCCTCCCACCTGCTTCAGCACCACACCACCATCAACCTGTGCTATGGGGAAGAGACTCAAAAGAGAAACTCGAAATGGGGTTAATCACCATATAGGGTATGGATGGCTATGTGTGAACTCTTTATGTCACAAGGCCAAAGACATTAGGTGAGGCATTCTAGGTTGGGGTACAGGCTTGTACAGACCTTGGGCTCAACTGTCAAAACTAAAAGAGTACAATCATCATTTATGCAAACACCATCTGTCATAGTCAACAGAATATTATGAACAATCCCCTCCTGCCCAATACAGATATCAATATTGCAGGATCTCTTTTAGTCAAAGTTGAGTTCAGGGGGCAAATACTTAAACACTTGAAATACAGTTGGGATGATTAAATTTCATGCACCCTTGCCAGTTGTGGTCCTAAGCAACATAGGAAAAAATCTGATGTAGGAGAGAGCCTGACTCAACACACCTCAGAGCAGAGAGGATCTGTGTGCACCGTCGTTTCCAAGACTGAAGAGGAAGTTTCTTCACATTACGGCGAGTTGTCTTTAAGAATTTCTTTAGTGAGCCTGATGACATGTATTCTGTGATGAATACCACCTGCAGAAAAAAATTAATTACAGTACATTGTTACATCCAGGAGTAATATAAACTCTACGCCCTTTAAAAGTTATCTTAATTTCTTTTGATGAATTGCAAATTATCAAAGCCTTATTTCTACCATTACCTATGATTTTTTTAATTTGTTCACTATTTACTGTGAACCCAAGTAACTAAGCATGAGCGAAATCCTCTTTTTGAAAGAAGTGAAATTATTCATATCTACATAAACAAGTAAGAGAGGTAAAATGAGATTTTTGTTGAGTGGGTTCACACTTGTAAGCACATGAATTACAAAATGAAGTTGGACTATTCAATTTTTTTTGGTATTTTCATCTGCTGAAGAAAGGGACAAAAATATTAGATTTGTTTGATGTCATCCAAATTACAATGTGTTATATTTTTCTCAAACAACATGTGCTAAAATTCCAGAGATGGTGCTACAGTTTCATATGACCAGAGAAACATTGCACAACCATTCACATACAAATTATAACCATCACTAATGTATATTAACAAGTCATTTATAGATTTACCAATCAAATCACTGCCATTCAGCCAATGACAAAGAAAATGAGTCACACTAATACAACAGTCAACAGTTCACTCCCCCCCTAGGGTAACATTAAAGCAACATACAATGCATTCCCAAGTTTCTTTGGAGAGATCTATTTAAGAGGCTAACACTGGCTGAGCATTTCCAGTCAGTAACATTTTAGGGCCTCTAATAGATCTCTCTGGGTTTTGAACTGTTGTTTGTGTTCTATTAGTGTGCATCATTTTCTGTCAATAGCTTCATGGCAATAGATTGATTGATTCATCTTTAAACAACTTGTTAATATATACATTATTGATGACTGTAAGTGTGCTAGGTTTACTTGACCAAATCACACAGTGATACCAAATATCTATGGAATTTTAGCAAGTAGTAGTTTTACAGAAAAGCAAAATAGTGATATAAGAATATGGACAAAGTCACACAAGTTTAACAATTCCTTGTTAGTCTACAGCATATACTACTATCATTATTGGATGTGTATGGAAACTCACTTCTAATTTGTTGCCACTTCCTCCCCTTGTACATCTCATCACCCTACTTTTATCCACATTTATCTTCAACTTCCTTCTTTCACACACCTTCCCAAATTCTGTCACTAACTTCCTTAATCCCTACTTTGATTTTACCACAAGTGCAGTGTTGTCAGCAAACAACAACTGGCTTATCTACCACTTTTCTCCTTTTTCTTTAACCATCTCCATTCCCCAGCCCATTATCCTTGCATTTACCTCTTGCACCACCCCATCCATGTATAAATTGAACAGCTAAGGTGACATAACACATCTGTGGTGAAATCCCACCTTTACTTCAAACCACTCACTCTCTCCATTTCTAATTGTAACACCGGCTATACTACATACATACATACATATACCAAAGGCTTTTTTCCCCCTTATAAAGGAGGTAGCTAAATAACAAAGGCATAAAAACCACTCCCACTCATTCCATCCTCTACATACTCCACTCCCTCTTATCTTGGCTCCTCCTGGATGACAGGTCATCCCTGCATCTTGCCCACTTCCCTGGGTCAGATGCTATGTTGCAAAACACAGCACAACCACAGCAAGGCCACTTCATTAAATCTGTGTCCCCCCCTCCACTGCTCTCCATCACCTCATGCAGAAATACAGAGGACGGGGAGAAATCCCTTTGGGCTGCGTCAATTTATTTTCCACACATAACCCTCACCCCCCCATCTCCCACCCAATCCACCTCATGCATCAAAGCATCATCCATACACAACCATTCTCTGCTCACCCCTATCTTCTGTTCTCTCCTGTCCTTCCTCATTAGACATTCCCCTATTTCCTGATGCCCCTTTTACCCCATCCATCCATCTCATCCTTGTTTGCCCCCTCATGTTCACTCCTTCCACCTCTAATTCCACACCTCTTTTACTAATCTTTCTTCACTCATTCTTTCCATGTGTCCAAACCATCCCAATACTCTTTCATCATCCCTATCTCCCAACTCCCTTTCCATCCCCACTCTCCTCCTCCCCTTCTTGTTTCTCTATCCAGCCTAGTAACCCCTATCATATTTCTAAGGTACCTCATCTCAAACATATTCAAATTCCTTCTCTCTTATGTTCCATGTTTCTGCCCTATACAGTGCTGTCGACACAGTCACTCCTTCATACAGTCTCCTCCTCCTAGCATCCATTCCCAAATGTCTATTTCTCATTACACTCTTTAATTCCCCAAGGATTTACTTACTTCTCTTAAGCTACATTCTACCTTCACTCCCTTTCCCACCACATTTGCACCCAAGTATCTAAAGCTATCCATTTCCTCCAGTCTCTCTCACTTAATACTCCCCTCCAGTCTGGTGCCACTTTCTCCCCTTGTATATCTCATCACCTAACATTTATCCACATTTATCTTCAACTTCCTTCCTTTGCACACCTTTCCAAACTCTGTCACTAACTTCCTCAATCCCTCCTCTGATCCTGCTGCATCCAGTGTCATCAGCAAACAATAACTGGCTTATCTCCCACTTTTATCCATTTTCTTTAACAATCTCCAATCCCCAACCCATTACCCTTGCATTTACCTCTCACTCCACACCATCCATGAATAAATTGAACAGTCAAGGCAACATAACACATCCCTAACAAAGTCCCACCTTTACATCACACCATTTTCTCCATTTCTGATTCTAACAAAGCTCTACTATTCTCGTAAAAACTCTTGACTGCTCCTAGCAGCTTTCCTCCTACCCCATATATCTGCAACACCTCCCACAGTCCCTTCCTGTCTACCTCGTCATAAGCCTTTTCCAAATCCATAAAAGCCCAAAAAACATCCTTACCTTTTCCTAAAGCTTTCTCACATACCTGCCTTTCCACAAAAATCTGATCTACACAACCCCTACCTGTCCTAAACCCACACTGTTCCTCTCCTAATCCCCTCAATCAAAACCCTCCATAAGCCTTCCCAACTACACTTAAACTGATCCCTTTGAAACTACTACACTCACACTTATCCCTTGTAAAGTGGAACTATACAGGCACTTCTCCAGTCCTCCGGAACTCTACCCTCTCTTAAACAAACATTAAATAACCTCACCAGCCAGTTCACCATCACTACCTCTTCTTTTAGACATTCTGCACGACATCCATCCCAGGTGCCTTACCTGCTCTCATCATCTTAACAACTGCCTTCACTTCATATTTCCTTATTTCTCCTCCATTTTCCTCACTCATTACTGTCATTTTCTTTGCACTTCCTACTGCAACTACCTTTCCCTCCCTATCCTCCTTCACATTTAGCAGCTCTCTAAAATACTCTGTCCATCTTCCTCTTACTGCCTTCTCTTCCATTATCATCTCTCCATCTGCATCTTTTACAATTTCTTCTCTACTTGATTTGCCTCCTCTTCCTCTCATAATTTCCTTCCGAAACATCTTTTGATTACTTTCAACATTGTCTGTCATACTCTCACCCCATTTCACATCTGCTCTCCCCTTTGCCTCCTTTATCTTATGCTTTACTTCTCTACTCTTTTCTTTGTACCTCTTATATGATTCTCTCATCCTATTTTGCAACCAATCTGTGAAAGCTTGCTGCTCCTCTTCTACAATCTTCTTTGCTCCTCATCCCACCACTCACAACCCTTCCTTCTATTTCCCCCGCCCTCGTCCTCCTTGTTCCACACACCATCTTTGTTCACCTTGTGAGTCCCTCCTTGAAACATCCCCATTCTTCCTCCACTCCTAGTTCTACTCTATCCTTCACTTCTTCCCACTCCTCTCTCAGTTTCTTCTTGTACCCCTTCTCCTTTTCTTTCTCATTTAAGCAGTTCACTATAAGCACCTCCCTACCTTCTGTCCTTTTCCTCTTTCTCCCCCTATCCTACATTCTCAACTTACCTTCTACCAAAAAATTCTGACATTCCCCCACTCTCTTCACTTAGAACATGTTACTACATTCCAGGTTACCACTATATAGTACATTAAAGCCGTATCTACCACTTTTTCATCCACCACCCTCTCCCATATGTACTTATGCTTCACTTTCTTCCTAAACAATGTATTTACTATGATCAACTCTCTAGACACATCTCCACCGTCAACTCTCCACTATAATCTTTTCCTGGAACTTCACACTTCCCAACTACTCCGTCTATTGGTTCATTTCCTACCCTAGCATTAAGGTTTCCTGATAAAACTACATTGACGTTTCTCCCTAATCCTTCTATGCACTCATTTAAATCTATCTAAAAAGCCTCCCTTTCCTCCACACTCTTCTCACTACCAGGCCCATATACACTTACAAAAACCCAAATCTCCCTTCCCAGTTTGACCTTCATCCACATAAACCTTGAAGAAACCTCTTTCCATTCCACTACATACTTACCTATCTCTTCACTTACTAATACCTGCTCTCATCATTTTAATAACTGCTTTCACTTCATCTTTTCTTACTTCTCCATTTTCCTCACTCATCACTGTCATTTTCTTAGTACAGTGAGTCCTCCTTATACAGTAATTCTTTATATGGTAAATTCACAGTTACGGTATTTGGTAATTACTACCCTCGATTCTATTTACAGTAAGAAAAATTCACAGATACGGTATCCACTCGTGTTTTGTTTACACCGTACCGTAGTGCCACCACGCCGTGCGGCCACCACAACAATCAGTCTCTTCCTGCGTTTCCCTTTGAACACAAGTTAAATCCTTACAGTGTGTTTTTTGTGGATATTATTATCACGACGCACAGTGACGCACCCATAATGGCCACAAAACGTTCTGCAAACACTGCTGGAGTTGGAAAGGCAAAGCGAAAGAGGAGTAGTCTCAAACTGGAGATAAAATTAGATATTCTGAAGGGGAAAGAGCAGGGAGAAGGTACATCTGCTGGAAAGCTGTTCTTTTTCAGATCTCTTCTGTAACTGTCCTTAAGTTTCTTCTCATGTCCTCTTGTATTTCTTCTGTCCCATTTAAGTATATCATCCCTATCAAGGATTTCCATCCCTTTCATAATTCTACAGATGGTTATCAAATCGTCTCTTTCTCTTCTTTGCTCCGGAGTTAGTAAGTTTAGTTTGTCCAATCTTTGTTCATATGTCAACTTGCTAAGTGTTGGTGTCATCTTTGTTAATGCTCTTTGAATTCTTTCTAGTTTCTTTATGTTTTTTATTGTACTGGGTGTCCATAGTGATGCTGCATATTCTAATTTTGGTTTTATCAATGTAACTAGTATTCTCTTTACCATTTCCTCATCCATGTAGTCAATGGCCACTTTCACTGATCTTATTAAATTGTAGGTTTCTCCAACTATTTTGTTTACATGTTTGTCTTGTGTCATGTCATTTGAGATAATTACTCCTAGGTCTCTTTCTGAGTTTACTTTTGTAACTTCCTTTGTTTCAATTTTGTATTGACCGGATATTCTATTTTTACTTTTTCCAAATTCCATTATACTACATTTCTTAATGTTGAAATTCACTTCGTTCTTTTTACTCTAATTCCAGACTTTGTCCAGGTCTTCCTGAAAAGATTTGCAATCTTCTTCATTACTCACTCTCTTCAATAGTTTCGCATCATCTGCAAAGTTTATATAACATTCAATTCCTTCGTCCATGTCATTTATTATTACTCGAGCAAAAGAGAATGAGTAATACAGCAGTGATTTTATATTTCAAAATGTGAGTACTGTGATGCAAATTACATATGGCAGCTGGTGCTGCACATGAGAATTTGAGTCATACTGAAGTGGTTAATTTCCTTCCAAAACATCTTTTGCATTACTTTCAAATATTTCTGCCATACTCTTACCCTATTTCACATCTGCTTTCCTCTTTGCCTCCTTTATCATATACTTCTCTTTTCTCTGTACCTATGATTCATTCTATTTTGTAACCAACCTGTGAATGCTCATTTCTTCTCTTCTACACCTTCTTTCCTTCATCATCCCACTACTCACTATCCTTCCTTCTGATTCCTCCCTACCTTGTTCCACACACCATCTTTGCACATCTTGTGACTCCCTCCTTGACACATCCCCATTCCTTCTCCACTACTAATTCTACTCTATCCTTCATTCCCTCCCACTCTTCTCTCAGCTTCTTCTTGTACTCCTCCTTTTCTTTCTCATTTAAGCAGTTTATGCTAAGCACCTCCCTACCTTCTGTCCTTTTCCTCTTTCTCCATCTATCTTCCACTCAACTTACCTTCCATCAAAAAATGATCTGATATTCCCCTACTTTCTCCCCTTAGAACATGTATATCCAAAAATCTTCCCATTCTTCTGGTTATAACTACAGACGCTCCTCAACTTACGTTTTAGTTACGTACTGAAAGGCCGAACGTAAGTTGAAAATGAACGAAAGTTGTTACTGTACTATACATCCGTAAATTCTATTACCGTATCTTATAAAACACCCCTAAATCATTAATTATACACATAACATTGTAAAATAATAACATTAATTTCAATTAAATTAAATTCAAGCAACATAAATTGAGATGGTGAAGGAGGAGGGGGAGGAGGAGGAGGCTAGGCATTATCAGTTTATCGTTTGTGAAATGTAAACAATGGACGCAGCATCATGCGCAAGTATCGTTTGAACTACGGAGAGCACGCTAAACTAAAAAATTCACAATTTTTTTTTTTTTTTTTTTTTAACAATATTTCTTTACAGTTAGTTCAAACGTAAAATCGAAAAAACGTAAAACGAATGAACGTAAGTAGAGGAGCATCTGTATATAGTATATTAAAGCCCTACCACTCTTCTACCCACCACCCTCCCATGTGTATTTATGCTTCACTTTCTTTCTAAACACTGTATTTGCTATCATCAACTCTCTTGACACATCTCCACCATCAACATTCCACTATATTTTTTTCTAAAACTCCACACTTCTCATCCACTCCGTCTATTGGATTGTCTCCTACTCTAGCACTGAGATCTTGCAATACCCCTACATTGACATATCTCCCTAATCCCTCTATACACTCATTTAAATCCATCCAAAAAGCCTCCCTTTCCTCTACTCTTCTCACTACCAGGCCCATATGCACTTACAAAGACCCACATCTCCCTTCCCTGTTTCACCTTCATCCACATTAACCTTGAAGAAACCTCCCTCCACTTCACCATATGTTCACCCATCTCTTAACTAACTAGTATAGCCACCCCTTCTCTCCCTCCTCTTTTCACTCCTGAGATTCTCTGAGCTACACTCCAAAACTCAAACACGCCCCTCCCTTTCAATTTAGTTTCACACATCCATCTTCTCACAAACATACTGCCTATCTCTTCCTATTTACTCATCCGTACCACATCCATCCCCATTAAAATACCCAAACCTGGTTGGAAAACTCCTCCCAGACCCTCTTATGCCTTTCCTTTTTTTTTTTAGAAATATCCCCTTTGGGGCAACAGAGAGTAAGATACCTAGTCCTAATCCCGTGCCATTTTTGTCGCCTTTTATGACTTTTGGCAGTATTCTTTTCTCCTACCAAAGGGTTTGGCAAAAAAAGGAAATGAATATTCAGAGAAATGGTACAGGACAGTATTAAGATTTGGGGGGAACAGCATAATGGAGGGACAGTCACAGTAGGATAAAGTAGCATAATTTCCCTATGAATAGAGACTTCCTCTATCACAAACAATAATGATGTGTGGTCCATAGATGTGCCCCATATAGACCCTGAAGTATCAGCTACAAGCTACTGAGCAGTGTTTAACTCCACATTAACATGCAGCCAATGCCCCAGACAGGAGAGAAACTGGAGGAACTGGATAGTTATAGATACTTGTGTGCAAATGTAAGGGAAAGGGAGGAGTGGAGCTAGAGGTAGAATGTAGATTGAGAGAAGCATGTAAATACCTTGGGGGATTAAAAAGTCTAATGAGAAATAGGTATTTGGGAATGGATGCTAAGAAGACATTGTATGAAGAAGTGATTGTGCTGACAGCACTATATGGGACAGAAACATGGAACATACGAGAGGAAGAGTTAGATGTATTTGAGATGAAATATCTTAGAAGTATGGTAGGGGTTATTAGGATGAATAGAGTGAGAAACAAGGTGAGGAGAGCAGGGGGTGGAAAGGGAGTTGGGAGATAGAGGTTGATAAAAGGGTACTGGGATGGTTTGGACACATGGAAAGAATGTGTGTAGTAAAAGACGGGTGAATGGCAGAGGTGGAGGGAGTGAACATGAGGGGTGACCAAGGATGAGATGGATGGATGGGGTAAAAGAGGCATTGGGAAAGAGGGGAATGTCTGTTGAGAAAGGGAGAAGACAGAAGTCAGGGGTGAGTGGAGAGTGGTTGTGTATGGATGATGCTGTGATGCATGGAAGGGGTAAACTTACTCACTACTGGGGTAAACTTACTCACTACGGTAAATATAACAAAAGAAAAAATTAAAAGGTGTATAGACAAACTCAAAGTTAATAAAACACCAGGGCCTGACGGTTGGCATCCAAGAATCTTAAAGGAAATGAAAAATGAGATTGTTGTTCCATTAGAAATTATTTTCAAGAAATCCATCATATCCGGAGATGTCCCAAGAGAATGGAAGCTAGCTAACGTTACTCCCATATTCAAAAAAGGTGACAAAAAGAAACCAAATAACTATAGGCCTATTAGTTTGACTTTGATCGTAGGAAAAATAATGGAAACTATCATCAGAGATGCTATCGAATATCATTTAGAAAGTAACCGTTTGATAAATGATAGCCAGCATGGTTTCAGACGGAAACGTTCTTGCGTGACTAACTTACTCGAATTCTACAACACAGTTGTCTCGAATTATGACAAAAGAAACAATATAGATTTAATATATCTAGACTTTGCAAAAGCTTTTGATACCGTCCCCCACGAAAGACTACTTACTAAATTAGCTTTGCATGGAATAAGTGGTAGCCTATTAGGTTGGACTAGTAATTGGTTGAAAGGTCGAAAACAGAGAGTTGTTTTAAATGGAAAAACTTCTGGATGGAAAAGTGTTGCAAGTGGAGTTCCTCAGGGTTCCGTTCTTGGGCCACTTCTATTCATAGTATATATAAATGATATAGACCATGGACTAAAATCTACTGTTTCCAAATTTGCTGATGATACAAAACTGTGCGGAGTGGCAAATGATCACTCAAACCAATTAGATATTCAAGAAGATTTAGATCAATTACAGCAATGGTCTGAAAAGTGGCTAATGAAATTTAACACAAGTAAATGCAAGGTAATGCACATAGGTAAAAATAACAGCAAGTACGATTACAAGTTATTTGGAAATTCGTTAACAAAAGTGGATAGTGAAAAAGATCTCGGCGTAATTATCAGTAACGACCTCAAATCATCCAAGCAGTGTATTTCAGCCTCTGAGAAAGCAAATAAGATTCTGGGATTGATTGCGCGATCTTTTGATTTCAAAAGTCCATCACTCATTAACAAGCTATATAAATCGTTAGTTCGTCCACATTTGGAATATGCTGTTTCCGTATGGTCACCGAATCTCATTAAAGACATTGACAGACTGGAAAAAGTACAACGGCGAGCCACAAAACTGATTCCAAATATCAAAAATAAATCATACGAAAATCGACTTAAGCACATGAATCTGTTTTCCCTAAAAAAGCGTAGACTCAGAGGTGACTTGATACAGGTCTTTAAGATTTTAAAGGGAATTGACAACATCAAAAGTGACCAAATTTTCACATTGAATGAGAATCAGACAAGAAACAATGGTCTCAAACTGTCCGGAAATAGATTCAATTTGGAAGTAGGTAGAAACAACTTTGCCAACCGTGTAGTTAATGAATGGAATAAACTTCCTGCACAGGTAGTGCAATGTAGTTCAGTTCGAAGCTTTAAGAATCATTTAGATAAATACCTAAGTAAGATGCTGTAATTATTATAATTTGTTATATTATTTGTTTTTGTTTTGTTATAATTTGTCTGTCTGATTTTCATTTATTATTAGTTATATGTCAATTTATTATCATTTACTATTTACCTGTTTGTTTGTTATTCAACTATACCAATGCATTTATTTATGTATTTTAATTGTTATTTACATTGTTATAGTTTTAATTTATTATTAATATGATTTTTTTTTTTTTTTTTTGCATCCGACCTAGATATGGATCAAAAGGTCTCCTGTCGGCATGCTTTGCCTTTGTAATCCTTTGTAATCCTTTGAGTGGGTGGGTGATGGGGAATGAGGGAGTATGTATGAATGATATTTTGATGCAGCCCAAGGGGATTTCTCCATGACTTCTCTTTTTCTTCATGAGGGGATGGAGGGGGAGGGGGGGTGTCACTGATTAAATGAAGCAGCCTTACTTTGGTTGTGCTGTATCTTGCTGCATTGACTGACACAGGGCAGTGGGCGAGATGTAGGGATGACCCATCATTCTGGAGTAGGCAAGAAAAGAGGGAAGGAGGGGTGGTGAATTGGAGTGGAGTACGTGGGGATGAAATTGGTGGGAGTGGATTTATGCCATTGACTTGGCTACCTCTCTTGTAAGGGAGAAAAAGCTATTGGTATATGTATGTGTATGGATGATACTATCATGCATGGAGGGGAGTGGGTGGGGGATTGGGGGAGGGGTTGAGGAAGTACGTGTGAATGAGATTTTGACACAGCCCGAAGGGATTTTTCCCCGTCTTCTCTTTTTCTGCATGAGGGGGCAGAGAGGGGGGTTGCTGATTAAATGAAGCAGCTTTGCTGTGGATGTGCTGTCTTGCTGCATTACTTCTGACACAGGGCAGTGGACAAGATGCAGGGATAACCAGTCATCCAACTGGAGTCAAGAAAAGAGGTAGGGGTGGTGAATGGGAGTGGAGTACGAGGGGATGAAATGGATGGGAGTGGATTTATGCCTTTGACTTTGGCTACCTCCCTTGTAAGGGGGAAAAAGACATTGGTATTTCAGCAAAAGCCCCACACTTGTCCTCTTTTTCCTTGCAAAGCAGAACCACACAGGCACTCCTCCAGTCCTCCAGCACTCCACCCTCTTCTAGACAAAACATCAAACCCCACAAACCAGTCAACCACTGCACCTCCCTTCTTCAGACATCTGACACAACACCCACCCAACCCAGGTCCCCCACCTGCTCTCATCATTTCAATAACTGCTTTAACCTCACTCTTCCTTATTTCTCCTCCATTTTCCTTATTCATCACTGCCATTTTCTAAGCTCTTCCTACTAAAACCACCTTTCCCTCCCAATCTTCCTTCACATTTATCAACTCCCTAAAATACTATGCCTGTCTTCCTCTTCCTCTTCCTTCCATTACCATCTCTCCATCTCCACCTTATAATAATAATAATAATATTAATAATAATAATGAGAAAAAAAGGATTATCCAGTTTCTTTTAGTAGTTTATGACCTAATAAACTGGATTCCCTTTTACTTGTATCCAATATTCATACAACCCCCCCCCAATGTAAAGTAGTTCAGGCACTTAGCAAGCATGACAATCTATACTTACCCTTGGTTTGTCATTCTTGGTGTCTGTCCAATACTTATGTAATTTCACAATGTTTGGATGATCTAACTGTGTCAAGTTGTCAAACACTTGTCGAATCTTCTCTTCTTGTTCACGGAAGTTCCTTCGCTCACTAAACTTGACCTGTAGAAATATGTGAAACTTTTAATGATGCAAGACAAAAAGTGCACAAAAACTTACATCTAAATACTGATAGGATTATGATAGCAATCAACCCCTTTAACATGACACATTTTGGTATATCTCATTCTCACTTCCATAAGGTGACTTCATCTAACTTAGGCAAGTTTTCCATAGTCAAAGGTAACTGAAAGTAAAAGTAACTGAAATCAGGAAGTCACATACAGCAGAAATGGAAATGATTTAACTGTAGAAACAATTCTACATAAACCTGGTCATGAATTAATAAAAGTAAATTGATAAAACTCACCAAGACTTCTGTCACTGATATATACAGTACTTTTTTAATGCATGGGCCCAAGCCATTCTTAAACAAACAATATGCACTTATAATACATATTCTGAATATACAATTTTACAAAAAAGCTCCACAATTAGTTTAGTTCATCTTGGGGGTGTGAGAATTCACTATGGGAGGAAACGACAAAAACTGATCTTGAACATAAAAATAGGAAAACTAAAAATTTAAAATCAAGATTGGAACTGGAAAAGTGGTGTGGAGAGAGTTGATGAACATGGCAGCCAGTGGATGGAATATGGAACTAAGTGCAGACAACCCAAATATAGATTATGAAAAAAAAAATCAGCAAATTTGAAAATTCAAGTAAGTAGTTGAGAACAAGGATGGCAATGCTGAATGAACTATTGAGATACTTGTGAATAACAAAAACAAGATCATGACTGATATGTATTTCTTGTAATAAATGTTAAATATGGATACACAAAATGCACAATACAGAACAAATGCATAAAACTACACTACAAACTGGATCTGCTGCCCTGTCAAACTCATAACATTCCTATAAAATACAAAAATATTCCACATCAAAAAGAATCAAAAGCAAACACCAAACAACAAACCTTCCTTACATGTGACCCTCATAACAAACATAATCTACAGCACCAACCATTCTTCTGCCAATCAGACTACAGGCAAAACACCATGCACAAGAGGATTCTTTTATAATGATACATGAGAACATTCAATTATTCTCTAATAATGAGAGAGAGAGAGAGAGAGAGAGAGAGAGAGAGAGAGAGAGAGAGAGAGAGAGAGAGAGAGAGAGAGAGAGAGAGAGAGAGAGAGAGAGAGAGAGAGAGAGAGAGAGAGAGAGAGAGAGAGAGAGAGAGAGAGAGAGAGAGAGAGAGAGAGAGAGAGAGAGAGAGAGAGAGAGAGAGAGAGAGAGAGAGAGAGAGAGAGGAAAACAAAAACTAAGCACTCATGTGGAAATATTGAAATATATATATATATATATATGCTGTACAAACCACAGGTAACACCAGCACCTCAAGGATCAATTAACCATTCAATCTGTTGTTCGAGGTCTCTTTTTCCAGGAATTCATGGTCACAATAAATCAAGATGTAACTGCCAGGTTACCCCATACATCACAGTGAAGAGATTTTGTGGAGTTCTCGTGTATGATGTGTTCTATGTCTTATGTTTGGTGGCTAAATCTGGTGCACGTGGTGTTTGGTGTCAGGCTAATTCAGTGTTGGTAATGTTTTGGTGCTGGGTGATAACCTGTTTACAAACATGTTTGAGACACTCTTGTCTCTGGATTAATATCTGGGGTGCCTGATCATGTTCCTAATTTTTTTGGTCTAGTTAACCCCTTCCCTATGATGACGCCTATGTAGGTGTCATGAGGCGCAAGTATACAAAGCTACCTGCATCAGCGTCTTGATTACAATTATTTTGTGGTTGTAGCTGAGTGACCCCCATATTCTGTGGACTGACTTGATCATATTTTCTGTGGTTATTAATATTCAGAGTAAAAGAGATTGAGTAATACAGCTGTAATTTTATATTTCATAATGTGAGTATCGTAATGCATCATCAAATCATTGTACATTAGGGAGTTGATGCTGCTCATGAGAATTTGACTTGTATTGAAGAGGTTAAAAGTGCATACTTTAAGATCTGTGAGTGCACCTTTTTTTAAATGTGCTGTTCTCGACTCATTAAAACACCCACCCACACCCACAAACAATAAATACATGAATAAATAAAAATAAGAGAGAGAGAGAGAGAGAGAGAGAGAGAGAGAGAGAGAGAGAGAGAGAGAGAGAGAGAGAGAGAGAGAGAGAGAGAGAGAGAGAGAGAGAGAGAGAGAGAGAGAGAGAGAGAGAGAGAGAGAGAGAGAGAGAGAGAGAGAGAGAGAGAGAGAGAGAGAGAGAGAGAGAGAGAGAGAGAGAGAGAGAGAGAGAGAGAGAGAGAGAGAGAGAGAGAGAGAGAGAGAGAGAGAGAGAGAGAGAGAGAGAGAGAGAGAGGAACATATTTTTTTTTATTTTAAGGTTCACAAACCACAGCCTGAGAACAACTGTGGTAGATGCTCAACTAGTATATTGCTGCTTTCTCTTGCACCCACTGCCCCATATAAGCACAGCCCAACACAGAACATGAGAAACCAACCCCCAAAGCAAACTACTCAAACATCTTCAATCCACAAACAGTACCCAAGACATCTACCCAAAAACATGTACAAACATGGATCACAATACAATCATTTCACCTAGATCTACAATTCCAATGCTTCACTGTGCATTCCAAGATATCAACCCAGAAATAAAATTTGTCTCAAGACATACAAAGAGTGCCACTAGTATGCCTACAATATGGGCATCACCCACCACTAAAACACTACAGACACCCAAATAGGTACACAGTTCTATGCAAGAGCCCTTAACCCTACTCATCCACCTCATTAATTCACACAAGTACAATTAACAAACTGCATCAATATGGATATACCTACAGCATATCACTACAACAGCCCACTACCTGCACTACAAAACACATCCATAAAAAAATATTCACTTAGATCACAAAACAAGCACTTCCAGACTGACCATCAAACCCCTCCAGACATTAGTCCTACAGAAAAATCCCTCCCAGTAGAAACAAGAACTGTACTAGTATGACTGTTTTTACGTCACTATCCAGTACTAAAACAATACAAACACACTATAGGTCTGACCATAAAAACAAACTGCCCATGATGCAGCCATCACACAGAAGACACCATATACCTCATCCTACACTGCTCCACCCTTGCCATACTAGGACAGCAAGAGAGTTTTCTTCCTTGAGTGACTTATAGGACAATCTGACTACTGTTTTAGTATACATACATTTACCAACAGCTTGTTCCCCCTTACAAGGGAAGTAGCCAAAAAACAGAGGCATAAAATCCACTCCCACCCATTCCATCTGCACATACTCCACTCCCATTCACCCCCCTCCCTCCCTCTCTCTTATCTTGGCTCCTCCTAGATGATGGGTCATCCCTGCATCTCACCCACTGGGTCAGAAGAAATGTAGCAAGACACAGCACATCCACAGCAAGGCTGCTTCATTTAATTGACGACCCCTCCTCTGTCTCCTCATGCAGAAAAAGATGGGGAGAAATCCCCTTCAGGCTGCATCAAAATATCATTCACACTTACTCCATCCCCCACTTACTCCCATGCACCAGAGTATCATCCATATACAGCCATTCTCCACTCAGCTTAATCTTCTGTCTTCTCCCTTCCTTCCTCAATAGACATTCCCCTCTTTCCCAAATCCCCTTTTATCCCATCCATCCATCTCATCCTTGGTCACCCCCTCATGTTCATTCCTTCCATCTCTGCCTTCCACACAACTTTTATTAATCTTTCTTCACTCATTCTTTCCATGTGTCCAAACCATCCTAATACTCTTTCATCAACCCTATCTCCCAATTCCCTTTCCACCCCTGCTCTCCTCCTCATTTCTCATTCTAGCCAACCTTGTAACCCCTACCATACTTCTCAAGCATTTCATCTCAAACACATTCAAACTCCTCCTCTCTTATGTTCCATGTTTCTGCCCCATACAGTGCTGTCACCAAAATCACTTCTTCATACAATCTCCTCTTAGCAACCATTCCCAAGTGTTTATTTCTCATTACACTTCTTAATCCCCCAAGGCCTTTACTTGCTTCTCTCAATCTACATTCTCCCTCCACCTTCATTTCTCTCTTTCCTGCCACATTCACACACAAATATCTAAAGCTACACACATACCATAGTAGACAACAGCAAAATACACCAATAGAGCAAAAAGTTAAACAAAGAAAATAGACCTAAACAAGGTAGTTGAGAGAGATACAGAGAAAGGTTACACCTCAACAGCAAAAATCATATATACATTTTATTACAATCAATTATGGATATACAAACTGAATAATTTCACTGCATGACAAACTTGAGGCTACAAAATGTCAACTACTATAGAAAATGTGCAATCTGCATCATAACTGTACTAAATGTATCTAAATGCACAATAAATGAATAAATAATCATATATACAAGACTATGGCTCATCTTTACAATCACTACTGTAATTCAATTATTTTCCCAAAACAAGCAGGTTTTTCAGCATCTCTACACCCATAAAAATGGCATTACAGCATTACTGCAATGAAAGCACAATATTGCATTACAAAGCTTTCAAAAGCAAAAAAGAAAATACAAAATTATCATAATGGCTACTAACCTGCACCTATGTCCACAATGGGAACCGAGAGCCAAAGAAAAGAGAATATTAGATATCTGAGTGATACTCACTACATATGAAGCAAACTACATTATACCCTTTCATCACTCCACAAAGTGAAACGAGCAAGAATATTCAAACAAAATGTTAATTTTGTCTTAATGAATTCATGGTACCAAATAATAAGCTATTGTGTAGCTGGGTACCCTCAACATCTAATTACCCCTAAAAGAAAAATTGGTGTAAGTTACTAAACCACACCAAAAATAATAATAAAAATTATTGCCTAAAGTTTCACTGAATGGAAACTTGCAGACACACAGTGAATGGCAACCGTCCTCAGGAATTCCCTCTGGGATGAAACACTGAACTACTCTCTGTGTTCTTTAAGTGTGGGTCTGTTTCTATGTCAATGGCTTATAGTAGCTGGGGGATGGGGGATGGGAGCAGTCGCCAGTTTTCAACTCTCAAGTGAAAAGGTGAAGGGAATGCAGTTGAAGCTGATAGAGATTTTGGGCCCAATTTCAAGACTAGCCCCACACCTCCAGATGGAGGTTTCAGAGGATGGCCAGAAGGGACTTGATTCTCTCCGATATCCATCAGCACTATCTGTCTATTTATCCTTTATGGCAGTGAGTCTGGGGCCCTTTACAGGGTGCAAAACTAGAGGTATTCCATATCCACTGTCTCCATAACATTCTTGACATGAAGTGTGACCACATTAGTTATATGAGAGTTAATGTTGTAGGGTGTGTTCTGACGTAAGTATTACTAAAAATAACCATAAATCCCAGGATTATTTCTGTATGTAGTACAGATTGCAAATCAATTACACACTATATGTTAATAACTTCTGGCATAAATACACAAGAAAGTGTTCATTATTTTCATGTATTTTTTCTGCAAAACTGACTTGCATTTTGCCTCTGACTACCAACTTTTTTACTTTAACTTATCCATTACTGAGTTATATCATAAAAAGACAAATTAAATTTCTTTATCTGAACTCACTATGGTGCATATACCTGGTTTATTTTTAAAATATATATTCTACATAACCTAATAACAATCTAAGCTGCCCTATTTGATACACCACTGAATTCCACTGTTAATAGCAATCTCTTGATTAATAAAGAATTCTACTCCAGGCAAAAACAAAACCTACCAATTAGTATTTAGTGAGATACAAAATACTGTTACTATGTCTTTCATGGAAATAAATTTGAACATCAAAAACTACAAGAAATGCATACGTGCAAAAAAACACACAACAGGTCCAAGATATTACCTCATTCCAGACCACTTCCATGCCCTCATCTGTGTCCATGGCCAGGTATGCTGCATCAATTCCTGGGACATCTCGCTGCTGCACCTGAAATAAAATTTTGTATTTATGAAGGGATCTATTTATATCTGGAAAGCAACAGGTATTGCTAATGTACATCCCTTTAAACAAATTTTGGTCATGGAAGATGGGAAGAGTGGTGAAGGAGATAGCAGTTAGTACAATCGAAGGAGGGAGAAGAGCAGGGGGAGTAGGAGGGTGGGAAAGGTGAAGATTTGGGATAAGAGATGATAGAGGAAAGGTTAGGGGGGATGTTAAAGAGGTGGAGGGGACGAGGAAGAGGATGGGGAAGGGAAAGGGGGTAAAGGGAGGAGGAAGAAGAGAATGAAAATAAACGAATGGGGAATAGGAGAGGAAAGGGAAAGATGGGAGGGGAGGGAGTGGGATTGGGGAAAGAGGAAGGGAGAGAGGGGGAAGGGGTACGGAAAGCATGAGGGAAGGATACAAAAGGAGTGCGTAGGAGGGCAGCAGCGCAGTGTTGGCATGGCAACGCTCTGCATCTTCCACCACTTCGACTCAGCACGACTACAACTGCTTGCACTTGGTCAAAACGCACACAATTTGCAGGGCATGTCGAAGGCAATTCACAAGTAGGAGGGAGGTTCAGAAACCTATGCAAAACAAAAGTGGCCAAGGGAAGATGGACCAAGAACATACAGTGACGTCACGGCGAATCGGTTTCGTTTGTTTCCTTGCAGCCACTTAGTGGTGCTCTCGAATTTATTCCAACAAGTGGACATACGGTTTTTTTTTCATTCAGAGACAGAAAGCACATGAGCTTTGTGACAGCAGTTGTGTTTTTTTTTAAGTGGGGTATGTGGCCAGTGGCACGAGGGGGCACTTTCTTAGTTGTACCCACAGGGCGATAAATGCGTAACTGCCTCTGCGGCAGGTCAGAAGTAGTTTTAGAATTGAAAAATAAAAAAAATGCTTCCAATACCAATAAGTCCTCTAAGTTTACGTGAATGTGGGTCAATTAAGCACTGGAAGTGTGAAGCGTACATAAATTACTTGAGCCTGGGGATATGATGATACTTCAAACTGGATACTCACTGAATGCAGAGAAGTGGGCAAGATCAATGTTCACTAGAAGGCTGAGTGCATCAAAAGTTGAAAAGGGCAACCGTAGTCCCAATTTACAAAGGAAGAAATAAGGGAAACCTCTACATTTTAGACCAGTGTCTTTGACCAGCGTGACAGCCATATCATACGAGAATTGTGAACGATGTTTGGTTATGAGGATTTCAATTGATAACTAAATCAGTATTCGAAAAGGAAGATCCTGTATATCAAATCTGTTAAGTTTTCATTCTAGGGCAATTAATGTTCTGCAAAAAGATGGTTGGGTAGACTTCGCTTTTATCTAAAGAAACTGTGATACCTCAAGGATGATTAAAATGGAAGTTAGAATACACCGGAAGACTAAAAGGGAGCATCCTGAAACGGACGAAATATTTCTTAAAAAAGACTCAAGAGACCAGTTGTAATGATAATTGTTGTCCTAGTTTCACCGATTCACACAAATTTCCATGTTTTCTTCCCTCGTCATGTGGGCTATATCGGTAATGCACATGTGCATTTTTCTATGTATATTAATCTGTCAACATGTAGTTTACGAATTGGAAGGAGGCCCAGGGCGTGTGATGTGGTAAATATGATCCTGCCAAAATGGCGCCCGGCAAGCCAGCCGTTCGCCCCGCGTGATGACGTCACACTCAAGTCCACCGGAGGCTGTACAAAATAGCTTTTGAATTAACAAGTGCCCCTTGGCGGCGGTTATTTTGGGTACAGATCAAGACGATCAGAATTCGATCTATGTAAGATCAACATGTAACTGCTATGATGTACCTTATTACATCAATTATATGACTACATTTTATCTATGACCAACGTAATATAAACATTTAAGAAAAGAGACAGTGGGAAGGGTCCCCATTCAATCCCAGCTCTGATCGGTACTTGACCAAGTTTCGCGAATGGCCTCGTGACTTGCAGCAACCAGACATCACCACGCCCCACCTCGAACCTCACCCACTCCCTCCAGCGTTCCTAGGCAAAACACCCACGGCCAGCCTCCTGTAGGATGGACATATTTCTAACCTGTATTTACTTAATTATACTATACTAGTAAATATTAAAACTCGTGGGACCCTGCCTTTTTCTCCAGTTGTGCCTAGCTTTAAATTCGCTTAGGTCATCTTGGCTACGTCGTTTTCGTGGTTATACTCCCTTACACCCACACCTCTTACTTCATGCTCGTTCCTCATCTCCGTTCCTTCTTTCCCGAGAACTGATGTCACCTTTCCTAAGAACTTATCACACTGGACTATTTTTTCTCCGATTGTGGGAGATTTGCAACCCGCAGCTTTTGGGAAGGAATCTATGGTGGAAAATATTTTTCCTCCAGCATTTCACATGATATTCTACGTATTTTTATTGAGAAAACAAAATAATTTGCCATAATTATTTTACGACGAAAAAGTTTTGAAAGTGGATGGTACCGCCAACAAATCGAAGGTTGAAGGAAAAATATCCCCCCCACCTCTACTCGTCACACACCCATGCGATGATCTCGATGCTTTTTCATAACAACTGAAATGGATACCAAACGGAAACGACTCGTACAGCCTCCTGTGTCTAAATAATCTTTGTCCCCTCGAGTACAAGATCAAGTGTAAACATCTACACTTTTTCAATACACGGTATCAGGCGTGTAGTTAGAGCTTCGGGGGTCCCTTACCTAAAACACTGAGTTCAAGCTATGCTTCCAGGTTGCAAAGCTTTCGCTGATACAAACGGTTACTTCATTGCGTACGGGGACGGCGTGTGCGCGCGCGCGCGTAAAAGATCACAGCAATACATGAACTCATCTGCAGTGGTAACAACTATCACAAGACCACGTACGTGAATCAGACACACGAATGTATAAATTAAGTAATAACACAGAAATACCTATACACCGGAATATACAAAATTTAAAATCGCATCCAGCTATCGATCGCAAGTCTAGCTTGTGACCCTTGGCAATGGCCAATCTCTAACACACACTGGCAATCGCCATTTTTTTTATTCAGCTTAGTTGTGGCATACCTACAGTATTTGTGAGAATGAGAAACGTGCCTTTCGTTCAGGCACTGGGTTTCCAGTTTGCCAATAACACCCTTGTCCTTTTCGGCCTGGTATTCAATAGAACGAAATAAATAAATAAGTAAACGAATAAAGAAAATAAATGAATAGATAAATAAAATAAAGTAAAATTTCGTCTCCGCAATAAAGAGCATAATCTACCAGTCGTCTGTGCCGGCTAGTTTCCCGCCCTTTCTACCGGACGGCACTACGGCTTTTGCAAGAAACTCTGGACAATTCCATTCAACTGAGAAGCGGAAGCCCCATACTCAACCAATTCTTGAATAACACTGAGCTCCAGAATCCATGGGGCGGAAAGATATTTATGCATTTGATTACACTTTATGGGTAATAGTATCTTCAGACACGCCGCCGAGCCAGCTGGTAGGGAGAGGGAGGGAGGTTGGGTGGGCCAAGCAAGAGGCTCAGCCAGTGACCAGGCTGGACGCCTGCGATCAATGGAATCGAGGGCGTATTGCACCGATGAATGAATGGATGAACGGGTGAATGACTGGCTGAAGCAGATCGCCCCATCTAAGCTGAGAGAGTGAATAGGTGGGTGGTAATATGCAAGTAGCAAACAAGCTATGTGGGTAGGTACAGTAGGTATACAGGTAAATCGGCAGAGGTTAGAAGATGGAAAGGGAAATAGGCAGAGATAAAGACAGGAAGGTAAGTAGGCAGGTTGGAAAGTGTTTAGGTAGTTTGCGGTTAATGCTACTGAATGGGTAAACAGTTACAGTATTTAACACAAGCCACAGGGGACTGATTATACATAAAATACACACAATGATTGCTCTGGTTTGAACGAAAAACTGTTTACACGAGTTTAAGCTACGTCATTTTTTAGTTTGCTCATAATTGAGAGTCAGGCACGCATGCGGTTAATGTAATATATTGTAGTGTTGACCTTTTCTTCCATGCCGTCGTCATTATGACAAGTTATTTGCAATGCGAGACGATGAAAACATTGGGAGGAGACGCAACATACGACAGTTTTGTTTACATAGCGGTCCCGATTGCCTTGGCTGGCTCTTACGAACTGCAGTTTCTTGACAAAACATCTCTGCCCGCCAAAAACTCGAGGAAGTTGCCTGATAATTGCTACTTGGAGGACATGTTTTTGTGTTGGGGAGGGGGTGGGGGTGGGAAGGAGTATACTTGTGCGCTTTCCCCACTGCAGGCGGTAGTTGGTAAAAACAACCCGTCGTTTCGTTCTGCTACATAACAAAGCCGGATTGTACTTGCTCTCCAAATAGATCAAGTACTGTAACATTCAAGAAATATAACAAATATAGTCTCCCTGATATTTTTAAAGTGGTTTCTTCATTCTGGTAACTACGTAGTAGCTTTCATCTTTCGGTTTCTTTACTAATGGCGTTGGAGGTCAAATATTGCATATATGAATTGGGTTGTATATTTATATTTTCAATAACCATTATCTATAAAACTAAATGAATTTGCATTTAGTTATATTTTAAAGAGCGGAAAAATAAAAATATAATCCTGATGGAAGATTTTAACTGTGAAGAGATGAATTGAGGAGAAAAGCGGAAATGACGAACCATGGAAGCAATATATTTATATATACATATAGACTTGAACAACGTAATGAGAAAGGAGGGAAAAAGAAAAACTGAGGGGGAAGAACAGGGAGGGTGAGACATGAAGATGGAAAACACAGAATAAGGAAAGCGAAAGATGAGAAAGATGGAGACAGGGCAATAAACGAGCCAAACGAAGAGAGAAGAAAGGAGAGAGTCACAGATGAGAACGAAGGGGTACAGGAAAATATGGATGAAGTAGGATGGAAAAAGCGCCACAGAATTAGATTTTGATAAACGAGATGAGTGGAGTGGGGAGGGGGGGACCTTGCCCTTGAACTCAGCCTTCGCCCTTCAGGTCATTCAAGGAGCAGCAGCTGGAGAAATTGGTACCTGCTGTCCCCCCCCCCACCCTCCCCCGGCGGGCAAACCAGCCCCTTTCTACCAGCTGCGCCAACGTTCCGTTTTCTATTTACAGTTACATTACGCCAGAAGTCTGTGGTTACGGATCTGTGTTTGTAATGACGGTGAAATCGGCACGACGAAATACAACTCGCTCAACTCGCGGATATATCCTGCTGGTGAATCGATTGATCTAGCGCCAAACCAAATCAAATGTATGTAGTATACCAATAAACTCTAGAGGCCTTTTTGAGTTTTAAATGTGACGCATCGCAGTGGCAAACTACAGACTATTTTATTCGTTTGAAAGTTTGGCCGCGGCTCGATCACCTGAGATCTTGTTCTAGCAGGAGCGACTCGCTCACTCACTGTGTGTGTGTGTGTGTGTGTGTGTGTGTGTGTGTGTGTGTGTGTGTGTGTGTGTGTGTGTGTGTGTGTGTGTGTGTGTGTGTGTGTGGTGTGTGTGTGTTTTTCCATAAAAAAAAATCCCGTCCTTCCTTCCCCAACTAAGAATTGTGGAAAATTAGTCCTTAGTAGGATCAGCCGTTACCAAAACAGTCAAAAGTGCGTTCCTGGACTTACGGAATTAAAGGAAGCCTTGCGGATGCCCCGAACAGACCATCACCACCTCTCCCACAGTCCCTACCCTCCTGGCGGCGACTTCAGAAGGCCGGGTGCAGATGCAGGTGCAAGGGCGACAAGACTTCGCCTGTGCAGGTATATACGTCCAGACAACAATACCGTGGTGGCGGCTGACAATTTGGAGTTGGCGCCACAGAGGCAGGCAGGCAGGCATGGGCGGTGGGCGTCTTGGCACACGTGGGTAACTTTCTGGCGCCAGCCTGTGGTGTCTTCCCCGACCCACGTCCCCACCGTCTAGTCCTTTTTCACTAAAGCCTATATCAGTCGTATATCCATATTGCCAAGAGCTACACAGAAGCTGGAATTATGATGATCACAATAAGAACATAAGAATGAAGGAGACTGCAAGAGACCATAAGGCCTACACTAGGCAGCTCCATATCCATCACCACCTGTCATCCCCGTCCATAAAGTTGTCTAACCGTTTCTTAAAACAATTGATGAAACTAAGTCTATTCCATTCGTTGACCACCCTATTAGTAAACCAATTATTGCCTTCTTAAATCATTCCAACGCGATAATACTCCCACGGAATCTCTATTTAAGAAAGGAGAATCTTCCCATATGCCTTTCCAGCTCAGGTTATACATATTTCATTGCTGGTATAACAAGTTCAACCTTCAACATACAAAATATAGCCCTCTCTCCTATTTTATGTGTATTGTGGGTACCTCAACCACAATCTTTATTTTTCATTTTCTTATAATGTATGCCTCACTGCTGATACACACACACACACACACACACCACAAAGTTTTAACCTATTGACCTCGGCAAATCCCATCTTGTCAACCAGCCACATCTACCACTCAGGACTACTCACCTCGCTGCAAAACCAAAAACAACAGATAAGATAAAGTGCTTATACGAGGCATAGACCCACGCACACTTTCTGGCAAGCATTTGCTTAACAATGACGCAAGAAATCCACCCCACCCCACCCCCCACCCCGCCCAGCATCCTCCACTTCAAGAGAACAAGCATCGACGACTTCTCATCCTGAAGCAACATCGTCTCTTTGAAGAACATCGAAACATCACTCAACATCGACACCCGAGTTGGCGTGGCCATTTACTTATAAAACAAACGTAATCTGCTCAAAGGGAGGATGGACGGGAAGAAATAAATAAAACCTTCATCACTCAGTCTTGCTTCTCTCGAAAACAACTCGCAAAAGTTGGACTAATATTTCGCGGTTCCTGACACTGTTCCTTCTTGTTTACGGCTCCGGAGTGACACTTCTGCCAAAACAGTCGTTAGGAGGCGTAGGTACGCGTCAGAAATAACCTGAAAGGGGGCTGAAGGCAGCATTTAAATACTTATATTTATCCCTTCGGATTTACATTCTGCATTTGTTTAACTCTGTTCGCACGGGGATGACGACGACGTTTTGAAATATCTTGACTGGTCATCAGAACTCCGCGTCTCGTCATATATGAATCAAATCCCCTGGCGTCCATCACGACAGACTGCTAACGATTCCATTCAGTTTCGCGGGGCCCCGCATTCAGGGGGCTCATGCATAGGATGACAGCAGCAGTTGAGTCTTTATACACCGGAAACACTTTGGTCCGTTACGGGTGGTGACGGCGGCTGTGGTGGTTGGTGGTGATGGAGGGAGTGGTGATAGCAGTAACGAAGGTTGAGGTGGTGATGATTGGGAGTGATGGTGATGATGATGATGGTAGTGATAGTGGTGGTGGCGACAGTCGCCCGTATCATCTTCATTACGTGCGAAGGTCCAATTACTCATGAACGCCGAGCTCAACACAGACGGATGGTCAACCCATGCATGCCAAGTCACGTGACCCTAAAACCCCCGTCCCCTTCCCCTATCTACTTCATTGAGATCAACACCAAACGACTTTAGTCGAAGTTCGAAACTGGCAATCCCGATCTCGAATGATTGGGATTCTGTCAACTGCATCACAATAAATAATCGTCTGGCATGGTGCGCACATGCGCACACACAAATCGAAAGTACCACGGTATTCTTGTACATTTGGATGGATGGTCGTTAATAGCTATAATAACCATAATATTAATAATAACTATAATAATAATAAATAATACATACATACATACATATACCAAGGCTTTTTCCTCCTTACAAGGGAGGTAGCCACAAAAGGAAAGGCATAAAAATAATAATAATAATAAATAATAACAATAATATTAATAATAATAATAATAATAATACTTCTAATAAAAAATAGAGACATTACAGAGCAAGACAATACAAAATCAATCCCCAGTCAATTATCCCCATGATGACGGTTGTTTGGCCAGCCATTACCAGCGGTTCCATCCATCCAGCTCCGAAAAGGGGAGGGGGGGGGGCTAATCTTCTCGATTCGCTGTTCAAAGTCGGTAAGATTATGGGAGAGGACAAAGCAAAGACTGGCGGAAGGCAGCGAACAAGAAAATTTAAGAATAAAAACAAGATCGGCATTTCTTATGAAGACTAATCTCTTCACCCATAAAAGAATCTCGTCTAACACGCACGCGCGCGCGCACGCGCACACACACACACACACACACACACTCGGTGGCGCAGTTGGTAGAACGATGAACTACTAGCATGGTGGTGCGCGTAGTGCTTGGTTCGAATCCTGCCCAGGGCCGAAATTATTTCGGTACAGCTGCGCTTCGGGTCGTTACTCTGACTCTCGTGGGCGGGGAGTTGGGTGTGTGTGTGTGTGTAAGGTCATAGCGTTACCCATAGATCGGACCTACGAGCTCTGAGCTCTCTTCCAGGAGGGAAATAGCTGTCGATCACGAGTCGAACACGTGATCCAAAGACCAAGTGAATACACACACACACACACATTATGAAAGTGATGTAAGTCCTTGATAGAGATGATTTACTAAAGTGCGATAAAAGAAAAACAAGAGGACGCGAAAAGAAACTTAAAAAGGATAGTTACAGAAGGGATCTGAAAAAGAATAGCTTCCCACACAGAATGACAGATATCTGGAACAAACTGAATGACAAAACAGTGAGTGCAAAAACTATACAAAAATTTAAGATCAAACTGGATGCTGAAAGACACAATAGCGGGTCACTACGTGCATACAACTAGGTAAATACACACACACACACACACACACACACACACACACACACACACACACACACACACATACACGACGTGCAGACGTTCATCACCGATTCCGCGCTGCAGCACATAATTGCAAAAATTCTTTTTTAACTAAAAAAGCGAGTTGTGTCCAAATGTGTATGTAATCCAAGTAGACGTGAAACAGTGTTAATAGTGTTTGTACATACACTGCACGTATCCCCTTCACTACCACTAAACACAATTTGCCGAACTGCACTTGTCCCATTACGAGTTGGCAATTTCCCCCGTGTTTGTTTTGATTCGAAAGTCGTGCGTTTGAGAACACGCCTTGGCTCCTCCTGCTGGCGACAACGGCGCACGTGGCGACGGACTTGGCCTGAGGTCTCGGTGCCAATCGGGGAGCCTGGCGCCAGTAGGAGTGGGCTGGGAGGAGGAGGGGGTGGGGGTTGTGAGGACGACCCCCGGGCAAGAAAGGTACGGAGGTGAGCCTTCAGGGAGTTAGAGTAGTAGTAGTGGTAGTGGTGGTGGTGGTGGTGGTGGTGGTGGTGGTGGTGGTGGTGTGGAGGGGAGTTCCACATGGATTGCCGATAATTGGTCACTCCCGAGCGCGAACCATTATCACCATTGGTGCCCTTTCTCCAATGTTATCAGCCCTCTATCCTCCTCTACCATCCCAGCCCAATATTTTCCCACTCCCATGATTTTTTTATAACAACCTCTTTCTCACAATGTTTTTTTATTTCTATTGCAGGCCTATAAACTTCTAGAACTCCTTTATACTAGATGAGAGAGAGAGAGAGAGAGAGAGAGAGAGAGAGAGAGAGAGAGAGAGAGAGAGAGAGAGAGAGAAGTAAACTCAGCAGAATCGTTTGACTGGTAAAATCTTATTGCAGGGGCATCCAGTTGCCATGTAATCTTGCTTACATACACATAACCTAGTGCCACAAACTGTTATTATTTTTGTAATATGAATCAAAAACTTTAACCTCTTGCCAAACCATTCCTACAATTATTGTGGGAAAGGCTGAGATTAACTCACAGAGTGGTAGGCTTAGAAAACATTTCTTGTGGCTGCTTGCTGCTGCCAGGCACTCTAAATCAGCTGTTGCAATACCTTCAGAGAACCATCTTGTACTCCGCTGAGACTGTCATCTTGACATATTCTATTACAGCTTATAAAATTTTCATTTATATTAGCCCTCCTTTCTACCTACCTCCCTCTTAAAACTTGCCTTTACCGCTATCACGAGTAGGATTTTTTTTTTTTGCGGTGGATAGGATATTGTTTTCAAGGATAGAAGTGCTGAATATATATCTGAGACAAGATACAATCCGTTTTGCCAGCTGTGACTGATGTGTTTCCCGTAAGCACTTGTTCTACCGAAAGAGTGCCCATAGGACGAGCTTGGCGCCACCCAAAGGGAAAGGAAAATGGACAATCGAGACACGAGAGCGAAATGAACATAATGGCCTGGCGCCAACCAGAATGAAATGTAAAATCACTAGGCGGTGCGGAAAATATATAAACCATAATAAAATATATCATGGTGACAGCCTCACTCTGCGGAATACAAGCTGTTTCTTTAAAGGTTTACCACAGCTGAATCCAAGTGCCTGGCAGCAGCAAGCAGCCACAAGAAATGTTTTATAAGCCTACCACTCAGAGAGTTAATTTGAGCCCGCGTCACAATATGACGCAATTCCCTCGAAAATTGCGGAAAAAGTTTAGAGTTTAACGTTTCTGATTTATGCAACAGACGTAATAAAAATTTGCCCACAACGGTGACACTAGATTGTGTTTAAATATACAAGATCATTTGGCACGTGGATGGGCCTGCAAGAAAAAAAAAAAAATCACCTGACAAACTAATCTGCCATGTTTACTCCACTCCAATCCTCACTCACTATTTCTCTCTCTCGCACACACAAATAAAGTAAATTGGCAGGATGAGGTGAAATCTGACGTGCCTTCCTTGCGTGACGGAGAACAATTCCAAGAAACACAAAATGCCCACAACGAAGCGAAAATGGGAACATGTCTGCGCAAAACAAGGTTGGAGGGAAATTATGGAAAACTGAAGATCATTTGTAAGGAAAATCGAGGCGAAAAGGGAGAGAAAGAAATAGAGGGAAGGAAAGGAAAGGAAAGAAAGGAAGGAGAGGAGGAAGGAGATAGGGGAAAGTGTGGAAGGTGAAGTACAAGGAGGAAAGGAAGGAAAAGAGAGAGGAAGGATGATTGGAAGAATAAAAACAAGGGAGACGTGGCAAACGAGACAATCATCTATGGGAAAAAAATCGAAGGGGAAGGGCAAAAATAATTACGTGTCAAATGAAAGCGGGAATACAGCAGTCGGGAGATTCAGAAGGAAAAACGTGGCATATGAAAAATAAAGAAGATAGAGATAGAGAGAGAAAAAGGAAAGAGATGAGAGAGAGAGGAGAGAGGAGAGGAGAGATATGAGAGAGAAAGGAGAGAGGAGAGGAGAGATATGAGAGAGAGAGAGAGAGAGAGAGAGAGAGAGAGATGGATAGATAGGTACATGCAGATAGACAGAGCGAGCACAAATGGCGTACTGGCCACCAGATGAGCAAAAGCTTCCGCGAGCGACTGAAAGAATGCCGGAGGGAGGGACGGGGGCGAACGGTCACGATCAAGGTCAAGGTCACCGTAACCACCATTAGCCACTCCAAGAGCACAAGCGACCTATCTGAGGTTCCAACGCCAGGAGTCGCTCAGTAGCCATGCGCTTTAAGGACTGTTGGGGCAGGTCACGGCTGGGAATCAGAGAGCAGTGCGGGATTCGAACCCACAACAAAGCTAACGGGAAACTAGCGAACCAGGTTTCACGATTTTACCTCTGCCATTTCACTCTTGCAAACATCCCCATCTCCTTTCCAACTTATGCCCAGCATCTTCCTGTTAATCCGTCCATCATCCTAATTCCCAGTTACCTGCTATGCCATTTCCATTTCTGCTCTTCGATCGCCTACAAATACCTTACATAAAAACATAAGGATGAAAGAGACTGCAAGAGACCATGAGGCCTACACTACGCAGTTCCATGTCCACTACCACCTGTCATCCCCATCCATAAAGTTGTCTAACCGTTTCTTAAAACAACTGGTAGTTTCAGTGCTCACTACATGGTTACTACGTCTGTTCCATTCGTTGACCACCGTATTAGCAAACCAATTCTTGCCTGTTTCCTTCTTACGAGTAAATCTAAATTTGTCCAGTTTAAATCCATTACTGCGAGTCCTGCCCTCTTGTCTTAATATGATCACCTTGTTTGCGTCACCCTTGTTAAAGCCTTTGATCCACTTAAACACCTCTATTAGATCACCCCGCACTCTGTGTCTTTCCGGAGAGTGTAAGTTAAGGTGGCTAAGCCTCTCTTCGTAAGGTAAATTTCTGAGCCCATGTAGAACAAGGAACTGGCGAGGAGAGCGATAGGCGAGAGGAAATGGCGTCGAGGGGGAAGAATGCGGAGTGCTGGAGATGGGGATGAGGCGATGGAGGAGAGCGACCAGACAGGCGTGGTGGGGAGGAGGAGGAGGAGGAGGAGGAGGAGGGGGAGGTGGAGGGGTTGTTAGGGGGTGGGGCACGCGTCACGAGAGAAACGCGGTAGTGATGATGGCGAAGGAGAGATTGATGCTCCAAGAGTAGAAAGTAAGCGTGAGTTCGTGAGGCTGGTGTAGTTCGGAGCACGTGGGTCTTGTGGAGGAAGTGTAGTCTACTTCGATGACAGACGTACTTCGGCCTATAGACTGAACAGCGTTGAGGCCGACCGAGACCACGTTATGGCAGAGGGTCCTCCCACCAAACAGTTATTAAAGGACCTACTGTTGTTGACGTCATTAATATTTCCCAGTCAATTTTTTCATATACTGATTCTGATTCCTGAATTATTATATCATTAAGAGAAACCCCTTCACCTCGAAAGGTTACACGTCGTGATAGAGTAAGAGACGAGGAACCGCCTGGGCTGTTGCAGGAATCATCGCCGAGCTACCAATGGAAGAACGAAAAGACGCCCAGGGCCCAAACAAATCTACGGTCGTGGCTTGTCACCGTCAACTTGGCCGAGGCGATACAAGGATCACCCACACTCCCTCCCAATACAACTGATAATTGATCATAGTCAATTGGTGCATGCGAGTGCGCGTTTTAACAACCATAAAATAGCTACATCTGTGCTTACAACTGAGCCACGTGTACACACACAAACACGCAATTTCCTCTCTAGTGGAAGACTTTAAATGAGGGAAGGCCAATTGGGGGAAACATTCGGAAATTAAGAATTATGCGGAATACACGGGTAAATACCCTACAAGCGACCATGATCTCAAATTCCGCATGGCAGTACAAAACAGAACAAAATAGATGAATCATAAAGTCAATAGATATGAAGAGAAAGGAGGGAGAGAGAGAGAGAGAGAGAGAGAGAGAGAGAGAGAGAGAGAGAGAGAGAGAGAGAGAGAGAGAGAGAGAGAGAGAGAGAGAGAGGGGGGGGATGAGGGAGGGACAGGAGTGAAAGGGATAGAAGGGGAGAGGCAGTAGGAGAAAGGTAGAGGAAAATAGGTGTACAACCATGAAAAAATCCTGCGTGGCTCTGATCCGTATGGGTGGCACTGGAATTCCTAAAATATAAATTTCTCATGCGATACGGAGACTCCTATGAATAAACAACCCGATTCAATATACAGTATTTTTTGTCCTATTCCCAATGACCTTCTTTGCACTTTTCTGTAAAAAATCAGCGCATTTTTCTCCACCCAAGAACCTATTCTGCTGCATCTGATCCATGTCAGCTACACTGCATCGTTAAGATTCAACCAGAATAAAATCTGCACCAAGGGTGAAGCATTCTTCTCGCTCAGCAAGATTACTCACCCAGCGCCAGACCAGACAAACCGTCGAGTCGACGGGGGCATCGAACTCCGCCCGACATCGTCCCGCAGATGGCCAGAGTCCTCATGTCAGTTGGGTTCGCGTCCTTCCCGCGCGCGCACAAACCACGCGTCCATGCCAAACCTAACAGCGACCTAGGAACCCCAACCGACATCCTTACCTGCAAAGAAGACAAAAATACGTTAATAACAAGAATGAAATAGATCATGCTTTACGGAACTGAATTTTCACTTTGGTAACGCCCTTTGTGTTGTCATGGCTGGAACAGCCAGAGTAGAAAGCTTTATTGAACTAAAGTTACTTCAGTCAAGAGTCATCCTTCAGCTGATTTCAAATAGTTCGTTATTTGTAACAATGAAATCTATTGTGTCAGTGTGCCGACCGGGGAACAAAAATCCCTGAAAATAGAAAAATACATACATACTTCCCACACTTCTATTTTCGGGCGGATGTGCAAAAACCGTTACGCTCGCCCTGCAAATAATATATAGAACGCGCACTATTTCTACAGCCACAGTGGATTGCATTTTAAAAAATTCTTGCTCCATTCTCCCTAAAATTTCACTCATTGCCATATTTCATAAACAATTCTCTCACACACACAACCATCTCCTCTCACCATCCACACATAAAGATGCTTCTTCCGCTCTCTTTAATATAGACGATTCCATTCAGTTGGGAGGGGAGGGAGGCGAGTGCAGACCGTAATAAATGAAGTCTTAATCGATTGAGAAAATATTTTGCCTTGAATAATTCACTTTATCAAAATAAAACCCCATGACGGTAGTTAAACAGGGGAGGGATGAGTGCATCTCGCCCACAAATCACCAATTTACCCAACCCCCATAGTGGAATCACTGTCCACATCCCTACATATCTCTGTACTCAGTACCCACCACCACACCATGTCAATTTCTCTACAGTTTTTCCTGCTCACACACACACACACACACACACACACACACGCACACACACACACTAACACGTACGTTTCCAAATATTTCCTAGGCGAAATGCTTTTCTTCAACCAACAGTTTAACACCTGCCCAACCTATCGCCCTGACCCTCTCTCTAATATGCCCTTTGTTAGAACTCCCTTCTCCTGCCGGGCATGGGCTCACACCTCTGGAGGAGACGTGCGGAGGTGGCATCCCGTCCGACAGCACCACCACCAGCAGCAGCAGCAGCAGCCAGCCTCCGCCCACCCGTTGCCCAAGACCAGAGAAGTGGCCCGATCAATACCGCCCGGTACGCCCCCACCCACCCACACGTCACTAAGCCTTCTCCTCCATAACTATTTATGATTAATCAAAGTTTAAACAACTCCCTTGTTTAGTATGCATTGTTTCTTTAATGTGTTTGGGAGCAAACATTCCAGTAATCATTACCAAGCTTAAATTCAATTTCAAGATTTAGTCAGATCATCTCCACTGCATAACATCTCCCCGCCCTTTTCAATGTGGCTTTTCTTTCCATAATACTATGTTCTAATTAATGTTGCATGGTTTACCCTAAATGTAGGAAAAGATAACTGGTGTAAAATATTGGAAGCACACAAACACACGCACGCACACGTTCTTTGTAGCTGTGAATAATGCTCGAGTTGGATGAGGAAATGGGTCTTTATTTCGTTATCTTGGCAATGTTCCTATTTCCTGGGTAATGCTAGTCCGGAAATGCTCTTCGCAGTCGCTAAAGTTAAACCCGAAACCCTTTCTCCACCCGTTCGCGTTTGCTCAGTTGCCTGCGTCCCAACGCGCGTCCCGTTTGAATTTCGCGGGCGAGAACTCTGTAACGATTCTTGTCGACCAACTTCAAATGAAAAAGTGGTCACTGCCTCGCATAGAAATTTCAAGTTGTTGTTATTTAAACCATGGGTATTAAAATAATAGTAAAATAAATATATAAATAAACATACCGGTTATATGAGTAAATAAACAAATACAATATTCACATAAATCGATCGCAGTTCTGAGTCACGGGCACTCGCAGTGAACGCAAGTGTTTGTCATTAATTTAAACTCCCAATCTCTCACCATTTTGACCATGGGCAGACTTATGAAAATTGTTCATCCATAATTTAAATAGAAGTTATTTCCCTTTTAAATTCAACCAAGATTTGCATGTGAATAGCACTGAAGTAACCTTCGTCATTTGAGATCAGTACTGTTCTACTTAATTTATTGACATGCAAACGGTTGTTGTCGTTGTTGTAAGCACATAACAGAAGAAAAAAAATGCAAACATTCTTGATTTTTTTTTTTTTTTTATATATAGCATGGCGGGAGGTTATTGACCATTTGAAGAGGCGAAACTGAGACAATATTCAAAGTAAAAGTACATATTGACACAAACCTATATCAGATCAAACAAGAAGCGTTGTCCATGCAACAAAATTAAAATAAAACCTAATGCATATGGAATATTGTGTTGCCTGGTTTTTACTTATTTTCTATATATTTCCAATATCAGAATTTCAAAATAAAAATAACTTTTGGATATGATTATGCATAATAATCTGAATTAAAATGAGGCTTCCTACACAATGCTCCCAGTTCCTGGAATAGATTAAATTCAGACAAGCACAAGAAATTTTTGCCAAAAAAATGAGAGAAATAATAGGAATATTGCAGTACACTACGTAATATGAAGTCCTGGCTCAAGTCATACTCATGAACTGGTCCTTGAGTTATATTACCATGAACAAATAACAATTATCTTCAGAGAGAGAGAGAGAGAGAGAGAGAGAGAGAGAGAGAGAGAGAGAGAGAGAGAGAGAGAGAGAGAGAGAGAGAGAGAGAGAGACGTAACGTAATCGGAAGCATGCTGGTCTCCCCCTCGCTTAGTCGCAGGTTCGAGTCCCGCAATTTTCTGTTTACTAACAGTGATTACCATCTAATACCAACAGTCCCTGAATCACACTGATGATTTTGGCCAGTCAGCGACTCCTGGCGTAGCTCTTCGTGGTCTTCGCCCTCAGAAGGAAGTAACGGTGGTATTCTTAAAAAATTCTTTCCTTATATAAATTTTCCCTTCCATGGATTTATATAAGGAAAGATTTTTAAGAATATCACCGTTATTTTTTCCAGTTATGTTGACGGCTTGATTACTTCGTTCTAGATATTAGCCTAGATATAATATGAGGAGCCTATTACGCCAGGAGGCGCTGAGTAGCTGCGGCCGAAGCATTCACCTTTGCTCTATGCGCTTCGGGATTGATATTCGTAGAGGAGTGCGGGATTCGAACCCACAACTAAGTGAATGCGAAATCAGCACGTTTCCGATGACGCCACCAACGCAAACTACCAAGACGGCACCATCCCCTACCACGTAACTCCTGCAAACTTCTCTACCTCTACTAGATATCCCTAGACACCTATGGAAAGATCCCTCGCCTTCAAAATTAAATTGATTAAATGATTCCTGATGCCGTCCATACTCGATCCTTCCCATTCTTTTATAAAATGCGTTTTCTATTTTCGTTTTCTCCGTTTTCATACCTCGCCGCGGTTACGAGAACGTGCCTGCCTGGGCTCTAATCTCATCGAGGCAGCTCATGCAGCTGCTGCTCGTACACCAGTGACCTTGAACCTTGAGCTGCAAAGCTGTGCCATCGCCCAGACACGATACAGGATATTTCTGATAAGCTATGCAGCGCTGAAGTAAATCGTCTTAAACATATAAAAGGATGAATTTCAACTAATGGCCGAGACGAATTCTGGTACGTGAAAGGCCGAAGGCATTTGATATATCTTACAAAAGTGAAATAAACAAATAAATAACAAATGAACATTTAATAAATAAACAAACAAATAAATGACCATACTAAATATACACACATAAATCGGATAAATAAAGAAATACATATAAAATCGGTGTGAATAGGTCTGCATTGAAAGAGCGGGCAAACTCCTCCTTTCCCCTCCTTCTCTCCCTCCCTCCCTCACTCCTCCTCCTCGGCTCCCTTCCACCCCGGTACGTGATGCATTGCTGCATCCGGTATTGCTTCCGCTCCCTGATCCACACTCGAATCATCCGGATGCACTGCCCTATCATCCATCATCATCCATGGCCACCACTATTCCTGCTGCATTCCTAGGTCACCTGCATTATTTAGCACCTGCTAACCAGCTCTACTATACAGTCATCTGCTGTATGGGTTATTTCCTCCATGAGTAAAGCCTGTGTGTGTGTGTGTGTGTGTGTGTGTGTGTGTGTGTGTGTGTGTGTGTGTGTGTGTGTGTGTGTGTATGTGCGTGTGTCTGCGGTGTGTGTAGTGCGTATAGTCGTGTGTGTGCTCGTGTGGGTGCGTGCTTGCGTGTGTGTGTGTGTGTGTGTGTGTGTGTGTGTGTGTGTGTGTGTGTGTGTGTGTGTGTGTGTGTGTGTGTGTGTGTGTGTGTGTGCGCTCGTGTGTGTGTGTATGTGTGTGTGCGTGTGTGTGCGTGCGTGTGTAGTGCGTGTGTATGTGCTCGTGTGTGTGTGTGTGTGTGTGTGTGTGTGTGTGTGTGTGTGTGTGTGTGTGCGTGTGTGCGCGCGCGCCCACGCGCGTACGGGAGAAGGTTATCTAATGCTTCCATTAGTAAAAACCAGATTTGCTTATGGTGTCCTATTCCAAGAAATAATGTATCTGTAAGGAGAAATGCTCCCTATCATCTTCCAAACATCTTGTATTTTTCATTTTCTTTTGTCTTTTTGGTGGTTTCAGTTTTTGTCGTTCTATGTATGTTCTATTAGCTTATCCTTTGTATATCTATTTTATTTTTATATTTTATGAAAACCACATAATTGCAGCATACTCCAGTCTCGGCGTGTGTGTACACACACACACACACACACACACACACACACACACACACAGATACACACACACACACTGAATGGTCCCCAGTGTAGATATTAATCTTTTTCAACCACATTAACTTTTCACTTTAATTCCATGTCATCACGATCGAGACTGACAATGAGCTCGATGGAGACATATGCGGAAACTGACACGTAGTGAAGCCAAGGACTCGAACTCAGCTCAGACGTACCATGTGAACTCTAACCACTGCGCCATCAAGAGAGATGGCTCAGTGGTTAGAGTCACTGTTCACTTGGTACGTCTGAGATGAGTTCGAGTCCTTGGCTTCACTACGTATCAGTTTCCGCAAATGTCTCCGTCGAGCTTTGTTGTCAGTCTCGATCATGATGACATGGATTTAAAATGAAAAGTTAATGTGGTTGAAAAAGATATATATATATATATATATATATATATATATATATATATATATATATATATGTATATATATGTATATATATACATTATATATCATAATAATTTCACCATTTAACGAAGCGCCATTATAACACTCAGCAATTATCAAAGTCTTCCCATCTATCTTCTTTGAACTTGTTTCAGAAGACATTTCCATTACCGCCACTCTCCAAAGTTCCCTTCGCTTTTGTAACTAATCAACTCCCCATTCCATTCTTCAGTGATGAATTTCCCTTGATAGTATCCATGTCCAATAATCGACATTTCTTTTGCACTGAAATGAATGTTCCACTTCTGACTCGCATTTTCATTTTTCAGTTTCTTCATTATTATTATATTGAGCGTGCGCGCGTGTGATTCACCATGGTCTTGGATCACGTTTTGGACTCGTGATCGACAGCTATTTCCCTCCCGGAAGAGACCTCAGAGCTTATATATGATCGATCTATGGGCAATGCTGACCTTACACGCACACACACTCTCAACTCCTCACCCACGAGAGTTGGAGTAACGACTCGCAGCGCAGCGATACTGAAACTATTTCAGCCCTGGGCGGGATTCGAACCCGGCCCTCCGTAGTGGCAGCCGGGAACTGTACCAACCGCGCCATCGAGGAGTCGTGTGTGTGTGTGTGTGTGTGTGTGTGTGTGTGTGTGTGTGTGTGTGTGTGTGTGTGTGTGTGTGTGTGTGTGTGTGTACGTGCGTGTATGGACGAGTGTGAGCATGTGTGCGTGTGTGTCTTGATTGTAGCCCGCGTCACCACTACGCCACGGCACACCATAACCTTGGCCCAGTTCGTCTCCCTCAGGACAGACGGCGACGGGGCTGCATTGGCGTTGAGCGGACACTCCCTCGTCCCAACGACTGCAGTGGCTCCCCTCTGACCTAAATCCCCCTTCCCCTCCCCCTCCACCTATTCAACCCTCTCCTCCATCCTCATTCCACCCCCAATCCACCGTTCCTCTTCAAATTCTAACGATCCACCCGAGTCTCTCTCTTCCTCTCTCTCTCTCTCCAATCCACAGCTGATAAGATCTCACCACTGCTATGCCTGTGGCGAGGGGCGAGGATATAGTTTCAATGTGCATGTCTATGGACCGTACTTTCGAAACCTGTCGACACCGTTGACGAACGCTTTCTATCATTACGAAGTAGACTTTGGCCAACTTCACAGGCCTGCTAACAAAAATTACCGGTAACTATCAAATACAAGTCACTACGGCAGATACGAGAAAACCAGTTCAAAATTACACTTTTTGACGACAGAAAGCGTTCGACAGAGCTGGTGGTTGGTTTGAAACGTAGGACCAGATAGTTCGCCTACAATTTAGTATATACACATATCCATTCCCGATAGTTAAAACTCGTATAGCTGTTTTGATTTGAACTTTACATGTTCGGCGAAAAATCACGCAGACCATGGTCTCAATTAACCACCCTAGCAGTCGACAAACATCAATTATCAGGTGTAATCTCGCATCACCGAATCCTGAGTAACGGATGTTGGGTGGACCGGGTGGAGCTAATTATCGCGAGTGTGTGTTTGTAACAGATACATTCGAGTAAATATTGTACACACACACACACACACACAAAATATATATTATATATATATATATATATTATATATATATACATATACACATACGAGTATATATATATATATATATATATATATATATATATATATATATATATTCACCTTTTCAACCACATTAACTTATTTCCATTTTAATTCCTTGTAAACACGATCGAGACTAACAGGAACTCAATGGATGCGTATTCGGACACCGAGACGCTGCCAGGCTAAGGACTCGAACCTAGCCGATACGTAACAAATGGTCAGTGACTTAACCAACTCGGCAATCAACAGGGAATCCCTCTTGATGGATAAGTTATGCATATGAGAAAATCTCCTGCCCATATCACTCACTCATTCACTCACTCACTCTCTCACACACACACACACACACACACACACTCGGTGGCGCAGTTGGTAGAGCACTGAACTGCCACGATAGTGGCCTGGAGTTCCTGGTTCGAATCCTGCCCTGGGTCGAAATTATTTCGGTACCGCTGCGCTTCGGGTCGTTACTCTGACTCTCGTGGGCGGGGAGTTGGGTGTGTGTGTGTGTGTGCAAGGTCATAGCATTACCCATAGATCGGACCTACGAGCTCTGAGCTCTCTTCCAGGAGGGAAATAGCTGTTGATCACGAGTCCAACACGTGATCCAAAGACCAAGTGAATACACACACACACACACACACACACGCAATTATCTGGCTTCTGCGTCCGATACTCGAACTCCACCCTCTTTATTTTCTAAATTCCTCTTTTACCAACCTGTTTCCCGAAGGAACAAAATCCTCAAAGAATTCGAGATCAAAATTTAGGATCCAGGCGCAGGATTCGAGCGAAACACCACGGGCTCTGCCCTGAAGGCCATACATTATAATTCCTTGGCATCCAAGTCCTAGAATCGAAATCAAACCTCCCAAGGTACTTTGGCCTGCCCCGATCACGTGCTGGACTAGTGATCGACAGCTGCTACCCTCCCGGATGAGAGATCATATTTCATATATGCCTCGACCTACAGGTTATGCTTTGACCTTAAACACACTCGCACGCGCGCGCACACATACACACACACAATTCCTAGCCAATAGGTCGGTATGCCGGCTCGCTGTGTAGCGATGCTGAAATTTTCAGCCCTGGGCAAGGTTCGAACTCGGATTGCTGAATTAGTGAGCGGTCGCGGTACCACCATACAATCGAGCCGTGTGTGTGTGTGTGTGTGTGTGTGTGTGTGTGTGTGTGTGTGTGTGTGTGTGTGTGTGTGTGTGTGTGAAGAAATGTGCAGAGACGAGAGGATGAAGACGGACAGGGATAAGTAACAAGTGGAGGAAGAGGAGAGGGAGGATGGGAGACAGGATAGGAGTGACGTGGGAGGGAGGATGGGAGTGAGAGGAGGGCTGAGGGGAGGGGGAGGGTGGAGGGGCGGTTAGATTGTATTTCACTGTCGGCAATTCACACTTCTATCCTTGGGGACATTTCGCGCAGAGGAAGTCGGTGGGGTAGC
>NC_134820.1:11977409-11982409 GCF_046742065.1 Oratosquilla oratoria | reverse complement strand
TATATATTATATATCAATCACATTAACGCGTAAAAAATTCGGAATCACGCACTAGTAATTGAATCAGGTCCAAATGTACACTGGTGTAAAGACCCCAAGCATTCGAGAGTTTGAAATAACTTACAGCTCTGAACTTTTGGAAACTAAAATAGAGAGGGTGCTCTTGTGAGTTATATTCGACAGGGTAAGCACTACCATTACCCAAAATGTATTCACACCTGCTTCAAGACGAATATGCGTCTCGCATCTTGTCTACAGCGAAACTGTTTTATTCAGCTTTAAAACAACTCCTCGGGAGTATAGGATCACAAATACATAAGGCACATCTGCAGCCGGAGTAGATTCACTCGCCCAGCGGCAATGCTAACTTTGAAACTATATTTTATGTAAATATATAATACATATCTACATACTTATCCAATTACCTTTTCACATATTTGTCCATTCATGTACTTGTTTATTCTGTTGCTGTGTGTACTGTTCAACTCTAAATGGAGATTAAACATCAGAATTGTTGATTTCCTGCCGCTACCGCACGTGCCGATGTAGGCGTGAGGGTGGATGAGGGAGGGAGGGGGAGGGGGGGGGCCGACCCCGACGGCAAATAGTTGCATGACGGGAGCAAAGCGAGGACGACGGCTGTTGGTAACGCGACCAGGACCCGAGAGAGAAAATAGATAAATAAAAAGAAATAGTAAAAGAAAACAAAACAAACAAATAAACGTCGATACGTGAACGGGATGATGCATGAAGAAGGCTGAGTGTTCGTCTTTGGGAGGGGACGGGTGAGGGTGTGGAGGCGCGAGTGACGACGAAACTCCCCGGGTGGTTTTATACCCTCATTCCCGTAGCGCGGTGAATAGCAAATTATTTATTTGTTGCTCCACTTTTGGGGCTAACCCTCCCCGACCCACCCAAGCAAGGGTCCAAACGTTCAGGACTAGAATCCTCCTGAACCGCTTGATAACAACTACCTGACTTCTACCCAAGTCAATTTTGCAGAACGCGCCAAGGTGCTTGACGTGGATAATGGATGTAATGTACCGCGGTTGACTGTGGTTACGCGTGTCAAGGCACGGGCGAAGTACAGACTTGTCGGGGCCCGGCACGGCACGCGAGGGAGGGAGGGAGGGAGGGAGGGAGAGAAAGAAGGGAGGAACGGAGGAAAAATTAGAATGGGAGGGGAAGGAGCATGGGAAGATGGGAGGCAAGTGGGAAGAGAGGGACGAAGAGAGGAACGGAGGGAGGAAGGGAGAAGGAACGGAGGGAGCAAGGGAGGAGGGGAGGAGGGGAGGAAGGGAAGAACGGGGGAAACAAGGGAGGAGGAGAGGAACGAAGGAAACAAGGGAAGACGGGAGGAAGAGAGGAACGAAGGAGGGATGGGAGGTAAGTGGGAAGAGAGGAACGGAGGGAGGAAGGGTGAAGGAACGGAGGGAGCAAGGGAGGAGGGGAGGAAGGGAAGAACGGAGGGAGCAAGGGAGGAAGAGAGGAACGAAGGAAACAAGGGAAGACGGGAGGAAGAGAGGAACGAAGGAGGGATGGGAGGAAGAGAGGAACGAAGGGAGCAAGGGAGGAGGGGAGGAAGAGAGGAACGAAGGAAACAAGGGAACGATGGGAGGAAGAGAGGAACTGAGGAAACAAGGGAAGGATGGGAGGAAGAGAGGAACGGAGGAAGAGAGGGACGGAGGGAGCAAGGGAAGATGGGGAGGAAGGATGGGAGGAAGAGAGGAACTGAGAGAGTAAGGGAGGAGGGAATGAAGAGAGAAACGGAGGGAGCAAGGGAGGAGGGAAGGAAGAGGGAGCAAGAGAGGGAAGGCGGAGGACACCGCGTGCAGCACCACAACTCGTGATGACCTCGCTACGTCACTGTAATCGATCACGGCAAGCACCAACACCTGTGTCCTATAAGCCGACTCGGCTTTTCGAAGACAGAAATAACGGCGCCCGAGAACATGGCTTATGCCTCAAAATGAGATACTAATGAAAACAAAATAATAACAACAAAACAGTAACAATAATAATAATAATAATAACGATCTAGCTAGCTATATACCAATGGTTTCTTCACCCTTATGAGGAAGAAAATAATATTAATAGTAATAACAATAATAATGATGATAATGATAATGATAATAATAATAATAATGATAACATAGTGACTAAAGTGGTAATAATAATAAACAATCAAATAAACCAGCCCAGAGATAACAATGATCATAACATAATCGCCATCATCATAAAAATGGCGGTGTAACGATTATGCCTTCCGGTTAAAATGGCCACTGCAGCCGGCGGGTGTCCGGAACCACTGCACTTCCGCCGCTGCTCCGGGCTGACTCGCCGGCCGCTGCTCCCCTCCCGCCGAACAGGTACACGGACGCGACAGAATGATCGAGAAGGCGCTGCGCCGAATCGACCCACCATCTGATGGGCCGTGTTTGCCCTTAATTGCACAAAAAATAATATTCTTCCACCATGCATATCTTGCAAGATATGTGTATTGTTATTTCTACCGACAGGTTTATTTTCTTTAAAATAGAAAAGAAAAATTGACGACTGAAAATAAATTACTGAACATGTTCCTTGTATAAATATAACAATCGTTTACAGCAATATGAAGTCACAGCCGCGCGTTCGGACACAACTCTTCGAACGAGGCCGACTAAAGCAGTTCTAACATTATATATATATATATTATATATATATATATATATATATGTGTGTGTGTGTGTGTGTGTGTGTGTGTGTGTGTGTGTGTGTGTGTGTGTGTGTGTGTGTGTGTGTGTGTGTGTGTGTGTGTGTGTGTGTGTGTGTGTGTGTGTGTGTGTGTGTGTGTGTGTGTGTGTGTGTGTGTGTCTTCAAGGTCTCAAACATTCGTCTTTAAGAATATAAATTTTTCAATTTTAGGTGTTGATAAACTACAATTCCAATTAACAACATGCTACTATTTCTTCAAGAAATGTTTGCTCAGCTGATAATATATTTATGGTAAGGAAATTGCCAAATGACAACTTCGAACACATGCTTGGGTTGGGTCACTACAATGGCTAACGGAAATTTCTCGAAGTTCTCTTGCAAAGATGACAACTTTGAAAAAGACTGGTAACAATATAACATATATCGTGCAACCTTTATCATTTGTCGACTGACAGACTTCCTGACTCTTGCCCATGCTCCACATGATTTATAATACTCTTGTATTGAACTATAAGAAGATTCCTGTGAAACTGCTGCCGAAAGTAAAATCCTTGCACAACTGAAATCCGCTAACCAGACGACTTGAACTAGACAAGACCCGAGCATCAACCGCCACGCCAAGTTTGGAAGAAAACGGTGATGGAAGCACGAGATTTGAACGGGCTAAGAGGGCTACCGAGAGAGGTGCATCATTAACTGACTTCTTCTGTTATTATTCTTTAACTCTCGACTAAAATAATCAACCCTTCCACTGCTACTTGTGTCGTCATACGATTTAATTAAACCAAGAGATATCTCTTCATCAATGTGGTTAAATCCTCCCAAAACAAATGTCATCTATTACGATACTTTATCTGAATGCATCACGTTACATTTATTTCAACACGGGTATGATTTCATCAACAATTTTGAACATGGGTATTGTTGAACGATTCAACAACAGGCTGAGGCAGCTCCGTTTACGAAATAGCAAGACCTTGAAAAGGTATGCTATAATTAAAAACTATTAATAAACGACTGATACGCGACATTAAACTTTGGGCCCGGAGAGAGGCGAGTAAATCTACATCTTTGTTAGAGTTATTTGTTGTTATTTGCACTTTTGCATCGTAAGCATGATGGGCGAATATGTCCAAAGAACAGTGAGGACCATTGTATGAGAACCATTTAAATTACTTTGTCAATTACTGGCCCAGTTTTCTCTAATTACACAACTTGATACAAGCAATGCAGTCTTTATTGTGTGGGGCAAACCCATTACTATCTAGTATCGTTATCCCATGCCTGCCAGACACATCGACAACGCTTGCAAATTGTTTTAATATTTTATTAATTTTCATTCATTTTCATTTCCTTTTTCATCTGGACTGCTGGGGCTCGTTGCGTGGCCGCACAATAATTAGTGTATGTGCTATTTACTGGAGAGATGAATTGGAGATGAAGTTACAGAATACCCTGCTGGGAACGAGAATACAATTAGAATGATCATATCTAGCATTTCACCACAGCGCTATTTTAAAGAAGTAGGCTACCCCTCCCATCCCCCGGAGTTCGATTAATACCTTTTTCACGAACTCGACCTGACATAACCTTGTTCGTATAACGAGACATGTTTTTCGTATTAGGAGAACATGTTACCATGTGACGATTCATTTTGTTTCGATTTTCTGCTCGTCTTTTTTTTTCGATTAATACCTTTTTCACGAACTCAACCCGACATGACCTTGTTCGTATAACGAGACATGTTCGTATTAGGAGACCTTGTTCGTATAACGAGACATGTTCGTATTAGGAGACCTTGTTCGTATAACGAGACATGTTTTTCGTATTAGGAGAACATGTTACCATGTGACGATTCATTTTGTTTCGATTTTCTGCTCGTCTTTTTTTTTCGATTAATACCTTTTTCACGAACTCGACCTGACAGACCTTGTTCGTATAACGAGACATGTTCGTATTAGAACATGTTATCAAGTGACGATTATTTTTGTTTCGATTTTCTGCTCGCCTTTTTTCTATCGATCAATGCTGGACCTCCTTACCAACTGTTTACTCGTTCTGTCTGGGGTATCACACTGGGCTATTTTACCTCCAACATCCCTCCAATCAATTTGAAATAACTAGAACATGACTTCGCTAAAAGAAATATAGAATTCACTAAGAACATTTCAACAGTTTGTCTAACACTGGTATAGGTTTACTATCTCTTAATTCATCATTCAACGAGAGATAAATTGACATTTGGAGATTCGAAAAATAAAATATTGTAACCGAAGCCATTTCTACTCAAACGAACTTTCAAT
>NC_134820.1:11967409-11972409 GCF_046742065.1 Oratosquilla oratoria | reverse complement strand
ATCGCTGCGCTGCGAGTCGTTACTCCAACTTTTGTGGGCGGGGAGTTCTCTGTGTGTGTGTGTGTGTGTGTGTGTGTGTGTGTGTGTGTGTGTGTGTGTGTGTGTGTGTGTGTGTGTGTGTGCGCGCACGCGCGTGAAGGTCAGCATTACCCAAAGATCGGTCATATACGAGCTCCGAGTTCTCTTCCGGGAGGGAAATAGCTGTCAATCACGAATCCATCACGTGATCCAATACCATGGTGAATCACACACACACAAAAGCAAGCACAGTTAAACATAACTACGAATCCAAATAGCTGTGAGGGTATCTACTCCCCTCTCAATCCCTCGCCCAAAGAAAAGAGAAAACAGTAAACGAAAGGAAAAAGAAAAAAGAAAAAAGAAAAGAAAAAAGTGCAACTGTGACAATGGGACGGACAAAAGGTAACATGACGCAGGTAATTACAACACGTACGGGAGAGAGGAGGGAGGGAGCGAGAGAGGGCAATGCCCCAATCTCTAACGAGGCCTGGGATGACAGATATATGGGGCAAGGGGGCACACATCGCTTTCCGGGGGGCAATGACGAAGCAAAATCTACCGGGGGGAGTTCCGGACGCCCAGACAGACGACCACACAACCCAGACTGCTACAGAATCGATACATCCAGAGAGACTGGTACAAACTTTACTGACAAGAAGTATACACAGTTACATGTATAATTAGTGATTTGTTTTAGCCTATGTAGTCATATAACATCAAGCAACTATACTATTAATGGTTTAGAACATAGAGATATAGATACTGTTAGGAATATGAGATAACATCGAGAGATGTAATGAGACAATGGGTTGGAGAGACAGCAGGTAGGGGTAACTGGCAGTGTGGAGGGAGATAGTACAATCTGTCATTGATATAAGATAAGGAAGGCATGGTGGGTTGAGAGGGTAAGGAGGGCTGGGAGGGTATGGAGTGCTGGAGGAGTGTGGGATATAGGGAGTAAGGGAGGGATTGAAGGGAAGGGATGCAGGGAGGGAAGGGAAGTAGAAGTGAAGGAAAAGGAATTGGGTAGGAATAGTAAATTAAATAAAGAGAAGAGAAATGGAATAACTGGGGCTAAGGTGAAAAGAAGGAAGGTAAAGGGAGAGGTGGGAATGGTAATGAAATAAAGCGAAGAAAAATGGAATAACTGGAACTAAAGTGAAAGGAGAAATGAAGGGAAGGGAAGTGAGGCGAAGGGGGAAACGAAAGAGAACGAAGAGAATTAAGGAAAATGAAAGAAAATGAAGAGAATTGAGGAAAACGAAAGAAAACGAAGATAACTGAGGAAAACGAAAGAAAACGAACAGAACTGAGGAAAACGAAAGAAAACGAAGATAACTGAGGGAAACGAAAGAAAGCGAAGAAAATTGAGACAAACGAAAGAAAACGAAGAGAACTGAGGGAAACGAAAGAAGACGAAGAGAATTGAGGAAAACGAAAGAAAACGAAGAAAATTGAGGGAAACGAAAAGAGGGCGTACGTGCAGCACGAAGGGCCAATGCATAGGGGGCTGGGGGGGAGAGAGGGAGGGAAGGAGGGGGAGAGAAGTGGAGCGTCTCCCCCCCCTACTCCCCCCATGCACTGATCAATACGGGGGGTTGGTTGCATCCATGCGCTGCAGTGCACACAACCCTCCCTCCTCCCCCCTCGCCCTCCTCCTATTCCTTGGTGGCTCAACGTTGCATGGCTGTGCTGACACGTCAGCCCTGCAGCCGACGCCGCAGCCCTCGTCAGCAGCATGAGCAGCATGACCTAGCATGATCAGTGTTGTCATCTATTGCCGATTTTAGGTCGTTTGCGGTAACCCGACAAAGAACTAACCCTCCTTACGTCATTAAGGGGTCGTTAACGACATGCGGTACCTGTTGCATATCGTTATTTATGACGTAACTTATGGGGAATTAATAACAGTAACAATAGCAAATAAGAATACCAATAACAACAACTACAATAATAACACTAATATGAAATATGTTCTTCTGGACACGTCCTCTTCCTACACAAAATATATTATGATTACCGAAATTGCCACAGTAGGAGAGAGAGAGAGAGAGAGAGAGAGAGAGAGAGAGAGAGAGAGAGAGAGAGAGGAGGGAGAGAGGGGAGAGAGGAGAGAGAGAGGAGAGAGGGGAGGGGGGAGAGAGAGAGAGAGAGAGAGAGAGAGAGAGAGAGAGAGAGAGAGAGAGGAGGGAGAGAGGAGAGAGAGGAGAGAGAGAGGAGAGGGAGGAAAGGGAGGAGGGAGAGAGGAGAGAGAGAATATCGGGGAGGAGAGAGAGAATAGGGGGAGGAGAGAGATATTGAGAGAGAGGAAAGATTGCGATTGAGAAGAGAAAGAGAGAAGAAAGAGGAGAGACAGAGAGTGACTGATAGAGAGGAGAGAGATTGAGAGAGGAAACAGAATGAGAAAGAGAATGAGAGAGAGAGAGAGAGAGAGAAGAGAGAATGAGAGAGAGAGAGAGAGAGAGGAGAGAATGAGAGAGGAGAGAGAATGAGAGAGAGGAGAGAGAATGAGAGAGAGAGGAGAGAGAGAATGGGAAGCGGGAGGTTGGTCCAAGTGCCGGTAACTGCCCTACGTCAGCTCCAATAGTCACCGAAGATTTACGGACCAAAATGCACATCTATGCTTAAAAACGACTTGTCGCTGCAAGTCGAGACTTGCAACAAGTTAAGACGGTTTCCAACGTCCTCCAGACTATCTTTCACTCCAGAAGGGATAGTCAAAGATAACGTGGGGGCGATAACGGAGAGGAAGCGGATAGAGAACCAGAAAGGAGAATGGCGGATGGAGCTAGTGTCTTACTGACTGGACGCCACGAGTTGGGAAGATTGGAGGAGCAAGACGAGAAAAGCTGAGATGAGAAAATGTTGCAGGAGTGACGTGGTAGGACTTGGCTGTTTGAAATGGGTTTGACATGTGTTTTGATTAGGTTTCCTGCACTGCATCTAACTGCATCTGTGTCTCCCTCCCCTCCCTCCCTCCCCCCCCTCTCTATGTCTTATCTCCCAAGAGGTCCAGCTACCGCCCTCTTGACTCTCAAAATATCACACGTCATGACGCAACGCCGATGTCGTTCTTCGTTAACCAGACCTTTCTACATGTTCACCCTTAATAGTCCCGTGCAGGACCACCGTGATGCTTCAGATTCTGCTACTTGTTATCTTATTCTGGCTGTCGTGTGCCGATGGTGAAGAGGCCCACCGGAGGATTCTGTTCACATTCACACCTTGAACATTTTAAGAATGATGAACATTTTAAGAATAATCAGTGTTTAATTTAAAAAAGGGAAGGAAAGGGAAGAGAAGAGAGAGGAGAGAGAAGAGAGGAGAGAGAGGAGTGAGAGGGAGATGAGTGAGAGGGAAAGAGGGAGAGAGAGAATTAGAGAGGGAGAGAGAATGAGAGAGGGAGAGAGAATGAGAGAGAAAGAGAAAATCGCGCGAACGTCTATTGTGCCCGTGTTTGCGCGTGCAGTGTGTGGGATTGAGGAAGGGAGCTGCATTTTCCTTCGTCTTGTGTAGAATAGGAACAAAAGAAAAACCTTTTCTTAACCTGCCCTGACATCTTTGACTCTCTCTTTCTCTCCCTCCTCTCTCTCTCTCTCTCTCTCTCTTAATGCCCTAGTGGTTTTGGTACGACCCACTTCCTCTCCTTTCAACATTTCTTCCTCAACTTCTTCCTTTTCTCTTTTGTTGTCTCCTGTGTTTTCTTTCCGGCTTCCCTCTGCATTGCACCAAAGTTCTCCCATTTTCTCTTTATAAAAAAAATCCCTTACAACATTGCTCCGTTTTCTTTTCGGATTCCCACTCCTCACTTTTGATTTTCACCACATTTTCTTTCATTCCCTCAATGTCCCCATACCATCTCAGGTCTGTTTGCTTGTTCGTACACCTCCATATAACTTTTAAAAATCACTTTTTTCTGGGGGAAACTGTAATGTATTTGTAAATACACATTTGTAAATGTACACTTTAAACCCACTTTCAGATAAATAATTCTGCTGAAGAGGACAACAGACAGCAGTCGAAATATACGGATCTGCTGTACTTCTGATATTATTTCTCAGATTTCCTTCTGATATTAGTTTTCCGATTTCCTTAAACTTGTTCTTCCCGCTACATAAATTTGACCTTTTTGCACTAACAATCCAATTATACAATATACAACTTTATTCTAGTTTACTATACCAATCTTGACTTCTAGGATAGGGTTGGACAGCAGGATACCTAGTCCCATCACACCGTCCCACTTTACCCGTCGCCTTTTACGACCCACACGGGAATCGTGCATTTCGACTTGGCTACCTCGCTTATAAGGGGGGAAAATCCCTTTACTGACGTCTGTACTTCTCTCTCATCATTAACTACACATCACTGAGTTCCTTTACTCTCGTCTGTATTCTAGACAGTCTAAGACATTTCTTCCCGCTGTTTTCTTTGTGTAAACTAACTTTTGTTCCATCTCCTCTCATCACTCCATTTGCTGTCTATAACCACACAGAAGTACCTGAGCGTTACATGACACAAACGTTCCCTTTTCAAGAGCAAGGGATTTCCTCCTTTATGTCCCTGGCATTACGGTTTGTTTTAGTTGAAACCTATTCCCCAACTCTTTTCTGATATAAATTATTAGCTCGTGATGGACTCGTTCCCCTGACATTTCCTAACTACTCTCAGGTCAGACTTTTTTTATTCATTGTGTTACGAGAGAGAGAGAGAGAGAGAGAGAGAGAGAGAGAGAGAGAGAGAGAGAGAGAGAGAGAGAGAGAGAGAGAGAGAGAGAGAGAGAGAGAGAGAGAGAGAGAGAGAGAGAGAGAGAGAGAGAGAGAGAGAGAGAGAGAAATTGCCCCTAACATCATATTTATTCATATATAATTTTTAGGAGGGCAAGTCGTCAGGTCGGAAGAAATACATATTTTTTCAGTTTTGTTTCATTCATACCTTTTCACTGGCTTGGCTGATGAGCACACAATATTTGCATGTTT
>NC_134820.1:11947409-11962409 GCF_046742065.1 Oratosquilla oratoria | reverse complement strand
CCGACAACCCTGACTAGGTGGGTAGGCGACCCAACATCGGTAAAAAAAAAAAAAAAAAGAGTAAGAGGAAAAGTCATACCCTTAGGGGCGCAGTTATATGTATACTAACTACCCACTACTGCAGTCAATACCCCAATGCAGATTTAGTTTAAAACGGAGGCGTGGTTAAATGTAAATAAAGAGGTTCTTTAACTGGGAGACCAGGAGTGTCACGGGGGGAAGAGGGCCAATGTTGGCACTCAGCTGCTTAATACAGGATATCCTGCCTCCCTTACGTCACTCATGGGAGTGAGAGAGAGAGAGAGAGAGAGATGAGAGAGAGAGAGAGAGAGAGGGGGGGGGGAAGGAATAAATATATATATATATATATATATATATATATATATATATATATTATATATATATAGAGAGAGAGAGAAAGGAGAGAGAGAGAGAGAGAGAGAGAGAGAGAGAGAGAGAGAGAGGGAGAAAAAGAGGGAGAGAGAGAGAGAGAGAGAGAGAGAGAGAGAGAGAGAGAGAGAGAGAGAGAGAGAGAGAGAGAGAGAGAGAGAGAGAGAGAGAGGTGGGTGGGCGTCCAAACATCGACCTAAGAAAAAGAAGAAAAAATAAATAAATAAATAAAAAATCGCCTGGGGGTTTCTCATTTCCCACTGCGTGGGAATGGGATACTGAGACAAAGATACAAAGGATATCCACCAACCGGAGGAGGGAGGGGCACCGCTTGGGCACCGGCGACAAGCAAGCGCACCTGGTCATGACCCCAAAGGGACGCGATGATCGAGACCAGGGCTCTCAATTTGCTTCCCCAAGTTCATCTATTTATTGATCAATGAATTCAAGTTTCTGGTCGAATGTTGCTTGTATGACAATTATATTTTTCTTCTTTTTATTCGCTTTCACCTTTATTATTATTATTATTATTATTATATGAACCAAACACATTATTATCATTATTATTATCATTATTATTATTATTAATCATTATTATTATTATTATTAGTTATTATTATTATTATTATTAGTTATCATTATTATTATTATTATTATTATCATTATTATTAACCTTAGCAGGAATTTACTTGTGTTGTAGAAACTTAACGTTGAGTGGGGGATTTTAATCATACTTTCACACGCGCACACTGGTGGATACAATTTCTTTGTTCACTTTCATTTCTGGCCCTAAAGTCTTAGTATTTTTTTATAATTCTACTATGATAAAACAATATTGTACCTACCACTGACGCTTCCTATACAACAAACTCATAATACCTGGGAAGGGATTACAATGATACTTGTACACACATACGTTGTTATAATAATTGATAGTCCCAATTTTTTGGACACGTGTGTGTGTGTGTGTGTGTGTGTGTGTGTGTGTGTGTGTGTGTGTGTGTGTGTGTGTGTGTGTGTGTGTGTGTGTGAGAGAGAGAGAGAGAGAGAGAGAGAGAGAGAGAGAGAGAGAGAGAGAGAGAGAGAACGAGTCATTCTAAGGGGAGTGGACCCCCCTAAAAAAAAAAAAAAAAAAAAAAAACGCTCTGGTGACCAGGTCCTCCCACTGCAAAGTCGAATATCTAGCTTATAGATGGACCTGTAACTCTGAACTTGACAAGAAATTTTCTAAATTTTCTTAGAAATCTTTCGCCACGATTGACGAAAGTTAAGTGCGGCCGTCATAACCCTTCGACTTGAAAATAAAAAGCTAAAACCTATTCCCACGTTCAACAATGGCTTTCTTCCGTTTCAAATATACAGATGGGTTTGTGTTTGTGAAAGACAGATTAAGGGACGGAGAAAATCACACACACACACACATCCTCGGCACCGGGACCTGCTACCCCCACCAGCACCATCACCACGGCGACAGATACGTCACCACAATACCATCAATCCGATCAGAGCCCGCACCGCCCGGTATAGGACGGTGCGTGGACTTAATTAACAACAGGAATTAACATTGTTGTACAACACTGCTATTCCTTAGCTTACTGGGTTTTTTTCAATGCTTGTAACATCTTTTCACTGTCATAGTTTTGTAATTTTATAATTTTGTAGGCTGTACATTTTCAGCAGTAATGCTGCTATACCCAATAAAACGTACATTATTATTATTATCATTATTATTACAGAGAGAGGTTGGGGAAGATAGATGGAAAGGGCGAGAGGACAGGAGAGGACAAGAGAGAAGTGGGTAGGAGAGGAGAATATAGGAGAGGAAAAGAAAGAAGCAAGGTGAAAAAGAAAGAGCCATACTTAGTTATGCATTCAAACTGTGCGCAGAGCTTGGCCATGCACGCACGGGTATTTAGTGTCTAGTTCCGGAAACCCTTTGGTTTACGTAATCTCACCGGGAGACGAACGGACGTAGGGGGCGGGGGCGGGAACTTCACGTGCCGGGCTTTGGGCCGGCCCGCCTCCCGGCCATCAGGACAGACGCGAACGCGCAAACACCCCACGGAGGCGAGACCAAACGAGCGGAGGCGAGGCGCGCGTCTTGTCGCCTTGACCTACTCTCAGGCGTCCCGTCCCGTCCGCATTCCCCACCACCTCGTCCACCACCACACCCTCCACCCCTTTACCCGGTATCTTTCCTCTGACACTCACCGCGGTCACCAACGCCCCACAACCACACTCACTACCCTAACCGCACTTGACCGCTACCCAACGTCTCCGTCACTCTCGTAACTAAATCCATCCTGCCCATCAAATTGAAAAAAAAAATACACCATCACACTCCAATACTCCCCTTTTAACTTCCATAAATCAAACTGTAAACTACAGTTCCTAAGTGCCCGCCATTTCGCAAAAACATGGTCTATGTTTAAGAGGTATGATCTGTGATAAATGCGCACTGAACACCTGCATCCAAGTGACCGTGGTATTCACTTAATCCTGTTCACCCGTGGTTTACTGCAGGACCGCCGGGCTATCTACTGGGGGACAACACAGTCTATGTACCAAACCATACTGGCTTCATCTGGTTTTGTGATCAATGTGTGGGCTTCTGTGATGGAGACCTGAATAAAATCGTGTGGCGCCCGCCAACCACTCCCTAGGAGACCTGTGATGTTTAACACATGGAACAAAATATCACTATGAAATCTATTGGTCACCTAAAAACGCTGAAATTATTTTTTATCATAACTGTATTTTGGTCCAACATTTGCACGGTATATTTACTTCAAATAATGCCTTAATTATAATAATAATAATAATATCAAAAATCGCAAATGAAGCATAAATAATATCGGCCTATACAGAATCTAATAGTTCGAGAGTGTAGTCCGTACAAAAACGACACGTGTCAAATCTTATCTCTAATCTATCTCTATCAAAAGAGATGAACATTTTACTAGTTGTAAATAAATTCTCAACAAATCACATTTTCATACGATGATGTGACTTCTGACTGATCCTTAGGTTTGCAGCCAATCACGGATTGATACAGAAACGTTTGAATAAGTTTTCTTTCCTTTGATACAAAAACGTTTCGTCATTTTCATTCAGCGGAGGAAAGAATTGTGGACACAGCTGGATCTTGATAAAAAAAAAGTAATAATAAAATAGAATTAAACAAAAATGAATATATAAAACAAAACAATAATAATACTAAACAAATAAATAAAAAATAAAATATCATTAAGATAAAGTAAATAATTAAAAATCTTGGGTTGAATTCAAGTTAATAAAATTGCCTGTCACTAGGACAAAAAAAAATCGGTCTAATGAAGAAATAAAAGGAACAGATTGTTCGTGAAAATATAAACAAATGTGACATTCAAAATAAACAAATAAATCGAACTACAAGACAGACACGTAATACACGACCTTGGTGTAAAGAAATACAAGTGAGCACAGTAATGGTTTTATTGTATTACTTTTGTGCTGTGACGGACAGACTGCATCGTCATCTCGAATGCCTTAGGCGATCATCCTCCCCTTACAAGCAAACGAATAAAAAGGATGAAGATATTCACGGTCACAATCGAGACCAATTGGTCAATGTTACGTTCGAAACCTCTGCCAGACAGAGGCAGTTTGTCGACAGTGAAAGGGATGAACACTGTAGCCACTGTTACAGTTGTCGACAATATAGGGTTTGGACACTGTAACAGCTGTCGACAATGTAGGGCCTGTGCACTGTATGCGGAAGTGAAAAGGAATTGTAGACCTTATGCCTAGTGGGCACATGGATCACCTGCACGTGAGTATGAACATGTTACGTTTCGTATATTCTTTACACATCGCCAGGAGTACCTTACTGTTATACCACAACAGTTCTATAAAACCGAATAATGGTTGATATGCAACATTAGTTCTAGTACTAATACATTTGTGTGAGTGTGTGTGTGTGTGTGTGTGTGTGTGTGTGTGTGTGTGTGTGTGTGTGTGTGTGTGTGCGTGTGTGCACATGATAGCATTCCATAGTTAATCTGTGTGCCTATGAGAGCGAGGCGGGCCTCATGCATGTGCATGACCTTCTATGAAGAGAAGTTTCAGGATAAAGTAGCCCATAAATACCAAACCCTCTTCGTTTGTTTACGTGCGTCTACAGCGAGGCGAGTAGCGTGGGTACACTTGCACTACGCGCCGACGCTGTAGACTCGTTTCATAATAATTATCTTCCGTTACGTAACAGGTCTGCTCAGGAGGCGGGAGAAAACTGCGTATGTGTCTAGTGCATACAAGTGGTGGTGCTACAGTGCTCATTTCTACTTGGCGTCTTCCGTGAGATATTGACAGTATATGTAAGAGATTCACTCCCCCATCCCCCACCCACTTTCAAAATATATCTTGGATCACGTACTGTACACCTATTACGCTCCTTGATGTAATATTAGAGAACGTTCAGCCCGATCTATGTGTAATGCTATGACCTAACAATCACACCATCCCTTGCTCATGGGGGATAGTAATGGTTTGCCGTATCGTGCACTAAGTGATGCAAATTACAGACTATAAACGCCACAAGTTTGTCATTGGTGATGAGGTGCACGCGTGAGCGAAAGCAAGCGAGAGATAGAGAATGAATGGATTAATTTGGGTCAGGGACACTCAGTCGGGACGAGTACTGTACCTCTCCTCTCAACAGAACAAAATTCTTTGCTAGAATAAGTACTCCAACGCACCACTAAATGAACGCCGAGGCGATCATCGCCATAAAACATTAATAGATGTGTGTCATTATCACAAATGGATTAACAAGCTCACTTATTATTAGTTATCTGTCAATTTATTATTTGCTATTTACATGTTTAACTTTACCTATTTATTTTATTATTTATATCTATTAATTAATCTATTTATTATTATATTTTTTCACATCCGACCAAGTTATGGACAAAAATATCTCCTGTCGGCATGTTCCTCCTTTGTAATCCTTTGTAAAGCTCCGCCGCTAGGACTCGAACCTTTGCATTAGCGACTGCTTATTATGAAACAAAGAGGATAGCGTTGAGCTTCCCGTTCCTTTTGTACGGTACGGGTGGCTCAACGATATCGTTTTTGCTTCATAATAAGCGGTCGCTAATGCAAGGGTTTGACTCTAGTAGCAGAGCTTGTTAAAACATTAATAGTCTACAAATAAAAACCTCTCTTAAACTATTACTATGTCCCTCTAAGTACCTAACTACCAACTGCTATATAAGGTTGAAGGTGGAGGAAGGAGACTTGGTTTAATGGGAGAATTTATACTTTAACATTTAGACCCAGAGGGTCTTTGATCACAAAGCTGGTCATAAATCCTCATCTACTTCCTCCATCTTCAGTCTCATTTGTCATTATATATTTTTCATGAAAGTGGCAGTTGCCGACAAGATTGACGAGTTAAACACCATATGAGGACGGTGCCTTTATTTGTACGACGTTTCGCTTATTACAGCTTTTTCAAGTACTTGAAAAAGCTGTAATAAGCGAAACGTCGTACAAATAAAGGCTCCGTCCTCATATGGTGTTTAACTCATTATATATTTTGTTGAACTACTATATCTTGTCCCTCCACTTCTGAGGAATACCAGGCATTAGCCCCCGTCCCACAGGTATTTGCTGTCAATCTTTAGTCCAACTTAATAGACTACCACAGACCAGTAATTGGTTGAACGATCGAAAACAGAGTTGTTCTAAATGGCAAAACTTCTAGATGGAAAAAAGTTACGAGTGGAGTTCCTCAGGGTTCCGTTCTTGGGCCACTTCTATTCATAGTATATATAAATTTTATGGACCACGGACTGAAATATATTGTCTCCAAATTTGCTGATGATACAAAACTGTGTGGAATGGCAAATTATTACTTAAACTAATTAGACATTCAAGAAAATTTAGATGAACTACAGCAATGGTCTGAAAAGTTGTTAAAGAAAATTTAACACAAGTAAATGCAAGGTTATACGCATAGGTAAAAATAACTAAGTACGATTACAAATTATTTAGAAATTCGCTAACAGAAGTGGATAGTGAAAAGGATCTTGACGTAATTATCAGTAACGATCTAAACAGTGTATTTCAATCTCTGAGAAAGCAAATAAGATTCTACGACTGATTGCGCGATCTTTTGACTTCAAAAGTTTATCTCTCATTAACAAGCTATATAAATCGTTATTTAGTCCACATTTGAAATATGCTGTCTCCGTATGGTCACCGAATCTCATTAGAGACATTGACAGATTGGAAAAAGTACAACGGCGAGCCACAAAACGGATTCCAAATGTCAAGAATAAATAGTTTTTCCTATAAAAAAAAAAAAAAAACACTCACACGTAGTCTCAGAGGTGACTTGGTACAAGTCTTTAAGATTCTATAGGGAACTGACAACATCAGAAGTGACAAAATCTTCACACTGAATGAGAATCCGAGAAGAATAATGGTCTCCAACTGACAGGAAATAAATTTAATTTGGAAGTGGGCAGAAACAAATTCCTGCAGAGGCAGTGCAATGTAGTTCAGTTCGAAGCTTTAAGATTCATCTAGAACATCTAAGCAAGATGCTGTAATGCCTGCCATTTATTTTTTATTACTTGTTTGTTATCATTTGTCAGTTTCTTTATTATTTCCTTGATTACCGTTTATTATTATTTATCTGTCAATTTATTACTTACTATTTACCTGTTTATCATCTGATTTTACCTATTTGTTTTATTTATTATTGATATAATTATTTTAATCTATTTGTTTATTTATCATTATTATAATTTTCTTTTTTGGATCCGACCTAGTTATGGACCAAAAGTTCTCCTGTCGGCATGCTCCTCTTATGCACTCTTTTGTAATCTCGCGTCCAGCATGTGGCCCAAGGTCATGGTGAAACTCTTGTCTGCTTTCTCTAAGCTCAGTCCCTAGGCATCCAGTCAGTAACACTACCTCCGGCCCGGCTGCTTCACCCCTCGTTACCATTTTCTTTTGTTGCAAGAAATGTCTGTAGATTGTCAATTATTCATTCTATACTAGCATGCACACGCGCATGCATTAGCTACACGACGTCAGATCTGGTGGTATCAGCAAGCTTTCAATGGACTACCTATTGTGTGATCTGATCCTCGGTCAGAAAGGGTGACCTCACGGCACCTGCATCAAGCGACGCCTTATTACCAAAACATGGCTTAAGACAAATTGTTCATTACGTCGATAGGATAATGTTTTTTTTTTATATATTTATTTTCTTCCTGTATATATGTGTCCATTATACCAGGCGCTCAAACACAGTTCTATACTGTATATAAATTTAGTCATAAGGAATATATTTATAAAATTATAGCCGCGTTGGCAACAGACACTCATTATCTTCGTCACGTAAGAACTAAACTAGGCTTCTTGACTACGCTACTATCAAGACTTAATAATGAAGAGAAGAACCCAGACGAGGCCTTTATCTCAACGCCTCCAAACTACTGTAGTCAAACAACCTACATTCTGACGACAGATAAGAGGGATTCCACGTGCTAAGGAGATACATCTTGAGATCGGCCGAACATACTTCCTAATTCTACGTTGAGTTTCGTCAAACATCCTACTACGGGGCAACGCTCTTCGCTGCATCGTCCAGCATCCTACTACGGAGCAATCCCCCTTCGCTGCATCGTCCAGCATCCTACTACGAGGCAACCCCTCTTCGCTACATCATTCAGCATCACACTACGAGGAAATCCATCTTCACTGCATTGCTCCCACGAAAGCCTTCGCCAAAAAGGCATCAACAGGAGTATATAGCACACATCACTCCAAGTCATTTCCTCATTCTACACGGGTTCACATCCCAATTCAACACTGCGCATCTTCGAGCATCATACCTACGCGGTAAATCTTGCTTAGCCCATCGAACGAGCCTACGAGACTCAAGCATAGCCAGCAGCAGTCAACTTACTCTTAATAATGTCTTCTCACGACTAGCAAAAGCAGGCCTAAAACTGAAACGTAAGAAGTGCTTCCTTCAGAAAGAAATACGCTTCTTAGGGCACATCCTTAACTCACAAGGAATTTCAACCTCGCAGGACAAGGTCAAGGCTGTCAACTGATTTTCTACGCCCTACTTCTGTTGACCACATACGTTCATTCTTTGGTCTATTAGGATTTTACAAGCGATACATTCAAGGTTACGCTGGTATAGGAGCACCATTAACTTCACTACTTAAGCAGGACACCCACTTCACTCGGACACCTGACCAAGAGAAAGCCTTTAATTGCTTAAAGTGAACCTTAACCACGGCACCTGTCATTGCTTTCCCAAACCACCAGCTTCCTTTCGCAATATACGCAGATGCGCCCTACACCGGACTTGACGCAGTTCTCATGCAACTCGGTCCAATTGCCCATGCTAGACACACACTCAATAACCGTAATTTTTACTCGGTCACAGACACAGAAGCATTTTAGCTGTAGTATACTTCAAAGAAATAATCTACACGGACCATCAACCAATTTTACATCTCTTCAAAGGAAAGAATCTACCAGGAAATTTTGCTCGATGGTTCCTCGTCATACGGATTCATGCCCACCTTTCATTTTGTTCAGGGTAAAGCGAACTTAGTAGCAGACGTTCTCTGTCGTCTCATTTCGATAACTCTTACGCAAGCGCGCATAGCTGCAATACAAAGATCAGACCCTCTATGGAAACGTGTTATATACATCCTCGAATCTGCAGACACAACTGATACGGATAATTTCCCTCCCAATCTCAACAATTACGCGTTATTTGATGACAGCTCTATCACAGAACAACACTAATGATCAAACATGAACCCAACCGGTCAGTTTTAGCTTGTAGTCCCTATGGATCTCATTCCTGAAATTCTGAAACTCCTACACGTTTCCCCCACTGCCACACACCCTGGCAAGGGGAAATGCGTTACACAAGCCAGAGTGCAATGCTTCTGGTTAACCATGAAAGATATACACTCCCACATAGATGCTTGTCACTCTTGTGAGTTACACAAAGGTCCTATTAGCGGACAAGTTCCCATCTTATCCTACCCCTTGCAAACCATTCGACACAGTAGCTAATGACCTCCTTAAGTCACCACTTACACCCAGCGGAAACCAATACCTCTGTCTGTGTCGACCAATTTCCCGATTCTGTATCCTTCCCCCTACCAGACAGGACAGCACACAATACGTGGCAAAGACCCTTAATGACAAATTCATATGCCCCTTCACTACACCCAGAACTGGTTTCTGACAACAGGACAGAGTTCAACAATGAGATTCTTTCAAATATTTGCAAATATTTTCAAATCACAAAATATATTACTGGTACCACCTTAGTTCAAATGGTTTTGTTGAATGCCAGAACCGAAAGATTCTCAATGTTCGACACCTTACTCCTAATCTTCACCCTTCGTGGGATGAGCATGTCCCCATGAAACTTGTATTAGGTGCCATAAACAGGTCAATATCGGAATCACTTCATTTCGTCCTCTTTGGCTCGGGCAAAATGTTCCCATATGACCTCTTTGTTTCAGAACTACCTCCCGTTTAAAATATAAATTATGATAAAGTCAAATTAGTAAACTTCAATGGTCTTTTCAAAAGGCTGCACAACAAATCTGCCAGATAATGTACTTTTGAACTTGGAGACATTGTTTATACCCTGAACCATATGCCCACCTAAAAGTTCTCATCTAAATTCACAGGACCTTTTCGTATCATTGGACAGAAGTCAATAAGGTCAAAGTACATAGGTTGCACGATCTTAAAGAGGCCGTATTGCCCAAAGATCATATCAAAAGTGTTCCCAGGGGCCTCAACATAGAAAACGTTCCATCATCAGTTAGTACTACATCTACTGTAGAGAACCCTCACCAACCCTCTCAACTTCTCCCCTTTCTCCTCTCCCCGGTTACGACTTTCGCTGCCGAGCTACCCCTTCATAAGATTGTATCTTGCCTTTGTGAATGGGAATAATGTCTAATTCCACATGCTCTTAAGATTAAGTAAATTGTATTTTAAACAGTAGTATTGTCCTGTACATATCTTATATGTCAAATTATTATATCTTTATCTTCTTTGAGCATTAACTTCGCTGTTCTCAGCGAGTGGTAGCTGTGCCGAGCATGTTGGAAGAAATGCCTGTAAATTGAGTGTCACTGATTCATTCTATGCTAGCGTGCACACGCGCATTCATTAGCTACACGACGTCAGATATGGTGGTATCAGCAAGCGTTCAACGGACTGCCTATTGTATGATCTGACCCTCGGTCAGAAAGGGTGACCTCACGGTACCTGCATCAAGCGATAGGATGTTTCTATATATATGTATTTTCTTCCTGCATAAAAAATGTATCTACATATACTGGGTGTTCACACTGTTCTATACTGTACATAAATTTAGTCATAAGGAATATAATTACATAATTATAACCGTGTTGGCAACTGATACTCATTCTCTTCGTCGCGCCCTAAGTGGCAAGAGCCACACTTGGATTGACTACGATACTGTCAAGACTTACTAATAAAGAGAACTCAAGCGAGGCCTTTATCTTAACGCCTCCAAACTAGTCAACCTACATTTTTTATTGCTTATCAAATGTTTATTTTTTCTACTCTGACAAAATCAGAAATTACTAGTTTGATGGCGAGCCATTTAACGTTTTCTGGGTGAGTGGGGATTTTCGTATTTATATTTTTACTTTCTATTTATCAATCCGTCTACTTGTATTTATCTTTGTCTATTTTTGTATCGAAAAATATCTGAGTCAGAGAAAGTCATGACTTGATAGCATGATGGGGGATCACAAGAAGCCATAGAAACCTCGAAGCCATGAAAATGTATATAAAAACAGGAGGAAATCACGAAAACCTTGTTAGAACAACCGTCTGGCGGATGTCTACATGCCATACCCCCCAAAAAAAAATCTCAAACAATATACTTTCTTCGCTTATCCTTATCCTGTTTGTTCTCTTCTCGTGTTTGAGTGTTCAACCATCATCGATCTCTCCACTACTTCCTATACGCCTTAGCCTGTTTATAACAACATAAGAATGGAGATGACTGCAAGAGAATCTAAGGCAATTCCATTTGTATCACCACTTATCATCCCCATCCACAAAGTGATCTAACCTTTTCTTAAAACAAATCCAAATGATTAAATCTACTCATCAATGACCTCCACGTGGTGTGCCTCAAAGCGCATTTTTATTCAGTGTCGATTCATTCATCATAATTTACAAATCCGAGCTACTGGCCCGCATCGTTATAACCTCCATCTTCTTCCAGGGACGAATGTAAAGAGCTGACGGTGTTTTAGTATATTGATCGCGTATGCACACTGCGTGAATGCATATTTGTGAAAACAAATCAACACCATATGTTAGAAAACATTCTATTCCGAATACATAAAATGTTCCCCTTTAGCCAACGTTGAACCAAAGACCAAACCATTCTATTCAGGCAAGAGGTCGTGTCCCATTCAATATTAGGGTATCGACCGCTTTAATTACGCCCAAAAATGGGCCTATAAGAGCGCTGAACATACAAAATCCTATATCGCGTGGTGGACCCATCCACTATGGTCCATTCAGGGCAAAGTAACAAACAAAGTGTTATGGTAACCGTACCGTAGTCTGAAGAGAACCAGGTGATGTGTGTTTGTGTGTGATAAGATAAACAAAGTCTGAACCGACGTGAGTTGAGTTGAGGTGAGGTGAGGTGGTGAGGTGCTTAGCTAAAGTCTGGGCATGTCTGGGCTGCGTTTGCTGTGTGGGGAAGTGAGAAATATATGAAGTGGCTCCACAGTGACGGTCTGAGGGTACGCACGAGAGGTGAAGTGAAGGTGTGTGTGTGTGTGTGTGTGTGTGTGTGTGTGTGTGTGTGTGTGTGTGTGTGTGTGTGTGTGTGTGTGTGTGTGTGTGAGAGAGAGAGAGAGAGAGAGAGAGAGAGAGAGAGAGAGAGATAGAGAGAGAGAGAGAGAGAGAGAGAGAGAGGGGGGGAGGGGGGGGGAGCCCCGCCCGTCGCGGCAGCAGAAAGCAGTGCCACCACGGCCATCTGTCCCTCCCTGTCTGGCCGGAGCAGGCGGGCAGCCGCCGACCAATCAATCCCGCAATCTGAAGTCGCCATACCTGCAAGTAACAAAGAAAGAGTATGAGGATGGTTCTCCTCTTCACGCACACATACACACACATACACACAATTACAAAACTTAACTGTAATTTTTCTACATAATTCTAGTTACTACCAGTCTATTTATATTTATGGGTTTATTTATTTTTAATCTCGCTAGCCAATCAGTGATATGTTATTTGTTCACCACCCAGACGGTAATTCTTGAAGTACATGGCTATCGCCAGCCGCGTAAAACACGAACTCAAGTAAGATCTGCTCGCCTGCATATATATATATATATATATATATATATATATATATATATACATATATATATATATACAGTATATATATATATATATACAGTATATATATATATATATATATATATATCAGTATATATATATATATATATACAGTATATATATATATATATGTATATATATGTATATATATCAGTATATATATATATATATACAGTATATATATATATATATATATATACAGTATATATATATATATACAGTATATATATATATATACAGTATATATATATATATACAGTATATATATATATATATATATATATATATATATATATATATATATATGCAGGCGAACAAAAATACTCGCCTAAATTTTCTCCGTGACTGCTAAGCGAGCACTTTTTTCATACTGTTGGAATTGAATCCCAACACACTAAACAGAGATGTCCTTTTCCTTTAACATGTGAACATTACAGGAGACCTACCTGTCTCCTTGATAATAAGTGGAAGATAGTAAATAGTTTCAGCCCTTTTTATGCACAGGCCGTCGCCATTTTACGTGAGAATTGGGTTACTTGCAACCTCGTTTCCAGGGTCTACCTCCTACTGTCCTGGCCCATCTCGGGCTGCGTCTTACAAGAGCCCGAGCAGTAAAGCCCTGGAAGGAGTTAGGCTTACTCGATGAAGATACCGCGATGCTCGGCTCCATTCTGTGGTAAACATCGTCATTGAGGCGCTCCTCATTTCGAATTTAGCCGCGTTATGGCGCGGGCGCGAAAATGCGCGCCTTACCAGCCCTGTCTGGGCAGAGCCCAAGACAGTCTCGAGTTGTTATTCTAACACAGCTGGCGGTGACGTCACCCGTGGGGTTGGCCCACTGTTGCTGCGTTTATAGAAAATGGGTCAAGGACGCGAGGCGGTCTCGTCTACCTCTCTTTTCTCCTCTCCCTCCCTCTCTCTCTCTCTCTCTCTCTCTCTCTCTCTCTCTCTCTCTCTCTCTCTCTCTCTCTCTCTCTCCTCTCTCTCTCTCTGGCCATCCCACGACCTTACTGTCACGCTCGCGCTATCCAACCGCGTGACTCGACCCAAAATTTCTTTAAGACCCAATGAAGCAAATAACTTCTTCCAATGAATACAAGTTCTCAGAAAGCTTCTGCAAACGTTATTCTACAAATTTACGTTGAGAAGACGGATCTCAAAAAAAAAAAAAATGCAGCACTGTCTTTAGCACCCAGCTTGAAAAACTGCGCTAGACGCCAGGAGACACTACACGCTACATTGTACACCCGAAGACTGCAAAACGGAGGACTTTCGATCCCACCGAATTGAGCTGACAGTACAGGGGTGTACATTGTACACTTGTACTCTTGTACAACCTGTTGACACCAAGATTTACAAGTCTAGTGCTTTGCGCCCATTGGCATGTACCTATTTCCACTCGCTTCCCACGATAGAGAAGTTTGCAGGAGAGGTAGGGCAGGTTTTGGAAGAGGCCTTTGTCCAGCAGTGGAATTTGAATAGTTGACTTTAGGAAATATCAACCAATGGATCCTGCCCTCTGTCGAATTATTCTCCTCAATCAACCAATCAATTACTTACGCGAACTCCATTGTCAAACCTACTCTATACGTCGCACAAGTGCACCACCCTGCCATGTCCCCCCTGCAAACTTCTCTTAGTTTCTACATACACACACACACACACATGCAGTGGTTAGAGTTTCCGGTCGCCACTACAGTGGTCCGGGTTCGAATCCCGCCCAGGGCTCAAACAATTTCAGTATCGCTGCGCTGCGAATCGTTACTCCAACTCTCGTGGGCAGGGAGTTGGGTGTGTGTGTGTGTGCGTGCAAGGTCACAGCATTACCCACAGATCGATCATACATGAGCTCTGAGCTCTCTTCCGTGAGGGAAATAGCTGTCGATCACGAGTCCAACACGTGGTCCAAGACCATGGTGAGTCACACACACACACACACACACACACACGGTGCTAAACCCCACGCCATAAAGCTCTGATGGCGCAGGCAAACCCGTCATTCAAACCTCATGACTATGCAGTCATGACCAAGGCCTGTGTATCATCGCCACCTCGGCCATGTCCTGATCATGACTATTTCTTCTTTCTTGGAAAAAATACAATAAAATAAAATAATAGTCCCATCCCTAGTCCCCTCTTTCTTGTTTAGATAAATATTTCTTACTTCTT
>NC_134820.1:11927409-11942409 GCF_046742065.1 Oratosquilla oratoria | reverse complement strand
GGGACTGCGTCCGTGGATGCAGGTTCACTATAAACCAATTTACCAGTGGAATGATGTAATCAAAACGAGCGACAACAACAGTGCGCTGTAATTCCTATTTCATAATATCATTGACTGTCGGGGTAGTACTGACGAGCCGCGCTGGGGGAGGAGGGAGGGCGGGGCAATAGTACTGGGAGGAAGAGAAAGAGGGGGTTAGAGGAAGGGGGAGGAGAGAAAAGGGGGGAAAGGTGGTAGAGGGGAGGGCGGAAGGGGAGAAGGGGAAGAGGAGGAGGGAAAGAGAAGGAACAGGATGTGGAGGAAGGAGAGGATGGGGTGGAACTGGAGGTGGTGGAGGAGGAAAGGGAGTAGAAAGGGGAGGATAAAGGAAGGGGAGGAGGAAGGGAACGGGGAAGGGGAGGAGGAAAGGAAAGGAGATAAGGAAGTGGAGTGGGAGGAGGAATAAAAGAAGAAAGGGGACGGTAAGGAAAAAGAGGGGAAGACGAAGAAACGGAAAAAGAATGAGGACGAAATAGAGGACAAGTAGGAAGAGGAAGAAGATGAGGAGGAGTTGCGGTGACAGCGGCAAAGTCTAATGCTTTTTTTCTTTTTCTAGGAAAACCCAAACCCAGATTTTGTGATGAGAAACCGACGAAGGAACACGACCGGAGAAGGGAAACAAACTCGAGAACTGCGCCAGGAGAAAAGAGAAAGAAAGAAAAAATCGGGTCAGCAAACAGAGGTCAGACAATTTTTTTTTTTTTTTTTTTTGGGGGGGGGGTTATAAAAGTGCAACGATGTTGGTAGTTTGGGGCGTGACTATCGTCTGTTCGAGTGAAGGTATCTAGACGAGGATATTGTTATCTTTATCTACTTATTTATTTTGCTTGGGTGTTGGGGGTCGGGAAGGGATGGAAATGGGGTTTTGTGAGGCAGAGCACTACGTGTGAATGGACAGCTAACAGAACTACGTGTACACTGGCTCTCTCGATCTGGAAATGTCAACAACCACTTTCATCCCGTGTAATCCCATTCAAATGAATACAATCCCGCTTTCTTTACAAGAAAACTTGTAAATTACGCCAAGGGGGCTAAACCAGGGGTTCTCATTAGGGGTGAAATTCACCCCCAGGGGGGAATTTTGGGATTTCTGGGGGTGATTTGTGACCACAGTCAGCTTACGGGGTGAGGAAAGCAATTATAGGTTTTGGGCTATCTGGCCTGTCACCTTGGCTGGATTTATACTAATTTGGGAAAAATATATACTAATTTTGAAAAAATAAAAGGGTTTTTAGTAATATTTGCATATTATTTAGAATGCACCTTTTGAAACAGACAATCTTGGAAAGGAGGGGGGGAATGACATTCTGACAAATGGTGAAAGGGGTGAATGGGCCAAGTAAGGCTGAGAACCCCTGGGCTAAACGAAATCGCCCATACCGACCTCCACCTTTTTCACCACAAAGGTATCGCCTACGGCATCATGCTAAACACTTCACGGGACACCACACACAAAGTGGCACATTGTACTGTATATCCAAGCAACGGCACTAATGGGCACTGTCGTGACACCGCAGAATGAGAAGTGCACAGACCATGGGGGAGAGAGAGAGAGAGAGAGAGAGAGAGAGAGAGAGAGAGAGAGAGAGAGAGAGAGAGAGAGAGAGAGAGAGAGAGACACTATGATAAATAGAGGGAATCGTCTGAGACAGAGAACAACCTGGTGGATGATGTGGAGGCTAGAAGAGCAGCGGACTGTTGTGATGAAAATCGCCTGCTCAAACCCCACTAGGTCCGACCGAGTTTCCACACACGGGTCGCTGAAAAACATCCACATGTTGTTCTTACAATGCAAATTTCCTAGAGGTTCCGTGGCTGTATAGCTGCGGTGAATTTCATAGCCCCTACAGCAGAGTTTCTCAACCTTATTCCCGTTACGCACCCCTAGAGTCCTCAGACCATCGACCCGTACCTCCATTAACTTGACAGAGAATATAGAATGGTAATATACAATGGTACTGCAATGGATACCAAATGGTTCAAATTGTAATGACTTTATTCATCAGTTAAGAATCAAGATAAAAATGTACAATGATACTACACATGCAGGAGTGAAACTGTGGTTAAAGTACTTTTTTACCAACCGCTAACTCCAGGCTGAGAACCCACCCCTGCCCTAATAAAGGGTGGCTATACACGTAGCGCCGGTCAAGCCCCATGGGCTAACAAAGAATTTATTAAACTTTATATATTTCATCAAATGTTCTTACTAACATTATTCCATAAGCTTAGCAGAGCGAACTGGAGAATGGAGGGCAATTCGAACACAGACACAGGTGGAAGCACTGAAGGAAATCAATGCGGCATTCCGAGTTGCCTTGTCGGCTCGTCTGTTGCCCGGAATGCAGCCATGAGGCGTCACCCAGTAAAACGACACGGTTTGAAGCGGGAAGAAATTTGAATGAGACGAGAATGTACGACAAGGATCAATGGATGGAGAGAGTGAACGTGAAGTTGGATCAATGGGTGGAGAGAGTGAACGTGAAGTTGGATCAATAGATGGAGAGAGTGAACGTGAAGTTGGATCAATGGATGGAGAAAGTGAAAGTGATGTTGGATCAATGGATGGAGAGGGTGAACGCGAAGTTGGATCAATGGATGGAGGGAGTGAACGTGAAGTTGGATCAATGGATGGAGAAAGTGAACGTCAAGCTGGATCAATGGATGGAGGGAGTGAACGTGAAGTTGGATCAATGGATGGAGAGAGTGAACGCGAAGTTGGATCAATGGATGGAGAGAGTGAACGTGAAGTTGGATCAATGGATGGAGAGAGTGAACGCGAAGTTGGATCAATGGATGGAGAAAGTAAACGCGAAGTTGGATCAATGAATGGAGAAAGTGAACGTGAAGTTGGATCAATGGATGGAGAGAGTTGATGTCAATTTTCCAGGGAGGATGGAAGGCGAGAGAAAGGAAGGCGAGAGGATGGGGTCACGCCCATCATAGAATAGCGCAATCTACTCGTAAACACGAGTGCCACTTCGAGGGATTTAGTACTTGAAGATTCTGTGAAGGGATGACCAAGGAGGACTCCTGAGTCACCGGTTAAGATGGCAGAGTCGAAGAGCGTGAGTCACCTTTTAGGGAAGATGAAGAGGAAGAAGAGTCTCTGGTCGCGACGAGTCGGCGACTGGACTGACGATTTTTATTCATTTATTTACTATTATCATCATTATTTATTTTATTTATTGCGGGTTTCTAAAATAATGTTTTGGCTGACGACAGGGGATTTTGAATTGGCCCGAGAACCCCCTACAACACCCTCTCTTCCTATCGAAAGAGCTAAAACAGAGTCTACAAATACTGTGAATTATGCAGGACACGGAAGGATGACGATTGCAAGGAAGAGAAGTACGAAGAGAGAGAGAGAGAGAGAGAGAGAGAGAGAGAGAGAGAGAGAGAGAGAGAGAGAGACAGAGAGAGTGAGAGAGAGAGGGGGGGAGAGAGAAACACATATACACAGAGACAGTGAGAAACACACACACACACACACACAGAGAGAGAGAGAGAGAGAGAGACAGAGAGAGACAGTCATTTCAGACACCGAAAAGGAACTCGACCTAACACGTTCCTCTCACCCCCGAAGAGTGACTGACCCGCCCATCCTCAACGCGGCTCTCAACATTGAATATCGCAGATACCAACAACGTCAACCTTCGAACAAGCTCGCACGTCGAGGCAAACTACAAAACAGAGTCTCGGATCAGTGAATCATACGTTTGTCTTAACTTGGTCCCTAAAGTGAGTAAAACGTTTACAAGTGAATACAGGGTAAAAATTTTAAGTGTCTGCATTTCCTAAATCCTATGCTCGCCTTGCTGCCTGTTCAGGGCTGGGTTGACCTAACTTAGCAACACTGGGGTCGCGGCACCAGACGAGTGTAACCGAGAACCGGTTCCCGGGGAGGGTGGAGTGGGGGTGGGGGTGATCCGGTTCCGGCAAAAACCGGAGAATATACCGGTAGTTATTATCCGAGGAGTAGAGCAGTGTATGGGGTAAATGTGAGTGCTGTGCAGAGGCTGCATCGTCTCCACTGTCGGTCAGGGCGGGGATCCTGCAGTGGGCTATGGGTGAACTTCTTTGGGACACTTTCACTTTCGTAGTTCCTGGCTGAGTCACCGGGGGATTGAGTCAACGGGAAACCCGCCTAGTTTCGAGGAGGAGGAGGAGGAGGAGGAGGTGGAGGACGAAGAGGTGGAGGAGGACGAGGAGGTGGAGGAGGACGAGGAGGTGGAGGAGGACGAGGAGGTGGAGGAGGACGAGGAGGTGGATGATGACGAGGAGAATGACGAGGAGGAAGAGGAGGAGGAAGAAGAGGAGGACGAGGAGGTGGAGGAGGACGAGGAGGTGGAGGAGGACGAGAAGGTGGAGGAGGACGAGGAGGTGGATGATGACGAGAAGAATGACGAGGAGGTGGAGGACGAGAAGAATGACGAGGAGGTGGAGGAGGAGGAAGAGGAGGATGATGTGGTGGTGGAGGATGGTGGTAACGAGTAGGAGAGGTGGCTGGTTCATACCTTATTGAAACTCCCTCAAGTCTTTTGTTTCGGTTACTTTGATGAAAGTCCATTTCTTCAAATGGAAACCATGCAGATGCCCAGTGCGCGAGTCCCTTGTGAGGAGCGGCTTTGCAGTCTGGGTACACTGGAGTTACTGAAGAAGTAGATGAAGAAGAAAAGGAAGAAAAGGGTGAAGAAGATGAAGACGACGACGTCGACGACGAAACAGTAGTAAAAGCAGAAGAGATCTTAGCAATATGCAAATGACAAGGAAAAGTTGGAAGACAATCGGTGACTACTCCCTAGAAGCCAGCGCAATATATATATACATATATATATATATATATATATATAATCGAAAATGTTACGGACCAGATCGGAGATAAAAATTGGGAATCCCCGATCGTTGTCGGCTGCCACCCCACCCCCTGGATTACCCCCCCCCCCCGGGGGGGAGACTTACGTGACACTCCCTATGGACCAGAGTGCTGACCAACTTCCACTGAAATCGATAGCGTGCTGGTCTCGCATTCGCTTAGTTGTGGGTTCGAATCCCGCACTCCTCTCCTAATCCCAGCAGCGACTGTTACCTGCCCCAACAGCCCCTTGAGCGCATCATAGGGCAAAGGTGACGGTTTCGGCCGCAGCTACTCAGCGCCTCCTGGGGTAGTAGGCTCCTCGCCTTGACTTGGGCGTAGTACTAGCGCCCAAAGATAGAAGCACTAGTTATCGATAACGAAATACAATACCAAGAGTGGGCGTGGGCGTGGGGTTCATTACTGTTATACTTTCGGTTCACTGACTGATTGACATAGAACAGTCAAGCCTTGTCCCCATGGCGCATCATCGTTACATTGTCCACTCAACCACATATATCACCATTTTATACACTAAATTATCACCGCATGGGCTCAACAAAGCCCATGGAAGTGACATTTCACATTAATAATAATAATGATAATAATAAGAATAATAAGAATAATAAGAATAATAAGAATAATAAGAATAATAATAATTAATAATAATAATAATAATAATAATAATAAAAGATAATAATAATACTAATAATAATAAGCTTCTGGCTACGGTTCAGTTCTAATTCCGGGGAATCCAAAAGGAGAGGTGCTGCTCGTCCAGAAGATTCCAGCGGCCGCACCCAGCCAACCTCGGTCTTGCTCAGACTTTGTATCTGGAAGATTTGGCAGTTTGGGTGCTAGGAGCTGTTGCAGCTTATGTAGTTAAAAATAATAACAATAAAACGACAATAAATAAACAAATATATTGATTACTAAACATAAAACAATGACACAAATATACAATTAAAAATAAAACAAATAAATAAATAACATAATAATAATAATAATAATAACAATACAATTAAACAAACAATGAGGATATCGTTGATAAATAAACGAAAGTGGACGAAACAGGATTTTGTTTTAATTCCTTTCAGTTGCGAGCTCCGAAAGATGTTTATTCTTCTGTCCACGGTACCTCTTGTGACAGATTCCTTTCTGGTTTGTTAATAATCCATCATACACACAACTCCTTTTACTTTCATCCCTCTACTTCCTGGATCTCCCCTCCCACGGGCGTTCTCTGTATACTTTAGAGTACATTCAGCCCAAAATTCTTTATCTGCTAATGTGGTTCTCATTTCGATGCAGATGGTAATGCTTCTTCAAGGGGAGCTGAGGTTAAACGCCCCATATTTGCACAGGCTATCCTCAGAAGGTGAAGAATCGAGATAGAGAGGTCACATGAAGAATTGTCACCCCAGAACGCCCACATGAAGAATTGTCACCCCATCAGATCCCACCTGAAGATTTGTCACCCCAAAACGCCCACATGAAGAATCGTCACCCCAAGATATCTCACATGAAGAACTGTCACCCCAGAACGCCCACACGAGGAATCGTCACCCCATGAGACCTCACATGAAGGATTGTCACCCCAGAACGCCCACGTGAAAAATCGTCACCCCAGAACGCCAAGAATCGTCACCCCATGAGATCCCACCTGAAGAATTGTCACCCCAGTACGCCGAATATCAACAATGGAATAAAGATTAGGTTTGGTTAGGTTGAATGAGGGTTATGTTTATTGTCATCAACGTATACAACCGAAGAATCGGAAACCCAGAATGGCCCACATGAAGAAATGTTACCCTGGGATAGCCCACATGAAGAACTGTCACCATGCTGAAGTCTAGGCTGACGATTCTTCATATGATCTTAGAGAAGTATGCAGGAGTGAAGTGGCAGAAGTTGGCTTAGTCGAGTGGCACATGGAAGGTTGGGAGATACCTGTTTTCAACAATGGAATGGCTTCCTAAGCCGTATAAAGTAATTCTGTAATATTTGAAAGCCAGAAAATAACATTTGGCACGCCTTAAGGCGTCACACTGGGTTATTTTCTCTCCAATTGTTGGAGCAGAATTATAGCCCACAGCTTTCGGGGGATCTGATATGCTTCAAGAAAATAATTTTCCCACCAGCATATCAAATTATATTCTATGCAAATTGTTGAAAATACATAATAGCTTGACAAAGTGGCTTTCCGGGGGGAAAAGTGCTGAAGGAAAAACAGCCCAGTGTGATTACGCCTTTACCGGACCAACCGTTAAAATTACAAAATGAAAATATCACCGTTTTCGCTTGGGCGATATATTTTCACAGCTTTGTTCTGGCAGTTATCATACGACTTAATTCAAATAAAAACACACAAATTTGCTTGAACTAAAGTTAGCAGCCACTGAAGCGACCGAATTCAAAATAATTACTTTTACGAACAAGGCTAATGAAAATACCAAAGTTGAATGTTTAATACAGACACCAGAGGTGAAGTCATTTTCAATAACACGAGCCTCAAATCAAAACGTCAGAGTCGCAGTTTGGCACACCGCTCACAGCGAAAATAAAGCGACTCCAATAATGGACTCACAAACGTCGCCCGTTTGAATTGCTGCAACGGTAATAAAAGAAAATGGAGATAATAAAGAAAACATGATATATAAATAGAGAAATGTACAGATATAATGAGAGGGTGGGAGAGACAGAGAGAGAGAGAGAGAGAGAGAGAGAGAGAGAGAGAGAGAGAGAGAGAGAGAGAGAGAGAATCTGCTGACCGCTCCCCTATACTTGATTCAGTTCTTAACTAAATCAAACGATTTATTCCATGGAATGCGGGGAGAGGTGTGTGGTCTTGTCATCGTACTGAGAAGTTTCATTACTTAAACCGCGATCGTCGGCGAGCCAGAGACCGTTGCGGTTACACCCAAATGCACGACACCTGCGTCGCGTCCTCCATCATTTTTGCTTCCCGTTTCCGACGCGCACACTCTCTCTTTCCTCTCACCTCTCTCTCTCTCTTTCCTCTCACCTCTCTCTCCTTTTACCTCTTTCCTCTCATCCCTTTCTCTCTTTCCTCTCATCTCTCTCTTTCCTCTCACCTCTCTCGCTCTCTATTTCCTCTTTCTCGTCGCTTTCCCTTCCTCCCCTATCTTCCTCTTCCTTCAACATGCCAGACCACACACACCCGAAAAGGATATACAATCAATACAATGTTCAAAATGTTGAGACATTTTGACAAGTTGAAGTGGGTGGGAAGAGGAAAGACTGGAGTCTTATTCAGAGTTTTGTTCTTGACTAGTTTCGCTACAAAAATTTTCTTTTGATAAAAGCTTGTAGCGAAAATAGTGAAGAATAAAACTCGGAATAAGACTCCACTCTTTCCACCCACTTCAATGTTCAAAATCATCTCTTTTCCTGCCTAGAAGAGCTCTCCAGTTGAACAAAACCGACTGTCGACAAAGCAGAACCCAGGAGGGGGGGGAGAGGCACGAACATAAGAATGTGGGAGACAGCAAGAGACCATAAGGCCCTAAACTAGGGAGTTCCCCATCCCTTACCACTTGTCATCTCCTTAAATTCATCAATCTTCTCTTAAAACTTAAATTAAATTTCTCTGAAATTAAGGACTGCTTCGGCGCTTACTCTATGGTCACAGAGTCTATTGCATTTCATTAACCACTATGTTGGTAAACCAGTTTTTCTCTATTCCCTTCCTAATAATGTCACGATGGAACCCACACGGGGCACGGGCAAGGCTGTACATACATGACCACCCACTGATGCAGCAAGGCAGCGGAGGGAGATGACAAGAGGGAACAAGACCGTTCTCAACTCTCTACGAAGCGGAAATACCATAGAGAGGAGCGAGGGAAGGAAGGAGAGAGGGAGGTACAGACTATGAGAGAGATAAGACACAAAGAGAGACTCTGTGTGTGTGTGTGTGTGTGTGTGTGTGTGTGTGTGTGTGTGTGTGTGTGGGTGTGTGTGTGTGTGTGATTCACCATTGTCTTGGATCACATGTTAGACTCGTGATCGCCAGCTAATACACTCCCGGAAAAGAGATCAGAGCTCATACATGACCGATCCATGGGTAATTGTGACCTTACACGCGCATACATCCTGAACTCCCCACCCAAGAGAGTTGGAGTAACAACTCACAGCGCAGCAATACTGAAATTATTTCCGCCCTGGGCGGAATTCGAACTCGGACCGCCGTAATGGCGGCTGCGATCGCTACCAGTGCGCCATCGAGTCGCGTTTGCATGTGTCTGCGAGCGCGTGCAATATGCGGTCAATATTTTATATTTTAAGAATTTCAGTGACATCCCTACGGCCCAGAGTCACCCAGCACTCCTTTGTGAATAAAGACTAAATGGAGACTAACTTCCACTATGCCTTACTGCCCTCCTTTCTTCTTCCCTCCACCACTTAAGGGGCATTTAGACGGTCAAACGGTTTGACAAACCCGGTTTGTCAAACAAGTGTTTGAAGTGATGTTTGACAGTGTGAATAGGGTATTTGGTTGTCAAACACGTTCGACAAACGTGTTTGACGACCAAATACCCCATTCACACGGTCAAACATCACTTCAAACACTTGTCTGACAAACCGGGTTTGTCAAACTGTTTGACCGTGTAAATGGCCCTTTAGGGCCGTACCTTTCGCAAGCCTTGGCGAACGCTCTCTACAATCATGAAATAACTTCTATTAGAAAATACCTTCGGTAGCTATATACTTGCGGAAACTATATTTTATAGATTATCTGTTAAGACACCTAAGGTTACCTAGAATACCGGGTCAAGCTCTACTTTCTAGTGGTAGACAGTGTTTGCCAGGGGTGGAGGGCGAAAAGTTTTGAAAGGGCGACCCATGGACGATGTACCGTCCCAAAGTCTGACAGAGGCGCCGGTTATGGAAATACTCTATACACCATTGGAGTTGTCAGCACCAGAGTTCTATTTCATTAGTGTTCTGTTGAACTGGTGAAGTTCGACTGTGATCACGTCATTGATGAAGTGTCTCACAAAAAAAAAAAAAAAAATCCAGACAGGTTGTAATGATTTTTTTTTTTTTTTTTTTTTTTACATTTTAGTGTGTTCTTTCACCAAAAGGTTAGTCACATCCTGGAAATTGAAATAACAAATCTGACCTGAATGGAGCAACGTTCGACACATGAAACTTCTCGTTAGGAATGAAAGGACCATTGACAAACCAAGAGCTTGGTTTTGGCTTTGTTGGGAAACAAAACTGATCCTCTCTTTACCCCCCCCCCGCTCTCTCTCTCTCTTTCTGTGTAGTCACCGAACTCCCCAGAGAGAAATGTACCTGGGGATCAAATGAACACCAGCTATTCAGTTATTTATCAATTTATTTTTCGTTATTATATTTTTCCGCATCCGACCTAGTTATGGACCAAATGGTCTCCTGCCGGCATGCTCCTCCTTTTTAATCCTTTGTGTGGTTACAGAACCAACCGTTATACTCGAGGTTTCCATATGCATTTATTTTATTTATTATTTATATTATTATAATTATTTTTCTTTTATTAATTTATCATTACTATAATTTTTCCGCATCCGACCTAGATATGGACCAAAAGGTCTCCTGTCGGCAAGCTCCTCCTTTGTAATCCTTTGTAACTTGTTCAGCGTTGCCGTTTCCGTCCTTTCGCTATGGCCACACTCTTTATACTTTGTGATCTACCACCTGACGATTTTATTCAACAGAGAGAGAGAGAGAGAGAGAGAGAGAGAGAGAGAGAGAGAGAGAGAGAGGGAGAGGGCGAGGGAAAGAGAGAGAGGGCGAGGGAAAGAGAGAGAGAGGGGGAGAGGGAAAGGGAGAGAGAGAGAGGGAGAGGGAGAGGGAAAGGGAGATGGAGATAGATAGACAGAGATAGAGAGGGGGGGAGGAGGGAAACTCAAACACACGAGACCCCGGTTTATCCCAGACCCGCCCCTCAACAAATACTAAAACCGCCCGGCGACACCACAATCAAAATCACAAATCCCGTCACACCATACAAAACATATACAAAAATAACTTAATACTACCCATCTAGTCTTCCAAAAAATGTGGCCTATTCTCATCAACCCAACCCATTCTCTCAACAACCTAGGAGGCTGAGCTGAGGATATTATGAAAAGGAAATGAAATCCAAATCTATCGGATTGGATCTGAACCCACTGAAAAACGATTCAAAACGATAAATCCTCTTTCCATTAAAACAAATAAAATCATCTCGCTCAACATGTATTTTCAACCATCTAACAAGGTCTTCGATCATGTCCTGGACTCATGACTGACAGCTTTTCCCTCCCGGATGAGATCCGAACTATGGGTACTGCTGCAACCTTACACATGCACACACACGCCCAACTCCTTGCCCACCAGAACAGGGGTGCTAGCTTGCAGTGTTGTAATGTTTTTTCGGCCCTCGGTGGGGACGGAATTCAAATCGCTGAATTGATGGTCGCGCGCGGCACCACTGCACTAGCAAGACCGAGCGCTTATTACACTTATTATATGCATTAAATGTGGGGGTGGGGCTTAAAACACAGGCAGACAAAGTCATCGTGACTGGGTTTGTGGCGTTCCCAAGAGGATGGATCAGCGGTCATGCAATGAATGCTCAGTTATGGGGAAAATAATATATCAACTATTCTGTATCAACTGCGGGGGTGGGATTGGCAGAAAAAAATTATATCGTATATACATATATATACATATATATATATATACATATATATATATATATATATATATATATATATATACAGGTATATATATATATATATACACTAATAAGAAACACTGGTAACTTGTGTTCTCAATTATTCAAGAGTAACCACTGGTAAAGAGAAACTAAACGAAGCAGAGCGCTTCCGTATATTACAGCCAATGCAAAATACTTCGCACTGGATGTAATATACGAAAGCGCTCTGCTTCGTTTAGTTTCTCTTGCATATGTGGCAATGGATGGTGCATGGTGCTTACTTTTTTCTACTTTACTGCAGGAGACCTTTGCGCAAAAGTGGACTTAAACGTGGCTGCTGAATCCCAGTTCGAGCCGGCTCGACCCCTCACAGTCTAATTTCTGAGAAACGCTAATCCTTGGTTCTCGTTCCAAGTACTGGCTGTTTTAAACCACACTGAAAAATCCCCCAAACTAATTATGGTTTCCATTAATTTTATTCTATCGCGCCCAATACTATCTCGTGTTATCATGGATTATCACCCGATTAAAACTTTCAATATTCATAATGTGACATGCGGTGGTCTCTTCGTCAAATTCGGAAATTGTATAAAAGATAATACCTATGATAACAATACTGATGATAACAATAATAAACTAATATCAATAATGAAAAACTAATAACATTAAAATAACAATAACTAATAATAATAATAATAACAATAATGTAAAAATAATAACATCATACAAAAAGACCTTTTCCCTTTTATAAGAGGGCTGGCCGAGTCAAAACACACATCCATTCATCACCAATGATCCATCTTTGCTCGGGTGAGGCAATGCAGCAAGGCATAGCACCACGGCAGGGTCAATTAGCTGGAGCTGGTTTATTTCAATATCAAACCATAATAAACTACCGTTCCCAACAAATAACACATGCATTACCTGTCCTATACGGTGGATCAGTTAAGCCTGTGTTATATTCAAGAAAAATACACTATAGCCATACCTGTTCTAGACAAGGTCTAAAGCAGGGGTTCTCATTAGGGGTGAAATTCACCCCCAGGGGGGAATTTTGGGTTTTCTGGGGGGTGAATTGTGACCACATTATGTTTACGGAGTGAGGAAAGCAAATATAGGCTCAGGCCTGTCACTTGGGCTGGAATTATACCAGTGCTGACCCAGGTTAATTTTAGGACTAGAAAAGTGTTACGCTGTGCGATAATATCTGCATATTATTTAGAATGCACCTTTTGAAACAGGCAATCTTGGAAAGGAGGCAAATGGTGATAGGGGTGCATGAGCCAAGCAAGGCTGAGAACCCCTGGTCTAAGGTCTTCCTAGATACGAGAGGAAACAGTTTTCTTACGGACAGTGGACTACCCCCCCCACCCCCTAAATAAAATAACAAAAATAAATCCTGCAGCCCACTTTAGCAATTAACTTTATCACTAAACATCTACTTACTCCCACTAGTTTTCTGGGTGCCGGTTTAGTACGTGGCCTACATTTTTGAAACTGGTTTAGTATGTGGCCTACCCTATTTGAATGTGTCCTATCTCAGGAAAAAAAAAAACAATACTTAAAAAAAAAATCATTTAGACATAACCTAAACTAACCCTAACCTAACCTACAGAGCTGGGTGCGTTTCTTCGATGCGCTGAATAGGTGGGCCACATACTATAACAGAGAAAAAAAAAATCGTAGGCCACATACTAAACCCGGGTACAGACAGTTGCTCACCGGACAATTGCTCACCGGACATTTGCAACTGTGAGCAACTGTCCTACACCCTACTAAACCGGCACCGTTTTCTGTTCGTGGTCCCATTAGTGAACCTCCGTGGGCCCCTCGGGGACCCAAGAACCCGATATCGAGTCCCAACCACCTTAGCTGAATGAAACAATTCAAGAGTTCGATAGATTCCACATTCGTCAATTGTGTCTTTCAGGTGAAGGAACGGACTGCAAGTTGTCACTACATGTGTTTTGCCGTGGGCCTCGTGCTTACTTACGATTGTCAAACCCCCCTGGGGGGTGGGGCGTCGTCCTCCAGTTCCACAAATTTCTGGATTTAGGTAAAGTAGGGAACCCTCACAGTCAACCTGGACCATCGCTTACCTGAAATACAAATGAAAATGTGTTAAGTGTACGGTTAAGATTTTTAAAGTGGACAAATACTGTTTATCTATATAAAATGTTATGCAATAAACAGACAACTCGCACACATAATCATTATTAGACAAGACGACTTCGATATAATGGTAAGTGTGAAGACTATACTGCTTTCAACAACCCCCAAACAACTGAAAAAATATAGATAAATAAATAAACAAGTAAAACTGTGCAGTCCACCCTGGCAGACCATTTCGGCCTGCAACCGTCGGTGTTTCCTGCACTAAGGACCTTTTCCTGTCTCCAGGAGCTGACTGCTTAGGGTGGGTTCCTCTAGATCAGTGGGTCTCAACCTGTGGTCCAATGGACCACCTAGTGAACAACAGAGCTCCCCAAATGTGGACCTGGTCCGAAAACTAATAGAAGTTAGTGGATGTTTATGATTTAATTCAGTGTTGAAGAAGTGGTCCCCAGGAGGCTAAGAAACAGCACCGCATAAGTACAGGTGATACGAGGAAAAAGGTTCAGAAACCCCCGCTTTTGGTAACGACCGCAACCAAATGCAATCGGTATAATGATGATGCGGATGACTAATTCGAGCTGCCACGCCACCAATGACAGCCATCATCAACACGACAACCAGTCACCATCGCCAACACAACCACTCACACTGCAACTAAATCTACAACCATAATCATATCCACAATCACAACCAACATAACCAGCCACAACAATAATCACAACCACCACCACATCCGTAATCACAATCATTATCACACACAACTACAATCACAACAACCGTACCCACAACCCATGACCTCCACAGCTGCAGCAGGCTCCCCCCCCCCTCTCCAGGTCACACCAACCCATCCCGAGGTCAACAGCTGGCTCGTGATGACGCATACAACGCGGCACAAGTTAACCTCATGTGACCTCAGCGTGACCGACGCTTCCTGGAACGCCAGGGCATAGGGGCTGAGCTGTCGGTGAACGGACGTTTCGGCCACTGTTTAGGAACAAAGCGGACGTTTCTGCCGCTTAGGTGTGGTTAATAAATAATCAACTTTACTTAGCCTTTTCGGGTTATTTCGAGGGGGCGGTTCGTGTGCTGTACGTCCAAAATCCCACAGTCAATATAATGATCAAAATTCCGCATATTTAAATATCCCAGGATGTTGATAGTATGAATATACACTATATTTATGTTAAAGTATGCTTTCATTTGATAATTTCATTATTGAATATAGGCCTAGATTAATTGCAATATTAATGAATATAGGCCTAGGTTATTTGCACTAAGGGCG
>NC_134820.1:11917409-11922409 GCF_046742065.1 Oratosquilla oratoria | reverse complement strand
TAAATAATAATAAATTGACATAATAATAAATGAGAATCAAACAAATAATAATAAACAAACGGGCAAATGATAACAAAACAAATGGTAAATAATATATAAGAGAAAGAGAAAAAAGAGGAACGAGCGAGCAAGAGAGGTGAAAACAAAATGTGGCAAGAGGTAAAGTGAGATAGAAGAAATGTGAAAAGAGAAAATGAGAAGAGGAAACTGTTTGTTTCTCCATGTTCTGCCTACGATGTCCATCATTCCTCAGGGGTTAGGCCGATGGTCCTGCAGTAGGCTTTCAAGGCTGATCACTTTCACTTTCGATCCACTGCAACGGGTGGTGGAGCAAGTGGAACAAGGTGGATTTCGGGACAACGGGGCGAAGGAAGGGAGTGGAGAGGCTACCAGAGGGGCGATGGGAGGAGGAGGACGAAGTGGAGAGTAGGAGTGGAAGAGGAGGAGAGTGGGAGTGGAAGCAGGCGGTCAAGGAAGAGGCAAGTAGGAGTGGAAGGTGGGATGTGGGAGTTAAGGTAGGATAAGCAGTGGAAAGGGAAAGTCAAGGGAGTAAAGGCGGAGGAGGAGAGTAGGAATAGATGGTGAGAGGGGGGAGTTAAGGAAGAGGAGTGGAAGGGGGAGTTAGGGAAGAGGTGTGGAAGGGGGAGTTAGGGAAGAGGTGTGGAAGGGGGAGTTACGGAAGAGGTGTGGAAGGGGGAGTTACGGAAGAGGTGTGGAAGGGGGAGTTACGGAAGAGGTGTGGAAGGGGGAGTTAGGGATGGGAGAGTTAAGGAAGAGGAGTGGAAGGGGGAGTTAGGGAAGAGGAGTGGAAGGGGGAGTTAGGGAAGAGGAGTGGAAGGGGGAGTTAGGGAAGAGGAGTGGAAGGGGGAGTTAGGGAAGAGGAGTGGAAGGGGGAGTTAGGGAAGAGGAGTGGAAGGGGGGTAAGGGAAGAGGGGAGTTAGGGAAGAGGAGGGGGAGTTAGGGAAGAGGAGTGGAAGGGGGAGTTAGGGAAGAGGAGTGGAAGGGGAGTTAGAGAAGAGGAGTGGAAGGGGGAGTTAAGGAAGAGGAGTGGAAGGGGGGTAAGGGAAGAGGGGAGTTAGGGAAGAGGAGTGGAAGAGGGGAGTTATGGGATTAAAGAAAGAGGAGGAGGCGGAAGAGGAAAGGGGGGTGGCGGACAACTTACAGACTGTTCGCTCAGTCTGATGACTAGTCAACTTTTAACCACGGGGATAGACAGGTTGATGGATAGATTAAGAAAGCCGATGTTCGTCATTTCACTCAACGCCTTCATGTGTTTTGCATGGCGATGACGATGCATGTATGCATGCGCATGACTTGGTCAACCTGCACTGCATCTTTAAAACCCAGAGAGAGAGAGAGAGAAGGGAGAAAGGAGAGAGAGAGAGAAAGAGAGAGAGAGAGAGAGAGAGAGAGAGAGAGAGAGAGAAGGAAAAAATGTAACATTTAAAATACAAAAATGTATATTCTGCTGAAAATTCGTGCGTACTAGGAAGAAGAACAATGAGTTTCCGTGATTTAACTAGGGCTTGAATGAGAGAGAGGGAGAGGGAGAGAGAGAGAGAGAGAGAGAGAGATAGATAGAGAGAGAGGGAGAGGGAGAGAGAGAGAGAGAGAGAGAGAGAGAGAGAGATATCGTTAAGGCCCGTGAAGACACTACGAATATGAAACACAGGCACCACGAGTGATGGAGAGATAGATAGATAGATAGATAGAGAGAGAGAGATCGTTAGAACCCGTGAAGTTTCTATGGATATGAAACACAGGCACCACGAGTCGTCAAATATAAGAGGGGCTAATGAGGAAAAAAAATAGGTTGAGGATTTGTACTATTGGGATGATGATGACAACGATGGTAGTGGTGATGATGACAATGACGATGATAGTGGTGGTGGTGGTGGTGGTGGTGGTGATGATGATGATGATGATGATGATGATGATGATGATGAGGAGGAGGAGGAGAAGGGGCCGTCGATCGGTTAAAACCGACGACGGTAAAGACCGTTGCAACGCAAGTCGGTTGCCGCGAGATGCAGGAAGGAGGAGGAGGAGGAGGAAGTGGCGGCGGCGGCGGAGGAGGAGGAGGAGGAGGAGGAGGAGGAGGAGGAGGAGGAGGAAAGACGGCGGGAACATGAGTCACTTGGATGAGTCAGCCAGAACCAACCGACAAACCGAGGCAGCGACTACAAACCGGGTCTTATGTGCATCGGCATTCCGTCGGGCTGGGGGAAACCTTTAGACCGTGGTGTAACGGACGCGAGACGCAGCGCGCTACGGGTGTGCAGCGAGTCCTAGACACTGCCGTGCTTGCGAGCTAGTTCCTCGTGACGTTTCATGATGCATTTCTAGAAAGAGCGGGTGCTAGACCACAATGGAAATAAGCGTACATGCTTTTTGTGTTATCCTCGGCAATTTGCATTTATTATTTCGAATTATGTGTTCTTGTCATTATTTGCACTTCATGTACATTGATTCATTGCCAAATAAAGTCTATCTATCTATCTAGTTCAAAGTGAACTGGAAACAAAACAGACATGTAAATTTGCATCTAATTTGTTTTTATTTGTTTGTTTCTCTCGAGTTCTTTATGTATTTGATGATGGGTCTGAAGAGAGAGAGAGAGAGAGAGAGAGAGAGAGAGAGAATTCCTTGGCAGTTCGCCACTGTCAATCACAAGGAAGGGGAAAAATCGCTAACGCTGGCGAACGCTTTCTTCCATTAGAAAGTAAAGTTTACTTATTTTCCCAGAAACATTATTTTTCTACTTTTCCAGATAAGTTTACTTGGATTGCCTGTAAAATCGACAGTAATTCCCATATGTATAGCAAAAAATTATATATATATATTATATATATATATATATATATATATATATATATATATATATATATATATATATATTACAAAGGCGGAGCACGCCGACAGACCTTTTGGTTCATAACTAGGTCGGATGCGAAAAAATTATAAATAAATTAAAATTGTAATAATATAAATCACAACAAATAAAATCAAATAAATGCATAAGTAAAGTAGTAAACAAACAGGTAAATAGTAAATAATAATAAATTGACATATATCTAATAAATGAAAATCAAGCAAATAATAATAAACAGACAAATAATAACAAATAAATAATATAAAATAAATGGCATGCATAGCATCATCTTGCTTAGGTATTTATCCAAACGAATCTTAAAGCTTCGAACTGAACTACATTGCACTGCCTCTGCAGAAAGTTTATTCCATTCATTAACTACGCGGTTGGCGAAGTTGTTTCTACCCACTTCTAAATTAAATATATTTCCTGATAGTTTGAGGCCATCATTTCTTGTCGGATTCTCATTCAGTGTGAACATTTTGTCACTACTGATGTTGTCAATTCCCTTTAGAATATTAAAGACCTGTATCAAGTCACCTCCGAATCTACGCTTTTTTAGGGGAAACAGATTCATGTGTTTTAGTCGATTTTCATGATTTATTTTTGGTATTTGGAATCATTTTTGTGGCCCACCGTTGTACTTTTTCCAATCTGTCAATGTTTTTCATACACACACGCGTGTGTGTGTGTGGTAAGCTTCCTTTTGGTTGGCCATTTTTAATGGATTTATCTATTTTAATTATTTTTTACGAACACTTGCATCAACTAGTCATTATAAGATGTGGGTAGCCGAGTCAATGCACACATACACCCATGCACTCAACCCTCAGGAATTCTAGCACGTCCGTAGTAGTAGTATGTAGTGAGGTGTTGGTGTCTCATCTTGTCCACAGAAATCATACCAAGTAACACTTTTCGATATCTATTTATTTTATCTATTTACAAGCCGCGGGCTTCGCCCTCCCCGGTTTAGCCGGAGGCTTGGCTGCGCAAGCAGCAGCCTATGGCAGCAGCGGACTCCGGCCGCAGCGCTCCAATCCCACGATAGGGATCCCGTGTTGGGGTTCCGTCCCGAGGCCGAGAAGAACGCGAAGAACATAAAGAGGAAGAAGAAGAACGCGAAGAAGTAATAATATAATACAATATTATGTGTTTATAATATGATTAATACATCAATGAACAAAAGTGGAAGAGAAACGTTTACTAGAAAGAAAATATTTAAAGGATAGACAGGAGAGAGCATGGCGGTTGGTACCCTTTATTATGAAAACTATGCGACCTTACGACCTCGGAGGACTTGCAGCCTCGAAGGGCTTACAACTTCGGAGGACTGCTGCTGAATCCTCGGGCATTTCGATGGTTAACTTCTCCCGTATGCTTACAGGGGTGTGTCCGCAAATGGTAATGAGGCTACCCAAATTACGGAAAGTTTATTTTGAATTGTATTTATTTATTTATTTGTTATTGTTATTATTATTATTATTATTATTATTATTTTGTGGTGGCAATGCCACGAAGCGATGCAGAACTTTGCAAAGGTCACGATCGATCGATCAACTGTTCAGGCCTGGGACCGTCGCGCATCTACAACACACACAGACGACTCGATGGCGCATTGGTAACGATCGCGGCCGTCACTACGATGACCGAGTTCGAATACCGCCCAGAACTGAAACAACTTTAGTATCGCTGCACTGCGGGTCGTTACTCCAACTCTCGTAGGCGGGGAGTTGGGTGTGTGGGTAAGGTCACAGCTATACCCATAGATCGGTTATACATGAGCTCTGAGCTCTCTTCCGAGAGGGTAAAATCTGTCGATCACGTGTCCAACACGTGATCCAAGACCATGATGAATCACACAGTGTCGGTCTTTACAGGCTTTAATTTGTTTAACATCAGGTGATTATATTCTCTCTTTCACTCTTAAATAAGAATAATTGCCAGAAGACTTGCAAGATATACTGAGTGATCTGAACAAGTTTCCAAGTAGGTTTAAAATGAATAAGAGTTAAACCAAAGTAATGTTCAACACGAAAGTTCAACGTAAAGAGATTATAATTGATGGTAAGAGTCGTGAAGTTGAAGAGTATAATCATTTAGGCCAGCTGGTGAAAGTGACGAAAGA
>NC_134820.1:11904909-11912409 GCF_046742065.1 Oratosquilla oratoria | reverse complement strand
GTGTTGTTACCATCACCCCTCCCCTTCACCCCCTACGCCTATTGCAGCAAGGTCACTATCATCGCAATAGATACAATACTGTGACGGGCAAAATCACTACACCGGTGTCCTTTATGTATCTCGACACAAATCCACATATCAAATAATGATAAGAAATAAATCATCACGTGCCGCGAGGAAACATGCGTGTACACACACACACACACAAACACACACTCGAAACGTGTCGCCTCTGCCGTGGAGTTATAAATATATAACAATGGTTAATAAGGAAGATATTAGACTCGACAAGGTTAGACGTACATCCGCCACAATCTGTGTTGGCAGACAACAACGCTGTCACTGGCACCCCAAGAAGCCAGCAAATCACATAAGTTCTACTCATCACATATTTTGGAGAGAAAAATGTCACAATCCAAAATACACCGACATCAAATTCTCAAATTCGAAATATAACAAGACGTGGACGTCCCTAAAAAAAAAAAAAATTATATATATATATATATATATATATATATATATATATATTAATTCAATATATCACGCATAGATTTTGTTGTGTTTGGACCGATGGTTCGGCCCGTCTGTCTTCGCTTCGTGGAAACGATCCAATTAAGTTGTGTTCGGTTGAATCCGTCGAGCGAATCCATCCACCGACCTTGATCATTTTTTTTTTAATGGCGCCAGACTATCCTATTCAACTACGCGCCATCCCTCACGAGTTAAGAAATCGAAAAAATATATATCAATATAGTTTCCAAATAAATGAAGCCACGTGGTAATAAACAAAACAAAATTCACAATCCTCTAGCGTGTATAAAGACTTTATCAGTATCGCCATGTATCCCTGTGTACTACTGCCTATATTTGTGTGCAGTTAATGTTTCTGGGGTTTTAGTGACGTCACACAGACCTAACCTAAGCGACACTTTTATCATTGGTTAATATATATATATATATATATATATATATATATATATATATATATATATATATATATATATATATATATATATCCTAACTTCTACTCGCCCACCTCTCAAATATCTACTGCATGTACGACTGCCTCTTTGGCGTCGTATTTTCCCAAGGATAGAAGCGATGGGTATCGTCGACAAAATAGGATTTATTCGTTAATGCAAACACACAACTAAAATAGACGTGTGGTGGGAGTGACAAGACGTGAGGGATAATTAGTTGAATAAACAAGTATATACGACTGTATGCTTTCTAATCAGCTCACTGTGTACTGTGCAGTTTTATTGCTTGTCAATTCTGTTGCAATAAATACCAGTAGATTGTCACCGATTCATTCTATACTATCGCGCACACGCGCCTGCTTTAGCTACAAGTTGGCTTGACCTAAGGTTCAATCGCCGAGAACACCTCCATTTTCAACCGGCAGATTGAACCATATAAATTATATTAGTTATAATAATTCATCACTTCTTGTATATATAAATAATATAAATTTAAATTAAATACCGAGTGTCCATACTCAGTTCCATACTACATATATATGTAAATAAACGGACAGAAGCTGTTACAATAAGTGTAAAATATACTGTTGGCAACCGCTACCATTATCTTTGTCACTTCCGCTGATGAAAAAGTCACAGAAGCGACCCGATAAAGAAAAAAAAAAAAAAAAAAAAAAAAAAAAAAATTCAACGCCTCCAAACAATGTAGAACAACACAAGTTTAACTTTCGACAGATACTAAAAATTACGTTCACCACTAAAATTACAATAACCACTTTAAGTTCACTAAAATTGCATTCACCACTAACATTAAATTCACAACTAAAATTAAGATCACCACTAAAATTACATTCACCATTAAAATTGCATTCACCACTAACATTAACCACCAAGATATTCAACACTACTAAAATTACATCCAACACTAACACCGCTACAATTACACACACCACTAAAATTGCATTCACTACTAACATTACATTCACCACTAACATTACATTAACCACTAGGATAACATTCAACACTAACATGACACCCACTAAAATTACATTCACCACTAAAATTACGATCACTAAAATTGTATTCACTACTAACATTACATTCACCACTAACATTACATTAACCACCAAGATAACATCCACCACTAAAATTATACTCTCCACTACTTCACATGCAAGCCTAGAATGATGGATAGTCTCGCGTCACAGTCGTTGGCCGGTCTGGGGCGTTAGGCCTAACGCCGCGCCGGGACGTCTATATGGTCGTCCCGCTGAGCCTCGGGCAAAAACTTATCGCCCTCACCTGCACGGAGTCGGTGTCCACCACGGACGACTTTCACTGACCATTCAACCTCCATCAAGCTTCCACTTCCTGCAGCAGACAGTTCTTCCGACCTTTCACACGCGGCGGACAAGCTGCTGACAATCAGCAAGTTCAGTCAATGTCAGCTGATGTTGACTGACTCCCAGGGTATTTGGGGAGATTTTACCTGGGAGTATGGTACCTCTAGATGTATGCAAAGGTGTTGATGGGTTAAGCAACGGGGAGATGATTCTATTAGACGTCACTCTCGCAGTACAAACGTTCTCCCGACGCCCTTTACGTCCCTTGTACGATGATTTCTGAATACAAACGTTGAATTCTGAATGTTACATAGGATATACATGTGGATGAACCACAAACAAATGGAGTTCCAAAATAGTTCGTTCATTCTGTGAAGAATTTAAGGAAAAATGTGCTGTGTGCTACAGTAATCTGAACACTAGACCCTTTCCAGACGACGAGACGGAATGTAGCCAATGCATACAGTCGGGGCAACAGCATAACGAATCCCCATCGTGGAGTGGCAATTCAAGTGATCTTTTCGGAGCACGAAGTACGCTGGGCACAGGTGGTCTGTTGCTACGAGTCTTCGAGCATATCTTTGCACAAACCTGAATCACAGGGACGGTAAAGGAAATGCCTAATGAAGTTTACAGGAGTCTCAGGTCACATGAAGTATTGACACCCCTGAACGCCCATACGAAGAATAGTCACCCCGTGAGATCCCGCATGAAGAATTGTCACCCCAGTACGCCGACTATCAACAGTAGAAATAGAGATTAGGTTAGATTAGGTTGAATGAGGGTTATGCTTATTGTCACCAACTTATACAACCGAAGAATCGTAAACCCAGGATGGCCCACATGAAGAATTGTCACCCTAGGATCCACACGAAGAATTGTCACCCTGTCGAAGTCTGGGGTGACGATTCTTCATGTGATCCGAAAATTTAAATTAGACAAATCTAGATTCAAGAAATAGCCAAGAACTGGTTTGCCAGTGGAATGGTCAACGAATGGAATAGATTTAGTAACCATGTAGTGAGCGCTGAAACTACCGGTATTTTTGAGAGAAGGTTAGATAGCTTTCTGGATGGGGATGATTGGTAGTAATGGACATGGAACTGCCTAGTGTAGGCTTAATGGTCTCTTGCAGTCTCCTTCATTCTTGTGTTCTTAAACCACAACGGTAGCATGGACCCGAAACCCATGTATCTTATTGACGTCACTCGATATGTCCTCAATCGTCCACCCATCTCAATTCTCTCCTTTACCACCTATACGCGAGTCCCCAAATATAGAAACGCTGGTTAATGTCCACGACGAACTTTAACTACTCCAAGAAGTCTTCGATCACACCCTGTGTTCATCTCCTTAACCGTGCTCAACACATCAATCACCAGCATTAGTCCGTAACACCATGGTAATGGAAGAGGAAGAGGAGGAAGAGGAAGAGGAGGAGGAGGAGGAGGAAAAGAGAAGAGAAAGAAGAAGTTTGGGAGGGTGGAAGGAAGAGACAGAAAGATAGATAGATAGAGAGCAAGCGAGCGAGCGACAGAGAGAGAAGGGGAAGACAGATAAAGAGTGAGAGGAGACAGAAGGGAGAGACAATATATATATATATATATATATATATATATATAGATAGATAGATAGAGAGATAGATAGATAGAAAGGTAAAATGGACGACTTCAATGTGTTCAGATTTGCCCTTCTCCTCTTATTTAACAATGGATCACGAGTGGGTCCCCGGGGGCATTCACTCACTCTTTCAATCCCATTGATACCAGAGTAATCCCCCAGTGCGTGGGCGACTTCACAGTGCAATGACTAATTTCCTTTCATCTCCACATCTGTTACTCGCTCAGCTTCCGGGCTCTCTGGACCACATGTGCTGACCACGTTCGACAGACACAGACACAGACACGCACACACACGGTAGCGGTTGTGTTGATCGTGGATGAGGGTGATATGATGGGGACTGACGTGTTGGACTCGTGATCGACAGCTATTTCCCTCCCGAGAGAGAGCTCAGAGCTCGTATATGATCGATCTATGAGTACTGCTGTGACATTACACGCACACACACACCCAACTCCCCGCTCACGAGTTAGAGTAACAACCCACAGCGCAGCGATACTGAATTCATCTCAGCCCTAGGCGGGATTCGAACCCAGCCCGCCGTAGTGGCAGCCGGGAACTCTACCACTGCGCCACGAGGTAGTAGGCGGATGAGATTGTGGAGACTCAGACGGCAGTCGACGAAGTCGTCTTCTATAGTTTCAAGACTCTGACAAGAGACCGACCCCTCAGCCCCACGCCCACCCCGCTGGAGGGGCGACGCCCTGACCTGGGCGTGGGCGTGGTGGAATGAAACGACCTCGCCCTCTCCACTGTAGGAAATACCCAGCAGTCTCATTCCGCCTCGCTTCTCATTTCGCGAGATTTGGACTTCGCGATTTACAGCCCGAACGTGCTCGGACTTCAAGTCGCGTCATATATAGCGAATTTTCGCTAAATTACAAGACTCAAAACGACTTCAGTCACCACTATTTTGCTTCTAAAAACCACCCAACCCAACAAAACAACTTATGAACTGGGTGTCAGAGGTCAAGAATATTTTTATGCTTTTATTCTCAGTCATTTGAAACAACAAAAAAGCGACAACTCGCAGTGACGTGTCATTTGATATAGAAACACGTGACGTTTTAAGCTCTGTTGTAAAAACAGGCTCTGCACCTCTCGGAATTGTCTTTATTTATCCAATTATATATTTACCAATGAATTATTATGCATTCATTAATCGTTGTGGAGAATACGCTTCCGTCGTACTCCCCCCCCCAAAAAAAAAAAAAAAATACACACACACTCTAAACTGCCACAACGGCGGTCCGGGTTCGAATCCCGCCCAAGGCTGAAGTAATTTCAATATCGCTGCGTTGCGGGCAGTTACTCCAACTCTCGTGGGGGGGGGAGGGCGGAGTTGGGTGTGTGTGTGCGTGTAAAGTCACAGCTTTACCTATAGATGGGTGATATATGAGCTCTGAGCTCTCTTCCTCCCGGGAGGGAAATAGTTGTCGATCACGAGTCCAACACGTGATCCAAGACCATGGTGAATCTCACACACACACACACACACTCATACATACACACATAAAAAAACTTGTTTAATTTCAATTACATGCAAGCTTATAAAATAAAATCCAACCAGTTTCTATGGATACATGTTTTAGATTATCGTTCATTGATTTTAAACAAGTTAAATATATACACATTTTTATGGTAATGATTATAATGTTACCACAAAGGCCTTAACAAATAGGGTTCTCTGAACTTTACCTCAATAAAAACAAAATGGCATCAAATAGGACAACTGTTATACGCTTTGCACAAATAAATTATTCACTACTAAATCTAAGCTTCCAATTGAACATTACTATCAATATAATACAACCTAACAACTTTGCAAAACGCGACCAAATAATTTTCAAAATAAAAATACTTTGATTAAAAATCCACTCGGCTTCCTTCAATTTAATATTGTCTTCTTAAATGTATATTCCCAGAAAATCAACGTCGACAATCCGCTAATTAAATGCAACACGAAAGTTTAATTCTTAACTTAATCTTTTTCATTCGCGGGCGGTCGTGCCTTTCTTAACTGTGGAGGACAATTCATTCTCATGTCCGTATGTATGTATGTATGTATGCATGTATGTGTATGTGTGTGTGTGTGGTGTGATTTTATGTATGTGTGTGTGGTGTGGTTTTGTGCATGTGTGTATGTGTGCTTGCATGCATGCATGCATGTATGTGTGTGTGTGTGTGTGTGTGTGTGTGTGTGTGTGTGTGTGTGTGTGTGTGTGTGTGTGTGTGCTCGTGTGTTTATTTACCTTATTGCATGTGTCTGTGCCTTTATGTATATGTCCCTGTGCATACATATATACATACGAGTATATATGCCAGTGTGCATACAGTATATGTCTGTGCAGGTATATGTGTGTGTGTGTGTGTGTGTGTGTGTGTGTGTGTGTGTGTGTGTGTGTGTGTGTGTGTGTGTGTGTGTGTGTGTGTGTGAGTGTGTGTGTGTGCAAGTACGTGAACACGAGTGTGCGCATACATGTATGCGTGTGCGCGTTCCGGGTTCCCATCCCAGCCCAGGGCCTAACGGGCACAGACCTCCCTCCACGAACATACAAAGACCTCAAAATACAGACTCGGCCTTGAGGATGAGAGCAAACAATGAATGCGAGGTCCGCCCAAGGGGGAGGACGACCCGTCGAGGTCATCCTCGACCGGCCCATTGTCTTGAGTGGCGGCAGTAAACTTTATATAAACACGCACATGTTCGTTTATTTCCATGAAACATCCACAAACCCAACCCAACCCCCTACGCAAGACGGGGGTGCTTCGACCTCACTTGTGACGGAGATGGGGGATGGGGATGGAGTGAGGAGGAGGAGGAGGAGGAGGAGGAGGCAAGGAGGAGGAGGAAGAGGAGGAAGAAGAGGCAAGGAGGAGGAGGTTATAAGGTGAAGCTGAAGACTGAAAAGAGAGAGAGAGAGAGAGAGAGAGAGAGAGAGAGAGAGAGAGAGAGAGAGAGAGAGAGAGAGAGAGAGAGAGGAGGGACCCTACAGAAGAGGAAGCGAGGTATGGGAGAAGGAGGAAATAACGTGTCATTCCTCTATCAACTATTTCCATCTGATGACGTCATTGGGTCTATGACATCATTAATCGTATGATGTCATTACCCCTTTATGACGCCATTAATCCTATCAGCCCCCATGACTCCACTCCAGGTGAATCGAGTCAGTTGAACGGAAGCCAAAGAGACTAAGAGTTTTTGCTTTATGCGATGCCAATCGATTTCGCATGGCTGAGGGCCACTCACTCAATCAATCAATCAATCCGTCAGTCAGTCAGCCACTCGAAGTTCATTGCCGAAATGTTACACGGGGGGTAATATGGGATACCGACGACGATCAATTCACAGTTGACACCAGCGACATACCTCCACTCCCGCCTGCCCGTCCCCTCGTGCCGAAAATAGAGAATCCGGGGAGAAATCCCTTTGGTCTGCTTCAAAACATCACCTAAACACAACCATACTCCACTCACCCCTATATCCTGCCTCCTCTCTTCCTTGCTCAACTGACATTCACCTCTTACTCAAAGCCCCTTTCACCCCACCCATCCAT
>NC_134820.1:11804909-11902409 GCF_046742065.1 Oratosquilla oratoria | reverse complement strand
GAGGAGAAGGGGAAGAGGAGGAGGAGGAGAAGGGGAAGAGGAGGAGGAGGAGGAGGAGGAGGAGAGGGGGGAGGAGGAAAAGGACGATGGAACCCAGTAACGTTGTTCACATCCTTTAGCAGGTGATAACCCTACGCAAGAGGCCGCGCAGCTGCGGCCGAAGCCGTCACCTTTACCTCATGACGACATTGGGGACAGGAAACATTCACTGCTGGGAATCGGAAAGGAGTGCGGGACTCGACCTCTGGACTAGGATAATACGAGACCCGAACATTTCCTATTGCAGTGGTGTGGATTCAACCACTGTGCGCGTACGTACGCACGCACGCACGTCGTCTGAACGGTGACAATTATTTGTCCATAAATTGATGGAGGATCCTTTCAAATTCATTCATCCACCACAGTCCATTAATCAACCAATCAGCACGTCAGCGAAAAATGCGATAAAGGCGATTTGGGACATTAAAATTCAGACAGGTGGACAGGCAGACTGAAAAAGGAAAATCCATTCAAATATGTACATGTGTATGATGCACGCACGCGCACACACATACACTTCGTGGCGTAGTGGTTAGAGTTCCTGGCTACCACTACGGCGGTCCAGGTTCGAATCCTGCCCAGGGCCGAAATGATTTCAGTATCGCTGCGCTGCGAGTCGTTACTCCAACTCTCGTGGGCGGGGAGTTGGGTGTGTGTGCGTGTAAGGTCACAGCATTACCCATAGATCGGTCATATACGAGCTCTGAGCTCTCTTCCGGGAGGGAAATAGCTGTCGATCACGAGTCCAACATGTGATCCAAGACTATGGTTAATCACACACAGGGTATACTCGATGGTGTCGCCACAAGTAACCTGCCTTATCGCCGAGCGCCAGCTTAAGCACTGCGGTCACGTGGTGTCCACATGATGACATTGTTTAGAGGAGGAGGAGGAGGGTGAGGAGGAAAGGAGTTAGGGAGGAGAAACAGGAAGGAGGATGAAAAGGGTGAGGATGATGAAGGGGGAGGGGGTAGAAGGCAAGGAGGGTGGCGGAGGAGAAAGAGGTACGAGATTGAGGGAGGAGGAGGAGGAGCGAGGAAGAGGGGACAGGACGAGCAGGAAGATGAAGGAAAGGAAGGTGAGGGGCAGAGATGATGTACATGAGGAGGAAGAGGAGAGGGCGGAGGAGGAAGAGGATATAGAAAGAGGTAAATCAAGACAAAGACGGGCCAACAAAGGTGAAGTCAACTCAATACCGCCAAAGAAGGCAAAGGGACGCAAAGAATAAACCAAATGGAAGAAACCGTACAACAACTCCTGCTGCTGCTGCTGCTGCTAAGGACCTTACAAAGGTCTCAACTTTGGAGCGTACGCCCTCAGGAATGCGAAGATGACGCATGGACAAACCCCCCCCCCCTCTACGGAAGGAATGGTAAGTCAATTGCGTAGTGAAGGGATTACTGTACGGGGAAGTAGTACTACGCTAACTGGCTCTTTGAAGCGTAAGCCCCAAGGTTTAATTTTAACGAAACCCAACCACGAAGTCGGTAATCCACTAGTGGGCCAGAGAACTCCACTTGTCCATACCGAAAACTAGTACAAGTTTAGTGATCAAATTCTAGTGTTGTCCCCGGGAGGTTAATAAACAGTAATCCATAAGTCTGGGATACGTGACGAACGACTGGCCGAACTCCCAGCCGGGCAGGCCCGCGGCCCGCGCAAAGACGCCTTCCGACCCAAGGTATAAAGTTACCTGAAATGTATGGTGAACAACCGATGCGGCCTCTACCAAGGTATCTACTGTTGGGGCACCACAGGACCAGGGTCCATTCCCTCTTAGCCAAGGTCACAACGAAGGACACAAAGGCGCCGTGGCGTAGTCCCAAGTCAAAGGAAAAAGGACAATAAAGAAGGAAAACTGGACGGGAGGAGAGGTGGGGCTGAGGTAAAAGGGGTGGACATTTTACCTGAGGCGCTCTGAGTGAATCAGGTTAACAACCTCCTCAGACTGTGGTATTTCAGTTGCGGATTTTCCTACTATCAATCATGTAACTTTATCGTGTAATGCTGCATAATTCAATATGCTGATAATCTCCCTGAGGTCGAAACTTCATACAAAACGAAAGATGTTAAAAACCTTGCTTTCGCTCACCCTCCCTAAGGAAGGTTCAGGGAAATTGGGAATATTTGGAAGAAGATTGATAAGTGTGAAAAGGAGTTCCCAACTGTCCAGAGGCTTCTTATCGGGAGCGGAAGTCGCAGAGTCTCCATGTTGCAACCTTGCAAGGCTCAGCTGTGCACGGCGATGTTGCAAGCGTCACGGGTGACAGACTGTCTCTGCCAACCGCTGAGAGCCCAATCCCCCAACCTATTGCAATTCTAGTGTATATTCACCTTGGTCTTTCGATCACGTGTTGGACTCGTGATCGACAGCTATTTCCCTCCCGGAAGAGAGCTCAGAGCTCGTATGACCGATCTATGGGTAATGCTGTGTGTGTGTGTGTGTGTGTGTGTGTGTGTGTGTGTGTGTGTGTGTGTGTGTGTGTGTGTGTGTGTGTGCGTTTACCTAGTTGTAATATACGGGAAGGGAACTATGCTCGTAGTAACCCGTCTTTGTATCTTTCAGCATCAAGTTTGTTCTTAAATTTTTGTGTATTTTTTGCACACACTGTTGCCTCATCCAATTCATTCCAGATATCCACCACTCTGTGTGGGAAGCTATTCTTTTTTCAGATCTCTTCTATAACTATTCTTTTTGAGTTTCTTTTCGTGTGTGTGTGTGTGTGTGTGTGTGTGTGCGCGCGCGCTCGCGTGTTGGCAAGGTTGAAATGTGAGGAAAGGTGAAGACACGTGAGGAAATATGAGAAAAGGTTAAAAAAGTAAGAGAGAAGAGGAAATGTGAGGGAAGGAAAGTTAAGGTGAGAAAAGGAGGGGACAGAGTGGGGCAGGAGAAAAGGTGAAGGGAGAGGAGAGGGTAGACAGGGTGAGGAGAGGATAGGAGAGTAGAGGGGAGGGAAGGGGAGAGGGGAGAGGTGGAGAGACGGAATGGAGAGGAGAGAGAGGAAGGGATGAAGGAAAGATTGAGGATAGGAAGGAGGGGCAGACGGGATTACAAAGGATTACAAGGGAGGTGCATCCCGACAGGAGACCTTTTGGTCCATAACAAGGTCGGATGCGAACGAGGGCTAGAGCCAGAGAAGAGGGAGAGGGAGGGGAGGAGGGGAAAAGGCAATGGAAAGCGAGAGAGAGGTAAAGGTAGATCTGAAGATGAAGACGGAGAAGGCTGGGGAGAAAGTGAGGGAGAGGAGGGAGTGAGGGAGAGGAGGGAGTGAGGGAGAGAGGAAAGAGGATGAGAGGGAGGATGAGAAAGGGAGCCACTGTGAGAGAAAAAGAGAGAAGGAAGGAGAGAGAGCAAGAGAGTGAAGAGAGAAAGGAGAGCGGGAGAGGGAGAGGGAGAGAACCATAGACCGATCAACAACTGCTGGCCGTGGCCACCAGAGGAATGGTATCGAATATCCCATTGCAACATCAACATTGTCATCCACCGACCTTCCCCTCCCCTTCTCCACCCCTATACCCGGTTCCTGTCGCAGTCAACCTGGTGTTACCCCCTCCCCCCATCCTCCCACAAAACCATCACCCCCTAGGATCCCCCCCACACACCTCCAGAACTTTCTAGGGGAAGGGTAGGATCTCCCACAAAGATCCTGACCATCCTTAGGATAAGGTTCCGAAAAGAAAGAGATACAGAGAGAGAGAGAGAGAGAGAGAGAGAGAGAGAGAGAGAGAGAGAGAGAGAGAGAGAGAGAGAGAGAGAGACGGGGGGGGGGGAGAACCAACCTACCATAAACTGGCTTTCCCTCAAGTCTCCCTTCTGTCCCTCCAGACCTACATAAGTCGCTACGCGCGCGCACACACACACACACACACACACACACACACGCACACACTGTTACTAGGCGCTGTGGGTTTAGGACTGCAGCAGGAACCTTGTGTACTTGGTCGAGTCCTACAATGAGCAAAAATAAGTAACACACATAGTCCTCGACTTGCATTCCGGAAGGTTGCTCGTAAGTCGAAACATGCGTATGTCGAACATTGATTCGTAGTACGGGATGCAGTTCCAAAGATGGACCTTTGAATGTGGTGGTGAGGAGCCTACGATAGGAGGCGCTGAGTAGCTGCGGCTGAATTCATTATTGTACAGTACAAGGACATACGAAGACAAACACATATACATGCATATAACACACCCAACATTAATGTTATATGCAGAAGCATAGTGAAAATGTTGCTCGGGAGTGAACACATACACAAGTAGAAAGAGAGAAAGAGAGAGAGAGAGAGAGAGAGAGAGAGAGAGAAACACGAATATGTTTCCCAGAGCTGCGATGCCAAGGACAACTGCAGATATCTGCTTTGCTCGTATCTTGAGACTTCACAAACTACGAGAACTCGTAATTTGGAGGACTCTCAATGAAGTACATTGTATCCGGTACTCAAATAAGACAGTGAGTGAGTGAAACAGAGAGGAGGGGGGGAGAGAGAGAAGGAAGAACAATAACCACCATACAGACAACACACTTGAACCCCTTCAATACCGTCACACACACTTTACCGATACGACTGTGGGCCTCCCCACGACCTCACAGGGGTCGCGATCGGTACAGGCTCCGTTCAAGTTTAGGGGTCGCGATGAGTACAGTATCCATTCAAGCTCTGAGGTTTCTTCCAATTTCACAAATACCAATCATCAAGTGTTTGTAACGTCGCGGTTTTGAAGGGCTAACTTTACCTGTTGGGACTCACCCCCTCCACGGAATAGCCTCCACGGTCACACAACGTACCTGAGGAAGAGGAAGAATAATGTTATCACCATTAGCTTGCACTGGTGGGGGGGGGGAGGAAGGGAGAGAGGAAGGGAGAGAGGAAGGGAGTGAGGGAGAGAGGGAGAGAGGAAGGGAGTGAGGGAGTGAGGGAGTGAGGGAGAGAGGGAGAGGGGCAGAGACCACGACTAAATAAACTATACATGTATCCACGAGGTGAACACACACACACACACACACACACACACTCACAGTGGTGGATATCTGGAAAAAAACTGAATGAGGAAATAGCGAGTGCAAAAACTATACAAGAATTTAAGAACAAACTTGATGCTGAAAAATACAAAAGCGGGTCACTACGAGCATAGCTCTCTTTCCGTAAAACACAACTAGGTAAATACGTACATACACACGGTTTGACAACGCCACTACAGCGGTCCGAGTTCGAATCCCGCTCAGGGCTGAAATAATTTCAGTATCACTACGCAGCGAGCCGTTACTCCAACTCTCGTGGGCGGGGAGTTTGAGGTGTGTGCGTGTAAAGTCACATCATTACCCACAGATGGGTCATATATGAGCTCCGAGCTCTCATCCGGGAGGGTAATACCTGTCGATTACGAGTCAGACACGTGACCCAAGACCATGGTGAATCACAAACACACATGCGTACATACAAACAAGCAGTACCCGGAGGGCTGGCGCGAAGTGCCTGCAATTGGACTGTCGTGTGCCAAACGACGGCAGCGGCACCAGAGCGACAAGAGGCGGGACCACTTGGCCCCGTGCCCCAGTCCGGAGCCAGGCCCAAAGATAACAACAAAACGTCTAAGGCCTGAAAAAAAAACTCTGCAAAGAGAGTAAACAAGTACAGATGGCGAGCTCGAGCGTCGTACTCCTTACTACTACTACTATTGTTGCTGCTCTTGCACTTTCGCGCCAATTAATAGTTGTATCAACTGAATGTCTATCACCACTATCAATACTACTACTACTACTATTACTACTACTACTGTTGTTGCTACTGCCAAGAGAACTACCATTACACTATTAATACTACTACTATAATTACAACAACTACTACTTACTACTACTACTGCACCTTCGAGCCAATTAAAAGTTATGCCAAATGAACATCGACAACAATCATACTTCTACTACTACGCTAACTCAAGTTGTGCCACCTCAACACTGTCAACGGATTAACACCACTGGGTCTAAAGCGCCCCCCCCAATTAAATCACCTGTGTTTAACTATGATAAAATGTATAATGTGTACCATGGCGTTTGGGGTCCAGTGTGCCTGTTAATTCCAGAAAAATAAATAAAATTACAAATAAACAAGTAAATATAATAAAAATAAGTTTGGTGATATAATCTTCAATTTCCATTCTGAATATGACAGGCCATTGTATGAAGAAGATGAAGAAGAAGAAGAAGAAGGAGAAGAAGAAGATGAAGAAGAAAAAGAAGAAGAAGAAGATGAAGAAGAAAAAGAAGAAGAAGAAGAAAGGGGAGTTCTCGACCTGAAGAGAGGTTTCCATGTCTTCCAGATTCCATCTCTCAGTCTTCACAAAATCAGTACGTCCCAGCCTGAATGGGGTCGACCCTTCCCCCATCGAGTAACCCATAAAGACAAAGAACCCCATCAGCGAGCTGCATCTCATCCTTGCAGAATGCAGCAGCAGCGGCAGCAGCACCACAATGCGCAAAAAGAAGACAAAGACATTGGCGAAGACGCAGGCAGAGGCGATGACGAAGACATAGACGAAGACTGACAGGCAAAGACATAGGCGGACAAGCAAAACAGTGGCATTAACTGCTTATTTGACAAACACAGAAGAAGAAGAAGAAGAAGAAGAAGAAGAAGAAGAAGAAGAAGAAGAAGAAGAAGAAGAAGAAGAAGAAGAAGAAGAAGAAGAAGAAGAAGAAGAAGAAGAAGAAGAAGAAGAAGAAGAAGAAGAAGAAGAAGAAGAAGAAGAAGAAGAAAAGAAGAAGAAAGAAGAAGAAGAAGAAGAAGAAGAAGAAGAAGAAGAAGAAGAAGAAGAAGAAGAAGAAGAAGAAGAAGAAGAAGAAGAAGAAGAAGAAGAAGAAGAAGAAGAAGAAGAAGAAGAAGGTGACGACAACGACGAAAAAGACGCCGCCACCGAAAAAAAGACAACGACGACGAAAATGAAGACGACGAAGACGAAGACGACGACGACAACTAGGTCGTCGTACACCGTCAACAGTTTCCCACCTCATCCTTCAAATCCTTCCAAGGCTGGCACATTGCACGCAACGTCAACGTGCGCCGGCCACAGAAGCCGCGGCTAGAGCCTTAAATGGAGACAAGAGAAGAGCCAATCTTGCCCATGAGGTAGCACAATTTCAAACATAAGTCAAGAGACACATATTCGTAAGCATGACAAACATCGACAACCCCACCCCCCACTCTCTCTTTCTCTTTCTCAAATCCCCCCCCCCCCCCCGTGGAGAGTACTGGCTGTATGCTATATGCACTCGATATTTTAGGAACTTTAGTGTTAATACTATGAACTAGGTCATCCAGAATTCTTTTCTGACTTAAAACTAATCTCCCCCCTCTCTCTCTCTCTCTCTCTCTCTGGAGAAGAGAGAAAGACAGTGAGAGAGAGAGAAGGAAAGATAATAAAAACAATGCAAATAGGTTAATAAAAAGAAATTATCATAACTAATTATTTGTTCACATGTACTACATTTTTATACCAAAAGGACGACCGACTGATAAGCGGACTATTGCTTACTACGCCCTTAAAAAATAATCAATTAATAAATAAACAAACAAACAAAAACTTCCCGATGAGATGTGTATGGAAACGAGTACAGCAACACCCTCCTCCCCATGCATACATACAATACATAATGTATCTTGTCGCAAATATCCATTCACCAGCGTTCACTAGTTATACCGGGCCGCGTGTATACAATGGTGCCAATTTGGTTGGTATTTGTGTGGTATTTATGGCAAAGACGAGTAACCCACTATGACCACGACGACCACCAACACCAGCAGCTGGCTCTATCGGTGACCATGAAAAGGGAAACTATCAATCACATAGCTACATTTGCCTTTTCATTGTTCTCCGTGGATGTGGCATATTGTATCGACGTTAAAGGGAGAAGCTATTTTGTGTGTGTGTTTATGTGTATGTGTGTGTGTGTTTATGTGTATGTGTGTGTGTGTGTGTGTGTGTGTGTGTGTGTGTGTGTGTGTGTGTGTGTGTGTGTGTGTGTGTGTGTGTGAGAGAGAGAGAGAGAGAGAGAGAGAGAGGGAGAGGAGAGATAGATTATGTGTGTGTGTGTGTGTGTGTGTGTGTGAGAGAGAGAGAGAGAAAGAGAGAGAGAGGGAGAGGGGGAGAGAGGAGAGAGAGGGAGAGGGGGAGAGAGGAGAGAGGGGAGAGAGATGGGGGAAGAGAGCGAGAGGAGAGAAAGAAAGGGGAGAGAGAAAGGGGGGAGAGCGAGAGGAGAGAGAGAGGGGGAGGGGGAGGGAGGGAGAGAGAGAGAGAGGGGAGGGGGAGGGAGGGAGAGAGAGAGAGAGGGGAGGGGGAGGGAGGGAGAGAGAGAGAGAGGGGAGGGGGAGGGAGGGAGAGAGAGAGAGAGGGGAGGGGGAGGGAGGGAGAGAGAGAGAGAGGGGAGGGGGAGGGAGGGAGAGAGAGAGAGAGGGGAGGGGGAGTGAGAGAGTGGGAGGGGAGTGAGAGAGAGAGAGGGGGGGGAGAGGAGAGGGGGGAGAGGAGAGAGTGGGAGGGAGGGAGGGAGGGAGGGAGAAAGGGGGGGGGGAGATGAGCGCCATAGGGGAGCCAACAGAGCCCAACGACTCTTGCGTAGTGCAAGTGGACACAACTGCCAAAGTCAAAGTATCACACAACCTATTCCTTTGCGCACACACACACACACACACACACACACACACACACACACACACACACACACACTTCGAATATGGAACAATGATTCTCCACGCAAATACGTAGAAATTTTTCAGAAAATATTAAGGCGAAGTTTAATATACGGATACCCCCATCAGCATAGCTCTAAGATCATATAATGAAGTTTGGTAAATACAATAAATCCACACGAATGCACGCACGTACACACAGACACACAGCTCCTATCTGGGAAGGTAATAGCTGTCGATAAATAATTCAGCACATACACACACACACATCTCACCACATTCGTATCTTGCCACACACCCCTGCAAACTTCTCTAACACGTTCTTCTACTTTCTGTGTGACCTCCTGCTACGCACGAAAGAATAAACAAAAGCCTATAAATAGCGGCACATTCCAAGGCACTCTCGTATGCACGGACATAAATACACGAAAGGTCGAGGGCGCGCGCACACACAAACACGTACTCCCACAAGACAAAGCATACACGAAAAATATATACAAGAAAATAAAAACGTAAATAAATAAAATTAAAAAAAGTTGACACGTGTCCGTGTTTTCTGAAAGTTAAGAAAGCTCGCCAGATTGGCACAGGGCCATATGTTGGTCCACGCCAACGCTTGTATACCTATGGTGTCCCTCTCTTTCTCCCTTTGACGCAGAAAGGCCCAGTAACGCCCATTGAACATTGATGGATTGATTTGTTGTCCACGGCGCCGCGCGACGTGAATCTTAATACCAGATCAGTGGTTTTCAATTTAGGGGGCCATGCACCCCCCCCCCTAAAGGGAACCATGACAAGAATTTAGGAGTGGGGCATGGGCAGCTGTAACAAGTTATGTATTACTATACGAGGAATCTGAATATATACACATATATTATATATATATATATATATATATATATATTTATACACATATATATCAATCACTCGGTTCTGGCAGAAGGTAATTATGATTATCAACTTTGTAATAAAGCAAACTGTTTTGCATCAACATACAACCACACACACATATTATATATATATTATACATATATATATATATATGATCACATGAAGAATCGTCACTCCAGACTTCGACAGGGTGACAATTCTTCATGTGGGCCATCCTTGATTTACGAGTCTTCGGTTGTACAAGTTGATGGCAATACGCATAACCCTCATTCAACATAACCCAATTTTTATTCCACTGTTGATATTCGGCGTACTGGGGTGACAATTCTTCATGTGGGATCTCATGGGGTGACGATTCTTCATATTTTGTGGGTGACAATTCCTTACGTGCTCGCTCTCTCTCTCTCTATCACGCACACACACAATCACACACACACATATATATATATATATATATATATATATATATATATATATATATATATATATATATATATATAAGCATGAGACCTAGATGAATGGGGCGTCCAGGTACGGCACGACGTTTGCACTACTTGGCACTTGTGCAAACATCCACGGGCGACCGTGCCAAGGCACATCTCACGCACAAACGAACACACGCACGTTCTAAACACGGACGAGATGGTGTGTTACATGCCTCCAGAATTAGTTACTCGAGGATGGGCCGGCGGTCCTGCATTGGGGCGTCAAGACGGGAGGGTGTTAGTGATCGTGTTAGTGTTTAATGTTCAGGTAGAGTGGAATTTCTTGTCCAACGTCTACATCTAATATTTTTGTTCCCAAAAGTATCAAAATGTAAAACTATGTTCTACGCCATAAACATTATGGTTGTTTAATGTTTGTCTTCAACATTTTGAACTTAAATCCAAAGAAATTGGAACCTATGTTATTTTGTTTATGTATATACATACATACATACATACATACATATATATATATATATATATATAACGTTTCTGTGTGTGTTTGTTTTGTATCTTATTTTACCAGAATAATTGTATTGTATCATACTTCGCCAAAATTGTCCATGTATAACTTATTTTTGTACAATTGTCATCGTTGCCGTGTTTGATTGTATACTTTTTGTTATTGGTCTACTCTTGAAAATGTCTTTTTCAAGACGAAACGTCGAGCTCTACAATAAAGGAAACCAAATGGAAGAATACGGAGACTTAGTTTCTGTTCACCCAGTTAATCAGATAGAGAACACAAGAAGAAAACTAATTACGGGAATGTTGTCGGTTTTCACTATGTTCATATATATATATATATATATATATATATATATATATATATATATTACATTAAAAACGAAAACAAATGTGGGATTCTGATAAATAACCAATGACGATCGTTATGCAAATCATTGCTATTCCAACATCCCAATTTACGATAAACTGGAGGAGTGGGAATGACTGTGTTCGACTTCACTATACAGAGTCCGATAGAATTAAACCAAACTATTTTATCATCTTGTCACTTTCTTCATCTTAGTTCTAGCATTAGATTTAACTTTGATGTGTTCAGAATAAATAAACAAATAAATCAATTAATACACTAATCAATAAAAATATAACAAAAAATACAACTTTCACTGACAAGCTTTACTTCGGTTCTGACTGATCTACCCGACTTAATCCCTCTATAGGGGGATATAATTCCTTCCAGATGATTCAACATCACATTCAGAGGAGTGATGTTGGGAGACCCAGTTACCGTGTATACACTGTGTACGTATGTGCGAGTGTGTGTGTGTGTACGTGTGTGTGTGTGTACGCGTGTGCGTGTTTGTGATTCACCATGGTCTTGGATCACGTGTTGGTCTTGTGATCGACATCTATTTCCCTCCCAGAAGAGAGCTCAGAACTCATATATGACCGATCTATGGGTAATGCTGTGACCTTACACTCACACATACACATCCAACTCCCCGCCCACGAGCTGGATAACGACTCGCAGCGCATTGATACTGAAAATATTCCAGCCCTGGGCGTGATTCGAACTCGGACCGCTGTAGTGGCGGCCGGGAACTCTACCACCACGCCACCGAGTAGTATGTGTTTGTGTGTATGTGCGTGCGTATGTTACCACGTGAACTACCTGGGCTATAATTGGTTCCTCGTGATTACATTTCTGCCAAAGTGCCTGGCATCCTTTTCTGGCGACGTCACAGGGCCCACGCGTCCCCCTTAACCGGCCCTTACACGATCAATTATATTGCGCAATTTCATTGTCAATACTCTGAATTGACAATCAAATTGACCGTGTATGGGCGATATATCCCCCATACACGGTCAATTTAATTGTCAATTCAGAGTATTGACAATGAAATTGCGCAATATAATTGATCGTGTATGGGCCGCTTTAGACGCACACCAAGAGCCTCACGTCAAGTGTCAGCATCGGTGTCACAGTGTGCGTCATCTTCCCATACTTTAAGGATAGAGGCGCTGGTTCTTGTTGACCTAACACTTTACAAAGGCGGAGCATGCCGACAGGGGACCTTTTGGTCCATAACTAGGTCGGATGCGAAAAAATATAATAATGATAAAAAATAAAATAATATGAATAAAAAAACAATCAAAAATAAATAAACATTATAACAACGTTGATCTAATGCAAGTCAGGCTTTCTACTCCACCGGATTCTTTTGAGTGCCGGGAATCTTCTGCCACGGCGCATCCGGGCAAGCAAGCAAAGCAAGCAAAGCAAACAAACAAGCAAGTACCCGGAAGTATTCTTAAGAACATTTCAAGGTCGCTCCAATCCCCTGCAGAAGGAAAACTTATAAATAAACAGATAAATAAATAAATAAACATATAAATCTCGCTAAGGAACCCACAAACTTCACGAACTAGGCGATGAAGGTTCACCATTGAACTGTTGGGGATCTACGAAGGTCGCGTCCTCCTGAAGGAGTTCCCCCCCTCTCTCTCTATCTCTTTCCCTCTCACTCCCTTTTTTCTTTCTTTCTCTTTCCATCTCTCTGTCTCTATCTCTCTTTCTGTCTCTATCTCTCTGTCTCTATCTTTCTGCCTCTATCTCTCTTTCTGCCTCTATCTCTCTTTCTGTCTCTATCTCTCTTTCTGTCTCTATCTCTCTTTCTGCCTCTATCTCTCTTTCTGCCTCTCTCTTTCTGCCTCTATCTCTCTTTCTGTCTCTATCTCTCTGTCTTTCTGTCTCTCTCTTTCTGTCTCTCTTTCTCTGTCTCTATCTCTCTGTCTCTGTCTCTATCTTTCTGTCTCTGTCTCTATCTTTCTGTCTCTGTCTATCTCTAGCTCTCTCTTTACCTCTCTCTTTCTGTGTACGATAAAATGGGGGGTAGGGTCGTGCATTTAGGGCCTGTAAATGCATGCACAAATTTGTAGCGCATAAAAACTATCGTGGAGACGGCAGGAAACGGAAGTCCTAAGGGAGTGGAGGAAAGGAAGCTGGAACGAGGTAAGAGAGTGCAAGAATGGGGGGTGGGGGTCCGGGGGGGGGGGAGATGAGGGACTGGACTGGAATAGATGGAAAGGAGGAGGCAAAGGAGTAGGGACGGGAGGAGGGAAGGGAGGAGTGAGGTTGGAAGGAAAAAGGGGAGAGGAAGAAGGAAAGGAAGAAATGAATTCATTAATAAAGATGTAAATAAGCACACACACACACACGCAACACAAGGAGTGTGAGAGGATGTATGCGAAAGACGAGTCGTGAACTTGACACAAGAGGAGCAGTCTAGTTAATGTGGAAGAAGGGGATGCGGAGAGAGTAATGATCCGTGTTAGAGATAACCACAGACAGGGGAGGAGGAAGAGGAAGGGAAGGGGGAAGAGGAGGGGGAAGAAGATGAGGGAGTGGATGAAGAAGCGTAGAAGAAAGTGGAGGAAGAGGAGGGTGAAGAGGAGGGGGAAGAAGAGGAGGTAGTGGATGACGAAACGTAGAAGAAAGTGGAGGAAGAGGACGTAGATGAGGAAGAGAAGGAGAACGAAGAGGAGGTAGTGGATGACGAAACGTAGAAGAAAGTGGAGGAAGAGGACGTAGATGAGGAAGATGTGGAAGAGAAGGAGAACGAAAATATGAAGGAAGAGAAGGTAGACGAAGTGATGAAGAAGGAGGAAGGGAACGAAGAGACGGAGAAAGAGGAGGAAGAGATAGAGAAGGAAGAGGAAGAAGCAGAGGAGAAAGAGGAGTTGGAAGAAGACACAGAGGAGGGAGGTGAGGGAGGAGTCCTACACACACAACAATAGCATTGGGCGGAAGAATCCCAAGGGCAAGAGAGACAAAGAGGTGCAAACACGAGAATAGTGTACACGCAGTTACTCTACACACACATTCACGAGAAACCACGTGTATATATACTCCACGTACACAACAAATGGCTGGTGCCTGAAAACCACAAGAAATTATATCAAATATAGCGAAAATATATATAGTTATCACACACACACTCATACATACATAGAGAGAGAGAGAGAGAGAGAGAGAGAGAGAGAGAGCGCTTACTGGTGTGGTATTAGTCTTGAACTGCCAACTCAGCGTCCCGAGATTGGTCCCCGCCCAAGTCTTGAAAAACATCAAAACAATGCAGATACCCTCTTCTTTGGGCAAGAGTGTGCGTGCGTGTGTAGGGTCACAGCATCACCCATACATCAGGCCTTAACTACATAGCTCTCATCCGGAATGGCAAGAGCTGTCGATCACGAGTCAAGCACGTGTCCCACGAGTCTCGTTTTTGTGTATTATGGTTTCCCTACCAGTAATCAACCAACCACAACACCGTTTTCCATTCGAGTGATCCTCCGAGTAGTCACAGCTCGCTCACCGACGCATCTAATTGCAGGAAACCGATCGCGGGGCGTAACAGTGTGTGTGTACGTTGTGCGATCGGTTTCATGCAACTGGTTGCGTCAGTGTGCGAGCTGCCCAAGACGTTAACTGCGTCTGTGAGGAAGGGAAGACGAGCAACAAGGTCCGCCTGCAGTTTGTCTTCCATTACCTCATCCATCCATCCCTTCGGCACAGGTAAACACATTCACAGTGCATATACTACCTTCCCCAAACACACACGCACACCTCCAACCTTGGGCGTCATACATGACAAGCCTACCCACCTCCCCCACCACCGATCCATCCTCACGAATCCCAAGCCAATACGATTTAACTCACTTAGAGACTGCCAAACGTGGGTTCCTTGGTCTTGACCATTATGCGTCATGTAACTTCAGAAATGACCTAAGAGGGATCTATGTTTGGCTTAAATAATGACGTCTTCGTTTGGGGGGGGGACGATTGACGCTTTTATTGTGGGTTATGTGTACATGGAGCACTAAGTGCTCACAGTATGACAGACGGGTATGGACTGACGTGAGGACCAACGTCGCTCGCTACACAAAGCGAGACGATGCCACGCCTAGTATACGTATGAATAAGGCCTTGTCGGCCGTAACAGTGTCCCTATATTGGAAGCGTCACTGCTAGTCGGGGCACACAGCACTACGGGGCCCTGCTAATATCCTACACCAGAGCACTTTAAACCACTGGCCACAAGAGGAATCTACGTTTGACTTTAAAAAATTACGTCTTCGTTTGGGTCACCCCCAGCACCATAATAATAACACCAACACTGAATCGACACCATAGGTCCCACACAACAAAAGAACATACGAGGGAAGACTGCAAGAGACCATAAAACATACACTAGGCAGTTCCATGTCCATTACCACCTATCATCTCTATCCATAAGTTAGATCTGCTCTTAAAACATGTGGTCTTACACTCTCCTACACTCTCACTCGACAAGGTTTCTTCCCAGGTTAATCTACAGACCGACCCAAGAGCGTTGCCGGCTTCTCCAGGGCCGCGGGTCCTCTGCAAGAGACCTAAATTAATGGATTGATCGACTGATCCTTTCAGAAGACGACGCCGAGAACCCTCCAGTGTTCTTTCAAGGCTCGACCTATCAAGTCGAGCAGTGTCCATACTTTACAGCACTGGTGTGACGAACAGCCTTCAATGCCATTCAGGACAGGTCATAGAGAAAAAAGGTCACTGGTAAACCATGCCCTTCTGTAACAACCACAGTTTCAAGTTCAAATTCGAATTGTTTTGCCTTTGTAACGGCACCTCTATGTGTTCCTATTTACTACCCTATTACTTGTTAATACTTAATCTACTTGTTAAATTGCTTGTTAAGAGAGGAAGAGAGGGAAAAAGAGAGAGAAGGAAGGAGGGAAAGAGAGGGTGAGGAGGAGTCAGGGTGAGGGAGAGTGAGGAAGAGAGAGTGAGGGCGAGAGAGGAAGTGAATGAGGGAAAGACAGAAAGTATCCATAACGCACTTATTATTATTATTATTTTATCAAAGGTGCAAAACCACAACATATGAACAGTATGAACCTTCAACGCCATTACACGTTTTACTCCTCATTCAGAAACGATCTGTCCTTCGACTCAAGCTCGACTTATAGGGTTATCAGCCGGGGAGTTATTTTTTCTCCAACCTCCGATTTATCGGGGGTACCGCCCACCTCCATAACCTTTTGTGCCGTAAAATCACTACGACATACTATTTTTTTTTTTCCTCAACAAAATCACATTGAATGTCATTTGCTATGTTAGAGGGGGAAAATGTCCTCCTTCATGTCAGATTTCTTCTCGAGAGTTGCAGCCTGCAAATCGGCTCCAACAGTCGAAGGAAGAATAGCCCAGTGTGATAACGCTTTTAGTGACTAAAGTCTATGTGTTTAAGTGTATCTACACTGATAACTACTTGGATCGTGAGCCCAGTTTCGAAAACGGAAGTGGGTATGCAAAGTAGAGCATAAAAGATAGCGCACCTTGAATGAGGTGTTGACTGTACGTTGTATGAAGTCAACATGTAAGGGACTTGGGTGACCCCCCCCAAAAAAAAAAAAAAGAGAGAGAGAGAGAGAGAGAGAGAGAGAGAGAGAGAGAGAGAGAGAGAGAGTGAGAGACAGAGAGAGAGAGAGAGAGAGATAGAGAGAGAAAGAGACTTCTGTCCCTCCGTTTTGCTAACCTCTCCCTCTGTCCCACCTCTAAAACTCCACCTATATTTTTTCCCAAGAATAAAAGAGCTGTTTACTATTGACAAGACACGAGACTGAGCAAGTCCACTAATGACACGACGCCGGGAGACGATTAGCGTAGCACAGAAGGCCAAAGCGTACAAGGAAGACCTGTTTGCGTGAGTGATTTAGCAGAGTTGGATGAAAGACTGGTGCGAGTCATGGCCTTTGCCCAGCAGTGGATTTCAGTGACTAACGGCTCAGGGACACCAACAAACACCAAACACACTAGGACTCTTTGACCGTATTCTTAAACACTGAATATTCTGGGGCCCCCAAAAATCGTAACAATTAGGGTGTTCTTTGTTTTGGACCCCCAAATTTTCGTTTAAAAATACGGCTTTAAGGCCCCTGGCCCTGGCCACCGCTTTCTATCCTCATCCAGGTTAATCTTAACTAGTTTTCTAGTTAAGCCTTTCTGGCTTAACTACGTACCGGTAATTTTCGTAACTATAGCCAATGGAAGTTGTGAAATTCTATTGCAGAAAGCGTTCGCCAAGACGGGGTACATTAGGGTCGTTTCACACGCATCGACGTTTTGCCGTGTGCCGTCCAAGCCACGACGTCGTGCTCTCAAATAACCATGAGTGTCTATGGACGCTTTCACACGTCGCGGCCACGACCACGTGTGAAAGCGTTCAGAGCACGACGTCGTGTCGTGGACGGCACAAAGTCGATGCGTGTGAAACGAGCCCATGACCTGCGGCAGATCGACATCACCCTCGACAGGAGCACATCACACGCGATGTCACTCGCAAATCCATTGCACGACTAGGCCAGTCTAGGCCACGTCACTCCTGCAAACTTCTCCATCTCGTCACTAAACGAGTTTGGGTGCGGGTCACCCCTAATGAACAAAGGCTTATTCCACGAATCACAAGACCACCCTGTGCCACGTCACTCTTGCAAACTTTTCTGTAGATTCACTAAATCAGCCGAGACCCCGCCCCTAATTTTGATTGATTTTTTTTTTTTTTTGGGGGGGGGGGCACCCCAGGCCACACACATGAACAATCGTCACCCCATGAGATCCAACCTGAAGAATTGTCATCCCAGTACACCGAATATCAACAGCGAGATTAGGTTAGGTTAGGTTGAATGAAGGTTATGCTTATTGTCACCAATATATACAACCGAAGAACAGTAAACCCAGGATGGCCCACATGAAGAATTGTCACCCTAGGATAGCCCACATGAAGAATTGTCACCCTAAGATAGCCCACATGAAGAATTGTCACCCTAAGATAGCCCACATGAAGAATTGTCACCCGAAGATAATCCACATGATGAATTGTCACCCTAAGATAACCCACATGAAGAATCGTCACCCTAAGATAACCCACATGAAGAATCGTCACCCTAAGATAGCCCACATGAAGAATTGTCACCCGAAGATAGCCCCCATGAAGAATTGTTACTCTAAGATAACCCACATGAAGAATTGTCACCCGAAGATAGCCCACATGAAAAATTGTCACCCTAAGATAGCCCACATGAAGAATTGTTACCCTAAGATAGCCCACATGAAGAATTGTCACCCTAAGATAGCCCACATGAAGAATTGTCACCCGAAGATAGCCCACATGAAGAATTGTTACCCTAAGATAGCCCACATGAAGAACTGTCACCCTGTTGAAGTCTGGGGTGACGATCCTTTATGAGATTTTTTTTCGTAGACCCACGCCCGCCATGTTTCGGGCTCATCCCCTCCCCTCACCTTCCCCATCAGCACTTGGAACACTTTAGGGTCGATTATGGCCCCCAACCCCACACTTCCTTTGGGTGAATTTCCTGGGCGAAAGAAATGTAGAAAATGAGAGGAGGGAAGAGGGAAAGGACCGGAGTGGCAATGGGAGGAGAGGACGAGGACGAGGAGGAGGAGGAGGAGGAGGAGGAGGAGGAAGGCAAGAAGAGAACGAGGAAGAGGACAAGGGGAATGATGTGGATGAGGGAAAGGAGGAAGGAAAGAGGAAGTGTAAAGGAAATACGAGAGAAAGGAGGATGAGGAGAAAATTGAGAAGAAAAAAGGAGATGGAGACATGGAGAGAGCGACGGAGAGAGAGAGAGAGAGAGAACTAGAGAGGTAGGGAGTGAGGGTGAGAGGGAGTGAGGGTGAGAGGGAGTGAGGGTGAGAGGGAGTGAGGGTGAGAGGGAGTGATGGAGGGAAGGACGTAGGGAGGGATGGAGAGAGTGAACAAGGGAGAAAGGGAAAGAGAAGGAAGGAGGAAAACAGAAGTGGGAAGGGAGGGAAAGAGAGGGAGACGGGGAGTGAGAGCGGAGAGAGAAGGAAAGATAAAGAGGGAGGGAAAAAGAGGGAGAGGGGAAGGGGAAAGAGAGGGATAGTGGGAGGGAGGAAAAGAGGTGGGAGGAGAAAGAGAGAGGGGGTGAGGGGAGAGAGTGAGAGAGAGGGGGGTGAGGGGGAGTGAGTGAGAGGGGTAGTGAATGAGGGAGAGACGAAGAGAGAAAGAATAGGGAGAGAGGGAAAGAGAGGGAGAAAGGGAGAGAGGGAAAGAGAAAGGGAGAGAGGGAAAGAGAAAGAAGAGGAAGGGAGGGAAAGCGAGGGAGAAAGGAAGAGAGGGGAAGAGAGGGAGTGAGGACGGAGCGAGTGAGTGAAGAACAAACGAGGATCGATGTTTATTACGGGAGGATAAAAGATGACGTCCGGGAGGTCTCCTCTGCAACACAATAACCTCTCTTATTATGAGACATTTCCTCTGGAAAGAAAGAGAGACATTGCTGCTGCTGCTCTCTCCTGGACAGCAATGGTATTTTTGGTCTACGAAGGAAGGGGTGAGGTGGACTCGCTCCATCGAGACCCAAATTCACATCTAAAATTGAATAAAATCGTCTGGTTCTAACGAGGACGAAATTAGTGTGAATTGTGTCAAGGTGGTTAAGGGATTTATGGCGAGTTACATTGACAAAGCATATCGATGGGAGACTTTCCAGACCATAACGAGATAGGACGAATATGTATATATTATATATATAAGAATAAATAATTGCATTCGCTTAGTTGTGGGTTGAAGTCCCTCACTCCTCTCCCGTATTTAGCTGCCCCAACAAAGAAGCCCATAATGGGGCAAAGGTGACGGCTTCGGCCGCAGCCACGCGCCTCCTGGCATAGGCTGCTTACAACCTTACTACTCAGCATAAAAGCACAGCATAAAAGTACAGTATTTCCAATTCTAACGTTACCCACACAATTTACAATCTTAAACATTCTGGAGATGTCTGGAAGGAATTGCAACGAGCATGACCACTCTTCTTTCCATGATTACCCCTGGAATTCCAGGACACAAATAACGGGGCTCTGGAACCACGAGTAATCCTCTGTTTCCTGAATCTTGCAATTGTCCTCAACGTTGTCCGATGAAGCCTCGAATTTACCCGAACCACTTCCGGTTGAGTCTTTTCCTTCCGGGAGTCCGAACAAGACTGTGCAATCTAAAGACAAGTCTCTTCCTCAAGGCTTCCGCTAACTTGATTCCGTTCCTAAGTCCCTCTCTTAACCCCGATACAACGTCAAATCAATATTTCGCTCTCTGTCTGCCTGTCTCTCTCCTCTGCCCCTCTTTAAGAAAGCGCAATTTGGGATCAGATACATCTTCCAGTCAAACAAAACCGACCAACACAAGGGAACACTCCCTCCCCTAAAAGAAAAGATAAGAAAATAAAAGAAAAAAGAAATACGTAAACAAACAAATGAAAATAAATAAACAAATAAATTAAAATAAATAAATAGATAAACAATCAGTCACCGTGCTTGGCAACACTGCCATGTCTTTCGTAATTCGTTTGCACCCCGTGGAGTGGACCCAAAAGGGCATCGGGTGATAGATGGATGGCAATTGACATGAAGTGACAAATGGCAACTCAGGCGGGGTCAATAAACAATAAAAGTCAACTGTCGTTGATCACTCAGTCCACCCTCAACCCAGCACAGTCCATCTTCAACCCAATCCCATCCATCCTCAAACCAACCCAGTCCAACCTCAACTCAATCCCATCCATCCTCAACGCAACACAGTGCACTCTCAATCCAAACCAGTCCATCCGCAACCCAACCTCGTCCATCCTCAACCCAATTCCGTCCATCTTCAACCCAACCTAGTCCATCCTCAACCCAACCCAGTCCATCCTCAACCCAACCCAGTCCATCCTCAACGCAACACAGTCCATCTTCAACCCAACCTAGTCCATCCTCAACCCAATCCAGTCCATCCTCAACCCAACCCAGTCCATCCTCAACGCAACACAGTCCATCTTCAACCCAACCCAGTCCATCCTTAACCCAACCCAATCCATCCTCAACTCAACCTAGTCTATCCTCAACCCAAACCAGTCTATCCTCAACCCAAACCAGTCCATCCTTAACCCAAACTAGTCCATCCTTAACCCAACCCCGTCAATCCTCAACCCAACTCAGTCCACCCTCAACCCAAGCCAGTCCATCTTCAACCCAACCTGGTCCACCCTCAATCCAACACAGTCTAACCTCTACCCAACCCAGTCCACCCTCAATTCAGCCTTTCCTCAATCAGAGCACCTTCGCCCTACTTATTCCAACATTAATTGTCTGGTTATAATAATCGGTCTGGATATGGCAAAACACATTATTTACACCAAACTTTGATTCAAACACGTTAGGGAGCGTTCAATTAACCTCTTCAATTCTGTGGCACACTTTATAGTTTTAATTACGTTTTATTCAGCTGAGGGTGACAGACTGGATGAGAGGGGGAGGGAGGGAGGGAGAGAGAGAGAGAGAGAGAGAGAGAGAGAGAGAGAGAGAGAGAGAGAGGGAGAGAGAGACCCAATCTCATTTCACGTAGTCCACCCCACGTGAATAGAATAGTCTGTCGTTACCTACAAAACAAACAAACAAATAAATAATGCACATATTCATGACGAGGACTAACACGACAGCCATGTTAATTCGTATTCCATTGTCTACAACCTCCACAGACACAACACAAAAGCTATAGAAGGCGATGGTATATCAAATATATATATATATATATATATATATATATATATATATATATACACACATATATCACTGGTAGGAAATGTAGTAACACATTTGTAAATCACAACTAGCACCACAGTCGGAAGAGGCGAATAAGCGAATCTATATAGTTTGGGGACGACACTAAAATAGGACGCCTAATAAGGTCAGGAGACGATGCCCAGATTCTGCAGGATGATCTTAATAAATTGTTGACATGGTCGGTGAAATGGCAAATGAACTTCAATATCTAAGTGTAGCGTGTTAAACGTAGGGCTACACAACCCCGAAAATATGTACAACTTAGATAACACGTTTTTAGAAAAACCTGAGTGCGAGAGGGACTTGGGAGTTTTAGTGAGTCCGGACCTTAAAACCAGGAAGCAGTGCATTAGCGCCAGAAATAAAGCTAACAGTGCATTAGGCTTCATTGCTAGGACGGTAACGAATAGAAGTGCAGAGGTAATTATTAAACTCTATCTAGCGATAGTTAGACCCATCCTTGACTATGCGGTACAATTTTGGTCTCCGTCCTACAGAATGGACATCAATTCACTAGAATCAGTACAGAGAAGAATGACCAAAATGATACATGGACTCGGAAATTTGCCTTAAGAAGAGAGGCTTAGGCACCTAAACTTACACTCTCTGGAAAGACGCAGAGTGCGGGGTGATCTGATAGAAGTGTTCAAGTGAATCAAAGGCTATAACAAGGGTGATACAAACAAGGGTATCATAATAAAACAGCAGGGCAGGACTCGAAGTAATGGGTATAAACTGGACAATTTTAGATTTAAGAGGGAAATAGGCAAGAATTGGTTTACTAATAGGGTGGTCGATGAATGGAATAAACTTAGTAACCATGTAGTAAGCGCTGAAACTATCAGTTATTTTAAAAAACGATTAGACAACTTTATAGATGGGGATGACAGGTGGTGATGGATACGGAGCTGCCTAGTGTAGGCCTTATGGTCTCTTGCAGTCTCCTTTATTCTTATGTTTTTATTTCGATTGCTAACTGCAATCCTCTTCAGTAATAGGAATTCCACTTAGCAATCAAAATAGATTCGTTTATTCAACTCTTTCTTCCGACTGTGGTGCTAGTTGTGATATATATATATATATATATATATATATATATATATATATATATATATATATATATATATATATATATATATATATATATATATATATATATATATGCGCACACACACACACGCGTATATCAAGTTTATCCCGCAAACGTTCCTACACTCTTGGGCAACGTTTTGACCAACGTGTCCAGAGTCGTCGGCCTGGAACGACCAGCTGGGCAAAATGGCGCCACCTGATTATAATCTTTTCGATATTATTTCGCACCGTGTGGGTCTGTGCGACAAACTTCAAACGACCTTCTTGCATTCACAAAGGTCAGCCAAACTGCGGCCCTGGGAAGGAGGGATGGATGAAGATAAAGGAGGTGGAGGAAGAGAAAGTGGGGGAGGAAGAGGAAGAGGAGGTAGATGGAATAGGAAGGGAATGTGGAAGGAGAGGAGGAAGAGGAAGAAGATGGAATAGGAAGGGAATGTGGAAGGAGAAGAGAAAGATGGAAGAAGATAAAGGAAGATGAACGAGGAAGAGGTGGTGGCGGAGGAGGACGAAGTGGAGGAGGAGAGGGAGGGAGGGAGGGGATCGAGAGAAAGAGATGGAGATGGGGAGCCAGATGGTGGGTAGGGAGATATAAATAGAGAGATAGAGAGATAGAGATAGAGAGAGAGAGAAAGATAGAGATGGAGTTGGGGAGAGAGATGTGGGTAGGGAGATATATAGATAAATATAGAGAGAAAGATAGAGAGAGGCCCACCCATCCATCTTAACAAAAAATCACCAGACGCCCCAATGCAACAAAATCCACCAAACCATGTATACGCACTGCGTCACGAAGACTAATAAAAAAGTTTGCGAGAAAAAAAAATCTGAATAAATCAAAACTCACAAGATTAAAAAAAAATCCATACAGGAATTTTGCATGGCGTGGAATAATGGGAATAGACGAGGGTGGGACGGTAAAAATCTCCCCCTCGGGGGTGGGGGGTGGGGATGGGGCTTCCTCGATCCAAACAATATAGGGGTGATGCGAGAGGAGATGGCGAGTGGAGATGGAAGGAAGAGCGAAGAAAAAGAGGAGATTGAAAAGAGGAACGAAAAGAAGTTGTGCTGACGAGAGGATGGGCTGGAAAATGTGGTGAGGACTTGAGGTGGCATGAATGAGAGTTGAGGGAAGTGGTTGAGGTGGTGAAGATGGAAGTTGTGATGTGATGAGGACTGAGGAGGAGATACGAGGTTTGAGTGATGCATCAGAAACCAAGAAGTGATGAGAGACAAGAGCAGGGCGATACGAAACACACACACATTATATATATATATATATATATATATATACACACAAACACACACATATTCATTACCAGTAGTGGTAGGCGAGTTGGAAAGAAGACTGATGTGTGTATGTGTGTAATTCACCATGGTCTTGGATCCCGTGTTGGACTAGTGATCGACAGTTATTTCCCTCCCGGAAGAGAGCTCAGAGCTCATCTATGACCGATCTCTGGGTAGTGCTGTGACCTTACACACACAACTACCCGCCCACGAGAGTTAGAGTAACGACTCGCAGGGCAACGATACTGAAAATGTGCGTGTGTGTGTGTGTGTGTGTGTGTGTGTGTGTGTGTGTGTGTGTGTGAGAGAGAGAGTGAGAGAGAGAGAGAGAGAGAGAGAGAGAGAGAGAGAGAGAGAGAGAGAGAGATTTGTGGCTGCTCGAGCTTCCAACCCTCCCTTCGCACCTCACCAGTTCCACGACATCCCAAATGATGATGTCTACAGTCCTTCCGTCCAACTCTCCAGTTTGTGGTCTTGTGCCGGGGCTCTCGTGCTGCACGTGTAGACGATCCTCATCTCCAAATTGATTAATACCTAAGGCCCATAGAGCAAGGCTATTTTTTTTCTATTCAATTCCACTATAAAGTGTGAGAAGGAGGGAAGGAGGAGGGGGATGAGGAGGGGGTAAAGGAGAAGGGAGGGAGGAGGAGGGGGGAGGAGGAGAAGGGAGGGACGAGGGGGGAAGGAGGAAGGAGGGAAGAGGGGGAAGGAGGAGAGGGGGGAAAGAGGGAGGGAGGCGGGGGAAAGAGGGAGGGAGGAGAGGGGGAAGGAGGGAGGGAGGAGAGGGGGAAGGAGGGGAGGGAGGGAAAAGGGGGAAGGAGGAAAGAGGGAGGAGGGGGAAGGTGGAGAGAGGGAAGAGGGGGAAGGTGGAGAGAGGGAAGAGGGGGGAAGGAGGAGGGAGGGAAGAGGGGGAAGGGGGAGGGAGGGAAGAAGAGGGAAGGAGGAGGGAGGGAAGAGGTACGAAGGGGAGGGAGGGAAGAGGGGGAAGTAGGAGGGAGGGAAGAGGGGGGAGGTGGAGGGAGGGAAGAGGGGGAGGTGGAGGGGGAGGTGGAGGGTGAGGAGAGGGGAAGGAGGGAGGAAGGAGGGGGAAGGAGGGAGGGAGGGAAGGGTGGAGAACGGAAGTAGCTGTGAACTGAATTTTATGTTTGACAAGACTTTAACAAAATATAAACATGTTATTACTTTTTCGTGTAGAGAAATGACAGTAATATATTCTACTTTCCGTACTTTACAGAAATAATCCTGTAGCATCAATTCAACAATATATTCCATATTATGATTCAGTTAAAACTCATTGTTCAAACCAACTTTATATTACAATTTTACAAGCAAATCCCCTCTGTGCAGAGAGAAGGGAAACGGTTTGCCGTGTATTAGTTTTTTCACTGCCAATAAAATTGATACAAAATTCTTTAACTATTCACAAAAAATACATTATGGTTGCCTTGTAAACCTCGTTAAAAGAGACAGAGGTACAGAGGTGTGTGTGTGTGTGTATATGTATATATATATATATATATATATATATATATATATAGAGAGAGAGAGAGAGAGAGAGAGAGAGAGAGACGAGAGAGAGATAGAGGGAGAGACTAATAAAAACAAACTTTTTTATGTCAGGGTTTCCCCCTAAAGACCTGGAAATTCTTCCAAATTTCCAGCAAGATTGGTGGTGGTGGTGGTGGTGGTGGTGGTGGTGAGAGGGGAAAGGTCAAGAAACGGCTCTAACCTTCACATCGTTTGACATTAACCACTATACACCAATTCCCTAAATCGTCTTCACACAGGTGAAAGGTCTGGTAAACACCGAAGTGATGGACGTGTGTGTCGTGGAGGGGAGGGGGGACAGGGGGAGGAGGGGAGGCAGGGGGAGGGAGTAGGGGAGGGAGGAGAGGAGGGGGAGGAAGACAACGTGACGAGACAGTGACCTGTCTGGTGAAAGCCACAGCGAAATGTGACAGAAAGGGAAGGGTACATGACAAATAAATAAACAAAATAAATAAAAAGGAAATAAAAAAAACGCCAACACTTAAAAACATAAAAATAAAAAATAAAAATTATATATATATATATATATATATATATATATACACACACACACATCACAAAAGACCTACATTATGATCGAAGTGTCACGACAACTGTGCCCCGCGACAAAAATTTGTGACCCAAACGAACGAGAGAGAGAGAGAGAGAGAGAGAGAGAGAGAGAGAGAGAGAGAGAGGGGGGGGGAGGGGAGGGGGTCGCATTTATCGTGCAAGCACCGCGCCCTGCTGTGTGTTTCGGGCAACTCCTGACCCGTCTCTATTTTCACTTCTTCAAGGAACTGATCTATCCCGCATGCAACTTCTCCAGAACCCCTCACCCAGTGATATTTCCGGCGTCTCTCGGGACGACCGGCGCGCGGGGAGGGGGGGGGGCATGAGAGGAGAGCCCTAATGACAGTGCATGTGTGTCTGCATGACACTCATGTGGCTTAGCAAAATGGGGGAGGGAAGGTATGGAGTTAAGAAGGAAGGGGGGAAGGAAGGGGGAAGGGAGGGGGAGGAAAGAGGAGAGAAATGAAGGGAGGAGAGGAAAAAAGTAAAAAAGGAAGGGAACAGGAGGGAAGGAAAGTGGAAGGTAGAGGGAGAAGGACGGGAGATGTGGGGGTGAGGGCGGGGAATGGGAAAGTGGGGAGAAAATAGGGGAGGAGAGGAAAGTGAGAGGGAGATCACAACAGCGAGTGCTGATGACGTAGGTCGGATGCGTACACACAATAAGGCTCCTGAGCAGGTGACAAAATCTCGTTACGTTAGGCTTAACGCGCGTGTTGCTGACGTCACGTTCTATCCCGCAAACTTCAGCATCAAAACTATTTTTCCAGAATATATGCATTACCACCATTAAAAAAAATTCTCCACTGTTGTTTCCTATTGATGCAAATTAAACAAAACACCGATGTCATAATCATTATCTACATTTATCTTTGACGCCATACTCTGTAGACCTTCTTATTGGCTAGCGCCCAACTTCATTCTATCGATCTTATAAACAAGTCAATCACGCCTGTCCAAACATAATTTGTGAAGGTCGGCTATATTCTCTGATGATAAATAGTTCTTTTGTCAACCACATCTACACTAAGGGTGTTCATAGCAACTCTGACTTGTCAACCAGACAGGTCAATCACTCGCCGTCCATTCACAGGATCATAGTCTACGACTACGTGTAAAAATGTCTCGAATAGAGTTTGATATTGTGCCGTTATTATTCATGTATTGTTTTACCTTTCAAATTGTCCTAGAAAAAATATTATTTAATTAAATTCTAAAACTGTTGGCGTGTTTGTTGCTATCATCATTGTCAACGCAGTCCAGGATTCTGACTAGTCTGACAAGTCCATAAAATGTAGTTTCTCGTACTTACTTCCTGTGCGGCTTGAGGGCGTGAGAAGGAAGAAGCGCGTACGAGAGAGAGAGAGAGAGAGAGAGAGAGAGAGAGAGAGAGAGAGAGAGAGAGAGAGAGAGAGTTTGCGAGTTGACGGAGAGGGGGGCGAGGGGGGCAGGGAAGGAAAGGCAAAGACGGTACTAACCTCAAACAACAACTTGATTTCCACAATGACTCACCCTCAGTTGCGAGCACTTCCAAGGGCAAAGGTCTGTTGCATTCCTCGGCCGAGTTCATCCACTCCAGCCGAAGTGGAGGACGGGGGCAGGAGGGGAGAGGCGGGCGGCGGAAAAGGAAGTGGAGGGGGACGAGAAGGAAGAAGAGAAGGACGGGAAGTGGGGAGGAGGTAAGAAAGGGCGAGGAGAAAGACGCGAAGTAGTTGGAGGGGGAGTATGAGAAGGAAGTGAAAACTCAGCCGTGGACTGCAACAACAGCGGCGTCGGCGGCGGTAGTAGTAGGAGGAGGAGGAGCCGATGGGTATGCCTCCTTCGACACGCCTGAGTCTGACACACTAAAGTGCTGACAAATGTAACCCTGCATTACCGATCGAGGCGGAGAGAGAAGCAGCAGCAGCAGCAGCAGCAGTAGGCGACCTCCCCTTCCTACCCACGTCACCAACAAGGTGTACAAGTACTCAAAACACATTCCCTCTAGTAACGCGTCGCTATTGACCGTTGTTGTTATTTTCAGAAGTTTGCAGGAGTGGCAAGGCGGAGGTTGGTGCAGTCGTGCGAATCATGGATACTTGGCTAGGCAATTGTGGGCATATTTATCATTAGACCGAGAGGTATCTGTCACCTCACAAGATACGGGACGGAAGTAATTGTAGGTGTGGTTTCCGGAATAGTCTCAATCGTGTCCAAACACTATCCTCCCCCTCCCGAATAAACAAAGTAAAAATAAAACACACATTGTCCTGGCGGGGTAACCCTAGGCCAACGTGTCATGCCTGTAGTATCCATCCACCTGCATCCTGTTGTTTTCCCATTACGAGTATAACAGGCCTCGATATCAATTAAGTCACCCTCGAAGCAAGCGACTCCATCTACATTTCATTATTTTAATGCCAGATGATAATGAAGATATTAATATAAATAATAATAATAATGATAAAAACAAACGAATCTATAGTTAGCAATAATTTCTTGTTTGCTTCCGCAATTCTGCTGGGAATATGAAGTTAAAAATATAGAACAAAAAACATTAAATAAATAAACAACTAAATAATTGTTGAATATTTCGTGGAGCTCCAAAAAGTGGACGAGTTTTTTCTTCTCTCAATGTAACGTCCTTCATACATTTCCAATTAGATGATGCAATATGGAGATGAATGGTAGTCGTCATACTGGGTTGGTATACGCCATCAGATTATGCATGTACACCGCACCGATCCTAAATTTGCGAGTAAGAAGTCATACGCTTGGGAATCATTATTCATGGAATATTGAGGTAAAAAAATCTAGCAAACAGAAAACTTTACCTATTCATTTATTTATCTACGCATTAGTTTATTCATACATTTGTTTTTTATCTTACTGCGCAGTGCCGCAATTGTTCTTCCGAAGGATTTGAAATTATGTTTTCCTACCATCATCAACACGCTACTTCGTTTACACCCTACAGATTCCAACCTATGCTTGTGAATGAACAACTTATCCCACTACCTAGTTCAAAATTAAACAAGTACCTTCTTACCCGAATCGTTAAAATTGTTAAATAAATCTACCATGCAGTGGACGAGTTTTTTCTTCTCTCAATGTAACGTCCTTCATACATTTCCAATTAGATGATGCAATATGGAGATGAATGGTAGTCGTCATACTGGGTTGGTATACGCCATCAGATTATGCATGTACACCGCACCGATCCTAAATTTGCGAGTAAGAAGTCATACGCTTGGGAATCATTATTCATGGAATATTGAGGTAAAAAAAATCTAGCAAACAGAAAACTTTACCTATTCATTTATTTATCTACGCATTAGTTTATTCATATATTTGTTTTTTATCTTACTGCGCAGTGCCACAATTGTTCTTACGAAGGATTTGAAATTATGTTTTCCTACCATCATCAACACGCTACTTCGTTTACACCCTACAGATTCCAACCTATGCTTGTGAATGAACAACTTATCCCACTACCTAGTTCAAAATTAAACAAGTACCTTCTTACCCGATTCGTTAAAAATTGTAAATAAATCTACCATGCAGCAGCCAAAAATACAAGGAGTGTGCCGCTACCTACGGAAGGAATTAATCAAGGTGGATTTATGGCATTGAGAAATGTGTGTATTTAGGGGGCTGGGCTGGGTGGAGTGTGCGGGTGTGAAAGGCCCGTTGTGTTGGTGCTCGTATAACGAATCTGTCAGAAGAGCACCAGAAGGATGGGAGGGAAAGCTGGAGGATTGCCTCACTGAGAGGGAAAGCACCAGGCTGGGAGACAGAGGTAGTGCTGCTGCTCCTCCACGTGGGAAGAGGGCGTCACGGCACGGCAGCAGAGCAGTCAGGCAGGCAGGCAATCAATAGTTACCTTGCCGAGACGGGAACACAAGAAGCGATCGCCTAGCAGCCAGTCACAAACCTTCCTTCTACCTCTGCCTGCCTTTAACACCCCCCCCCCTACTGCTTTTAATAAATAGGGCATCAACGTTTGCAAACAAGTTGGAGCAAAGAAGTGTATCAATAACATTAGATCATTTTGCATTATTCCCAATTCATCCATATCAGTATACATGTGGCATGAAAAACTATTACAACGATGCATGCAAATCCTAAATATAGAGTTTTGAAGAAAATAATATTAAACAATTCTACACATGCTAATCCCTTCTAAACATGGCGTTTGTCTTCCCCCTAAAATGTGCAAACATTTTGAAAATGAATTATCGATAAGCTTGTACAGCTGCAACCACAGCAACTAAGTTAAAACAATATCAAAACAAAACGCCACTAAAGAAACCTTTGACATTTTCCATAAACTAAAAAAAATATTTTAAGTATTGCCAATTTTACCTTGTCACCATTCTTCTTCTAAATCCATCACCACTCAACTCCATCTGGAGATGCAACCCCATGAAATTGGTACTTGGTCTTCTATCAATTTCAAATATCCCCCTTGGTCTTCTATCAATTTCAAATATCCCCCTTGGTCTTCTATCAATTTCAAATATCCCCAACATACACACACACACATTATTAATTCATACAATTTCCTTCCACTTTTCTGTAGTGGAATGCCATATTTCTTCTTCAAATATTTCATAATTGGTAATATGTGTATGAATAATTGAGTGAGTGTGGTTCTTGCTATGTTGTATCTATATAGTCTTACTACTGTACTGATCATAATCTACTGCTCTACTATTTCTTCACTATATCTTAACTTGGTTAAATTTACTTTAAAACTATGAATACTTTAGGGCCAATGACATGTGCCTGCAAATAATGGTCTTCTGAAAAGGACATCAAAGAGAATCATCTCTACCACTTCCATGAATCCCCTGCTGTTCATCTTCAAAACATGTCAACACTCTCACCTTCAACTAGAGGTGCAACCCTGAGAGGCCAATACTTGGATTTTCAAATGATTGTATGTCATGCTAGGAGATGCTGATCAGCAATTGTTCCCCAAACTAAAAGCCGACGAAACAGGAACAGTCCCACACTAATGTAATAAAGCACAGTAATCCAATGTTTCTTCCCAGAGAGGGGTTGCAGTTTTCCAGGAAATGAAAGAGGCAACAAGTATTATCATTATATATAGTTTTAGCACCCACCATTTCTGTCTCTATATATGTTCCTACTATTTTTTTTACATCTTTTCTGCCAATTTTAATTTGCAATTTATATTTACATACTTCGGGGCTTGGAATACTTGTAAGTCTATCTTTTTTTGGGCAATACTAGTCTATTTCTTTAATAATCCATTTTTGGCAAAATTAATCAAGGATGACACCTTTCCCAAAATTCAGTCCTGCACTATTTTATACCTCTTAGCTTGAATCTGCACAGACCTTGTTCCCATTAGAGCAATTGTCACCTTGCTATATCTGTGCTCTCTATTTTCTCAGCAGCTTACACAGCAATATTATTACAATTATTGTTTCATTCAATCAGCCATTGACACAAAATGAGGTACCAAGTCAAGGGAAATGAAACTAGTTTTTCACTGCCATCTCATGTCTGTCACACTATTCAAATACTTTCCTAATAGTGACACCAAAGTCTAAACACTTTTCCATTTCTGTTACTCATATTTTTGCCTGATGAACATCCTGGCCAAAAGCTCTTATGATTCCAATTACCTGGCCCACCCTCCTTTACCTAGTTCTGTCCCTTGCTCTCATTTCTGACATCACCAATTCATGTATCCCTTGAAGATACCTAATTTCATCCATTCTCACATGACAATACTACCTCAGGATGACCTGAACTCTTCTACTCTTCATCTCATTCTCCCACTGTACCCAGTCCCTTCAGAAATCTTACCATTCCTTACATTGTTATATGTATTTTGTAGCCATGCACCTCCTGCAGCAGATCAATCAATAAATTTGTTGCCCCGGGTCTCTTTTGCACAAGACCCATAGCTCCCAGGTAACTAGCAACGGACACCGAATGGGTCCATAGGTCATTCAGGGATGAAGTAGTGTTGCTATCAAGGGATTGTTAGTATGGGGCAGTATAGGATGAGGTGTTCAATGTCTTCTGTGTGGTGGATGCATCTAGGACAGTTTCCTTCTATGGTAGGGCCTCTTATATGTTGACACATGTATTGTCTAAGAGCTGAATGGTGTCCTGAACACAAGTATGCATGTGGTTCCTGCAATAGAGATCTGGAGCAATAGATTAATTGATTGATTGCCTCCACACAACTTCTTGCATTCATCACCCAATTCTTACTCCCAATATGACATAACGTCAATGCTGTTCTCATGATTGTTTTTCCCTTTTCCATATCCTGTCAGCTTTGCTCTAAGGCCCACTTTCCTCTTTTTCAACACTGCAATCATCTTCAGCGTCTAATAATCTTTTAACGTACACCCATCTTACTTTCACATACAAAAACCACCAAAAATCTATTCTCTCCTTCGTGTTCATCCCCAGATCTCATGAGACTTTTCATTCCCCCTTTCAACATTCTTCCCTTACTTTATAATTTAACCTCCACCCACACTTCCTCTTCTTCCCTTTAAGACTTACCTATAACTCACTGCCACTCTTAAACCAATGCTCATTCTTACCTGTAAAAAGAAACAAGATTTAATTACTACTACGTCACAAAATTAATAAAGTAACTTATTTCTATTACACTTATTTACTGAGTAAAGCAAGCAGTTTGTAGTAATGACTGTCTCCTTGTGTTTCATTGACTGGAAACCCACAGTTCTAAAGTGGCAATGGTCCTTAGGCCCTCCTGTAGCTCTCTAAATAGGAAAATTAGACTGTTTTCTGTAATGCATCAATATGGGACCAGTTACATGTCACTAGATTTGACAGTACAAAGAGTGGAGCAGTCAGAGACTTAGCTTTCCTTATAGTAAATAAAACTGCAGGCTCATAATGTACCCCATGGGAAGTGCTTTTGTTTGAAATTGTACTGGAGATGGTAATAATTTTAGTGTTGTATTATTCTCTGTGATGATCAATCAATAAATTGTCGCCAAGAGTTTCACTATGTAGAAAACCCGCACTCTCACAGTGGCTGCCAACAGTCTGCTGAACCTCCCACAGACCTCTCTAGGAAGAAACTTTGGACTGTTGTCTGTGTTGTATTAGTGTAGGACAGTTCCTATGTCACCGATTCAAAGTGGTAGGGAAAGGAGAGGAGTTGCCAGTTGTCAGCTCTCCATGGGATGTGTAAAAAGTGTTTAAATATAGTAAAAGTTTATAAAGAGACGTTTTGAGCAAAGTCTGGAGATCAAGTGCCAGCCCCTTAGGACTGCACCTCCTGATGGAGTTGATTGGGTTGACAGGTTTTGAAAATGGGCAGCTTCAATGTCCATCTTGCAAGACAACTACATGCAGGTACCTGTCATTGGTCCCTCTGTGATGATGATGATGATATATATTATATCAGTACAGTAATGCCTTTATTTGAATGTAATGCTTTAGCAAATCTCTAGCATTTTTAAATGGTGTTATTTTAATACAAGTTACATAATTTTAAAAATCTAAGATTTTTTCATGTGTTATTATTATTATCATTATTATTTATTTTGTTTTCTCTCTCTTATCTCTTCCACACACATTCAAGCCAATGTTGAATGGAGTGAAAACCTGAAACCGAGGCCTACAATTTTATTTCAAATGTTTACTTGAAGCTGCACAAACTCTTCTTTCCTATCAAAATGATACCCAAGTTCCTCTAGCTGTCCTCCAGTTCCAGCACCTGGTTTTCCAACTTGGACTTCCTTACATTTTATAGCACATTGCCTCTGAGCACAAGGAAATTCCATCCAGACTTCAGGACACCATGAGGAATGCCCATGATGGAACTTGCTTTGCTATTCTGGATTCATTTGGAAAGTTGTGGCAGTAAAACTACAACATTCTACTCTATTCATTATTAAAATAGATTTGGGTGCCATTTTGTTTAATCTATTTGGTGGTAATCCATACATGTGAGGTGTTGGTGCCACCTGGAAAGATACTAATTAGAAATAAAACCCATAAGTGTTGATTTGACTCCTTTTGTACAATGCTTTCATATGGCTCACTCAGATTTTCGAGCTCCAAATCAAAACAACTTTAAGAAGAGGTCTCCTACACTACCTCATTGTTAATTAACCCTTTCCCAGTGCTTCCACCCCCTAAAATATTCTAAGCTGTCATCATGTTCTATTTGGCGATAATTTGGATGATAAAACAAAATGTGGGAATGGCAGAGAATTTCAACAATGTCTTATCTAATCTTTGTTAATTTAGAAATATTCACATTAACTGAATCGGTGAGCCAACAGAGACTCTCTCCAGCTTCCAACCTTCGCACTCCAGGTTCGTTGCCATAAACGAGAGAATACCACTTTTCACATTCCCCATAACGGGTTTCATGTTTGAGAATCCCTGGAAATGAGGGAAGCCCCCCACCCACCCACCTCGTGAAAAATGAAAGTGTTTAATGTAAAACGCAGGCAACTAAACCACTTCCCTTAAGACTGCCCTAATCTCGTACTTGCAAACCACACTCGTTAAAATCTAAAACTCTACACATTCCTGCCATCCACGCAGTATATTTACTCCCGATGTCACGCAAGATCGAGAACGCTGCCGCGCCCGTCTGCAGCAGCAGCAGCCCGCTGGAGCTCTGGCCAGGCAGGCGCAGGTGGGCGGAGGCGGTGGCGGCGGCGGCAGCGGCGCGAGTCTCCCCGCCCACCGCCGCTCTGTACCACCGCAGTCTTCTCCACAGCCTTCACCACCAACGCGTGGGAGACCGGGTTCCAGTGTCTAGTGCAGGGATTCTCAACCCATTTCCTTATGAATCCCATACATATTGCTCTTCTTCAGTTTCTTGGTGACATCATCACTGAACTAAATCGTAATGCATCCACTAATCCCCATCAGTTTTAGTTTTGTGTAAATTTATGACTCCCTATGGTTTCACTGACTACTTCCAGAGACATACTAAATTAGTGCTAGTTAGTAGACTAGTTGGCCAACTTAAGCTTTGGTAGGGTCACGTGCTACTGAACTGGCGCCCTCCAACTCTGCTTGTTTCTCCACTGTCATGCACTGCACCTGCCCGCCCATGTATCAATGTACCTCACCTCGATGTATGTGTAAATACGTTTCAAATACGGTGCGCTATAATCCCGGTACCTGCCTGACATGGACTAGTTCACCTTTGAATTAATAGCCACTAAACCTATCATGCATCGACATACATGGCACGAGCGTCGGTATATTTTGCTGGCGAGAATATGACCTGCCACTCAACGTCACACAAGCGCTCTTCAAGCGACATGTAATGTTTATACCTACGTCGCGCCTGTGCTACTGCATGGTACATAAGCAAGGTGACTGAGAACACAGAACACCTTAGCTGTTCACATAACCAAGTGACACTGGTAAGCGGAGACTGCAACCTGCTGCCTTCATCACTTTTTAACCTTCCACACTTCTAAACTCCTTCAAGAGGACAGGAAGCCTTTTCCATGTCTAATGATATGCTAAATTCGGCCGAAGGGCCAAGATTGACCGTGTGAATACTTTCTCTTGCCGATTTCACTTCCATTGAAGTTTAACTCTCCATTTGTGTGATAATGATATTTGTCCCCATTATACGTACTCGATACCAGTCAGACTTTTTTGTATGTTTTCACTACCGGTGCGCTCCAGTCTGGTCTTCCTTAGCGGGAATTCCTCCGATATTTATGACGTCAATAACCATTATCGAGCACGGTTTCCAATTATGTTTAATTCTTAGTGAAACCGTAATATAATTAAAATTGCGGTTTAAACAGTATACATCAGCCCCATTTGTAGTAGTCTCCTAGGCTTGTGTCGAAATTCCACAATTTCCTATCATTAAATGCATCACCCAAGCATAACAAAACACAAATATCTTAAAAGTGTCGCGAAAAGAACAATAAATAAGGAAGTGACAACGACCTGGGAGACTGAAAACTAATCCGATGGAAGGCCTACAACGGCCTGAACAATAACCTCCAGACATGGAAACTACCAGAGCGGCGTGGTCGGTAGCGGGAAGCGCGGGAATGGAGGGTGAGTGAGGAGGGAGAGAGGAGGGAGGGACAGAGGTGAGGTTGCGTCACTAGAGCCTCGGGAGAGAACCGTTGACAAGACCCTACTCTCGACCGGACAAATACGGAGATTAACAATTGCATTTATTCCACAGGATGGCGTACTTAGACAACGGATGTTTACAAAAAATTAAAAACACAATATACTGGAAGCTTAACGATAAAATTGTGAAGACTATGACTAAGCTTCCTGACAAAAGGTGCCGGCAAAACACAAGTGCAGAAGGAATGTCAGTAATACACCAACAGTGGCGAAGACGTGTGGTGTGCTTTCTTGTCTGCGAGTCAGGCCGGAAACTTAACCGCTGTATAGAATTCAGGACAGGGATTTGTGTCCGTCTATTCTCATACCTCAGAGCAAGAATTCATCTCTCTGTCAATGCTCTTTCTTCAATACAAAACAATAACTATTTTTCAGTATTTCAGCAAGTTTTTTTTCATCACCCTTATATTCTACCCATCTTAGCTTAGAAGGTCTTCTATATCCCAGCCTGCCATTTACAAATCTATATAAAGTTGTGTAGGTAAGCGAGTATCCTATACAAGAGCTAGGTTAACGACAATACAAAAATATGTGCAGTCATCCATAAGATGTTTTATATCAAAGATCAGCTCACACAGATATTCTCGGTCAGAGGACCCACTGTTAATGACACATCGCTGATAGTAAACAGATAAATTCCTTGGGCATCACAATGATGGCATGGACCGTTGGGCATCTAATAAATATACAGGACTCCACCAAATATGCTGAACAAGGTCTCACCAAACTATGTCACCAGAATACACACACACACACACACACACACACACATAATGATATACTACTGATAGGTATTCTTAAAACTCACATGGACTAAAGTCCATTGTAGATTGGTTCAACTATATCCCCAATGTACACAAAATGAAAGTTCTAGATTCATGTTGCAACATTTCAGTGATTTTACTTAAAAAAAAAAAACTTAGAAATAATTACCAATAAATTACTGTGGTATGTTATCAAATGTATATTTTTTCAAGCACATTACAAAGACCAATTTTTAATGAAAACCAAGACAAGCAGGATTTAGAAGCATACCTTCCACTATCTGCAACCCATGAATCAACTTATCAACAAAGCTAAAGAATACAATAATCCCTTGTTTATTAATCACCTATTGTAGATTATGAAAAGGTCTGATTTGGCCGAACCGGTAACAGACACATTTTTTAATATATATATAGTATCCCATTTTACTTCTTTTCATACATTATAAGCCCCCTTCCTCCATGGGTGTGCCTCATACCTACCAACGTCGCTTGATAAAGATAGCAGACACTCTGGCACCCATACCACACCACAGAGCACCCAGACTGGATACGCGGAAATGCTGTCCATCAACAAGCTCCTCTCATTCCACCTCCACTCAAGGGAGACACCAAAACCACATTCCAGTCTCTCCTCCCCCCCCACCGGCACCCTCTGCTCAGCAATTCCCGCCATACCGAGCCACTTATTAGACCTTTCCCTATACCAACCCTGTCCGTATCGGATGACACTTTACTTCTTACTCAGTCTACCGTCAGACTATTCTATTCATCTCGTTCCGTCAACTAGTTTTGAAGAAATCGACAATGTCCACGACGCTGGTCGTCTAAAAGTTGTATACCAATGACCGAAGACAACATCCGAAGTACCACAACTTCGTGTTAGTAATAAACAATAATAACTAAGAATTGGTTAAACACATTTTTTCTTACTAGTTACATCTCTGAGTAACAATTTTGGGTTTTAATAAATATAGGATTTAAATGTTTTGGTTTATTTCCTGTTGCATTACGGGAGTGCAGAACGCGCGACATAAGACCACCTGAACAGCCTAGATTCTGACGGGATGTAATGAAGTGAATGAACCAGGAAGACGGGAGGGGGAGTGGTGGGAAGAGCACAGCCGACGAGCCCTGACGAGACGGCGGCGGCAGTTGAGGAGCAGCAGCGGCAGTATATGGGTTATCACAATGAGCTATTTTACTTACAACCTCCGATACATCGGCGGTACCACCCACTTCCAGAACCTTTTCCGCCGTAAAATCATTTTGGCAAACTATTTTGTTTTCTCAACAAAAATGTATAGGATATTAGATTCTTCCTCGAAAGCTGCGATCTGCAAATCTACTGCAACAGTCGGAGGAAAAATTGCCCAATGTGATAACACCTTTCACGGGGTAGGGGAGTTGGAAGACCCAATGGACTAAGAGGATGCGAATCGCGTAGACAATGTTATGAAGGAAAAAATAAACCAGGCATAGTTGGGGAAAAATGAATTACAAGAACAGTAAGCTGAGAATTAGCATACAGTCTATATGGTCTAAACATTGACGGGGTTGGAAGAATACGGTAAACAATCTTCGGTGACAGGAATCACATATAAACGACAGCCAACCTTTCGAGAAAGTTAGGCTGTCATACAGAATAAGCATCCGTGAATTGACCACCCATGCGAGGAGGGAAGGGGGAGGGGAGGGGAGGAGTGGAGGTTGGCTAAACAGGGACACAGGCATCACGGTTCGCGGTATTCATGAAACAAATGAACATCGCTATCATCTCTCAACCGTCACGCTGACTCTGTCGGCAAAATGAATCTTCGTATCCAGCGGTCAGACAGCGTGAAAACAGTCTGTTTATTATTCCATTTTCGTAGACGAGCAATAAGTCTTTCGTGATGCAAAGGCAATATAAACACAATATCCGGTTCAAGAGTCGCATCACGTTTTTTTTTTTTACTTGAGGAACGTGAGTAGCTTACACCAGGAGGCTCTGAGCAGTTGAGGCCGATGCGCGTCGGGGACCGTTGGGATCAAGTAACACTCACTGCTAGGAATTGGAAGAGTGCGGGACTCGAACTCTCGACTAGGAGGGGAACTTCAAATAGTCCCGTTGCAGGATCATGTGTCAAGTGATTTTGTGCGATTCATCATGGCCTTGGATCACGTTTTGGATTCGTGATCGACAGCTATCACCCGGAAGAGAGCTCAGAGCTCATATATGACCGATCTATGGGTACTGCTATGACATTACTGCGATACTGATATTATTTCAGCCCTGGGCGGGATTCGAACCCGGACCACCATAATGGCGGCCGGGAACTCTAGCCAGTGTGTGTGTGTGTGTGTGTGTGTGTGTGAGAGAGAGAGAGAGAGAGAGAGAGAGAGAGAGAGAGAGAGAGAGAGAGAGAGAGAGAGAGAGAGAGAGAGAGAGAGTGTGTGTGCTGGGTACTAATCAGTCTATCGATACAACGAGGAGACTGATTCCGGCCTCCCATACTCATGAAGGCCGTTCTCAATAAAGGAGGCTCCCCCCCCCCGAAGAGAGGAAGAAGGCAGGATCGAAGAATCGCACACGCGAAAGCAGGCATACGCATATTGACAAATTGCAGATGTATATCAAACCGACAAGAGAATTCATAATAGCTTTAGGCAGTGTGCCAAGTGTTTGAAACGGTCTCAGGTTCCTTGTATGCAAAACAATAATATTAATATAAAAATAAAATAAATAAATAAATAAAATAAAATAAAACAATGCACACACCTGCGCTGTCATCCAACAAGAATAACACGATAATTCAGCGCACGTTCATTAGAAGAAAAAAAAAGTTCGACGTGCACAACGAATAAATCTTGTTTCATCGTAATTATAATGATCCCTTCCCTGTATAACCCACGATCCAATATGAGATCAACATGCCCCTACATCCATTTAAGCACCACCTCCACTTTTTTCTTATTCTTCCCAGAGCCAGACATGGAGGTGTGGAGGAGGAGAAGGAGGAGGAAGAGGAGGACAAGAAGGTGGACAAGAAGGAAAAGAAAAAGGAGGGGGAAAAGGAGAAGAAAAATGAGGAGGAAGAGGAAGAGAAGGGGAAGGGAGAGGAAGAGGACAAGATGGAAAAGAAGGAGGAGAAGAAAAATGAGGAGGAGGAGGAGAAGAAGAAGGAGAAGATGATGATGATGACGACGACGATGACGATGATATAGCGGGCAACCAGACAAGATTGCGCGCCACTTACCTACCTGGACACTAACATTGCGTACCTGAGTGAACTAAAACGGACCGCATGGCCTACACCAACCTTGGGCGGACCAAACCCGCCATGTGGACGGGGGTAAAAAAACCATTAGACGTTAGTGTTAACAACGTCTTAGCAGAACTGAACGGGCTACTTTTTGTCTAAGCGGTACCATCCTCTAGCTGGCCCCAATGGTACACAGTTATTGAATGCAATGCTATTTGAGGAAGCAAATACATACATACATACGTACATACATACATACATGAATATACAAATTGACACTGAGGGTTCCCCATCCAATAAAAGACCATTTGACCCCATGCCAGCCCACTTAGCTGCATAACATATATTAGGCAGAATAAAATCTGCAAGAGATTTAATATTGTGGTGATAGGGGGTTAAGATAAATAGTACTACTACTACAACTAATAATAACTGGAGTGATAAATATTATATTTCTCAATGAAAATAACATCAACATTAATAACAACGTGATAATAAAATATAAATAAATAATGATAATAATAATAGTAATATTAATAATTATAACAAAACAACTAACAGTATGACAACAATCTGGTATTTTGCTAAACAAAATCACACAAAGTCTGCCAATAGCAGGGGGTTAATAATAATACATATACCAAAGGCTTTTTCCCCTTTACAAAGGAGGTAGCCAAAAAACAAACCATTCCCACCCATTCCATCCCCAATACACTCTACTCCCCTTCACCCTTCCTTTTATTTTGGCACCTCCAGGTTGACGGGTCATCCCTGTATCTTGTCCACTGCCCTGGGTCAGAAGCAGTGTCGCAAGACACAGCATATCCACAGCAAGGCCGCTTCATTAAATCGGCGACCCCTCCTCTCCGTCCCCTCATACAGAAAAGGAGAAGACGGGGAGAAATCCCTTCGGGCTGCGTCAAAGTTTTCTCACACATACTACCTCGCCCCCCATCCCCCCATCCAACAACAAAAACTAACAGTATGACAACAATCTGGTATTTTGCCAAACGAAATCCTACAAAGTTTGCCAATAGCTGGAGGTCTGGCCCAACCTGTTTATGCAACCGTTTCCAATTGTTTTCGATCTGGGAAGCACCGCAGAGATAACCACATCAACAAAAACGACCTTTCTTATCATTATCATATCTAATCTCTGGATTTAACGACCCAAACAGCACTGCCCGTTCAACCCACATGCACAAACACATGAGTATCCAAGCCTTGAGCCCTTCCGTGCCGGACAGTTCCTTCCCCTCCCATTGGCTGCCGCCAGGTGATTTTATTCATAACATGGCAGCTATTCTTTGCAAACGATTACAAAGGAGGAGCATGCCTCCTTAAAAAGGAGGAATGTAAAAGTAATCATCACCTTTTAGCATTTCTTTTTCAATTGGAAACTAGTCTCCATTCATTAAATGAATTGCGTGAAAAAAATCGCAAGTATAGTCTCTTAGCTTGGATGACCAGTACCATTACTGGTAACTGTACCCTGAGAGGTTAGGACTTAAGCCTAAAGAGGCTACAAGTCATACTGAGCAGTTTAATGGTATATCTACAAAAATATTTACAAATACACATATTTACACAAATCTTATTTTCCAATACTTATCATTTTGGTTCAATGCAATGCATCGAGTATCTCAACTAGATCTATTTCACCGATTCATGTAACTTTCTAGTGGTTTTGATGTTTTTGTAAGGGAGGTAGAAAAATTTAGGCCTAAGGGGCACGTACACACACACACACAAACATGCACAAAAAAACACACACACATAATAAACGAATCTAAGGCACGTATCCTACAACTAGATAAGTGCGAGCGCGCACGCACACACACACACACACACACACACACACACACACACACACACACACAAGAAGAACCGCTGGCGTACAGAAGCAGTATGTGGGAGTGATGTACAATTGCGAGATCATTGTTACCAACCCTTAAATGCTGACACACTTAACATTTTCTTTTTGTTAACGGCAGACAATTTCATTCAAACTGAAAAAAGGGGAATGCATCACAAGGGCAGGGGACAGCCAACTTGGCGTCACATTTCGTGATACTAGAGACCAAATCGATTTTAGTTTCACAGAACCCATCTACTCACCCCGTAATATTACACTCCTTTTTTAAAATCTTACCTTTACCACCCCTAAAACTCAATGCTAGAAGCGCTGGGTATAGTCGAGGAAACGAGACAGGCACTACGCAATCTCTCAAAGTCCAAAGCGCAAGGGAGCAGGCGTAGTTCGTGGTTCCCAGCAGTGCCAAAGCGGTGACGTCATGTCGCTCGGAGTAGACCAGACTCGGAGCAAACCACACTCAAGAAGAAGAGGCTTAGGCACGTCCGGGAAGTGTGTGTGCGCATGCGTAGGCACATTACGCCTTTTACAACGATGAGATTTACAGGACTCCTTTGGCTTGTCATTATTCATTTATTCAATTCTAGCTTACGCCAAACTATTTTTACGTATGGGGAAGAATACTTATCAAACTCATCTCATTTAAATATTTCGAAACGGATTAAGACTAGCGTGGCTGGTGCGTACTCAGAAAGATTAGGAGAGACAACGGAATGGAACAAAATATACAAAAATAATATACAGACAAAAGTATCTGTAAAAATGAAAATGACAAGTCTCAAAAGTAATTATCTGTATAACAAGGAAATGTATATTAAAAACGTATGGAAATACTTAAGATTTGTGCGTATAAAGGCGAACTGGGCTCTGCCGAGAAGCTTTGAGCATGTGATGTGAATCACATGCTTTTAGTCCAACAAGGAAGGCCTTTGAAGCTGAAACTGGCGAAAGCGAGGATAGGAAGACCTGAAGGTCAGTGGCAGGACTTTGTACAGTAGTAACGATGTACATGGTAAGAAAGTGGTCAATAAATGGAGGATATGTCGACACGAATCGAGGATGCATAATAACGTAGACGACAAAATGAATCGGTTGGGACTCAGCATTATAACTGAAGAACGTGTCTGTTTTTTTTTTTTTTTTTTTTTCCTTTCTTCAAGGGATGACCTCCTTGGGGACAATACCGCGCCGTAGAGATGAAGTTTGTGGTTCTAAAACGAGATATTGGGTCACATGAACAACACACCCCAGATCGCCTACATGAAGAATCGTCACCTGAAGAATTATCACCCAAGTACGCCGAATATCAACAGTGGAATAAAGATTAGGTTGGGTTAATGTTAGGTTGAATGAGGGTTATGCTTATTATCATCAACTTATATAACCGAAGAATTGTAAACCCAGGATGGCCCACATAAAGAATTGTCACCCTAGGACAGCCCACATGATGAATTGTCACCCTGTCGAAGTATAGGATGACGATTCTTCAAGCGGTTCGATATATCTAAGGAGCGCAGCAAAATGATTGGGTTAATCCTAAGAATGGCCAACTTTTATCATTTATTTATTTATTTTGAGTGGCAGGTCGATATAATGGGGCCTGCGATTTAACGCCAGGCAAAATTCCCACATACATACAAAGGCGTGAGAGAGGGAATATGATCTGACATCACAATACACACACACACACACATATGTAATAAAACCACTTGGAAAATAAAATGAAAGGTGACCGAACGTTTTCGTCTATTTAAGACGAAAACGTTCGGTCACCTTGTCATTTTATTTTCCAAGTGTTTTTTTTTTTTTACACATTTTGTGCATCACGTGTTTTTGTGACTTATTCGCATATATATATATATATATATATATATATATATATATATATATATATATATATATATATATGTATAACACTGAATGGGTCCCTGTGAACAGATATACATTTATCGCTAGCACGTAACAAGTGGCAGTGACTTGATACCGCAATCGGTTAAGTCACTGGGACTTATTACGTGCAAGCGAAGGTTAGAGTCCTCAGTTGTTCCACGTATCAATTTCTGAATATATGCCTCCTCGAGTTTCTAGATGTTGATGGCTTAGAATTAAAGTGAATTGTGGTTGACAAATGTGTGTGTGTGTATATATATATATATATATATATATATATATATTACAAGAGTAATGTGGCACATTGGTAAAATAAGACTTGTCTTCCACAATCGGAAAACAAAATTAGAAATAAATATATCCGTATATTTCGACCACTTTCTGTGATCTTCAGCAGGATCATAGAAAGTGGTCGAAATATAGACATATTTATTTCTAATGTTATTTTCAGATAGTGGGAGAAAAGTCATATATATATATATATATATATATATATATATATATATATATATATATATATATATATATATATATATAGCGTGAGAGAGAGAGAGAGAGAGAGAGAGAGAGAGAGAGAGAGAGAGACCTCTGAAACCCAGTCCGGACGTGGGGGCTGACGTCACAATACTCCGGCGCCGAGGCCCGGCCCCGGGACGACTGCACTCGACAAACAACGACGGCGGCGGCGTAGAGGCATCTACGCAGCAAACCACGTGTTTGCTTATACAACAAACATGCGCGCGCACCTAAAGGGTTGTTTGCTGTTGTAACACCACGACCTGCAAGGTTTACATAATGATCCAAGTGTGAGAGGCAGAATTCTAGAGAGGTTGCTAATACACTATATATAAATCACACACACACACGAATGTCCAAAGCTGTAGATACATGTAACAAAAATCGTGCCAATTTTATGTAAACACGGCCGCACACACTGCCAGTCTTAGAGCTATGAGCGAGTGAAGCTGGCAGACTAACAACGAAATAAATAGAAGGTAATATATACCGCCAAACGCAGCGCAGTGCTCAAGGTCGCCGCCAGAGAGGGCACACAGTTTCAAGGATGCTACGACCTACGGACACAAACACGCATGCGCAAAAAAATTTCAACGAGTTTGATGGTAAGACATACAAGTTTTTATGCTATGTGAGAGGGATTCCACTTCATGGGTAAACAATCTGATCTGACAATGATTAGACTATATCGATGTTGTCCACAATCAAATAAAAACGGATACACTCTCTCTTTCTCTCTCTCTATCTCACACACACACACTCTTACAAACGCGCGCGCGCGCCAGGGGTACTGGTGACGCCCAACATCCGCTCTTCTCTGAATGTAGTACTATTGGTGCAGGCCTACGCCATCATAACTGAAAATAAAACCACTAGTTCACTAAATATACAGTATTTTGCACACTCAAGCTCGGTAGGCATATGGTTGCACAGTGAAAGAATTATCTATACTGAAAACAATTACAATTTTGAAAATAAATTAGAGTTGAATCCTAGAGATAGAGATAGAGAGAGAGAGCATCTGGGTCCCCAGTGAAAGAGTATTCGGTACCGGAAACGATTATTATTCAATACCGAAAATAATAACAGATTTTAAAAATAATTAGAGTTGAATCCTAGAGAGAGAGAGAGAGAGAGAGAGAGAGAGAGAGAGAGAGAGAGAGAGAGAGAGAGAGAGAGAGAGAGAGAGAGAGAATATATTACATTCTTTGCTCACAACCCTTGCTCCTCCAAGAGGAGGTCGGTCCTGAATTCCAAATGCACGAATGCAGAGCTATTTCCCCCCAAAAAAAACTAATGAAAGATGCACACATGCATGCACACACACACACACACGTTGGAATGAGGGAATAATAATAAAGAAGATTCCTTCACCCCAAGCCACCCGCTTACAAGGAGAGATCAACATTCTACACAGCAGAACCATGAAGAGCAATTTTTCTCATTGTTTATTCATTATCACAGGTTGGGAAAGATTATAAAGGATTACAAAGGAAGTTCATACCCGACAGATCTCTTGGCACATAACTAGGGAATCCTTTAGCCGAAATTATCTGAACCGGAAGTGAACTGAAGTCTACATATAACCATGCTTAATTCGAAACCAGTACAAGTGGCGGGAATGCCCCTTAGTTTCTGAACGTCATACGAGGTGCCTCGGGTAGACTCGGGTATGAGATTAATTTCCATAAAGTGGAGTGGAGAATGATTGTGTATGGATGGTGCTGTGATGCGTGAGAGGGGGTGGGTGGGAGATGGGGGAGTATGTGTGAAAAATATTTTGACGCATCCCAAAGGGATTTCTCCCCGTCTTCTCTTCTTTATGCACGAGGGGACGAAGAGGTGGGTGGGGGGTCGCCGATTAAATGAAGCGGCATTGCTGTGGATGTGTTGTGTCTTGCGACACTGCTTCTGAGCCAGGGCAGTGAGCGAGATGCAGGGATGACCAGTCATCCAGGAGGAGCCAAGATAAGAGGGAGGTAGGGGGATGGACGGGAGTGGAGTATGTGGGGGAAAAACCTTTGGTATATGTATGTACATGCTTTACATATACATTAAAGATAATTATATATTTTGTCAAAGTTATACATATAACGTGAAGGTAGCTACATGCATACAAATTCTTGCAATGTTACACTCAAATATATTTTAAAGTTTAAATTCAGGATTTCATGAAATGTTTAGTACTTATACCATAGAAAAGTGATGAAAGTCACTGTTTACTAAATAATAGAACCTATACCAAATACTACAGGTATGAGAACCTAACGAAGAATGAGCCATCAACGGCATTACTATGAAACGAGAAATACGGTAAATCATAGTCTACAATGCGTTTTGAGTTCAAAACTAGTTCATGTGTTTTATGTATAAAAAACACGAAATTTAATCAGAGATAAATGGAAATTGAAAGTAGCAATGAGAATTATATTTGTAATGTTATAATCATGGTGCAGGTAGTCATATTCCATTTACATACTACTTTCACATGACGTTTTAAGAGTAGATTAAATATGTATGTTTCATTCGGGGTGTTTACAACAAACACCGCTTAAATGAGTGAGATATGGCAGAAATGGGAAACATATGTAGCAACGGAGAACACAATGACCAAATGGGTCAAATATACGAGAAGATGAAGAGGAGTCTACACACCGGTTTGACTGAACTGATGAAAAACTAACTGATGAAACTAACTGATGAAACTAATTCTTTAAAATACACATCTGTCCCATAAGAAAGGATGATTTTGTACTGCTCGAATGTCAACTGACAAGAAACACTGAGGGAAGAAACGAATTACACTGAAACAATACAACATTGGACGAAATCTGTTGAAAAAGTAGACCGGAAGGCATTCAAGAAAACAAGATAAAATCATATATAGGTCATCTTTCTTAACTTGTAAAATTGTCTATTTGGTTGTGAGGGTGGAGGGGGGGGGGTGTATGTTGGGGAATCAATAAAACAGCGTCATGCTGACTACATCGAACTCCAAACGGCGCCACTGCATAGGTCCGATTTTCTCGTGCTTAAGTCGACTGGTGACGTCACAGCCCGGGCAGTGGACGGGAAGCCGCACGTGAGTGTCGTTCCAGTTGCACATTCCGCCTCTACAGCAAACATGGCGGAGTGCGGCTTGTAACGACTATCCCCGGCCGGCTGGTTTCCGAGGTCACGGCCACCGCCTACTGTTCACGGGGCGTCACCCGGGTGACAGCATCGCCTCATCAGCACGCACAAGACCGCGTCCCTGAGTCATGTCACGCCCCCCAACTAACCTCACCCCCTCCTCCCACCCCCAACGAGAAGCTCATCCCTGCCCGTCCCATTGGATGCGCAGAGTCCCTCCACGGGAGACAGAAGAACATAAAATTGGGGGAGACTGCAATACACCATAAGGCCTACACTATATAGGCAGCTCCAAGTCTATTGACACCTATCATCCCTATCATTATCTCAACAACCATTTGTTTCAGCGCTCACTACGTGGTTACTAAGTATATGTCATTCGTTTACTGAACTTTAAAAAACTTTTCGCCAGCCCTGATGAACGTTTCCTTTCAACATATTTATTTATAAAATAATTTCCACTGACTATACTTATGAAAATTGTAGACAGATTTTATTGATAAACCAGTAAACATGACAAACCTAACTGGAAACCCAACAACAGAAAGCCTTTGCTAGTCCATCCAGTGGGATAGCCAACTTATTTTTTCCTACGCTAGTACAATTCAAATATCCATTGTGCCTAACGCCAAATATTTTTCATGTCGCTGAAAGAGGTGTGTGTGGGGGAGGGGCGAGGAAGAAACGTTTATCATCTCAAGTCAGGATCAACATCTACAAACTCAGGCTGTCCAGGAACCGCCTATGAGTGATCTTTCCTGGCAATATGGTAAAATTTCGACGAAAATATAGATGAGAAGATAAGGCCAGTCTGAGAACATCCTTGAAGTGGAGAGAGAAGGGGGGGGGGGTGGCAACTAAACCCCAACAGGCTGTGGCTGTGGTGGTTACAGCAATGATCCACAGAGCTCCCAAGGGAGATCACTGGCCGGGAAACTTGTGGGAGTTGCATTACGATTCAATTCAGTGTTGAAGCAGACTTTTTCGAGGCAGATTAACAGCAATCCATAAGCGCGGGATACGTGAGAAGGCAAGCCGACAACATCTGACGTAGGCATGCAGGACGAGTAAGGGAGAATTTCCTGATGCACTGCACAGAAGCTTGCGTCCTTCTGCACACTGAACAGCACTTGGCGCCTTGCTGTACACTCCCTTTGGTATGTAAGATGGGTTATGCGATATTCCACTTTGCGTAAACAGCCCCATCAGGCGGGACAGGTTGGCACGTCCATAGACAACATTTCTACGATACGAGACATGTGTCACACAAGTCACGGCAAGGCGAAAACTGCGCGGGGAGAGGGGAGAGTGGGGGGCGAGTCATATCACCCCCCACCCTTTCCCAAACCTTTCTTCCACTTGGGCATACTATACACCCTCCCCCCCTCCCAAAAAAAAGGGGGCATGTTCCGCATGCCGACGCCTATGTCATTCACGTGATGTTCTTTAACGTTTTAACTTTCAAAGACCTCACTGAAACGTCGATGTTGCTACGAACAGCTTGAGGAACATTTCAATGAACTACACATTGAAGCTCAAAAACTTAATCCCATGAACACGCTATCGTAGATAGGTTTACTGATCACGATCATCATAACAAAAGAGACAGAATAACATGCATTAGTACATCATAAACTGAAGTATAGCAGACTGCAGGGCATAACAAGAGACTGTTCAAAGAATCTTTAACTGCGAAGTCTTGCACTCGGAGGGAGGGAGGAAGAGAGAGAGAGAGAGAGAGAGAGAGAGAGAGAGAGAGAGAGAGAGAGAGAGAGAGAGAGCGAGGAACACATGCATGTATGCAAGCAAACAAGTCAAGCAGAGAGGTTCACTTGACAGGACTCTCTTAGCCTTGGGGGCGGGGCTTGTGGCTACAGACGCGGCCCAGAAGGGAGGGAAGGAGGGAAGGAGGGAGGGAGGAAGAGTGGAAGAGAGGAGGAAGGATGAACTCCAGGCCTATGCTACTCTTCCCTCCCTCTCCCTTCCACTATTGGTGTTAAAATACTGGGGGGAAACATGCACAATGTTCTTACCCGTTACATGCACAGAAGGAACTCCGTAACCTACAAAATGAAATGCACCAGCCACGTACCTGTAAAGAAGAAGTAAAAGTTTAATCATCACGTTGGACAAAGTCAATGTAACATAAACTTAAAAACTCACTGTACAACATCAAGTGACCACCCTTTCCCTCTCATAGCATTAAAAGATTTTAATTTTGACGTTTGTACTATTGCCACTCCAGATCAGAATAGCAACAATAAAAACAACAAATCGTTACGCGTCAGTTTAAACTTAATATATAAAGACTGCCGCGCAACTGAAGAAGCAAATCAAAGTTAGGATCTTCAAAGGGGGGAGGGAAGAGGCTGTCTGTCGTGACAGCTATTGGGGGATAAGGGGCAGGTTGGGGTCCAAAAACGGAGAAATTGCCCTCCAAGAATAATATGGGGCGAGAAAGGAAGGGGAGGAGGAGAAAGAGGAGGTGGAGGAGGAGGAGGAGGAGGAGAAAGAGGAGGAGGAGGAGGAGTAAAGTAGGGAAGAGGAGGAAAGGAGGAGGGGTAGGGTAGGAAGAGAAGGAAAATGCGTTCACGGGCAAATGAAAGGCAGAGGGAACTTTCGGTCCATAACGAGGTCGGATGCAAGAAAAACATTAGGAAATAAACACCCACACTTGGGCAAAGAAATAATACAAACAGGAAGAAAATACAGCATTTACAGACTAGAATAAGCTTTAGTTCAAAGTATTACAGACTGACCTCTGGAGATTCGTAAAAAAAAAAAAAAAAAAAAAAAAAAAATCCCACAAGTGATATGGCAATACCTCACCTGCAATGGTAGCACGTTTACACGTATTATTTACTTATTGTTCTGCCGGACAAAACGCTCACCATCTCACCTAATCTAACTGGAAGTGTTGAGCAATTGTCCTTTTCACTCTTCAGCTCAGCAACTGGTAAAGTGAATTGTCCTTTTCAAACACTCACCATCTCACCTAACCTAATTTACTGACTTTGTCAGCTCAGCCACCGGCATTATGAACCGCCCACCCTCACTCGAAGAATAGTGATCTACCTCACTGTCCGCTCAAGTCAAACGGTGTTGCTGTTATCAAGATGGACGTGCAATTACGCGTTCCCATTTTGTTTAACGATTAAATTATGAATTACTTTCATAAATTGTCAGATTTTCTTATCGAACTGCTTCTGGGTGTCCATAAGGTTTTACAATACAATAACAAAGTTTCACAACACAAAAATTTACAATAACAAAAAAACACCATTGTTATGTTTATGTATCGTTAAATAAAACATGATCCGAAAGTATATAACAGAACGAATGTGTGTGTGTGTGTGTGTGTCTGTGTATGTGTGAAATTGCCAATGGTCTTGGATCACGTGTTGGAATCGTGAACGACAGCTATTTCCCTCCCGGAAGGGAGCTCAGAGCTCATACATGATCTATGGTTAATGCCATGACCTTACACCCCCAACTTCCCGCCCACCAGAGTTGGAATAACGGCTCGCAGCACAGCGATACTGAAATTATTTCAGCCCTAGGCAGGATTCGAACCCGGGCCGACGTAGTGGCGGCCGCGATCGCTACCACCGCGCCATCGAGTCGTGTGTTTGTGTGTGTGTGTGTGTTTCATCTTTTCACCTTGGTCTTTGGATCACGTGTTGAATTCGTGATCGACGGCTATTTCCCTCTCGGAAGAGAGCTCAGAGCTCGTATGACCGATCTATGGGTAATGCTATGATACTGAATGCGATACTGAAATAATTTCAGCCCTGGGCAGGATTCGAACCAGGTACCGCCAGCACCGCCGTACTGACAGTCTGGGACTTTACCAACCGCGCCACCGAGTGTAGTGTGCGTGTGTAGTGGGCATTTAAAGAACACGGGAGATGAAAAAAATTGGTGGGAAACAAAGAGTGTGGGGCAAGCGGAGCGATCAAAGATACACAAAAACTCGTGAAAATCAAGAGGGACGAGAGGCAAGGGAACAGAGAGGGTGAAGGAGGGGGAGGCGAGTGGCGGATGAGAGGGGAAAGAAGGGGTCAGAAGTGGAAGAGATGAGGACGAAGGAGTGAGGGGAAAAGGGGTTTGAAGGATTGGAGAGGGGAAAGGAGGTCTGAAGGGCGGGAGAGAGGGGAAAGGGGTTCCAAGGGTGGGAGAGGGGAAAAGGGGTTTGAAGCATGGTACAGAGGGGAAAAGGGGTTTGAAGCGTGGGAGAGAGGGGAAAGGGGTTTGTAGGTTGGGTGACAGGGGAAAGGATGTTTGAAGCTTGGGGGAGAGGGGAAGGAGTGAAGGGTGGGGGAGGTGGGTGAGAGAGAGAGAGAGAGAGAGAGAGAGAGAGAGAGAGGGAGAGAGAGAGAGAGAGAGAGAGAAAGAGAAAGAGAAAGAGAGAAAGAGAGAGAGAGAGGAGTGAAGAGCGGGAGACTGGAGAAAGTAAGGATAGGCCAGGAAAGCCTATGGGAGGAGGGTAGTTGGATAAGGTGAGGGTTATGAGGTGGAAAAAAATCCTAGTCAAGGGTTGTGTGAGGAAGAAGCGGATGTAGGACAGTTGCTCAGAGGACAATTAACCCAACTGAAATAAAACGTGTTGAGGATTTGTCCGCCTTTTCACCCTTCCGTTGAAAATTTGTCCAGTGAGCAACTGCCCGTTGAGCAGTAGTCCGTTCATTACTTGTCCGTTGAACAATTGCCCAGTGAGTAACTGTCCGTTGATAATTTGTCCAATGGGAATTGTCCGTTGAGCAACTGTCCGCTCATGATTTGTCCGTTGAACAATTGCCCAGTGAGTTACTGTTCGTTGATCATTTGTCCAATGGGAATTGTCCGTTGAGCATTTGTCCAGTGAGCAACTGTCCGTTCATGATTTGTCCGTTGAACAATTACTCGGTGAATAATTGTCCAATGGGAATTGTCCGTTGAGCATTTGTCCAGTGGGCAACAGTCTGCAGAGCAATTGTCCAGTTAGCAACTGTCCGAAACTCGCAAGAAGTTATGTAACTGGTGAAGAAACCAACGCCTAGTCATAAAACGTGATGCAAGAGGTGAACAAGTGAATGGAAGGACTGGATGGGGATGATGGAAGAGAGAGAGAGAGAGAGAGAGAGAGAGAGAGAGAGAGAGAGAGAGAGAGAGAGAGAGAGAGAGAGAGAGAGAGAGAGAGAGAGAGAGAGAGAGAGAGAGAGAGAGAGAGAGAGGATCGAAGGGAAGCAATAGCTGATACCGATAAAGAGGCAGGTAGGTGGATTTGTGCTTGATGGCGATAGGTCAATGAGAACACAATGGTGCTCCCAAAGAAAGAGCCTGAGGAAAGGGAGAAGGAGGGGAGGAGGTCATGAGATATGGAACAATTAAGTGTTGCAATGCGGGAATGCGATGATTGATAAGGGAATGAAGAAGGGGTATAACGGCAGAGGCAAGAGCGAGAGAAAGAGAGATAGGCAAACACAGACGGAGAGAGAGAGAATCTGTATGATGATGTGAAGAATGAGATGTCTCATTCGAATCACGAGAGGCAAAGAAGTTGAAGGAGATGACTAGGATGGAGGAGAGAAGGGGACAGAGGTGAGGAGAGGGTTGGTATGCTGATGAGAAGGGGCTTACAAAGAGGTCTTCGAGATCCTTCGAGCCAAAAGGGATTAGTTCAAGTGCCCCTAACGATGAAGAATGCAGAAATCTCACAGCTCGCAACCCCTTCCTTGGTGCACTATACAAGATACCCTGAGGGTCAACGTCACGCTTGTTGCAGGATCAATGAGTGAACCCATGAAACACTAAAATTTAATGTGAGGTTTACAGTTTTTTATGGTGTGTGTATGCAAGGGACAGGAAGTGTGTACGTGGGCGTGCGCGCGCGTTTTCAAGCTTATCTAACTGCAGTGGATATGTAATATATATGTAAGAGTAACCACTGGGAAAGAGAAACTATACGATGCAGAGCGCTTTCGTATATTACATCCAGTACTCTTGCACTGGATGTAATATACGAAAGCGCTCTGCTTAGATTGGTTTTTCTTTCCCAGTGGTTACTTTTGCATAATTGAACACGAGTTACCAGTGTTTCTTATTAGCATGTAACATGTAATATATATATATATATATATATATATATATATATTATATATATATATATATATCACTTCAGTGTACGCCTCACAGTAACAACACTAGTCCAACATGTCTTCCCAGAGAGATTTATGGGTGGGCAAGCTGCCAGCCATTTTGGGACCGAAGACTTCCAGTTTAAGAAAGTTGACGCTAACACTAAACAGGATTACGTCTTCACACTGACGACACTCACACAGACACTTCTAAGTGACGAAGTGAATAGACTTAGTAACCATGTAGTAAGTGCTGAAAGTATTGATTGTTTAAAGATAAGGTTAAATAACTTTATGGATGGGGATGATAGGTGGTAATGGACATGGAACTGTCTAGTGTAGGCCTTATGGTCTCTTCCAGTCTCCTTTATTTGTTCTAAAGCAACGGTGCGTACATATCCTACACATCTTCATGTCATACCGTTCAGTCCTAATTTTGGTGAAGACCGGACGAACCTATTCAGCTGAGAGGAACCTTTATGATCTATTTCTACATACCCTGAAGCGTTTACCAGCCTAACACAGTAGTAGTCTGTATTTATATATAACTGTACGTTGTTCAGACATGTCCATCATTAAAATATAAATAGAACTTATTACCAGAAAAAAGTGAAACATAATAAGCCGAGCACCACGAGTACTTGGATTTGCTATTGCAGCTATTTGTACAACTCGGGGGGTGGGGGGGGGAATTATTAACAGGTGCAGTAGTGTGATCGACTGAAAACTGGCTTGTGATCGATCAGTCGATCACGATTGACTGTTTGACCCCTGCTTTAGACCTAAAAAGATTCAGGATGACCGGTCCACACATGCGCGCGCGCACACACACACTATATGTATATATATATATATATATATATATATATATATATATATATAAATATATATATATATATATATATATATATATATATATATATATATATATATGTGTGTGTGTGTGTGCAGAAAACCACCAAGGAAAAATAAAAATAAAAACTGATGACCAAGCGCTTGGTCATCAGTTTTTATTTTTATTTTTCCTTTGTGGTTTTTCCGCATATTTAGAATCACGAGTTTATGTAATTTCTCATGCATATATATATACATATATATATATATATATATATAGACAAGAGTTGTCCGTGAAGCCATCGATTGAACAGTGGGTAAAAGATGATGAACAGCCTACGATAGGAGGCGCATAACTGCGGCCGACATAGTCAACCATTACCTTATGCGTTTAGACTGTTGGGTCAGGCAATACCAGTCACTGCTGGGAATCAAAGAGGAGTGCGGGATTTGAACCCACAACTACGCTTCCGATGACCCTACTAGCGCACATCGATGAGTCATTAAAGGATTACAAAGGAGGCGCATGTCGACAGGAGACCTTTTGGTCCATAACTAGGTCGGATAAAAAATATATAATAATGGTAAATAAATAAAAATTATAACATTAATAATAATAAAAAAATAATAATAAACAAACAGGTAAATAGTAAATAATAAATTGAAACAATAAATGAAAATCAAGCAAATAATAAACAGACAAATAATGACAAACAAATAAACAAATAATATAAAATAAATAGCAGGTATTACAGCATCTTGCTTAGGTGTTTATCGGAAAGGAGGGCAAACACATTAGCGCTCGCAAAAACAGACAAGTTCCTTCGATTTGGTCTCCAATCTCTCGGTATTCCGGATTTCATACATTGTGCGCCCAGGTTTCGAGTTTCGAGAACACAGGAATTCAACATTTTCATCGCCCATGTCCTCGGAAGCGACTCGTGTGTGTTTATCGTGTATACGCTCTATTAACAATGTTGCTTTTTAATAGCTATCTTTGTTTACGATCAATCGGCGAGAGTACACAAATAAACAATACATATATACATAATAAATACATAAATAACAAACATAAACCCATAACAAATGCAAAATAATAAATATATAAATAACAAACACATAGATAAATAAAAAACAAATAAACGACTCTACTCTCCGAGTGCAGGTACACAGCACGACCAACTCGAATAACCATGTCGGTCGAAAGCCAATCACAAGAATAATAATCTCCACTCACTCGCCTCTCTCCCGCCTCGCTGACTTCAAGAATGCATAAAGGGGTCGTCACACTAGGCAATTTTTCCTCCCACACCTTACCTCCAACCTCCATTTGAATACCTAGACGTCTCTAAGAACATTCCAACATAATGTCTGATATTTGTTTAAGCTTACAATATATTAGTCATTTAACTGATATATAGAAAGGAAAGTTAAATTGATATTTGCAGATTTGAAAAATTAAAATATTGTAACCGAAGTCGTCAAACGAACTCTAAACTGTCGGCGCTGGTGAAGCCCGTGGAAGCCCAGTGTGATAGCCTTTTGAGGCAGCCAGGCAGCCGGCCAGCCAGGCAGCGCCGGAGGGAGGTAGGCCACTGGCACCAGCAGGTCAGGGAACAATACGCGACGACGCGGCGCCGGCGCCACAAAGCCGTTTCTGGGACACGTGGCGATTACTAACAACAACTTAGCCAAATTGACTGAGTGGGATCCCAGTCAACTCAGACGGAAGGACTTTGACCATTTGATGAAGAAGAAAAAAAATCTTCCACATGCACTTACACACACACACACACACACACACACACACACATAAAAATGCTAAATAAAGCGTCAATACATCTTCCACGCTCACACGCACGCGCGCGCGCCCCCGTTTCAATTCCTTGTGTGTGGGAAGGGGCACTGACCTCTGTATGGGACACGTGCGCATTACGAAGTGAAAGGCGCAATGTAGGCTAGACCAAGGGGGTTGTAGGCAAACTTCATACACATCCTATTGGATCTTGTGAATTTGATAAATACACAAATATACCACAAGTAGGTTACAAAGGATTACAAAGGCGGAGTATGCCGACAGGAGACCTTTTGGTCCATAACTAGGTCGGATGCGAAAAAATATAATGATAAACAAATAAATAAAAATAATAATATAAATAATAAACCAACAGGTAAATAGTAAATAATAATCAATTGACAAATAACTAACAATAAAAGAAAATCTAGCAAATGATAAATAGACAATAACAAACAAACATTATAAGATAAATGACAGTCATTACAGCATCTTGCTTAGGTTTACATCTGGATGGGTTATATACAGACGAATATACAATACTTTATCGTTTCTATTACACTTACGTAAATAAAATTCACTGACATCTATAGCTCAGAAAAAATACATACAATAGGCCACTTGACGGAACATTTGGGAGGTCGGTTACATGCAGATGGTTAATAGGTTACAAAAGAGCTTACACCACGAGACTCTTAGCTGTGATTAAACCCACCTCTGGAGTGCGTGTGTAGTTGTGGCAGCTTAGACGAAGTTCAATGATAAAGCAGAGGAACACAAAGAGACCCTTTGGTCCATGCACAAGAAAACTACAATTAACTCTGATCTCAGTGCTCCATTTTGTATGTTATGATCTTTGTTTATAGAAATGAAAAAAAAAATTCTTGTATACAGCTCTAACCAACGAAACATCGTACTATAACAGGCTCCGTCCAATTGGTGTTCCAATTGATAGACTTGTCAGTAACCATCAATTGTATAACATATAGATAATACTTTGTTTGCCATTGCTGTTGCACTTACAGAATTAAAACTCATTGTGATGCACAGTTGAGAATGGAGGATATAACACTGGCACGCACATATGCAAGCAAACACGCACTAAAAAAAAAAAAAAAAAAAAAAAAAAAAAAATAATAATAATAATAATAATAATAATAATAATAATGATAAAAATAAATATTTCCAAGGAAACCTGTGGGAGGTCCTAGGAACCGTTACTGGTTGTAGTGAGGCTGCGGGTTGCCAGTGATACTCGAGGCGACAGTTATTACACACTAACGTGCCCTAGCGAAAATATATTCATGTTAATAATGCAACACGCAATATTCCATGTGGAAGCGAAACGTATTAAAAACATATACAAAAATAACTACACGTCAGCCATGACAATGCGATATACCAATGGTCTTGGAACGAACAAGATGATTATACCTTTTCCACCACATTCTTAAGAGGTTGTACCATATCATCTGCCACTCCACCATAGTAACAGACAATTACAACCCGTATACCATCTTCACAGAAGACCGTTAGTTGCTCCTTCAAGGACGACCTAGGTCATTGTCCCCCTGTCCTTGTTACCATCCCACTCAGAGGGAATCATTGTCCCCTCCCACTCCCTGTGTCCAGGAGTCCCAGCACCCCCACCCTGTTGCTAACCACTTGTCTACAGCCACCTACACGAGATGAGGAGATGCAATTCAACTCAGACGCGACGTTTCAAGGACCGAGGGACGAGTTGTCCTGGAGAACACGCGAGATGCAATGACGCGAGTCGTGTGATAGGTCAGGAAATCCACGGAGTGAGGAGACCACACCGCCAGCCATTGCATGACTGCATGCTTGTGTTGATGTTTAAGTCCACACACACACACAAACTCCCCTACCACGTCACGCTACAAGGCACAACAACAAATTCGTTCCCCACCAGAGCGCCGAGGGCTGACCGTTACAAGAGCCGTGCTCCAGAGTACACATCATCAATTCAATCTAATCTAGTCCTAGAATTAACACACACTGTATAGCATCAATGTATCACTGTTAAGTCAATAAACCGACAATTACTACCATTAATATAATCATTATTATTACTTTTACACACATACAAGCAGTGGTAGAGTTCCCGACCACCATTACGGCGGTCCGGGTTCGAATCCCGCCCATGGGTGAAATAATTTCAGTATCGCTGCGCTGCGAGTCGTTACTTCAACTCTCGTGGGGGGGGGAGCTGTGTGTGTGTAAGGTCACAGCAGTACCCATAGATCCGTCATATATGAGCTCTCTTCCGGGAGGGAAATAGCTGTCGATCACAAGTCCAACATGCGATCCAAGACCATGGTGAATCACACACACAAACAGTCCAATGTTTATTCGAAATGAGAACTAGGGGAGGGTCTGCGGAACGTTGCCAGCCACCGTGGTGCTGCGGGTTTCCAGTCCGTGAAACTCAAGGCTACTGCATAGTCTTTACATATATAGCTTTGGGCTTTCACCGCTTTTTTGTACATTGCACACACTGCTCATCTCACTCGTACGAGGTCAGTAGCGAACAATTCTCAGGTGATAAGCTTACGCCATGAGGCGCTGAGTAGCTGCGGTCGAAGCCGCCGGAGAGAAGTGCGGGATTCGAAACCATAACTGTGCGAATACGAAACCAGCATGCTTCCGATTATGCCACCAGCATACAATCTTTAAGGTGGCACTTTCATTTATATGCAAGTGTACATTTAGTGCAAGATAAACACCTAAGCAAGATACTGCAATGACTAATTTATTTTATATTATTTATTTGTTGTTTTGTGGGTAAAAGTAAGGTGATGAGATGTACAAGGGGTGAAAGTGGCAGTAGACTGGAAGTTGAGCATTAAGGGAGAGCGACTGGACGAAGTGGATAGATAGTTTTAGATACTTGAGGTTTGCAAATGTGGGCAGGAAAAGGTGGAGTGAAAGTGGGAGGTAGAATGTGAATTGATGAGAAGCGAGGTAAATGCCTCCTTGGTGGATTAAAAAGTGTAATGAGTGGAATTAGACATTTGGAAATGGATGCTAAGAGGAGACTGTTATGAAGGAGTGATTGTGCCAACAGCACTGTATGGGGCAGAAAACATGGAACATAAGAGAAGAGGAGGAGAAGGAGTTTGAATGTGTTTTTGAGATGAGGGGTGTTTGAGAAGTATGATGGGGGTTATTACTAGGCTAGATAGAGTGAGAAATGAGGTGGTGAGGAGAACGGGGGTGGAAAGGGAGCTGGGAGATAGGGTTGATAGAAAGAATATTAGGATGGTTTGGGCACATGGAAAGAATGAGTGAAGAAAGACTAGTAAAAGGAGGTATGGAAGGCAGATTGTGGATGAGGAAGTGAACATGAGGGGGCGTCCTAGGAATGAGGTGGATGGATGGGGGTGACGGGGGTTTTTTGGGGAAGAGGGATATGTCTGTTGAGGAAGGACGGGAGAGGACAGAAGACAGGGGGTGAATGGACAATGGTCATATATGAATGATGTTGTAATCCATGAGGTGGAATGGATGGGGTGAGGGAGTATGTGTGAGAAAATTTTGATGCAGCCTGAATGGATTTCTCCCCGTCTTCTCATTTTATGCCAATGGGGGGGACGGAGAGGGGGGGGGGGGGTCGACCGATTTAATGAAGCCGGCCTTGCTCTGGATGTGCTGTGTGTTGCGACACTGCTTCTGACCCAGGGCAGTGGACAAGGTGCTAGGGATGACCCGTCATTCAGGTGGTGCTGAGATGAGAGGGGAGGGTGGAGGGGTGTGGAGTGTATTCAGGGATGGAATGGTTGGAATGATTTTATGCCTTTTTCTTTTTGGGTAACCCCCCTTGTAAGGGTGGTGAAAAGCCTTGGTATATGTATGTATGTACTATATGTATGTATGTTTGTTTTGTTATTATTTGTCTGTTTATTATTTGCTTGATTCTCATTATTAGTTATGTCAATTTATTACTATTTACCTGTTTGTTTATTATTTAACTATACCTATGCATTTATCATTATCTATATTATCATCATTATTATATCTTTTCGCATCCTACCTAGTTACGGCCCAAAAGGTCTCCTGTCGGCATGCTCCGCCTTTGTAAAAACTTTGTAATCCTTTGAGACGGCGGAGATATTAACAAACAGAACCACATGTTCTATACATTACTAATGTGTTGTGCAGCAGATAAATACACACGAGAAAAAAGGAATTATATTAAAAGTACATATAACAATAATGAATAACGAATAATTCACTATAATTAAACTAGTCAGGGAACTTGGGTAGACTTACGATGAATAAATAATAGATATATGACAATAATAAATGAGAGATAATACACGACAATTATACTAGCAAAGGATCTTGTGAAGTCTTGTGTCAGGTTGCACGAGGAATATCACTACCTGTGGTCAGGGCAGATCACTGGAAATTAATTAGTTCCCTGGAGGGCAAGCAACAAACGATCGTCCATCTCTGTAGTGCCTTCACGTTTAATATAGCGAGAAACTCGAGCACAATCACAATCCAAATGGTGAACATCGTTCGGATCACATAAAGAATCAACTCTCACTCTAGACTTCGGGTCCTAGGGTGACAATTCTTCATGTGGGCCATCCTGGGTTTACGATTCTTTGGTTGACAATAAACATAACCCTAATTCAACCTAACCTAATCATTATTCCACTGTTGATATTTGGCGTTCTGGGGTGACAATTCTTCACGTGGAATCTCATGAGGTGACAATTCTTCATGTGACACCATCGTTTCACTTCATGTTGGCTTAAGGGAAGAAATCAAATGGGTCGACAGCGAGACAGAACGAGTCAGATTTCCTGTTTCTAATCTTCCCTTCTGCTCAGACTGTGGGACTATTTATGATTTACAAACTTACTATAATTTTCAGTGACACACACACACACAATTTTATATTATATTATATTATATATATATATATATTTATACGTGTCTCTATCTCCATCCAATTAGAAGAACTTTGAAAGATGATGGAGGAAGATGAGGAGGATAATTGGTAAAAGATAAGTTTCCTAGCAGGAACTGTAAAGAGTATACCGATGTCCTCTCATTCAATCAGGCATCAGGCATGTCCAATATCACCAACCCAATTGCCATTTGTTGTGCATCACCACTACCAGTATTGAACATAACGCGAACATAAAACGCAACAAATAAACTAAACGTAAATGTACAGATGTAGACCCTAACGGATATAGTCAGCGCAAGGAGAATTGGCCGATAAGGCGTGGCTAGGGAAATTTCCCGGTGGTGCCACATATGGGCATCCATGGCTGAGAAACGTGCGTTGTGGATGCAATGTTTTCTGAATGCAGTGTGAGGGGGCGGGGCCTGAGAGAATTAGATGTAGTGGCAACGTCGCTCTCGCATGCACATATGCCATATCTACACTTAAAGAAACGAAACCTTTGTATAGAAAACATTGCTTTGATTTTTATCTCAGTGGTGGTGGTGGTGACAAAAAAATTATAATATCATATGAGGCAACATTATAAAATTATAAAATAGAATTATATAATAAGATAGAACTATAAAATAATTATATGTGGAACCACAGGGGAACTCCCAGTGGTCCGCCCTCTAACGGCCAGATCTCAGTGCATAGCGGTTCTATAGCGAGAGAATGGGGTGGGGGTACGTGGGATGGGGGTGGGGATGGGGGTGGGATGTGGGGGGGGCTCTTTGCCTGCGTGCCTGTCTTCTGCCTAACACGGGGTGGGGCAGTTTCTTACCTCGGGGGTCGGTAGGGGTATAGGTTGAGGGTCCGCTTCTGGGGCATGCCAAAGGGAGGCCATATCCGTCCATACCCATGAAGCCACATACACATTTACTTAGTATTTCGCCACCAATATCCAAAAAAACTTTATCCTTGGGGGACAATAACGCACCGAAGAGGTGGTGAAAGAAAAATTCAGAGATTGGCAGAGCGGATGTGCGGTGAATGTCATCGATTGTCTTAAACTAAGACTTAACAAATGACGAAACTGCTCTCTGTTTAGTTACACAGGTTGCAACGAAACTAATTTTAGTTTTCAATACTATAGGAACTCAGTCACACAAATATGTCTAACTACAATCAAGACAGAAGCAGAGTTTGGTGATGAGGAGGAAAAGTTTGTGGAAAAAAAGAAGTGGACGAAGACGACGGAAATGAAAAAGAAAACGGAGGAGACGACGGAGAGTGAATTATTGTAGTCCACTCTGTACAGGATGCGTGTGGATGATGATGATGACGATCATGATGATGATGATGATGATAATGATGATGATGATGAATGGGTACAACCAGGAGGGCACTATCCCATACCCCCTCCTTTCCCTATAAGGCCAAAGAGTGTGTGTGTGGGGGGGGGTGCCCCCTTCCGGTAACTACATCTGAGCGAGCCCCTGGGCTCTTGTCAAAATCAAACCATAACTCACACTACAACAAAAGTTTTCTTCGTAACATAGGTCCCCGTTACTTCAGGGCAGAACAAGTCTTTCTCAAGGTATTCTATATCCATGGTAAATACAATGTATTCTGTATAGTCTTCCCACCCAATAAGTGTGAATATCACACCGCAGAACCTCTTTGGAATAATGACTGTGTCATCAACCACGGGTCTAATTATCAAAGCCTCTTTCAATGTATCGGAAACGTCTTCAACTTTTAATCAACCCTCTCATCGCAACATCTGAGGAATATGACGATATTGACGATACTGTGGGGATGAACGGAACGCAGAGGGAAATTCAGAGACATGGGAAAACGAAGGCAGAAACGTGCGCTGAATCACGTACGCGTGGACACTACAGGCGCTACAGACCAGACCTGTTGTCTCACGTATGCTCACACTTATGAATTGCTGTTGTTTATCCTCCCAGAGAAGACAACTTCAACACTGAATAAAATCACTAAGCACCCACTAACTAACTTCTGGCTCGTGGTCCTGATGGATTAAGTGTCCACCAAAAGGTCTATTGAACCACAAGTTGAGAACCACTAGACTAGAGTCGGACACTAGAGTCTAGAGAAGTGGCTGTTAGTTCCCGCGGCAAAAGTAGGACGGAATCGATAAATATGTAGACGATAAGGGTGGCTGTGGGTTATGTCCATGAAGAACGTGGAGAGCAATGGGAGTGTAATGGTGGAAGTCAAAATAGCGTAGCAGTTAAACTATCACCTATAACGAGTGGAAATATGATGCTAAATGTGTGTAGGTAAGTGGTGTTTGCACCATGGAAGTCGCATGAAAAACTGGCATCAAGAAAAGAAACAAATAAATAAATACACGACTAAATGTCGAAAAAAATGTAGGTCGCACGAAATAGTGACATTAAGAATTCAGAAATGACAAAAAAACAAACATACGAAAACAATCGAAAGAATGAAAACGCGGATAACAGGAGATTGGCTATTGACGGGTGCCTGGGTTCCAATGAGAACAGGTCAACAAGAAGGAAGAGGGGGGGAGGGAGGGAGGAAGGGGGGGATGGGGGGAGGGATGATAAGGAGGAGGGGGAATGACGAGGGACGCAATGGTCACGTAATATGGTCGACCATGGCCTACGTGCCTGGAGAGGGGAAGGACAGACGGCGGCGACACCGAAGTAATGACACGGGGAGGCAAGTGGCCCATCAATCAAAGAGGAGCGAAGAAAGGGAAGGCGAAGAAAAGGAAATAAAGAGAAAGAGAGGACGACAGGGGAAGAAACGGAAGATATGGGATGAAACGGACCCCACGAGAACGGAGGTGGACTGAAGAATAAACGAGGAAATTCCTATGTCATGGGGTGTGACATCAAGGCGTGGCACGGGGGAGGGAAAGTACAATATATATACACAAAGGGGAAGTATGGAACTAGGGGCCCTTAGGTTGGGGACGGGACGGGAGCTGGCGGAAGGGAGGAAATGGAAAAGGGAGAGAAGAGAGGAAGAGAAGATGAAAGGTCAGGCGAGGAAAGGAAAGGGAAGGAAATGTGAAAATAGAGAAGAGGAAGGAAAAGAAATATGAAAGGAGAGAAGAAGGAAGAGAAGATGAATTGTCAAGCGAGGAAAGGAAAGGGAAGGAAATATGAAAATAAGGAAGAGGAAGGAAGAGAAATATGAAAGGAGAGAGGAAGGAGAGACGAAGAAAGACCAGGCAAGGAAAGGAAAGGGAGGGGAAGGAAATATGAAAGGAAAGACATAGATGAAAAAGGGGAAGAAAAGGTGGGGTAAAAAGCGGCGAGGGGGGAAGAAGGGGAGCGGGGAGGGGGAAAGAAGGGGGAGCGGGGAGGGGGAAGGTGAATGAGGGGGAGCGGGGAGGGGGAAGGTGAATGAGGGGGAGCGGGGAGGGGGAAAGAAAGGGGAGTCGGGAGGGGGAAAGGAGGAGCGGGAAAGAAGGGGGAGCGGGGATAGGGAAAGGAGGGGGAGTGGGGAGGGGGAGGGGAGCGGGGAGGGGGAAAGGGATCGGGAAGGAGTGGGAGGGGATGAAAAGCAAGGGGGCCAGGAGAGAGGGAAGAGAGGGGAGGGGGGAAGAACTGGGAAGGAGGGGGTTAGGAAGGGTAGGGGAGTGGCGAAGAGAGGGGGAGCAGGATGAGGAGGGGAGGGATATGAAGAAGGGAGGGTGGGTAAGTGGTGAAGTGAAAGGGAGGCGAGAGGTAGTGGGGGGAAAAGGAGAGAGGGAGGAGAGAGGTGGAAAAGGATAAGGAAAGAGGGAAGAGAGGGGGAGTGTGGGTGAGAAGACAAGGAATAAAGAGAGGAAGAGATAGTAGAGTGGAGGAGATAGGAGAGGAGGGGAGGGGAGGGCGAGAGGAAATTAAAGAAAAGGATGGATGAGGGAAATTAGGGAAGAAAGTTTACGAAGAAAAAAAGAGAGAAGGGAGCAGATGAAGAAGGGGGTGAAGGGGGATGGGGATGAGGGGAGGATGGGGGTGAGGGGAGGATGGGGGTGAGGGGAGGATGGGTGTGAGGGGAGGATGGGTGTGAGGGGAGGATGGGGGTGAGGGGAGGATGGGGGTGAGGGGAGGATGGGGGTGAGGGGAGGATGGGGGTGAGGGGAGGATGGGGGTGAGGAGGAGTGGGGAAGAAAAAAAGGGGAGAATGGGGAAGCAGGGGTCAAAAGAGGAGAGGAATGTGGAAGAAGGGACGGAGATGATATACTAAAGAGGAGCAGAGAGAGGCGAGGAGGGAGAGGAGGGATGTGTGCGTGAAGAGGTAAAAAAAAAGAGGAGGATGGAGAAAGAAAAAGAGCAAGGATCAACATCGCGGTCACGGTAAGAATATGTCAGTAAATTTCTAGGGAACGAAGGAGGATGAGGATGAAGATGAGGATGACGAGGAGGAGGGGAAGAAGAGAAAGAAGAAGAATGAGAAGAAAAGCGGTGAGAACCTGTAGCAAATGATAAATAGGTACGTAATGTAGAAACTTGTAAGCGCGCGTGTGCGTGCGTGTGTGTGTGTGTGTGTGTGTGTGTGTGTGTGTGTGTGTGTGTGTGTGTGTGTGTGTGTGTGTGTGTGACATATGAAGGGAAATGTGTACTAAGCGGCAAAGTTCTCTGAACTTGGAGGGCTCGGGGAATGAGGATAGTGAGGGAAGGATAGGGGAGAGAATGGTAGGAGAGAGGAAGAGAGGAGAGGAGAGGAGAGGAGAGAGAGGGGAGAGGAAGAGGGGAGAGGAGAGTAGAGAGAGGAGAGGGAAGGACGGGGAAAGTTGTGAGACGAGGGGAAGGGGAAAGAGGGGAGGCAATGGGAAAGACCTGGAGAGGAGTGGGTACAGGAGACGTGAAAGTAAGGGGAGACGGGAGGGAGGAAGGGAGAAGACGGGAGAGGAGGGGAATGACTGGTAAGAGGAAGGAAAAAGACGGGAAAGGAGGCGAGGAGACGGGAGGAGAGAATGAGAGGCCGGGCGGGAACGGAAAAGAAGAGGAGGGAGGAAAAGACGGGAAACTGAAATAATTAGAACAAGAAAGGATAAGGAGCAAAGAAAAGTAGAGTTGGACAAGGAGGCTCTGACGAAAGAGGGAGAGAGAGAGAGAGAGAGAGAGAGAGAGAGAGAGAGAGAGAGAGAGAGAGAGAGAGAGGGGGGGGGTTCGCGTGGAAACCCAATGGCTGGGAATGCAGGCAGAGTGATAAGGACGTGAGGGGAGGGGGGCGGGGGAGGCAGGCGGTAGGGTGAGGTGGGAGGTGTCCGGGGGGAAGGGGGGAGGAATGGGGTGCAGTGGGACTTCAGTATGATTACAGTGGGGGGAAGAAGGAAACGCAATGCCATGGGGAGGAGGGGAGGTGGGGAGGAGGGAAGGAGGGATGGAGGGAGGGGGGAGTGTGGGTCTTTATAGGCCAAAAGACAGCTGGGCACACACACACACAAGAAAACAAACACCCACACACGTACGAACGCACCCGTTCACCCACCCACACACACACACACAGAGAGAGAGAAAAAGAGAGAGAAAGAGAGAGAGAGAGAGAAAGAAAGAGAGAAAGAGAGAGGGAAAGAGAGAGAGCCCACGAGGGGAAGAGAACGAAGAAAATATGATGGACAGGAAAGGCTTACATAGGGGACGTGGGGGGAGGGGTAATCCATCCCAATAGAACGATACACAAGGGGGGGAGGGTGGGGGGTTAGTGGCTGAGACACATGTGGAAGGAGACTGGTGCAGAAGCCAAAGTGAAAGACGAACATTAGTGAGAGAGGGAAAGAGGGAGGGGAAAGGAGGTAGATGAAGGAGGGAGAGGAAAGAGGGGAAATAGAAAGGGGAAACAGGGGGGAAAGAGGAAGAGAGGAAGGGGAGGAATGAGGGACAGCAAGGGGTCGAGGAAGGAACGGGAAAGTGGAAGGAAATCAAGTAAGGGTTTCGGGGGAAAGGGAAGAGAAACACAGAAGGTTGGGGAAGGTAAAAGGACAAGGTACGAGGTTGGAGAAGGGGAAGAGGGATGGGGGTGAAACGAGGAAGAAAGGGAGAAAGGGAGAGCACAAGGGGAGGGGGTGCGAGAGAACGAAAAATGGGGAAGTGGTGAAGAGGAAGGTGGGAGACTGGGAGAAAGGGAGACAGGAAGGGAGGGATGTGGGTGCAGGGGGGAGTAGGTGGTGGGTGGGAGTGAGGAAAATTGGGGGCAAGAGAAGGGTGAGAAAAGGAAGTTGAGCAAATAAGGACGTTAATGATGATGACGATGAAGAGGAAGCCGTTAAGTAACATAAGGAAAGAGTAAGTGGGAGAGGAGGGAGGGGAGAAGAACGTTGAGGAAGGCGAGGAGGAGGAGGAATAGATAAAGAAGGAAGGAGAAGAACGGAAGAAGGAGTACGAATAGGAGGAGGGGGAGAAGGAAGAGGCAAGGAAGAAAAAGAGGAAGAGGATGGAGGAGGTCATGTGAGAGGGGTCGATGATAGAGCGGTACCGAGACGAGAGGAAAAGAGAATAAGATTAAATGCGGGACGTGGGGACAAAGCGCCTGGGAACAGCGAGGGAAAGAGCCGGACTGAAGAACACAAGAGGGCAAGTGGAGATAGAGGGAACATATGGAGAGAACACAGTTGTATGGGTTCAGTTGTGTTGTACCTAAGAAACACCCGAGTAACTACCACTTGCCCAGGCTACCATAGCGTTTAGTGTAACATGAGGGTGGGCCACCTGGTGTCTCTCAGTGTGTTATGCGATGCTGCGTGGGAGTATTGTTCCGGAATGAGAGAGAGAGAGAGAGAGAGAGAGAGAGAGAGAGAGAGAGAGAGAGAGAGAGAGAGAGAGGAGAGAGAGAGGAGAGAGAGAGAGAGAGAGGAGAGAGAGAGAGAGAGAGAGAGAGAGAGAGAGAGAGAGAGAGAGAGAGAGAGAGAGAGAGAGAGAGAGAGAGAGAGAGAGGGGCGCCTGCATAAAGCGAGTAGGAAGTCCATCGCGACGACAGTGACCGTCACCTGCCCAGGCACTTCATGCACAAAGGCAGAACTATCAAACCCACCAACATTATCTAGAGTTAGTGCCGGTGTTGTTAAACACCTGGTTAGAACTGGCTGCCGCAAATCCATTAGCACCTCGCCTGTGCGCCATTTCAAAGCTTGGATTTTTTTTTTTTTGGGGGGGGGGGGGTTGTGGAGATTATCCATAAAGATAAAAGCACTGGTTAACTACATCTCACAACAATTACACTGTGGATGACGGAACTTTCCTTTGCCCTGCCACCAGATTCCATTCCGCTCATGGCGTATTTCACATCATTTGAACACATTCAATATACCCGGGGTACTACGAGGGCCTGAGGCAACCCTGCGCCCCCAGTGCTTATTGATACAAGAAGAAGACGAAGAAGAAGAAGAGCAAGAAGAAGAAAAAATGTCAGGTCACACGAGCCCCAATTCAAACAAAACAAGAGTCGGAGGAAAGAGCCAAGCACTTGGTATGCGCATGCGTCAACGCGTAGGCGGGAATGTCGGATTCCAAACGGTTGATTTTTACTTTAGGTCGATACATACATAATGCACATTGCTGTCATCGCTAGGATATCTCATTTAAACTTCAGAAGATATTCTGCAATTATAAAGGGGATTTTCAAGAGACATGCTCACAGACAGCTTTCTTTTGGCTAATGATGCCCCTTTCAGTCCAGAAAGCCACGACCCTGTACCCGCGCATGCCCTCCTAGTCTCCAACCACACTTGTGGTCTTCTCTCTCTCTCTCCAGAAGGGCCACCGACAACTAGGCCTAAACGGCGGACGCCGCGAGAAGCGAGATCTATCTACCACTGGCGTCCCCAACGACCCAACTGGAGGGGTGTCGAGAGGAGGTGGGGGAGGTCTAGGGGGCAAGGCAGCAGCCAGTGGGAGGCAGTGGTGGTGGGGGTGAGGGAACGGGAAGGCTTACCATCCGGCCTGAAGGCAGAATGGACTGGAGCGTTCTCAACCTATTGCATCACATATACTTATGAAATACTATTATTTAGCCTGCTGGAGACCACATAATGTACATACTCCCACTAGTTTCCGGTTGATGGTCAACTTGTGAAACTCCGTGGTCCATGAGTTGTCTGTACACGGTGTAGAAATAGTGTGTGTGTGTGTGTGTGTGTGTGTGTGTGTGTGTGTGTGTGTGTGTGTGTGTGTGTGAGAGAGAGAGAGAGAGAGAGAGAGAGAGAGAGAGAGAGGAGGTCCTGCAACGTGCACATATCTCAAGGGTTGAAACACTGTCAGCTGCAATGGGTGGGTCACGCCATCCGCATGCCCGAGAACAGCCATCTCCGACAAATTACTTATGGGCAACTACCTGATGCGCGTCGCAATGCAGGGGGAGACATAATTTTTTTTATAAAGACCAGCCAAAAACCACACTCAAAAGGTGTAGCATCGCACCAACTGGTCTCGAAACCATCGCCTCTGGTCGCGCCCCTTGGCGTACAAAGTGCTTGCAAGGGGTCAAACATCTTTGAGTCTTCGCACAACCAAGCACGAGACATCAGTTCAACAATAGAACTCCTCCACCTTATTCAGATCTGACATGCCCGGAGTGTGGAAGGACATGTGGGTAAAAAATTAGGTTCCACAGTCACCTCCGCTGACACTGACAAACATCTCTATATCACCACCCAACTTCACTCATCACAACTCGCCTCACCGAGGCACTGTTGTCGTCGATCACCGACGGATCACCCCAAGCAAGAATGTGTGTGTGTGTGTGTGTGTGTGTGTGTGTGTGTGTGTGTGTGTGTGTGTGTGCAAGTGAGTGTGTGTGTTTTTGCATGTGTCTGTGTGTGTGTACCTACTTGAAGTACGCAAGAAAGGGCTCATTGGGTCTCGTCTCCTATTCCAATTTATCATACCTAAAATTCATGTACAGTTCCAATTTAATCTATATCCTTGATTTCCCACGATCGTATTTACATTTTTAATCATGCATTGTTTCAGCCAGGGCTACATATACTAAGCCATTCCAAGCATTTATCCATATATATGGAAACTACTTCTTCACATCCTTTGGAAATGTAGCCTTCCTTGTTCTGTTCTCATGACCTCTTAAAACCCTCCTTGTGTGTGTGTGTGTGTGTGTGTGTGTGTGTGTGTGTGTGTGTGTGTGTGTGTGTGTGTGTGTGTGTGTGTGTGTGTGCGCGCGCGCCTAATTGCTGTACACGAGAAAGAAACAACAGTTATAGGTTCCTTTCTCTCTCCAATTATCACATCAAGCTGTGATTGTAATTATCCAATTGTAGTATACCGGCAAGGACCAACACTCGTGAGGTCCCGTCTCTCTTCAAATACGCATGACGTGCGTGTGTGTGATTCACCATGATCTTGGATCATGTGTTGGACTCTTGATCGACAGCTATTTCCCTCCCGAAAGAGAACTCAGAGCTCATATATGACCGATCTATGGGTAATACTGTGACCTTACAACCCGGACCGCCGTCGTGACAGCCGGGAACTCCACCAACGCGCCACGAGTGTGTGTGTGTGTGTGTGTGTGTATATATATATATATATGTATACATATATATATATATATATATATGTGTGTGTGTGTGTGTGTGTGTGTGTGTGTGTGTGTGTGTGTGTGTGTATTCGTGTGAAATTCGTTGTGAAAATATAAATTTAGGGACATGTGAGAACTATGGGAGTTCGTCAGACCAACTCGAGGTGAGGAAAGCAGCAGCAGGAAGGGAATAGGCATAAGAGCCATCAGGCTCGCACGAACGACCGACCGAACGAACAAACGAACGTACAAGCGCGTGCGTGCTCACACACACACACACACACACACACACACAATACTGGAAAAGTACACTCACCGATTTACATAATATATCCTTGTACATCATTTATGTAGACTATTCTAAATTAGCCTTTTACAACAAGTCATAGTAAACTTAGAACAAGTAAAAAATATATATAATGACATGCTCTACTAAGAAACCCAAGACTGGATAGTCTTAACTTTAGCGACATACAGCACAGGTATTATAGAACTTAAGGAGCGGACACATGCGAAGTACTTTATATATTTTGTTACAGCAAACGCCAAAACGAATTCAACGTTTATCTGAACGGAGACTCAGGATGTGAACATATTCATGATCGATGACGTCATCGATCACGTACCTGTTCATGCAAAAGTTCAACAATGATGATCGGCTGTACGAACACTCATCACCTCTCCCCAGTAGTGATGGAATTGACAATCAATTTAAACAAGCAACCCGTGAGCGGTGGTCAACTTTTTTTTTTCCCTTCTATCTACCGTCAGCAATTTCATTCAACCCTCCACGACTGAAGTCGGTACGTAAACCGTAAACTTGGAAAATAAATTGTGGACGTATTTGTTCAAACATGGATACAAGTCTACTGGGAATTGTGAAACCATTTCCTCAAAGGTTTTGGAGAGCGAGAAGTGGGGGTAGCAATAGCCTGGGTGATGTAGGGAATCTGGTCTACAGGAGGAGGAGGAAGAGGAGGAGGAAGAGGAGGAGGAAGATGGGGGGGCGGGTTTGGGGGTTCCAGCTCGCATCACAAGGAGGGGAAGAAGAGTATGGCGAAGAATACCAGAGTATAAAAACGATTTTCTGAAAACTATAATTAAACCACGGAGGGTGGGAGAGGGTAAGGGAGAAGGGGGATAAAATGAGAGAAAAAAAATAAAACAGGGCAAAGAGCAGGGCTGGGGAAGAAAAATTAAAAATTGGGGGGAGCTAGGATAGGAGGGTATGGGGAAGAATGGGAGTGGGGGCTAGATTGGCAAAGAAAGGGAAAGAATAGTCAGGATGTTAGGAAAATGTAGGATCATGGAGAAGTCTTCTAGGAAGACCCACAAAATGGGAGAGAGAGAGAGAGAGAGAGAGAGAGAGAGAGAGAGAGAGAGAGAGAGAGAGTTGAGGAAATAACAACAGGCTGGGAAGTGCAGAAGAGATGAAAACAAGGAATGGGGATGGAGTAAACGGGGAAATCAATGGGGAGAGAGGTGGAGAATGGAACAATTTAGGAAGGGGAAGCAAAGGGAAACAAGGGGGAAGATGGAAATATGCGAAAGTTGTAAACAGGGACAACTGGTAAGAGAGAGAGAGTGAGAGAGAGAGAACGGGGTGCCCGGCGACCTTAATGCACGGACAGTAACACTCACGGCTGTCGAAGACGTCCCTCCCAGGATAAGAGACTCGTAAACAGTTCTATCTCGCAGAGTGTGATACCATTGCCCCATCCCCCCCACCGTCTTGTAAAGGTGACGGCACACTAGGCATTTCTCGCTAGCATGCTACTTGCTTTTGCTACTCAGTTTGGGCAGAAACGACTTTGGTTACTATCTTTTGTTTTTCATGTTTCCAGATGTCAAATTACTCTTGCGTCACAGAGTGAAAAGCTGAACGACGACGTAAGAGATTGTTGGACACATTGTTGAGATGTTATTACGGAAGCCTAGAATACTGTAACCGAAGTCGTTTCTACTCAAACGAAGTAGCAAAAGCGAGTAGCATGCTAGCCTAGCGTGCCTCCACTTTAAGACAACGCCCACTGCTCACACCGGAAGAGATAGCAAACAATCATGACCGCATCCATGGAAACAAGCTTTTTTCGAAGACCCTTCCTCGAAACATCCAAGGCTGGGACACCTTTTAGTACATACGGCCTGGCCATCCTCGGGTGTACATATTCACGAAGACATACTTCTGCAAACAAGCGATACATGCACAGGGGAAATATGGGCAATTGAACGAGAACGGGTGGGGGGTGGGGGCAGGAAGCTAGTGGAGTCTGAAAGACACGGGTAGAGGCATTCCAGACGTGTATACTTCAAGGGTTCCATAACTGAAAATGCTAGTGGATCATATGAAGAATCGTCACCCCCAGACTTCGACTGGGCAAACTTCATGTGGACTATCCTTGGGTGACAATTCTTCATGTGGGCCATCCTGGGTTTACAATTCTTCGGTTGTAAAGTTGATGGCAATAAACATAACCCTCATTCAACCTATACCTAATATATATTCCACTGTTGATATTCGGCGGATTGGAGTGCCAATTCTTCATGTGACCCAGGTTAATTTGTCAATACCACACAACACTGAACACTGAAACTATCGTGGATTCGCTCGACGAATTAATTAAGACAACGATGACAATATTCCCGCGTTGCCTCACCTTAGTCGTCAAAATGTCCCAGTGCTTGTCAATAACAGTTATTACTTTATTTCATTTTTCTATTTACTTAAATGAAAGAGAAAGTTGTCTAGAAACTATGGACAAAATCGGAAAGGAGAGAGAGAGAGAGAGAGAGAGAGAGAGAGAGAGAGAGAGAGAGAGAGAGAGAAGACAGAGAGAGGGGAGAGACTGAGAAAGAGAGAGAGGGGGGGAGGGACTGAGAAAGAGAAAGAGAGAGTCTGAGATTGAAGATAAAGGCAATCGGAGAAAAGACTGAAGGAAAGCGAGAGGCGAGTTGGGGTAGGAGGAGGGGAGAGCACGAATGAGTGGAATAGCGGGGAGTTAATAAAGGACGACACAGAAGTCCGTTTTGAGAGGAAATATGGGCACCGATGAAGCGAAAACGAATAACTGGAAAGGACGGGGAGAGGAGGAGGAGGAGGAGGAGGAGGAGGAGGAGCAGCAGAAAAAAAAATCGCGAGAAGTGAGTAGAAGTACGGGTAGGTAAGGGGGAAGTGAGTTGAAGGGAAATGGTCTTAGGGAAAGGCAAAAGAAAAGAGGGAAGAAACGGAATCTAAACTTAGCACTGATAAGACTGTGGGGAAGTAGGAAAGTATCCTCCAAGAAACACGGAAGAGGAGGAGAATGAGGAGGAGGGAGGGGGAGGAAGAGGGGGAGGAAGGGAGGGCGGCGACCAAGATGACGTGTAAGGATGGTGGAGGGGAAAAAGGGAGGGGATACGCGAGGGTTATGTGCGCAGAAAGGTTTACCGAAGAGGAAGAGGAGGAGGAGGAGGAGGAGGAAAGTTGATCGAAGGACCACAACAGGAGGGTGAGGAGTGGTCGAGGAAGGACGAGGCCTCTGAGAACAACAGCAAAGAAACGCGAGTTGGAAGTCTAGGAAGAGATGAGGCGTGGAAACACACACACACACACACACACACATATATATATATATATAATCATACATATACACATATATATATATACATATATATACACATATATATATACATATACATATATATACATATATATACATATATATACATATACATATATATATATATATATATGTACATCACACACCTGCTCTATGTATGAAAAAACGGCTGATTGTAGAAAGAGTGGGTGAGGATAATGGAAAAGCAGAAAAGGAACGAGTAGAAGGGTTGGGAGAGGGTGGAAGGAGGAGGAGGAGAAAAGTAAGTACAATAGGGAGAAGGTGGGGGATGCTGTAGATGAAGGTCTTTTTTTTCTTTAGGGGAGGTGGGGGGGTGAACATCGGTGACAAAGAGACGAACTTAAACAAGACGGGGAAAGAACGCGCGACGTGGTGTGGTGTGGTCGGGACGCGGAGAGCCAACGAAGCTCGCAACCGCGAGGGAGAATGGGAAAGAGAGAGAGGAAGGAGGAAGGAGGTAGGAGGGAGGATGGGGAAGAGAGAGGGAGGAGTGAAGATGGGAAAGAGGGAGGAGGGAGGAGGGATGAGGGATGAGGGAGGATGGGGAAGAGGGGGGAGGGAGGAGGGAAGATAGGAAAGAAGGAGGGAGGACGAAGGGGAAGAGGGAGGGGGGAGGGAAGATGGGAAAGAGGGAGGGAGGAAAGAACGGAAGAAAGAAAAAGAGGAAGGAAAGAAATGGGAAAAGAAGGGGAAAGGAAGAATGGAAGAGGTGAAGGAGGAAGAGGGAAGAGGAAGAGGGAAATGAGGAGGAGGAGGAAAGGAAGAGGGAAAGATGGGCATACGGGATGTGTTTGTTGGTGAGGGAGAAAAAGGAGGTTCGGACGGCTAAGATGATTATAGAAGGGAGGGAGGAACTGGGAGGGAAAGAGGGGAGGGGGGAGGTGGAGGAGGGGAGAAAGGAGGTGTGGGAGAGGCCGGGGATGGGATGGGATGGTGAGGGATGCGAGGAGTCTGGGAGGAGGGCATGGAAGGTACGGGAGGAAGGATAAGAGGCGAGAGGGTCGGAGGAAACGCCTGAGGGGTTCGATTAAATGGAGAGAGGAAGGTGGAAATAGGAGACGGGGGGTTTTAATGATAAAAAAAATGTACGGGGGAACAGAGGAGGAGGAGGAAGAGGAGGAGGAGGAAAAAGAGGTGAGGGAAGATTAGGAGGATGAAAAGAAAAGAGATGAAGAAGGAAGACGGAGGTGAAGAGCAAGGGGAGATGAATGAAGAACAGGGGAGAGGAGAGGAGAGGAACCGGAAAAAAGAGGAGGAGGAGGAGGAGGAGGAAGAGGAGGAGGAAGAGGTGAAGGAAGATGAGGAGGATGAAAAGAAAAGAGAAGAATGAAGACGGAGGTGAAAAGCAAGGGGAGATGAATGAAGAACATGGGAGAGGAAAGGAACTGGAAAAAAAGAGGAAGAGGAGGAAGAGGGGACAGGGCTAGTGGGAGATCCCAAAAAGGCCATGGGAGGAAAGAAACTGCAGGGGCAGGATAACAAGATCAAGGCTGGGAAGGGGAAGGGGGAAGGGGGAAGGGAGGCGAAAGAGGAAAGCGGATGGCTACGAGGAATACAAATACGAGAAAGGGATGGACGGGTGGAGAGGGTGAGGGCAGACCAAATACAAGTAAAACCGCCTACAGGACATGGAAACATAACGTGGAGGCCAAAAAGAGGGTTAAAAGGGGATGGAAAAGAAGACGAATGTAGGAGAGTGGAGAAGGAGATGCAGGAGGAGGAGGAGGAAGAGGAAGGAGAGGGAAATGCGCCAAACAGTAAAAGGGACAAGAGAGGAAGCCAGGTGAAGGGAGGGGAAGAGAGGAGAGGAGGGGAAGAGAGGAGAGGAGGGGAAGAGAGGAGAGGAGGGGAAGAGAGGAGAGGAGGGGAAGAGAGGAGAGGAGGGGATGGAGAGGATGAAATGAGGGGAAAGGAATAAGTAGTAGAGAAGAGGGGAGGGGGGAGGAGACGTTAGGTTAATTAAAAGTAAGAAGAGGGGATGGGAGGGGAAGGGAGGGGAGAGGAGAGAAGAGACAAGAGACAACAAAAGAAGAAAAGAGGAGAGAAGAGAGGAGGGGAGGAAAGAAGAACAGGAGAAAAGGAGAAGAGGAGAGAAGAAAAGGAGAGGAGGGGATGAAAGGGGAGACGAGGAGGCAGGGGGGGGAGGGATTTTGAAGAAAAAGCACGGAGACCTGGGGGGGGGAGCAGGAGGGGAGATCGAGGATGGAAGGAAGGAAGGAGGGGAAGCGGATCCGGAGAAAAGTAGGGTGGCGTTACGTGATGTGGACGAGCTTGAAACACAGGGCACAGAATGAGAGAGAGAATGATATAGATAGATATATATAGAGAGAGAGAAAGAGAGGAGAGGAGGGAGAGAGGATATATGTATATATATATATATATTATATATATTACACACACACAAACACAAATACACCTACACACACACACACACACATACACACATTACACACACACACACACACACACACACACACACACACACACACACACACACACACACACACACACACACAGGGACAATAGGCCAACCAAAGAAGTGAGGAGGAAACCGTATGTACTCAATTTTCAACCTTATTCATTCCCACACTAAAGGTAATTTTGGCATCGATACAACAACAACCTCGGTAGCAAACGAGGAACAAATTTTGTCACCGCAAAACACAGTGATGGATCTCGTCAATTCAATTTCAGTTGGCACCATCCTTCCACAATGAACAAAGATGCCCAATTAGCGATATTTTTTTAAACCAGATATCAGTCACATTTTTTGAGCATCTGATACGTTCTAGACACTACACTGCTTTACGAGGGTGGTCTATCAATATATTCTCTAGCCAATTAAAAAGGGTACAAAAAATATCCTGTGTTGAAATACGCCTAGAATGACGATATACCACCTATCTGAACCAGCGTGTCCTGAGCAACCCATCTCTGATGTTACTTGTTTAATTCGGACGATGGTTAAGGTCAGATTATATGTATGTACGCATGTATATGTGTGTGTATGTATATGTGTGTGTGTGTGTGTGTGTGTGTGTGTGTGTGTGTGTGTGTGTGTGTGTGTGTGTGTGTGTATGTACATATGGAGCAACAACCGTGGGAGTTTGCATGCTAATCCCTAATTACCATACCTCGATTCAAGTCATGTATGCATATATGTACTTATGCATACATGTATATTAAGCACGTATGTATGTATACTTACCCTCTAGTTTTGCCTAGATTCAAGTTATGTATATGTATGTATGCGCGTATGTCTGAGGAAAAAACTAACGCGCACGTATGAGGAAGAGTTCATCCTAGGTCGATTAACATAGGACATAGCATATTTGAAATAATATATTATATATATATATATATATATATATGCTGACCAATTGACAAAATAAACGGAATATTCGAAATTACAATACAACGAAGATGAGGTCTTGTGGAAGTATTGTGTCTTGCTGCATTGCATCTGACCCAGGGCGATGGGGGAGATGCAGGGATGGCCCGTCATCTAGGAGGAGCCAAGATGAGAGGGATGGGAGTGGAGTGGGTGAGGATGAAATGGGTGGGAATGGAATTATGCCTTTTGGATTTGGCTACCTCCCTTGTAAGGGGGAAAGAGCCCTTGGTATATTTATGTATATATGTATGTATATATGTACGTATGTATGTATGTGTGTGTGTATGCAGCATACGGCAATATTAACGGTGGTATTCTTAAAGAGATATTTCCTTATATAAATCCTTGGAAGGGAAAGATTTATACAAGGAAATATTTATTTTAAGAATACCACCATAAGATTCTTCCAGATTATTTTTTTTCCTTATATTGTATAAATCCTTGGAAGGGAAGAATTTATATAAGGAAAGATTTATTTTAAGAATACCACCGGAAGATTCTTACAGTGGTATTCTTATTTTTTCCTTATATATTTTCCTTCCAAGGATTTACATAAGGAAAGATTTTTTTTAAGAATACCACCGTAAGATTCTTACAGTGGTATTCTTATTTTTTTTCTTATATTAATCTTTCCCTTCCAAGGATTTATATATGTTAAGATTTTTTAAGAATACCACCGTAAGGCCTCATAAGGTACTGTCAGAAGTCAATTACAAGAATTGTCCCTGAAACTCTCTAGCGAGGCGAATCACTATTCGTCCTCGTAGGTAGAGTTAAATGAACTAAAATTATATTTAGTTTAAGAATACACACAAAAACTAAATCAGTAATAACGAGCCACGGTTTCAAATGCACCTATTCAAATAATAATAATAACAATGACAAAAATCATATAATGATGATGATAATAATAATGAAAAAATAATAATAATAATAATGAAAAAATTATAATAATGAAAATTATGATAATAATGAAAATAATTATAATAATAATACAAATAAAGAAGACATAAATAAAATTATACTCTGGACGAGTGGCCAAGAATCCCAATCCTGTTTAAGAGTTCGTAGAGCTCAAAATCACACGAAATACACACGACACGGGACGCTTACGCTCATCTTCAATTCGGTAACGCACTGTATAGATTCTATTGCAGGAGCTTAACGGCTTTACATAACTCAAGGCTGTGGGGGCCAGCCCGCGCCCCCGCCACCCTCCTCACCTGAATACATAATGTATGCGCCTGGCGTTCCTTGAAACGTAATATGGCGTCACCGTGGGTGTTACATGTTACATGGGCGCCAGGCACTACCGGTTCTATCCCTAGGGGCGTTATAGCAACCAAAGAGGTGGACTCCTCTATGTGAAAGTGGCAAGATAAAGAAAATGGGCAGAGGTGAAGTGGACCGGAGGGGTGTCCGCCCCCCCCTAAAAAGAAAAAAAAAATATATATATATATAATATATATATGTATATATTTATAATGTATATATATATATGCAAGTTTCACAAAGCACACGTGAATACACAAAGTATGCTAAACACTGGTGTTTAGCATATATATATATATATATATATGCATAAGTTTCACAAAGCACACGTGAATACACAAAGTATGCTAAACGAAGAAGAAGAAAAGAAAGAAGAAAAAGAAGAACCCGAAGTGCATGTGGATGTGACTCTCAAGCTGTTAGGTTCTGCACAGAATACACCGTGATCAAGAAAGAAAACACTCTCCACTCGTGTTAATAACACATGCCCAGTCAGGTATATGTTACAGAATGCTAAGGCCCTGGTCATACTAGCGGTTTAAACCGCGCGGAAATAGCGTCGTTACCGCATAGTCATGGAAAAAGAGCGCGGTTGTTTGTGTACACCCCCTCTGACTTGCATTGTATTTGAATTACCGAGACTAAAACCGCTACTGTGAACAAGGCCTACATCTTCAGGCATTAAACACATTCTTATCCCCAGGAGAGAGAGAGAAGAGAGAGAGAGAGAGAGAGAGAGAGAGAGAGAGAGAAATATAATGGCTTCCAATTGCATGGGCCAAACATCTCAACCTCCCCACCAATATAACACAGAAAAGATTTCCGTTCTACATAAATTAATTTAAGATTCTCCCGTCAGGGGGCGCCATAGCGGGTAGGTTTCCTCCATCTCGTTTTGCCCTCCTCCTCCTCCTCCTCACCTCCAACCGCCTGAACATAAGAATGAAGGTGACTGCAAGAGACCATAAGGCCTACATTATGCAGCTCCATATCCATCACCACCTGTCATCCCCATCCATGAAGTTGTCTAATAGTTTCTTAAAACAACTAACTTTCAGCGCTTACTACATGGTTACTAAGTTTATTCCATTCGTCGACCACCCTATTAGTAAACCAATTCTTGGCTATTTCCTTTATAAATCTAAATTTGTCCAGTTTATAACCATTACTGCGAGTCCTGCATCCAGGAACCCTCCCTCCTGGCCTCGTTCCGTCTCTCTTCATTCCGTCTGGTTTCCATTTTCAGCACCCTCAGGCTCCCAACACACTCCATCATGTGCCCATACCACCCGAGCCAATTGAGAATAGCAGGTGACTAAGTAGATGTTGATCTAGGTAAATGCGGTCCAGCAAATGCCTTGTCCGGTCGTACTCCACCATCAGGGAAATCTATGGATCCAGAAGCAGCCTAAAGTGGTTATCACGCTCGGATATATCCATCAAACCTCCGACTAATCGGCGGTACCACCCACCCCCACAACGTTTTCCGCCGTAAAATCACTAAGGCAAAATATTTTGTTCTCTCAACAAAAACACATAGAATATAATTTGATATGCTGAATTTATATTCCTCCAGGATATCAGATTACTTCCCGAAAGCTTCGGGCTGCAAATTTGCTCCAACAGTCGGCGGAAAAATAGCCTAGTGTGATCCAACTCCAGGAGTCGGTGCCGGCCACGGGGCCTCCCGGCCACCTCTTCGGGAATTCCTACCTGGCCGGTTACTTCTTCGGCCTTTCCCTCCACAGTATCTCACCCTTCTCCATCATGTCGGTCTGTCCACCCAAAGCGACGGGACACCTGCCATCCAAAGGACTCACCCATCTTTTGTGGCTTAAATGACTGCGGCAACTTATGCCACGCTACTCTTCCAAACTTCCCTATCTCGCTCCATTATATTATATTATATTGACACTAGTAACAATTACTTCGGTGCAATTTATTAAACATATTAATGTGTCATTGTGCGACATACCGTCCACTATTAAGAGTAAACATATCCAAGTTTTCGAATTGTAACTGCTCAAGGTCAAAGTTCTTCATGACAAGTTCCACATGAGAAGAATTCCAAGACAATGATAACTAAAGGCCTAAAATAAGACCTTGATTACATTTGAAAATTCGCTAGGGATTTTTCACTCTTGTAAGACACAAGACTGAGTGATGAATATGATTACTGTTGACGGGAGATTTTAAGATTTCGAGATTTTGAGATTCCGAGATTCCGAGAGAGAGAGGGGGGAGGGGTGGGAGAGCGAGAGAATCAAAGTACATAAACCCAAATTACTCGAAATATATATATATATATATGTGTGTGTGTATAATAATAAAATAAATCAATTTAATAAATAATATAGAGATCACCGCTACCATCTAAAACTTCCATGTTAAATGACCCAGGCATTTCGTGGTAATGTTGAGGGAAAAAAAGAGAAAAAAAAAAAAAAAAAAAAAAAAAAAAACACTCCGATTCACTCTGTACGAAGTAACAACAGTCTGAGTCATTCCATTCTGGGTCCACGTTCCTGAGGGGGATTAAGTGGAGTCAAGCTACAGTGGGGAAACTCACTCGTTACCAAACCCTTCTCACATTACCCGTACTTATGGATTGCTGTTCCTGGTGACCACTTAAACACAGTACATAATCACTAAGCATCCACTAACTCTCACTAGATTTCTGTTAGTGGTCCCTTGGACAATGGGATCAGTAGTGATGTTTGTACATTTGCGGACAACACTAAAACAGGATGCCAAATTAGGTCAGGAGAAGAGGCAGAGATACTGAAAGATCTTAACAAATTGTTCAGATGGTCGATCAAATGGCAAAGACTTTAATATCTCAAAGTGCAGCGTGTTAAACGTAGGTTTACATAACCCAGAAAGCAAGTATACCTCAGAACACCTTTTCTGAGAAAACTGAGTGCGAGAAACCTGGTAGTTCTAGTGAGTCCTGACCTTAAATCCAGGAAATAGTGTATTAGCACCAGAAACAGAGCTAACAGAACATTAGGTTTCATTGCTAGGACTATTACAAATAAAAGTGCAGAGGTAGTTATCAAACTCTATCTGGTTTTAGTTTAACCTATCCTTAACTATGCGGGACAGTTTTGGTCTGCGTCCCATAGAATCGATATCAATTCACTAGAATCAGTACAGAGGAGAATGACCAAAATGATACATGGGCTCAGAAATTTATATTGCGAGAACAGGCTTAGGAACCTTAATTCACACTTTGGAAAGACGCACGGTGCGGGGTGACCTAATATAGGTTTTCAAGTGGATCGAGGGCTTTAACCAAGGGGATGCAGACAAGATCATCATATTAAGACAACAGGGCAGGACTCGCAGTAATGGGTTTAAATTGGACAATTTTAGACTTAAGGAGTACATAGGCAAGAATAGGTTTATCAAAAGTGGTCAACGAATGGAATAGACTTACTAACCATGTAGTAAGCACTGAAACTATCGGTTAGAAGTTTAGATAACTTTATGGATGGGGATGATAGGTGGTAATGGACATGGGGCTGACTAGTGTAGGCCTTATGGTCTCTTGCAGTCTCCTTCATTCTTATGCTCTTCTTATCAATTCCCTTGAAAATCCAACTCATTCACGGAACACATACACGACTCTATCGGCCGAAGCTACGCACTTCCTGGTTCCTCAATATAACCGTTACCTATACAAACGCGGTCACTTCCAGCCCTACACACACACACCGTCTGGCCAGCCCGGTTGCCTTGGTAACCAATTATCTGTTCCTCACAAGCAGGCTGGGATATGGATGTCATAGATGTCATTTCCTGGACGTTCTGGCATCGTGGCCAAACACGTGCGCGCACGCTATCTTGATATACTCCATTCTACAGCAACAGGTACTCCTAACACTCCAATAACAACGAGACTCCCACTCCCAATCAAATGCATTCAATCGACCGGTCCTAGGTAGGTAAATATCAATAAAAACGATCGCTACAGTCCATGCGTTGACATAGCTTTTCGAATTGTGTCTTGCTGCATTGTCACGATCCGAGCGGTGTGGCAAGAGTCAGGGATGGCCCTTCATCCACGAGGAGCTAAAATGAGTAGGGGCAGTCAATGAGTTATCACGTGTAGGAAGTGTGTGTGTGTGTTTCAGTCGGCCACCCCCTTTACAGGGGGAAAAGCGCTTCTGGCATTCGTGTGCATACTTAAACGAGGTAGAAAAGTTCCATAGGTTGATCGATATCGCCAAACCAATACAACAAAAAATAAATAAAATAAAATAAAATAAAAGACAAACGACGCTGCCCATTGATACTTCAGGTTCTGTGCATTGGTAATCTACAAAATCTAGAACCTTCGAATATTAGGAGTCAATACAGACTTTCAGAAACGTCCAAAAGAGGAGCGACCTATAGTCCTCTCGAGTGGCCACGTGTCCCTCTCAGCGTCCTTGAGGTGACAATGCCCCACTGAGGCAGAGTCATGATGAGAGATTTCTTAAAGAGTGCAGCAGAACGGAGGAAGAGTTGTAGAAGACGTAGATGACAATCAATTCTCTTTGAGGGAAGATTAGTCTGCAGTCGTACAAAGACTGTCCGTGACTCTGGTGTATAGGAGAACTACACCCATACGTATAAAGTACTTATGATGCAGTCTCCCATACAGGGGGTGACCCTCGGCGATTTCTTAAGGTTTGAAGAGGAGGACTGTGCTTTCCTTGGCCTATACAATAACCTCTCCATCCTCCTCCTCCACCTAGTTCTCGACCTCGCCACGTGCGCCTTCGTCATTACCGGTATCCCTTGATCATTTAGCCCCATCCTTCAGCACGTGCGCCTCCTCGGAGCTGCCTAAACCAGAGTTCGATTACGAAAAACCGTTAAAAAGAACAACGTCGCCTATTGTATTGCATCGTATGCGTAGGAAAATAGATTAGCCACAAATGTGTGGTGATACGAGCCATATTAGTGATGACAGGTTAGGCTAATCACTCAGCATGTAGAAGATATACAAATCAGAAGTTAGAATATAAGTATACCAAAGGTCAGATAAACTAATCAGAAATAAAATATAGTTCATATTATGATAAAGACATTGGTGACAAAATAGAATCTACAATGTCAGTTAAGTAGAAAGAACAGAAGAACATAGAAATGGTTAACACAACGAGTATTTAATCGTGGGTCAGACATGAGAAACAGGATCAGAAACATGACTTACGAACCAATTAACGTTGATATTTTGGTGAGGTTACATTTGCATATGAACATATGTGATTACTATTACTACAAGAGTTTGAAAAATAATTTATTTTATAAAAAAAAATCTTATTCATGAATAAATAAACTATGTATACCCATCCTAACGTCAGGGCGCATTTTTTCGAATGTATTCGAAAGGACGATTTCTTTTATTCAGAAACAAATTATGTAAACATGTACTGAGGCCTAGTCTTACCCTAATATACCTCACGAAAACATGTAAAAATGACTTTAAAATGTTTCTCGTGACGGATACATCTGCGGCCACTGTACTTCCGAACGCGCTAAAGCAGCTCACTGTTGGAATTTCCAACAAAAAGAAATTCTTTATATTTTTTGAAACGGCACAATAAAAATTCCCCACGCTTACTGTTACTGTAATTATATGTTTTCTCTTTAAATTATGTTAATAACAAACCCCGAAAAACAAATACATACATTCAATGAAATTGAGCTCCCTCGCGTGGTCTATTTCCCGCCAAAAGACTCGACTGGCGTATTTCCGATGGTCCAGAAACAGCCAAACACTACATTGTGGCGTACTTTTCGGTTAATCATATTTACACATTTCTAAACACAAGATTTCTCAATTCATTACGGCATGTTGTCGAGTTTTTACTATGTACTTTGTGTACTAATGGGACATTGAAAGTAAAGAAATTAATGCAATATTTAAATATTCCTCTACGGCCAAGGACCTAACACATATAGCACAGTCAACGCACGACGAAAACAACTTTACTAATCACATGTGCGCATACTTTCATTACAATATACAAACTTGATTACGGTGTAAATGTAGATCATGCGCATTATCAAGGGTAACCCCAAAGTCTTGCTACATTAACAATATTATATAGAGCAACGCTGCTACATACTGCCTGGTATCAATATAACAAATTTTACAATTTTATCTCGCCAAGCATACAAGCCATCATCATATATTACACATTCATCATACATTTAAATATATTCAACTAATTCAAAATCTACAACTATATCCCACTGTACTCCTAACAGCCCCACCCCCATGTGGTCCTACCCTTCCCACGCCCGCACCAACCATTCGGCGGCGTCTACTCCTCCTCTCACCCTAACCCTCCGCTACCTTCCACAGTCCCAGACCAATCGATACGAGTGTCTACCACTACCACTCCTGCAACCACTACCGTATCGGCAACCTTCTACAGAGGTTAAACCGCGGTCTATGTAACATAAAAATCACTGAATAACAGAAAAAAATAGTAACATAGTTCCTAAATCTTTGACAGCCCGCAATTATATTTTTATAGCAGTCATTACCTTTTCCTCGTCTTTCTACACGATGACAAACCCCGCTTCTCCAACCAGGACATTCTCAGACTTTTCTAGAAACTAAACGCACTACTCTTTTGCTCCAATTGTACATTAACGTCGAGCAACAAGGCAGTATTGTTAGAACTTTCATATCATTATAAGTATTGAAAAAATGCAAGTAGTCTTCCATTCAGATGTATCGTTCCACCTCGCATATGGATGCAACCTATCCATTCACAAAGAACGGGTCTCGTAGATTTCTCCAGAAAGAAACTTTGAAGTATTGTCTGTCATATTAGTGTACATATTTTCTGTCATTATATTGTGGCAGCTGGTAGTTCTTAGCTTTTATATATGGAAAGGTGGAAGAAAATGTTTAGGGTGTTATAGATCCAAGGCACATCAAGAAACCAAATGTTAGGGCCGCACTTGATGGAAGTAAAGCTGTTGAGTTTTGAAAACGGGTGTCAGAGAGATGAACCTCCCTGACGTCCCACATGCAAGTCCCCCGAGTTCCATGATGATACAACTTAAAAAAAAAACTAAGTAAATATTGGTAGGAGGACTTCTATACCAAGTGGGGAAGAACATGATAATTCAGTCATGCATCTGAAAGTTTGGAGTATATTCATGAAGCAACCGAAGTGAGATCTATTTTTGCAGAGAAAGTCACAAAAAATAAATAAAATAAAAATAAAATAAATAACAATTCCTTCTAAAAGTATTAACCAGTCATTGCCTCATTTTTTATTGAATACCCACAACTGCCACAGAGGATGGCAATGGTCTTTGAGATATTCCATTGATCGCCTTAGGAAGAAACCTTGGACCATTGAATTAGAGAGGAACTTTCTATGCCACAGACTGGAATTAGTAAGATGGGAGCAATTACTGGTTGTTAGCTCTATGTGTTTAAAAGGTTAAAGAAATACATTCGAAGTTGATAGAAAAATCTTGGACTCAACACAAACAACAAGTTAGCTTTTCGGGGCCATACATCCAAGTGGAAGTAGGAAACTGAAAAGGTTTAAAAACCAGTGGCGGGCAGGGAAAGTACTCTTTTGGATGTCTCTTTTGGAAGATCACATTATGCAGGTATGTCATTAGACCAGAGGTTCTCAAACTTTATTGCTTACTGCCACACTAATGACATACCTTGGGCTTTGACAGTGCACCAACTCTACAGTCAGTGTAGTCTAAGTTTGGTATCTATTCCACTGACAGAAATACACATCTGGCTTAATATTAGTATGAATATGTGCATCCATGCATGTGTAATACTAAATTTAAGTACACATACCTAACCATAAAATTTGCATGGCACACTTAGGGGAATAGTTGCAGCACAGTTTAAAAATCACTGCATTAGTTCCTTTAAAACATGGTCATAAATGGACTACAAGAAAATCAAACTTACAAAGGAGAAGAAAGCAACAGCAATACAGAAGTAATACAGGTTGTGATCAGACTAAGGTTGTACAACCTGATTCAATTTCAACAGAAAAAGAAACATCTTCAAGATGAAAATGAGGCTTTCGAAAACAAACGAGTACAAGGAATATCAGTTGGAAATTAAAAACGAATTCTAAGAAATAATGGAACTAACATCAAAGTTATGGATTTTTTCTAAACTTCCAGAATATGTGCATGGAAAACTGTGCCAAGGATTAGTACGTACATACATACATATATCAAAGGGTATTTTCCCTTTATAAGGGAGGTAGAAAAAAGGCATAAAAACCACTCCCACCTATTCCATCCCCAACATACTCCCCTCCCCATCTGCCCTCTTATCTTGACACCTCCTGGATGACGGGTCATCCCTACATCTTGCCCACTGCCCTGGGTCAGAAGCAGTGTCATAAGACACAGCACATCCACAGCAAGGCCGCTTCATTAAACTGGCGACCGCCCCTCTCTGTCCCCTCATGCAGAAAAGGATGATCCCTTCAGGCTGTGTCAATTTATTTCTCACACATACTCCTTCACCCCCCATCCCCCACCCACTCCCCCTCATACATCATAGCATCATCCATACACAATCATTCTCCATTCAACCCTATCTTCTGTCCTCTCCCATCCTTCCTCAACAGACATTCCCCTCTTTCCCAATGCCCCTTTTACCCCATACATCCATCCATCTCATCTTAGGTTGCCCCCTCATGTTCACCCCTTCCACCTCTGATTCCACACCTCTTTCACTGGTCTTCATTCATTCTTTCCATGTGTCCAAACCATCCTAAGGGTTAGTAAGAGAAATAATTATTGGTTCAACAAAAGATGCAAGGCAGCAAAAACATGACATGAAAGAGAAAGAAAACCAACAGAACTCTGGATGGAAAAAAGATTGTTAAAAAAAGGTACAATTTTCTTCTGTGAAAATGAACCTAAACTGTTTACATGTTCACCAATGACAAACTGACATATAGAAAGAATCACCAAGGCAAAATTAGAAGAGGGGCAATCAAAATGCATCAATACAACCTAAAATAATAATAATACAATAAATCTAGTTAATTTCACTTAATTAACAATGAAGAGAAAAGTAGGAATATGGGGTTAAAAGCAATAAGCATGGTTGTGAAGGATTAAAACAAAGTATGAAAGATATAATAAATTACGTTGGGAAGCCCTTGGGTGTGGCAGGAAATCCAACAGTAGAATTAATGAATGCAGAGAACTGGTGGCCAAGATTCACAATACAACCAAGTTTTTATCAGAAGACAGTATAGTGCTTCAGGACTGGAAGAGGGCCAATGTGGTACCAATCTATAAATGAAGTAATTGAGGAACCTCTTCATATAAAGAAGAGCATCTCTAACTTTCATTATAGCTAAATTGTGAGTGAAAGCAAAAGATGACAGGTGCATGGAGTGTCAGTACATATAGGGATATTTTTATGTTTCCATTAACATGAAACATTTTTTTTCTCATCCCCTGAAAGCAACAATATTGGCAGTTCACAAAGGTTTTAGAAGGCCTGATTTGTGAGTTTCTGAGTAACGTATCACAGCCTACTGATAGCCTCTGGCTGCAGCGGGCCAATGGCCAACATGCTTAAATATGGAAAGTTGCCAGAAACCAACTTTAAGTTCCCACAATTTTTTTGACTATCATCAATATACAAATTTTTTTCATATGAAGAAGTCTCTGATTGTGGGTATGGAAAAACTCCTTTTCTACAAAGCTTAAGTCAAATTTTCATGTAATACTTTGTATACACACCGCTTAATGCCCTACGATGCTCTATTCTATTCCCATCATCATGGAACCTCTACATGAGTGGGCCATCCTTATATATTCTCTCTCTGTCAAATGCAATAACTTCTTTTTAAGAGCATAATTATCGATAAATGAATCAAAGGGGGTCTACAGAAATTACTTTTTTTTTTACATATAAATAGAGCCCACCCTTATGAAGCCGTTCTCTATCAGTTGCAGGTTAAACTCAACATGTAAGTGTTGTTTCTACTCTGCTGACAGACATTGGCTATGTGTACATGTATTAAAGTGTTGTACTGATACTCATCCATCTTTGTAATACAAAAAATTTGTGCATTCAAAGCAAGTTCAGCTATATCCATGGTTAACCAATATTCAAATAATGAAAAGCATCATCACAGGCATCATTACTTTGGTTGTAAAGTGCATTACATCGATAAAAGCTGTCCCCTGCCTCTCATACTTGCTAACAAGTGTTTCAGGTTTCTCAACACGAGCAAAAGATTATAGATAGATAGACTTTATTTAGCAATGAATCAATGTACATGAAGTGCAAATAATGACAAGAACGCATAGTTCGGAAAAATAAATGCAAATTGCCAAGGATAACACAAAAAGCATGTATGCTTATTTCCATTGTGGTCCTCAAACCATAATGTATGCTTTTTATCATTCCTACAGTTTGGAGAACCCAAAGATCATGTTTTTGGTTGCTGATCAACCCGCTTGAAAAATAAAACTGGTATAACATTTGAAGCAAAGCATACTGTTTACATATCCTAATTTACCATCTGCTATTTGGGTAATGTCTCATATGCAACAGCCAAAGAAATATGACAGTGACAAACATTGTGATGAAATATGGTTAGACAAAGTAAAAGACATTATGGACATCCAACTGCTCATGTTACAATTGCCAAGACAAGATCTTAATCACCTCATTTGCAATTTAAATTTGCTTAAGAAGCTAAACTTTTGTAATTCAGGTCAGAGATGGAATCTACCACAGAAAGTTTCCTTTTATCATAATTACCATATTTCTATAGAATTTTTTTTCCCTTGAAGATGTTCTTACATAGTCCAATAATGTTCATTTTGTTATGGAGGCAACTGGCCATTAATATAACAATGAGTGCCACCCATTTCAATGCTAAAAATAAGCTTGAAAATGATTCTATCCAACAACAGAAATGCGTCCCCTACATTTCTTTGGTGCATGCACTGATTATGATGAATTAACATATCACGAACCTTCTTATGGGATGAATGTATGTGGTGACCTAAACGTCCTGGCACTTTTACTCAGCGTGCAGCTTAGTTGCACATAGATTAGCCTTGTTGTATGGCAAATATGACCAAAACAATCATCACTGATTGGAAAGGTTATCAAACCTCCATGTCTGTACTGAGAAAATCTATTTACCTTCATTGTACATACTCTAGTTGATGAAATTTTTTGCCAAAAATATGAACCCAAATTTGAGGAATAAATCCCCCCCACCCAGAGCCACTGATTAAAAAAAAATCAGGGATGGTATATTTGTAGGATCACAGATGTAGGATCTGATCTGAAAAATGAAAAGCCTACTGGTGAAAGCCGGTAGATTTCACCAGGACATGTTGGACATAAAAATGTGGCACCAAGATGATTGGAGTTATATGCTGATTACTGCTGGACACTAAAGATGTCATCATATACTTCTATATATTTGAGGCAAGGCTAAGTATTTACCTAATGGTGTATACAGACACGGAGCAACACTTGTTGGGTCTTGTCTACTATTCTCTAATTTTCTAACATACCTAGACTCAAATTCATGTACAGTGAGTCCTCCTTATACGGTAATTCTTTATCCGGTAAATTCACATTTATGGTATTTGGTAATTACTACCCTCGATTCTATTTATGGTAAGAAAAATTCACAGATACGGTATCCACTAGATATTTTGAAGAGGAAAGAGCAGGGAGAAGGTACGTCTGCCTATTATTACATGTTATAATGGGTTCGGTATACGGTAATTTCAATTTGCTGTAAGGTTTTCAGGAACGCATATGTACCATATAATGAGGACTTACTGTACTTGAATGTTCTAATGATCCAGCCAGTGAAATTACATCATACTGACAGGCTAACTCCCAAGGAAATGAGCATGTTCAGCTAGAGTCATGATGTTTATGCAGGATCCAGATATGGATATACAATTTTTTGAACAGTTAAGATATATTAGCTGGAAATTGTTTGCATTAAATTCCATGTTGTTAGTATCAATTTGTTTAATTTTTCTAAGTCCTCTTGCAATAGATATAATCCGGAAAAATACATTTCTTTGATGACCAGAGTGTCATCAGCAAAACTGATTATGTTGCTAGCTGTATTTATATGAAACATTCTTTCTGATGGATGACTTAATATATATCTCTTGCACAGCTTTCATGTCCTTTGATTACAATATGTTGCAATCTATGACAACAGCAGTAGTCAACAAAGATTAAAAAATACGGTAGAATCTCAATACTCAAACATCTCACATGTTGAACAAATCGGTTCACAACCAAACTATTTAGAGATTTTTTTTTTTTTTTTTGCTCCAGCAATTGACCAAAATATTGGTTCTCAACCAATCTGAACAGAGAGAAATGGAATGTGGGGAGAAATTCATAGTTTCATGGAAAAACATCACCATGCTGAAGCTGTATTCAGCACATCAGTATACTTGCTTTGGTCCTTGACCAAATCACTTCTGGAACAGTTTCCCTGAACGGATTGTGGGAGAACAAAGATCCTACCATGTAACTAATTTTCAGTATATATATTCAACCTGGTTCCACTGCATTAAAGATTCTGGAACCAACTGGTGGGTTCTATATCATACAGCAAAATGTCTAATACACTTTGACATGTATTATAGTATTGATACATACTGCATTTATAGGATGCACAGGCTTATAAGACACACCTCAGTTTGGGATGGCATTGTTTTGGCACATGCATGGTTGTGTTATTTGATTTCTCCTGAATGGTGTTACTTTACATAAATTACCAGTATGTATGACCTGTTATACATTATTACCTTTGGAGAGAGGGAGAAATAGAGAGAAAAATGTACAAGCAATCACATCTTTGTTTACATGTGTGAAAATGTTTATGGTGTGGTAAAAAGGCTACTGCTACTGTACACTTACCACTAGAACTAGCCACTACCACAAAGCTGATTTTCCGAGACTATAAAAAAGCACATCTTGTAAGCCATCAAATATGGCATATTTCTTTTTATTCTCGCATGACAGCATTTGTTAACACTCCTCGGGAGTGTTATCTGATTCTAGCCATATACATTAATTTTTTCTTTCTCTGCATAACGAGTGTCAATGATTATATTCAAGTATTTATTATCATTTAAATGTATCTGGATTATTTGATATTCAAGATGACCACAATGGAAATACGTTTCAAATGTCATCCTTGCAATATTATGCATTGTATTTTTATGTGTCTTTGACTGCAAAATAAAAAGTAAACTAATCTATCTAAATCCCGAGGTGGGCTGTAAGGCAAGTAGTCAAGATCTAAATGTTATTGGGACAGGAGTACTGATCACTGACCCGGGGATGTTTTGGTACTACCACACTGGGGACGTTTTGACTGGATACCCACTGAAGAAGTGTCCACAACAATCAAATGTTAAAGAATTACTGGTTTATTGTGGATATTCTAGTCCTTGAACGAGGAGACAAATTAAAAGAACAAAAATAAGAGATTGGATAACAACCTTATACATATTTGATATCATTATCTATGCCTGTGTTAGTCATTTTTGGGCGGAGTAGAGGTTGAAATTCTCTCAAGTCTCTCATGTAAGGTTATGAACTACAATGCTAAAAATTGGTGAAACTGCAATTAGGGATACAGTGTCCTTAAGCCACTGTATTCTAGGAAAGCTCTTTCTCATGATTTGTCAAGTGTGTCCTATTCAACCTTTATAATGCTCAACCACCATTTACATCAAATGACACTATTATTGTTTGTTTGTGGCTACTTTGTGTTGCAATTAAATTATAACAAAAATAATTATAACACCCTCTCACAGAGTATAAAAAAAAAATAATAATAATAACAATAATGATAATACCCTCAGAGTAAAAGTAACAAATACTGCTTGTCACTTCAGTTGCAAATTCCTTGTACTGTCAGCCATATTGTATAAACGCTTTATATTGTTAACCATGGTATCAATAAATGTCAAAACCACAATGACTGGGAAATAAAGTTGAGGTTGCAAGTCGGATAAATTGAATATTAGGATACAACCAAGTAACAAGGCAACTTGATTACAAGTTCACTTATAGCCCCCTCATTCGTCTTGACCCAAAAATATATTGGCAAAACCAATTAACCTAAATATTCTTTTGTAAGCCTATGACTATCTTAAGACAACTCAAAAGTCATTCCTTGGTCATTTCATTTTATACATCTGCTATAAAAAATGACACACAAGATACAGTGACATCATATCACTGATGAAAGAGGGATTACTGATGATACAGCTTTTACAAATGTGGCACCTATGATTGTGCAATTACAGACAAAAAATCCAACCAGCATGAAGTCCATTAATGTTCTCCCACATTCATATCTAAATTCTTCATTCCAGTTGCTTCTCTCCTGCCCTTCGGTAAGGATTAATAATTTCCATTCCATCCAATTAAGAACTGTACTGTATAATGTTATGTTTACCGTGTGAACAAAACATTCCTCATGAAATTGTAAATACTGTGGATTTTTTTAAAAGAATTCCGCCCATGGATATGACACACACATATAAATGTTTTCGCGCTTTATGAGTTTCATGTTCATTTGAGATGACAAAGCAACACACTGCTCCCTTCTTGTTGTCGATTTTACATTAAATGGTTAACCAAGTGTGATGGCAACGGCAACTGGGATCGCTGTTTTGGTGCCAAATAGGATTCAAGGTTGTCAGACGTATCCTGTCCTTTCATGTAAGTACTCATTCCACCCAAAAAACAAATACTTAATATTATTCATGTGGTAAATAAAAGTCCTCAAACATATTGAAACACAAGCGATATATAATTATAAGCAACCTAGTACAAAAATACCTAAATACATATCGAAATAACAATCCCAAAGTGTCTTACCTCTTGTCTCCTCTTCGACCATCGTCCACAGGGGCTCTCCTCCAATATTTCACTTTCATCCTCGCTGTCCTCCCCACTCTCCCGCGGGGATTTAGAATCTACGTCATTACCGTTCTTACTCCCCGTCATTATGGTTCTTCGGGGGTATGAACCTAAGAGAACAATTTAGATGGAATTTTCACTACCGACTCATCACCAGTCACTATTCTCCCGTCACATCCAAAAGGGAAACTGTTGACTTGCCTGGCCTAGCGTTGCCAATCGGGCTGGCTCGAGTTTAGCCAGAGCACCGAAAGATTGCGCCACCTTCGAGATCCGAACTTATCACAAATAGTTTTATAAAAACAAATAGAAATAAAAATATATCACTAATAATATATGTTAGAATTATAGTTTATATAATCTATGGATATGAGAATATTAACAGCATTTAACAAAATATTACAGAAGGAAGTTTGCCAAATTGTTATATTAAGGCTCAAATGGCAACATTCGATAGTTATAGATTAAGTTTAATCGATTAATTTCTTTCTTTCGTGTGAAATATTGATAGATATCAACACAAGTGGCATTATTATTTTTTCACGATGTAAGTAGTAAATATTTTCAAAATATGAAATTGTTTAGATATCGATCGTTAGAATTTATGACAATTTTCTTTCTAGAAGAACAGTTTCTTTTCTCAAGACTGTATAAGATTATTTAGCATTCCATCATGGATATAAAAGGTAAAATATGTACAAACTGCTAAGTTTTGCTTTAAATCAAATGATGCAATAGTAATAATTTGAGTTTTAAAAATGTTTTAACAGCTCATTTAACATCGTTAAATCTCTTAATGACCAAATTATTGATGCATAGTAATCATTTGACTATTGTAAATGTACAGCATCTACATACAACTTAGCAACAAACCTGCTCAAATGGCACCACTATGTCGAGACATGACGTCATCGAATCTATGAGCCAAGGACACAAATCTCGCCAAATCGCCGTGCACTTACTCTTCGGTGTCAGAAAGAAAGACGTTTTATTAAAATCTAAATCTGCATGATGTTCAAACAAATAGCAATAGATATAAAAACGTTTTCTGCGTATATGCACATGTATACCATGGAAGGTGTATGAAGGGCTATCAAGAGGATTTAATGTACGAAAGATTTATAGTACTCATTTTCTAGATCTTTCTGGAGACCAGGATAAAGAACATTGGGGGAGAGATGACTAAGGAATGATGCGACCGAATTATTGAAGTACAATAGGGATAAAATAACAGACATTAACCACACTGAACTGTCAGTATAGGTATGGTAACGAGAACACAAACATAATTTAAGATACATCATGAGGTTATATTTTCCAGAGCCCTGGACAAATTTAATAAAGTCATGAAGCACAAATGGCCAGGCCTTAATGTATCATTTGTTTAGAATTATAACTTCTGAAACCAACGCTGCAAGGTTTGTGGAGTGGGAGGCGTATTTCGTCAACAAACTAGCGCTTCTATAATCGGGTACAGGGTCGTACCGATGAGGTCTCGTGTGAAATACTAATAAATATCAATCCAAGTGGTATTATAATTGTTTTTACCAAATGGGAAAATTATATTGGTAAATAAAATTATAGTTTTGGACTAGGCTATGAACTAACTTGGTCATACCATCCGCTCTGGCGTGTATAAAAGTGGGCTGTTGCCACTGAGTACTTTTTAGGGAGAATTATCAAGGCTTGGGTCAAGTCTCATGAGGCATGTGACAAAAAGTCTTGGATATCGAAGAAAGTGGGTAAAAATGTCAGAGACATAGTTGTTGAGAAAGGCAAAATGACGGAATGAATTACAGTGAGAGGTGAAGTGAAATAAGATGCAGTATGAACGAAACATAGAAATGAAATGAGTTTCAGTAGAATAAAAAGTATGTGTATATTTGTGTATGCAAAGTGTATCATTTCATCGAAGTATGTCTAATGATGATAATGAAGTATGTCTAATGATGACAATGATAATGAGATGATAATGGAAGTGAAGGCAGTGAGAGGAAGGTAGACAGAGCATTTTAGGAATATGCTAAATATGAAGGAGGATAGGGAGGGAAAGGTAGTTGTAGTGGGAAGCGCTAAGAAAATGACCGTGATAAGTGAGGAAAATGGAGGAGAAATAAGGAAGGGTGATGTGAAGGCAGCTATTAAGATGATGAGAGCAGATAAGGCACCTGGGTTGGATGGATGTCATGCAGAATGTCTGAAAAAAGGAGGTACAGTGATGATGAACAGACTGGTGAGGTTATTTAATGTTTGTTTAAGAGAGGGTAGAATGCCGGAGGACTGGAGGAGTGCCTGTATAGTTCCACTTTACAAGGGAAAAGGGAGCAAGTGTGAGTGTAGTAGTTTCAGAGGGATCAGCTTGTTAAGTGTAGTTGGGAAGGCTTATGGGAGGGTCTTGATTGAGAGGATTAGGAGAGGAACAGAGGGAGTAATTGGTGAAGAACAGTGCGGGCTTATGGCAGGTAATGATTGTGTAGATCAGATCTTTGTGGTAACACAGATATGTGAGAAAGCTATAGGAAAAGGTAAGGGTGTATTTTGGGCTTTTATAGATCTGAAAAAAGGCTTATGACAGGGTAGACAGGAAGGAACTATGAGAGGTATTGCAGATATATGGAATAGGAGGAAAGCTGTTAAGAGCAGTCAAGAGTTTTTACGAGAATAGTTGAGCTTGAGTTAGGATTAGAAATGGATAGTGAGTGCTTTGAGGAAAAGATGAGATTTCGTCAGGGATGTTTTATGTCGCCCTGGCTGTTCAACTTATGCATGGATGGGGTGGTGCGAGAGGTGAATGCAAGGGTGGTGGGACAGGGATTGGAGATGTTTAAAGAAAATGGAGAAAAGTGGGAAATAAGCCAGTTGTTGTTTGCTGACGACACTGCGCTTGTAGCAGGATCAGAGGAGGGATTGAGGAAGTTAGTGACAGAGTTTGGGAATGTGAGCGACAGAGGGAATTTGAAGATAAATGCGTGTAAAAATAAGCTGATGAGATGTACAAGGGGAGAAAGTGGCAGCAGATTGGAAGTGAGTATTAAGGAAGAGAGACTGGAGGAAGTGGATAGTTTTAGATACTTGGGTGCAAATGTGGCAGGAAAGGGAGGAGTGGGGGATGGAGGTAGAATGTAGATTGAGAGAAGCGAGTAAATGCATTGGTGGATTAAAAAAATGTAATGAGTAGACATTTGGGAATTGATGCTAAGAGGAGATTGTATGAAGGAGTGATTGTGCCAACAGCACTGTATGGGGCAGAAACATGAGAGGAAGAGAGGAAGAGAGGA
>NC_134820.1:11644909-11799909 GCF_046742065.1 Oratosquilla oratoria | reverse complement strand
GGCTCGCCATTGTAGTTTTTCCAATCTGTCAATGTCTATATTGAGATTCGGTGACCATACGGAAACAGCATGTTCCATATGTGGATGAACTAACAATTTATATAGCTTTTTAATGAGAGATAGGCTTTTGAAATCCAAAGATCGCGCAATCAGTCCTAGAATCTTATTTGCCTTCTCAGAGGCTGATATACACTACTTGGTTGATTTGAGATCGTTACTGATAATTACGCCGAGATCTTTTTCACTATCCACTTTTGTTAACGAATTTCCAAATAACTTGTAATCGTACTTACTGTTATTTTTACCTATGTGCATTACCTTGCATTTACTTGTTAAATTTCATTAGCCACTTTTCAGACTATTGGTGTAATTTATCTAAATCTTCTTGAATATCTAATTGGTTAAAGTGATCCTTTGCCATTCCGCACAGTTTTGTATCATCAGCAAATTTGGAAACAGTAGATTTTAGTCCATGGTCTATATCATTTATATATACTATGAATAGAAGTGGCCCAAGAACGGAACCCTGAGGAACTCCACTTGTAACATTTTTTCATCTAGAAGTTTTTCCATTTAAAACAACTCTCTGTTTTCGACCATTCAACCAATGTCCAACCTAATAGGCTACCGCTTATTCCGTGTAAAGCTAATTTAGTAAGTAGTCTTTCGTGTGGGACGGTATCAAAAGCTTTTGCAAAGTCTAGATATATTAAATTTATATTGTTTCTTTTGTCATAACTCGAGATAACTGTGTTGTAGAATTCGAGTAAGTTAGTCACGCAAGAACGTTTCCGTTTGAAACCTTGCTGGCTATCATTTATCAAATGGTTACTTTCTAAATGATGTTCGATAGCATCTCTGATGATAGTTTCCATCGTTTTTCCTACGATTGAAGTAAAGCTTATAGGCCTGTAGTTATTTGGTTTCTCTTTATCACCTTTTTTGAATATGGAAGAAACCTTAGCTAGCTTCCATTCTCTTGTGACATCTCCGGATATGATGGATTTCTTGAAAATAATTTCTAATGAAACAAAGATCTCATTTTTCATTTCCTTGAAGACTCTTGGATACCAACCGTCAGGCCCTGGTGTTTTATTAACTTTGAGTTTCTCTATACACCTTTTAATTTTTTCTTTTGTTATATTTACCGTAGTGAGTAAGTTTACCCTAGACTTTTCACAGGTTTCAGTTTGGAGTTCACTTTGAGGTGTTTCGTTTACGAATACCGAGCTAAAATAATTGTTTAAAATATTACACATTCCTTCATTTGAATATTCAAGTTGACCGTCAGCAGATAATAGTAGACCAATGTAATTCCTAACAACCTTTTTATCTCTAACGTAACTATAGAATTCTTTGGGGTTCTCTTTGGATTTATCGGCGATGTTCATTTCGTATTGTCGTTTTCTTTTTCATTTTTATTGTTTTTTTTTTAATCTCTTTGTATTGATACATAACTTTCATAGTCATTAGATGCACCCGAGCACTTATATTTCTTATAAGCCTGTCTCTTTTAGCAATATTTTTTTCAGTTTCTTTGTCGAGCCACTTTGGGCGAGCCTGATTTGGGGGACGCCTGTCCTTAAACGGAATGTGAGTATGACTCATCTTAGTAAGCGCATTTTGAAATATTTCCCACATCTGATCTACAGGTATTTCGTTTAATTTTGCCACCCAGCCTGTAAACTGAAGCTCCTGACGTAGTCCTATGAACTGGATTTTACTGAAATCGGTATTTCAGATACACAAGTATCTATTCTAAAATTTTTTAGCAGTTTGAATCTAACTAGGTTGTGATCGCTATTTGCAACAGATTCACCGATTTCTACATCAGCTACCATGCTTTCGGGGCTAGTGATCAATAGATCGAGTACACTCTATTTCCACTTTCTCTTTGGGCTTCTACCCTAAAAAAGGAGCTAGTTCATTACAAACTCCCACAATGAGGTTTGTAAGAACATCTTTGCCTCTGCGGGTAAGGTGGATCCCATCAGAAGCGTAAAGGTCATGGCGCCTAGAAAAGAGATACCAAGGATCAAGAAAGTGGTATCCCAATTGTGTGCACAACTGCGATATCCTATCATTGATCCCTATGGCTCTACTGTTCCAACACGAGCCTACGTAGATCCTCGGGAGGATCCCACAGACTACGTGACGGCTCCCACGTTCCTTCATCTCCTGAAGGAGGACCTTGTAATTCCGAACAAGTTCCTCTGATCTCACCCTACCTACATCGTTACTTCCCGTATGAACAATCGTAACCGTGTTCTTCCGTCCTTGCTCCCTGATGGACTGGGTACAATCGGCGATCCCACGGCCCGGTTGACATACAAGCTTGCAACGTCGCTTAGTCTTCCGCTGCAGGATGTCGTCATAGCCTCGTACCATGGAGTCCCCCACCACTAAGAACTCCTGGTTTTCAGCCACTTCATCCTCCAGTACAGCAAAACGATTGGCTAGAGCCAGCGGTTGCTCCACAGGGCACACGTCTACCGAACGCGGGCTCGACACGGAGCGCCACTCGCTCACGGCAGTGACAGTAGGGGAAGAAGTGGAACTCTCTCTGGGTTGTGGGGAGGGTACACTCTTCTCACGGAGCGCACTCCTGAGAAGACGAATTTCCTCCTCACACATCCTGAGACGGACCTCTAGGTTCACGCAACCTTCACAAGCCATTTCGCTCCTCCTTTAGCAATAAAAACGGCAGAAAAAAAGCGTTCTCTAATAAACTAAATACGCGAAGCATACTCTGCTTTCTTTATACTATTTCTCCTACCTTTGGAGTACAGTAACAGAAAACTGTTTTGAATTTAAATAGAACATTACATTTTATCTTATATCTGTAACTGTATAGCGCTATACGTATACAATTACAAAAACACAACACAATCACTTAACACTATTCGGATATATAAATTTCACAGGTATTCGCCAGCTAGTGTCTATGCAGAAAAACGAGCTCTCTAGTTGAGGTCACGAGCAGACTGAGCTGAGGTCACGAGCAGACTGAGCTGAGGTCACGAGCAGACTGAAAGCTGAGGTCACGATATATATATATATATATATATATATATACACATATATATATACATACATACATGTATATATATACATATATATACATATACATACATATATATATATATATATATATATATATAAATACACACACACACACATATATATATATATATACATATATATACACACATATATATGCATATATAGATGCATATATATATACATATATATACACATATATATATATATACATATACATATATATATATATATATACATATACATATATATATGTATATGTGTATATATATGTATATTTGTATATATGTATATATATATGTATATTTGTATATATATGTATATAGGAAAACAGTAAACACCAGATTCAATTGAAGGGTTTATTTGCCCGACGTTTCGATTCCCGTGCAGGAATCGTCTTCAGGGGTTATAACGGTTACAAGAATGTGAACTCCTTATGAATCGCTGAAATGGTAAACCTGGGAAAGGTTCACCCTTTGTACAATTGACTGAAAGACTGAACCTTTCCCAGGTTCACCATTTCAGCGATTCATAAGGAGTTCACATTCTTGTAACCGTTATACCCCCTGAAGACGATTCCTGGACGGGAATCGAAACGTCGGGCAAATAAACTCTTCAGTTGAATCTGGTGTTTACTGTTTTCCAATATGGATCCCAGATTCCAAATCTTCTCTTATATATATATATATATATGTATATATATATATATATATATATATATATATATAAAGATATATATATATATATATATATCTTATGGCCACGACCTCTTAGTCTATTGATTTTTTCCTTGGGAAAATATTGTAGCATGTACATTTTCTAAATTCTTTATGATTTTAAAAGTCTCTATCTGATCTCTCTCTCTTTTTGTAGTATTTCTTCGTAGGATAAGTTTTTCAATTTTGGAAAAATTTTGGTGGCCCTCCCCTATATATTTTCCAAAGCATCCATATCCTTCCTTAGACAATTAGGTGGCCAAACTTGCAAGTCACTTCAGGCGTAGTGTCATGTACTATTCCAAACTAATCAATACACACATTGGACTTACTTTCGTGATATGGTTTGAAAACTTCAATTTTGCATTTATCGATATTCCAAGATCTTTCTCTTGACTCACTTTGATTAAAATTTGATTTTTATAGTCTTAATCTGTTCGTGGATTATTGATAAAAAAACAATGCATAACCTTACATTTATCAACATTGAAGTCGTTTCAATGCTTCAGATTTAACCGTACCAGATCCTCTTCCATTGATTGTTGGTCCTTGTTATAGATTTTGGTATCATCAGCAAATCATTTGCATAAAGCCTTCATTTGATGTGATAGGTCATTTGCAAAGACCAGGAACAAAACTAGTCCCAGCACAGAACCTTGCGGTACCTCAGTTTTTTATCTACAGTATTTTGATTTGACACCGTTAACTGACACACATTGTTCACGGCATGTTAAAAAGTCCTCAATCCAACCCAAAATGTTAGTACAGACTCCAAGATGATTTATTTTAAATAATAACCTCCTGTCTGGGACGTTATCAATTGTTTTAATCCAAAAACATGACATCGAATACTTCGCTTTTGTCATGCATTTCCTTCCAATCTTATAGATTCCAATAAGTTTGTCAGACTTGATATTTCCTTTGTACTGCTATGCTGACATTTATTAGGTTGTCAAGTGAAGTAAGATGATGCATAACTTTTTACAAAATTTCCTATCATTCCAACCAGTGGTGGGATTCAGCCGGTTCGTATGAACCTGTTCTTGGAATTTCAAGAGTTCCGCGAACCGGTTATTAAAAATTAGCTTACGCACGCTATATTACAGCGCGTTTTGTGACAACCTGGCATGCTATTAATGAGAGAACCTGTTGTTAATTTTCTAATCCCACCACTGATTTTATGTGAAGTGTTAATGATATGGGTCTGCATTTTTATCATCCTTCTTGTGCTTTGCTGTTACTATATATATATATATATATATATATATATATATATATATATATATATATATAATATATATATATATATATATATATATATATATATACACATAGCTTAGATCCACTCTCGGAGAAAGTTAAGCTGAGATACAGAGTAAAACGAATATTTCGACCACTGACTGTGATCCTCTTTAGCAAATACATTCATAGCATAGAAAAACAAGAACATATATACACAGGAAAACACTACAAAAGGGAACCAGGAAAGCCTAAAGTCACGTGTCCTTGATGAGGTCGGACCTTTTGTTCCTTGGTGATAAATTTTATTCTACATCTACATCATTTAATATATATATATATATAATATATATATATATATATATATATATATATATATATATATGTATGGAAAGTAGACCACTTGGAAAAAGAAACTAACGAAGCAGAGCGCTTTCGTATATTACATCTTCAGTGCAAAAAGTACATGTACTTTTTGCACTGAAGATGTAATATACGAAAGCGCTCTGCTTCGTTAGTTTCTTTTTCCAAGTGGTCTACTTTGCATAAGTGAACACACGTACCCGTGTTCTTATTAGCATATATATATATATATATATATATACATAGATATATATACATATATATATATATATGTATATATATATATATATGTACAAAGTAGAACACTTGAAAAAAAAACTAACGAAGCAGAGCGCTTTCGAATGTTACATCTTCAGTGCAAAAAATACATGTACTTTTTGCACTGAAGATGTAATATACGAAAGCGCTCTGCTTCGTTAGTTTCTTTGTCCAAGTGATCTACTTTGCATAAGTGAACACACGTACCCGTGTTCTTATTAGCATATTATATATATATATATATATATATATATATATATATATATATATATATATATATACATATACATATATATATATATACGTGTGTGTATTAAATTCCTACAGCAACTTTTGTTCTAAGGATGGGAGATGCGTAAGGAGTCCTGATATTTCATCTGCTTCTTTTAGAATTATGGGTTTAGTTTAGTCTTGTTCCCAGGCCTTGTAATCGTTTAACTCCTTATGTAAGGTACAAACACTAGTTCTTTTTATTTCTATAGTTGACAATTTTGATCATATTCTCATCAACATCAGGTAGGTCGAATGGTTTGTATACTTCCTCGATGCATGTCTAAGATGAGTTATCGTTTAGTGGCAATCCTGTAGCTCTCGGTCCTTCTCCTCACAGATACTTATTAAGATAAATTTGTTTCATTCTTCAGCTGTTTCCTGATCATCCTTTGTTTCTGTTCTGTCATTTCTTATTTACTGAAAATATCATATTGCCATTTCTTTTTGCATATTTTCAGAACGTTCGGGGATTAGTTTTATATCTTTCTCTATTTCTTCATAATCACATTTTGCTTTCCTGGTAATCCTTTTAGTCTTGTCTCCTTCACTGGTGTACTGTTGAAAACTGTCGTATTTGATTTTTTTCCTTTTCCATGCACACATTTCCTCTTTACAGCATTTAGGACTACTTTTGTAAGCCATGGACCTTTTCATTTTACATTTTTAGTCTCTGTATCTGGTATATACAATCTAATATTCTTCAGAACTCCCCTTGAATATCTTCCGTGTAACACTGAATATGACGGTCGATGTCTACTTGGCTATATACGATTTTTCGTATATACCGGAGGGGGAGAGGCGCATAGGATGAATTGTCTGCAAGGTGAGGTGCGTAAAATCCCCTTCAGAGATAGTGTCCATTGAGATTGGTGAACTCTACTCGTAGCTTTAGGTAGTTAGCAAATGATTTATCAGACTAAAAGAGTAGAATTACTTTATTTTATGTATTTATCAAACACCACAATTTAAGTAAAATCACTTGTGTATCAGAAGATATAAGTGGTGAAGTAAAGGTCATTCTCAAATGAAACGAAGAAATACATATACTAAGGGCTTTTTCCCACTTACAAGGGAGGTAGCCAAAGTCAAAAGGCATAATTCCACTTCCACCTAAGTGATCCATTCCACCCCCGGTCACCACCCCTCCCTCCCTCCCTCTTATCTTGGCTCCTCCTGGATGACGGGTCATCCTTGCAACTCGTCTGTCGCCCGGGGTCAGAAACAATGCAGCAAGATACAGCACATCTACATCATGGCCATTTCATCAAATCGGCGCCGTCCCCTCCCCCTCCGTCTTCTTATGCAGTAGCATTGAAGATGGGGAGAAATCCCTTCAGGCTGCGTCAAAACACCATTCATACATAACACCCCATTTCTCCTCTCGCACATCTTCCCAAACTCCGTCACTAACTTCCTTCCTCTGATTCTGTCACTAGCGCCAGCAAACTGGCTTACCTTCCACTTTTCTCAATTTTCTTTAACCATCTCCGGTCCCCGGCCCATTACCCTTGCATTTATCTCCCACATCACCTCATCCATGTACATATTGAACAGCCACGGTGGTATGACATGTCCCTGTCGAGGTCCTACCTTTACCTCAAACCACTCGCTCTCTCCATTTCCAATTCTAACTCAGGCTCTATTTCTCTCGTAAAGACTCTTGACTGCTCTTAACAGCTTTCCTCCTATTCCATATATCTGAAATACATCCCACAGTCCCTTCCTGTCTACCCTGTTATAAGCCTTTTTCAAACCCATAAATGGCCACAAAACATCCTCACCTTTTACTAAGGCTTTCTTATATATCTGTCTTACCACAAAAATCTGATCCATGTTACTTCTACCTTTCCTAAAACCACTCTGCTCCTCACCAATTACTCCCTCTGTTCCTCTCCTAATCCTCTCAATCAAAACCCTCCCATAAGTAGGGTTGCCAACTCTGTTAAGCTACAATAAAGGACATAAAAACTTTATTTATATTCATTTAAGTGGCTATAGATCATAATAGATGCCAATATTAAATGCAGTTCAAAATTACATTTCTCTTACCTAAATGAAAATACAAAAACAAGAATGAGAAGACATTTATTTTACCTTGATCAAAGAATTCTAATCTTTAAAACTATATTTGCCCTGGCTTTTTGCTGGCTTCAGAAAATTTGTATCATCTTTGATGTTTTTAGCGAATTCCAAGCAACTATATTTTATGTTAAGATATATGAGAAGTTCATTCTTAATTAATTCAACAGAACATCGGTTCCTTTCATCTCGCCATTTAGATGACATTAGAATAAAAACTCTCACAATAAGATGATGTTCCAGGAATTGATATTACAAAAGAAACTATTTTGAAAACATTGATACATTTAAAGTCCATAGATTTCAAAATAAAATAACACTATCTGCTTGTTGTTTTTGAGCTTATGAAGGGTTCAGAGCTTTTGATAGTGTCTTAGTTTCTTTGAATTAATACTACTTCATCAAAAAAGTTCTTCCACCTTTAATTTAAGCTTTCCTTCTCGCTCCAAATGTTGTACTACTTCTACAAATTTCTACAAATTGCTTAAGAAACTTAGGTTTGATAATTTACCGAATGTTGAATTTTCATCGAAATCTGTTCTGTTTTTCCAAATATCTGATAACATGAAATATTGGTACTACTAATACAAGTTTTCTCACATAGATTTCACTGTTCTGGTATTTATAACAAATTGAGGCTCGATTTTGTGAAGGGCCTCATTACTACCTTGTGTAATACGCCATATTTGTTTTGGTTCTTCGTGAGTTCAGTTGATAGGCGGAGATATTGCCTTTCCAAACATCCAACAGCACCACCTTTCTTTCTTTTTTCTTGGTGATGATTCTCAGATTAGTAACATTATCTACGATTTTCTGGTTTTCCCAAAATGAATGCTTTTTTTTTTTATGGAGAACTGAGTTATACATAAAATGAGGCTAATTTTACACCCTGGTCTGCGGTCTGCCGCTCTGTGTTTCTGGTATTGTGCAGACTGTAGAGTTGACAGAGTCTGCACCCTTACAAGAAGTAAACGCTTTTGCAATCACGTTTTGAGAGTAGGAAATTGAATTACCATTCAAAACGATTTCAAAATAAAGGACAGTGTCATTTCAAATCTCAATAAAGGATTGTCCTTTGAAATAAAGGACGGTTGGGAACCCTACCCATGAACCTTCCTAACTACACTCAGCAAACTGATCCCTCTGAAACTACTACACTCACATTTGTCTCCTTTTCCCTTGTAGAGAGGAAATATACAGACGCCCCTCCAGTTTCTCCGGCACTCTACCCTCCTTTAGACAAACATTAAACAACCTTACCAGCCAGTCTACCATCACTGTACCTGCCTTTATCAGACATTCTGTATAACACCCATCCAACCCAGATACCTTAACTGCTTTCATAATTGTAATAACGGCTTTTACCTCAAAGAAACACAAAGAAATACACATAGAAAATATTGCATATCGATAAATCTGATAGACACAGGGGTAGTTCACGGTAGATTAGTTTATCGATATAAACCAGATAAAACTGTATAACAGCTAAAACACAATTGCGTGCACAAGTTAATCTGATCTGATGCTATGTTGTGCAACCAAAAACACAGGCTGAATTACGATATACATCAAGTGAATTCCAGCCATCTCGAAATAAGAGGCTATGGATTAATGAGAGTTGAAAGCTGTGATAATAAATCCAATAATTAGAGGATGCATCGAATGATTGTTGGGAAAGAAAGAATACAATGCAATTTCAAATTGTTCCATTCATTGATCGTAAACATGGTATAAATTCCTTTGCACAAGAGTAACATTGCGACTTTGCTTTGTATTGTTCTTAAATTCTCTAATGAAAAACCATTCGGCCCTAACTTTCGTTTTCCATCCATGGCTGTCAAGAAAAAATAATTATAAAAAACTGCTAAGTATAGACTGTATAATGTCATGGAGGTTAATCAATTAATACATCTAGTGTAGTCGCCCCTACCCCAGCTAACTGCACGTCGTGACAGAAAGTAAACAAATGTATCGGATGGACTAGTATATATATACATGAACACGATAAATTCCAATATAAATCAATAACAGCGCAAATATGGATTCATACCGTGGCATGCTGGGTTCCTTGCTATTTATCTTGTCACGGGGATTTTCACCAACAACGAAATTGTAATAATTGATCTATTGAATCTGCACGAAATACTGGTTCCGAACACGAACTTAGAGTATATATATTTTTGTCTTTTTCTTTTTCGTCTAAAATTCATCAGTCCTATTTCAGTAAACGTCATCGTGCTGTTGCCAAAAAACAAATTATATTTTGGCTCATATTAGATTTGTGAGTAGGATGTGCGTGTGGAGATACAAGTGATTCGCGTGATTTTACTTTGGACATTTTGAGCGCAATAATAGATGTATCTGATACGGAGCCCATCATAGTTTGGGTTTAGGTGGATAGATTTATTTGGCAAAGAATCAGTATACATGAAGTGCAGATAATGACAAGAACACATAGTTCGAAATAATAATTGCAAATTGCCGAGAATAACACAAAAAAAGCATGTACGCTTATTTCCATTGTGGTCCTCATTAGATTGTTATTCTACGCTAAGTTACACAGACAACATACGTAGGGGTTTAACGGGACCAGAGACCAAGGTCTAAATATACAGGTCAGACCGTTTACATTCTTCTGCGCAGCTTCTGACGTCATTTGGCTGAGTCCATTTTCTCTTTGTGATACACTGAAGAAAACTGTGAAACGCCAAGGAAGACAGGAACTATAATATTTTATATATTATATATTCATATATATAGACAGGAACTATAATATTTTATATATATTTATATATATATTTTATATAATATTTGTCAGAATATAACTAATTGCGTGGAGCTGTGCGAGCGAAGGCGACGTCATTTTCGAACGACGGACCAGCTTCAACTGACAGCTATAGGACCCGCTAACCCCACTTTGAACAGCCAGGTGACGTTCACGGGCCCGCTGCGCCAACTCCCTCGAAATTCGGTCGGAAGTGGTTAGACCTTATATTCTTAGATCTTGCCAGAGACAATCATGAGTAATACCAGTCAGTAAACGTATGACACATAAACATTGTTATAATTTTGCTAATATCACTAAAATGTTTGAACTGATGGTGGGTTAATTTGATTAAACTTGAGTTGGTAGGGTATAGTTGTGGTTATGGATTACGTGTCAGTTCGGGGTCACGGGGGAATAGGGGAAGGGGCATCTTCCACGGGAGTCTTATAACCATAAGAATTGTCATGTCGTTGTGTGTATTTACCTAGTTGTATTTACCTAGTTGTATTTTACGGGAAGGGGAGCTATGCTCGTGGGGTCCCGTCTTCATATCTCATTTTATCTAAACTATTTTTAAACTCATGTATTGTTTTTGCACACACCACTTTCTCATCTAACTTGTTCCAACTGTCTATTGCTCTGTGAGGAAAGCTGTTCTTTTTAAAATCTCTTCTATAGCTGTCTTTTTTTATTTTCTTTCCGTGTCCTCTTGTATTTCTGTCATCCCATTTTATCAGATTCTCTCTATCAGTAATTTCTATGCCTTTCATGATTCTGTAAATAGCTATCAAATCTCCTCTCTCTCTTCTTTGCTCTAGTGTCTGTAGTTTAAGTTTTTGTAGTCTCTCTTCATATGATAGTTTTGAGAGTGTTGGTGCCAGTTTTGTAATTGCTCTTTGTATTCTTTCAAGTTTTTTTATACATTTTTTTGTACTTGGTGACCATATCGTTGCTGCATATTCCAATCTTGGTCTTATCAGGGTGATTAGGATTTTCCTCACCATTTCTTCATCCAGGTATGTAAATGCCACTTTGATTGTTCTTATTAAATTATAAGTTTCTCCAAAAATCTTATTTATATGTTTCTCAGGTGACATATTATTCATAACAATGACTCCCAGGTCCTTCTCATTTTCTACTTTTTTTATTCCTTCTTTTCCCAAATTATATGATCCTGTTATTCTGTTTTTGCTTTTTCCAAATTCCATTATACTACACTTTTTAGTGTTGAACTCCATCTCCCACTTCCTACTCCATTCTTGTACTTTATTTAGATCTCTCTGTAGTGATTCACAATCTTCTTCAGTTTTCACTCTTTTCAGTAATTTTGCATCATCTGCAAAGAAGCTCATATAGCTTTCAATTCCTTCATCCATATCATTAATATATATAGCAAACATTATTGGGGCCAGAACTGTTCCCTGCGGGACACCGCTTATTACTTCATTCCATTTTGAGTGCTGATCTCTTATCACTACTCTCATTTTTCTTTCTTGCAAAAAGTCTTCCATCCAATTTAGCAATTTACCTTGTATTCCTCCTTGAGTTTCTAATTTCTTAAGCAACTTCTTATGTGGTACTTTGTCAAAAGCTTTTTTTAGGTCTAGAAATGCACAATCAGCCCATCCATCTCTTTCTTGTATTATATCTATTAGCCTTGAATAGAAACATATTAAATTGGTGACGCATGATCGTCCTTGTCTGAATCCAAATTGCCTTGGATTTAGTACGTTGTTTTTTTCCAAGTATTTTACCCATCTACTTTTGATAATTCTTTCACATATTTTTGCTATTGTACTTGTTAGAGAGACTGGTCTATAGTTGGTAGGTTCTTCTTTATTTCCTCCTTTATATATAGGTACTATATTTGCTTTTTTCCAATCTTCTGGAACTTTTCCTTCTTTTAAGGAACTGCTTATTATGCTATGTATTTTGTCTGCCAGTTCATTCCTGCATTCTTTCAGAATCCAGTTTGCTATTTCATCTGGCCCATGCGATTTTCTGACATCAAAATTACCCAAGTGTGTCAATATTTCATTCTTTGTTACTTCTATTTCTTCCATAGGGGGGACTTTTTCCTTCCACTCAATCTCTTCAGGTTGTATATTTTCCCTTGTAAACACTGATTTAAAATGTTTGTTCATAATTTCTGCCATTTCCATTTCCTCAGTGTATTCAACTCCTCCTTGTCTTAATTTCTCTAAGTCTTGTTTGTTTTTCAGTTTATTGTTTACAAATCTGTAGAATAGTTTTGGTTGATCTTTACACTTTTCTATAACATCTTTTTCATATTTTCTTTTTTCCTCTCTGCACTTTTGTACATATTCATTTCTATAACCAGTATATATTTTCCATTTTTCAGGTCTTCTGTCTTTTTTCCATCTGTTCCAGGCTTTGTCTCTTTTGTCCTTTAACTCCCTACAACTTTTGTTGTACCAGCATTTTACATATTCTTTTTCTTGTTTTTGTCTTGGGACATACTTTTCCACTCCTTTTTTGTAAATTTTTGTCAAAATATTCCATTTCTCTTCCACTGTTGTTTCTTCTTTGTATATTTCTTCCCAGTTTTCTTGTTGGAAGAATTCTCTTATTTTATCAAAGTTTGTTTTTTCATACATCATTCTTCCTTTTCTATATTGTTCATTTCTTTTCATATATTTTTCTTCATTAAGTTCCAGTTCAATCAATATGTGGTCACTTTTACCTATTGGTGTTTTATATTCAATCTTGTCCACTATTCTAGGTTCAGATGTAATTATTAAGTCTAGCCTCGATGGTTCTTCTTCATTTCTATACCTAGTGTTCTCTTGTATCCATTGTGTCATTGAATGGTCAGTAATCATCTCAAGTAGAGCATTTCCCCATGAGTCATCACCACTCTTTACTGTCATTTCTTCCCAGCAGATTTCTTTGCAATTAAAGTCGCCCATCATAACTATTCTTCCTCCGTCTTCCATTATTTTAGTTAATGCTATCTTTGTGTCCTCTAACATACTTTTATGTTCACTCTCCTCCCATGAGGCTGTTTTCGGAGGCACATAATTGATCACAAATTTTCTGCTCTTCTTATCTCGGTCTTCCACTTCTATCATAATCATCTCTACTGTATTCTTTCCATATATGACACCTTTCACGTTTATATCCTTCTTAGTCAGGAACATAACTCCACCCCCTTGTTTTTTCTCTCTGTTTCTAATCCAATAATTGTATGTATCATGTCCTACACTGTTGGGTGGTAGTGGGCCTTTTAATTTTGTTTCTACAATTCCCATTATGTCCGGTTCTTTTTCTTTCAAATAATCATTCAGTTCATTCAATCCTGTTATCAATCCATCTATATTTGTGTAAGACACTCTTAGTTTTCTGCCACTTCCATTGTATTCTCTGTTTCCCTTATGTTTTTCTTTAGTATGTCGAACTGCTTTATTTTCATGTTCACTACTCTCCAATAGAATCTCTCTTTCTCTGACTCCGTTCTTTCCTCGTTTTTTGCCTTAGCTTCAATTCTTTTCTGCTTTTCTGCCTCTCTTTCCTCCTTATTCATTTCTCTTTTTATCCATACCTTTTTATATTGATCATTTGTTGCTAGTTTCCCTGTCTTGGATAGAATTTTCTCTGCTGTTGTTTGTGACCTGAATTTAATCTTAATTGGTCTGGTCTTATCTGTACTATATTTTCCGAGTCTGAATTTTTCCTCAATTTCCTTTATAATTTCTGGTTCATCTTCCTGGACTAATTTTAATAAACTGCTTACTCTTTCATTTTCCTCCTTGATTCTTGCAGTTCTATCTGGGTTATGTTTCTCTTCCATTCCTAATATAATTATACATTTCTTTTTGTCAGCTAATTCTCTTACTATATTCTCCTTCTGTCTCATCACTTTAATAACTGAGTCTTCATTATGTTCTTTCAATTGCTGTTTGACTATGTCAGTGAATGAAACCTTATTCCCTTCTTGAGTTATTCTCCAATTTTTAGCTTCTGTAGCTAGTTTCTCTCTGTTTTCATTACTATTCTTCTTCAATTTCTCATTCTCCTCCTTTACATTTCCTAACTGTCTTTTTAGGTCCTCTATTTCTTCAGTTAAGTTTCTGTTAGCCTTCTCTAGTTGTTCCAACCTTTCAATTCTTTGAAAAATGGAGTCTACGTTACCTAACTTACGCTCCAAGTCCTCGATCACCTTATCAACTCTCTCCTCTAGTCTTATCAGTCGGGGGGGGGGGGGGGTTGTGTCCCCCCCACCCTCTTTAAATCCCTGGAACATATTCTCGTCACTTTCTTCTGTATTGCTCCTCTCTATACTTCTAATCTTTACATTTTTATTAGACATTTGATCCTCGCTAAGTCTTTTGTTTACCTTCCGCTTGTCTGGCTGGTCAAAGTCTACTCCCTCCTCATTTCCTTCCATTTCCCTCAGTAATCCCTCCCCTTTTCCTCTTTCCCTACGTTCCCACTACTCCACGAGCAATTTCCCCCCCACCCTGCAAAAACACTAGGCACTTCTCTTTGCGTTGGGATCCACAGACTTCACTTTTCTTCAGAACGTCTTCTAAGCCGTCCATTCGTTGAAGTGTGTGTGTGTGTGTGTGTATATATGTATATATATATATATATACATATAATTCCCCGTCTGGAATATTGGCTGCATGTTATTGTGGCAAATTAGCATGCAGTTGATGCTTTAGGGTCTACTGTATATGAGGCGCCCCTACGGACCAGAGGCACACATCATTTTGTCTGTGATAGAGAAAATCTCTGTTCATAGAGAAATGATGACACTTTTATTATAGCGCGACTGTCCCCCCACCCCTTGTTACTGTCCTGTACCATTTTTCTGAATATTCATTTCCTTTCTTTTTTTCGCCTACCCTGTGGTGGGGGAAAAGAATGCTGCCACCAAGTCTTCCCACTTGTGTCGTTTGAGGCGACAAAAAAAAGGGGGTGGGGGATTAGGACTAGGAATCCTGCTACCTGTAGCCCCAAAGGGACCATTCCTAAAAAAAAAGTGAAGGTATAAGAGGGGCTAGGAGTTTTCCAACCAGCATTCTAAGGTTTGGGTCTTTTAATGTGCGTGGATGAGGTACAGATGAGAGTAAAAGGGAAGAGATAGGCAGTATGTTTGTGAGAAGAAAGATGGATGCATTGGTATTGAGTGAAACTAAGTTTAAAGGGAGGGGAGTGTGTAGATTTGGGAGTGTAGTTGGGAGGTTCTCAGGAGTGAAGAGAGGATGAGGGAGAGAAGGGGTGGCTATACTAGTAAGTGAAGAGATAGGTAAGTGTGTAGTGGAGTGGAAGGAGGTTTCTTCAAGGTTAATGTAGATGAAGATGAAACTGGGAAGGGAAATGTGGGTCTTTGTAAGTGTGTATGGGCCTGGTAGTGAGAAGAGTGTAGAGGAAAGGGAGGCTTTTTGGGTGGATTTAAATGAGTGCATAGAGGGATTAGGGAGAAATGTCAATGTACTGGTATTGGGAGACCTTAAGGCTAGGGTAGGAAACGAATCAATAGATGGAGTGATTGGGAAGTATGGAGTTCCAGGAAAAATTCGTAGTGGAGAGTTGATGATGTGTCTAGAGAGTTGCTGATAGCAAATACAGTGTTTAGGAAGAAAGTCAAGCATAAGTACATATGGGAGAGGGTGGTAGATAGAGTGTTAATGAAATATATAGTGGTAACCAGGAGAATAGTAGTAAAAGTTAAGGATGTACATGTTCTAAGGGGAGAGAGTGGGGGAATATCAGATCATTTTTTAGTGGAAGGTAAGTTGAGAGTGGAGAATAGGAGGTGAAGAAGGAAAAGGGCAGAGGGCAGGGAGGTATTTAGAGTGAATTGCTTAAATGAGAAAGAAAATGAGGAGTATAAGAAGAAGCTGAGAGAGGAGTGGGTGGGAGTGAAAGATAGAGTAGAACTAAGAGTGGATGAGGAATAAGGATGATTCAAGGAGGTAGTCATAAGGTGTTCAAAAATGGTCTGTGGAAAAAGGACAGGAGAAAATAGAAAGAAGGGTAATGAGTGGTAGAGTGAAGAAGCAAAGAAGGGTGTAGAAGAGAAGCAGGCTTTCATAGATTGGTTATAAATTAGGATGAGGGAATCATATGAGAGGTACAAAGTAAAGAGAAGTAAAGCATAAGATAAAGGGGGCAAGGAGGAGAGCAGATGCGGAATGGGGTAAGACTATGACAGAATTTTTTGAAAGTAATAAAAAGATGTTTTGGAAGGAAATTAAGCAAGGAAGAGGAGGCATATCAAGTAGAGATGAAAAGGTTAATGGTGCAGAGTATCTTAGGGAGTTACTAAATGTGAATAAGGAGGGAAAGGCGATTGCAGTGGGAAGCGCTAAGAAAATGGTCATGACGAGTGAGGGTAAATGGAGGAGAAATAAGGAAAGATGAAGTGAAGGCAGCTGTTAAGATGATGAGAGCAGGTAAGGTACCTGGGTTGGATGGATGCCATGCAGAATGTCTGAAAAAAGGAGGTACAGTTATGGTGGACTGGCTGGTGAGGTTATTTAATGTTTGTTGGAGAGAGGGTAGAGTGCTGGAGGACTGGAGGAGTGCCTGCATAGTTCCACTTTACAAGGGGAAGGGGGACAATTGTGAGTGTAGTAGTTTCAGAGGGATCAGCTTAAGTGTAGTTGGGAAGGCTTATGGGAGGGTTTTGATTGAGTGGATTAGGAGAGGAACAGAGGGAGTAATTGGTGAGGAACAGTGTGGGTTTAGGACAGGTAGGGGTTGTATAGATCAGATTTTTGTGGTAAGACAGATATGTGAGAAAGCTATAGGAAAAGGTAAGGATGTATTTTGGGCTTTTATGGATCTGGAAAAGGTTTACAACAGGGTAGAGAGGAAGGCACTGTGGGAGGTATTGCAGATACAGTATATGGAATAGGAGAAAAGCCGTTAAGAGCAGTCAAAGAGTTTTTACGAGAATATTAGAGCTTGTGTTAGGATTAGAAATGGAGAGAGTGGTTTCAAGTAAAGGTGGGACTTCGTCAGGGATGCATTATGTCACTCTGGCTGTTCAATTTATACATGGATGGGGTGGTGCGAGAGGTGAATGCAAGGGTGGTGGGTCAGGGATTGGAGATGGTTAAAGAAAATGGAGAAAAGTGGGAGATAAGCCAGTTGTTTGCTGATGACACTGCACTTGTAGCAGGATCAGAGAAGGGATTGAGGAAGTTAGTGATAGAGTTTGGGAAGGTGTGTGAAAGAAGGAATTTGAAGATAAATGTGAGTAAAAGTAAGGTGATGAGATGTAGTAGGGGAGAAAGTGGCAGCAGACTGGAAGTAAGTGTTAAGGGAGAGAGACTAGAGGAAGTGGATAGTTTTAGATACTTGGGTGCGAATATGGCAGGAAAGGGAGGAGTGGGGGTGGAGGTAGAATGTAGATTGAGAGAAGCAAGTGCCTTGGGGGATTAAAAAGTGTAATGAGAAATAGACATTTGGGAATGGATGCTAAGAGGAGATTGTATGAAGGAGTGATTGTGCCAACAGCACTGTATGGGGCAGAAACATGGAACATAAGAGAGGAAGAGAGTCGTTTGAATGTGTTTGAGATGAAATGCCTTAGAAGTATGATAGAGGTTACTAGGCTGGAGTGAGAAATGAGGAGGTGAGGAGAACAGGGGTGGAAAAGGAGTTGGGAGATAGGGTTGATGAAAGAGTATTGGGATGGTTTGGACACATGGAAAGAATGAGTGAAGAAAGATTAGCAAAAGAGGTGTGGAAGGCAGAGATGGAAGGAATGAACAAGAGGGGGTGACCTAGGATGAGATGGATGGATGGGGTAATAGGGGCATTGGGAAAAGGGGGAATGTCTGTTGAGGAAGGACAGGAAAGAACAGAAGATAGGGGTGAATGGAGAATGGTTGTGTATGGTTGATACTGTGATGCTTGAGGGGGAGTGGGTGGGGGATGGGGGGTGAGGGAGTATGAGAAATAAATTGATGCAGCCTGAAGGGATTTCTCCCCATCTCCTTTTCTTTGTGAGGGGACAGAGAGGGGGGTTGCCGAATTAATGAAGCGGCCTTGCTGTGGATGTGCTGTGTCTTGTGACACTGCTTCTGACCTAGGGCAGTGGACAAGATGCAGGGATAATCCATCATCCAGGAGGTTCTAAGATAAGAGGGAGGGAAGAGGGTAGAGGGGAGTGGAGTATGTAGGGAATAGAATGGGTGGGAGTGGTTTCTATGCCTTTGTTTTTTGGCTACCTCCCATGTAAAGGGGAAGAAAGCCTTTGGTATATGTATGTGTGTATATATATATATATATATATATACACGAGTATATGTTTATATTGGAGAAGGGGTATTTCTAATTAATGTATATGAGTGGTTCTTCATAAAGGAGTGCTGTGACCTGGGGCACAGGGAGAGATTCAGGGGAGTGCATCCAACAAGGCCATATGAGTCAAGTTAGGTCTGAGGTGATGTGGGCACTTTTGGTTCTGGAATGAGATGGATTTCAGCTTCATGGTCTGAGACAGCGCAAGCTCTCATGAGTAGGGAGAATGGGGATGAGTGAAATACTTTGGGTGTTTGGTATGGGGGCGCTGTGTTGACGTTTTTGAGGTTGAGAGGATCTTGATGCGATATTTGTTTTCGTTTATGTTACTTGTTCTCCTGTTTCAGCTTTGGGCTGCAAGAGGAGGAATGAGGGTGATAGTGTGGGGGTTTGGAAGGAAAGGGTAGGTTTATGGTGGGGGATGTAATAGGATAGTGTGTGGTGGCTGGCTGTGCACTGGAATGGGGGGAGGGGGTGCTCCAGGTATTAGGCCATGGCATGAACTTTAATATCTATTTTGTGGCCTCAATTGGTGAAACTAATGGTGCAGAAATGCTAATGGGTGGTTGCATTGGGGTAATGGGTGGCAGTGTTTCTGCATAATTATGAGGTTTGTTTTATCCATTATAGATCTCACTTGTGTCTGGCTTCTCAGCTGATACACTCCGAGCCTCAAAGGTAGAGGATTTTGCATTCAATGTGGTACCCTCTGTAGCAGGGCCATAGCTATGGAGGGGCTATGGGGGGCTTAGCCCCCAAAAAACCCAATTAGCCCCCCAAATTGATTTTTACTCAAAAGAATTATAAATACACTACACTGGTAAACTTACAAAAATAAGCTAAGTTTATGGTGAATTTGCGATATATGAGGTATATACATAAAATATAAAATTCTAGCTATCATTACAGGCATATTAAATATTAATGATTATATATATATATGTGTGTGTGTGTGGGCACAGTACAGCAGCAGCCCTCCTAAAGCATGATTAGCATCCCCAAAATTTAATTCCTGGCTATGGGCCTGCTCTATAGTGTGAAACGGACATTACATGGTTTTGACCACAGTTTGCATATTTTGCAGTTTGGGCATAGGGAACTGTGTACGGGGTAGTGGGAGCTGAACACTATACACATATACCTGCCAGGCAGCAACATATCTGCTAAAGGTCCCCAAAATGCTCTCAACTGAAACAGCAACTTTGGGATGGGTAGTACTTCTTTACTTGTACATTATATTTCTGGTATCTTATGTATTGGTGAATTGGGGCTGGACAAAATCAGTGTCAGTGTGGGGTTTGGGATCTTTTTATAGTTCGTCTTTCTTGTACAATACCCTCAGGTCACTCCTTGTCATGTAGTAACAACTCCAGCAATAATCATTATCATTATTATTAATAATAATAATAAATAATAATAATAATAAATAATAATAATAATCATATATATTAATACGATAGCGTGTGTGTTATTTTGTGTGTCACGCTTCTCGAATGATAGAAATCAGGCATGTTTGTTCCGTAGACTTTATCATTATTGTAGTTGTTATTATCATTATTATTATTACTATTATTATTATTATTATTATCATTATTATTATTACTATTATTATTGTTATTATTATTATTATTATTATTATTGTTATTATTATCATCATTATTATCAATAATATCAATAAGTATTATTATTATTATTATTATTACTATTATTATTGTTATTACTATTAATTATTATTATTATCATATATATTAATACGATAGCGTGTGTGTTATTTTGTGTGTCACGCTTCTCGAATGGTTGAAACAAGGCATGTTTGTTCCGTAGACTTTATTATTATCATTGTTATATTATTATCATTATTATTAAATTGTTGTTGTTGTTATTATTATTATTGTTATCATTATTATTATTATTATCATTATTGTTATTATTATTATTTTTATTATTATTATTATTATTATTATTATTATCATTATTATTATTATTATTATTATTATCATTATTATTATTATTATTATTATTATTATTATTATCATTATTATTATTATTATTATACGATAGCGTGTGTGTTATTTTGTGTGCCACGCTTACATCAAAAGCAACGACCTTCCATGGTGTCGAAGTTCTCAAAGCTGCCAAAGTTCTCGAAGGTGCCAAAGTTCTCGAAGGTGCCGAAGTTCTCGAACGTGCCGAAGTTTTCGAAGGTGTCGAGGTTCTCGAAGTTCTCGAAAGTGCCGAAATTGTCGAAGGTGCCGAAGTTCTCGAAGGTGCCGAAATTCTCAAAGGTGCCAAAGTTCTCGAAGGGGCCGAAGTTCGCGAAGGCGTCGAAGTTCTCGAAGGTGCCGAAATTCTCTAAGGTGTCAAAGTTCTCGAAGGTGCCGAAATTCTCGAAGGTGTCAAAGTTCTCGAGCGCTGAAGTTCTCGAAGTCGCCGAAGTTCTCGAAGGTGCCGAAGCTCTCGAGGGTGCCGAAGTTCTCGAAGGTGCCGAAGTTCTCGAAGGTGCCGAAGTTCTCGAATATGCCGAAGCTCTCGAAGGTGCCGAAGTTCTCGAAAGTATGTCACGCTTACATCAAAAGCAACGACCTTCAATGGTGTCGAAGTTCTCGAAGATGCCGAAGTTCTCGATAATAATCCAACAAATGATGAAATTGCAGCAATATTTATCGGTGATGATGGAGCACCTCCAGTCCAGCGTGACATTATAGTGCACCCTGAAAGACAACAGAGGGAGAGGATATCCTTCCTCTCTTGCCATCTTGATGCAATGATTTACCCTCTTCTCTTTCGTGTAATTTACACGGGTTCCGCTAGTTATAATAATAATAATAATAAATAATAATAATAATAAATAATAATAATAATAAATAATAATAATAATAAAAAAAAAAAAAAGCTTCCTACATGAGTGCTGGTTATCAGGAATAACTTAGATAAAGAAACAGTGTATACAAATACTATTCAAGATTTTAAGAAAACACTCGATGCTGAAAGATACAAAGACAGGTCACACGAGCATAGCTCCCTTCACATGTAATACAACTAGGTAAATACACACCTCAAAACATATTAGACCAACCAATACTTCATCAAACATCCCTGACATTAACCTGATGATACTAACCCATTTGTGATCAGGTCATTACCCATCATTAAAACAGTACTAACACTGGACATTAAATGTACTAGATATAATTTCCACATAAAAGACAACATAGTACATGTTAGCCCACATTCACTCACCACAGACAAGTTGATAAAGTCTCTACATAGTGACACATGGACTAACTTGGTGCCAGTGTCCGGATTCTCTGAGATCCTAGGGGCCACAGCTGTCCAACAAGAGTGATCTGGGGGCAATGAACTGATGGAATGATCTATTCCTTTTTTTGTTCAACTGGATTCCTCTTTCGAAATAAATGCCATGCGAGAACGAAGCCTTTATTAGTACAAAGGATTTCAAAGGCGGAGCATGCCGACAGAAGACCTTTTGGTCCATAACTCGGTTGAATGCGAAACAAATTATACATACATACATCAGAGGTTTTTCCCCCTTACACAGGGGGTAGCCAAAAAGAAAAAGGCATAGAAACCACTCCCACCCATTTCATTTCCCATATATTCCACTCCCCTCCCTCCCTTCTATCTTGGCACCTCCTGGATGATGGGTCATCCCTGCATCCTGTCCATTGCCCTGGGGGGTCAGAAGCAGTGCCACAAGACAAGGCACATCCACAGCAAGTCCGCTTCATAAATTCATGCAGGAAAGGAGAAGACGGGGAGAAATCCCTTCGGGCTGCGTCAAATTTTTTCTCATACATACTTCCTCACCCCCCATCCCCCACCCACTCCCCCTCATGCATCACAGCCTCATCTATACACAACCCTTCTCCATTCACCCCTATCTTCTGTCCTCTCCCATCCTTCCTCTACAGACATTCCTCTCTTTTGTAAAGCTCCTTTCACCCCATCCATCCATCTCATCCTAGGACGCCCCCTCATATTCACTCCTTCCACCTCCGCCTTCCACACTTCTTTTACTAATCTTTCTTCACTCATTCTTTCCATGTGTCCAAACCATCCTAATACTCTTTCATCAACCCTATCTCCCAGCTCCCTTTCCACCCCTGTTCTCCTCCTCACCTCCTCATTTCTCACTCTATCTAGCCTAGTAACCCCTATCATACTTCTCAGACATTTCATCTCAAACACATTCAAACTCCTTCTCTCTTCCTTTCTCATGTTCCATGTTTCTGCCCCGTACATTGCTGTTGGCACAATCACTCCTTCATATAACCTCCTCTTAGCATCCATTCCCAGATGTCTATTTCTCATTACACTTTTTAAACCACCAAGGCATTTACTCGCTTCTCTTAATCTACATTCTACCTCCACCCCCACTCCTCCCTTTCCTGTCACATTCGCACCCAAGTATCTGAAACTATCCACTTCCTCCAGTTTCTCACCCTTAATACTCACTTCCAGCCTACTGTCTCTCTCTCCCCTTGTGTATCTCATCACCTTACTTTTGCCCACATTTATCTTCAGCTTTCTTTTTTCACACACATTCTCAAACTCTGTCACTAACTTCCTCAATCCCTCCTCTGATCCTGTTACAAGCGCAGTGTCGTCAGCAAACAACAGCTGGCTCACCTCCCACTTTTCTCCATTTTCTTTAATCATCTCCAACCCCTGACCCACTACAAAATTATAATAATGATAAATAAATAATAACATTAATAATGATAAATAAAATAAATGCATATGTATAGTTAAATAATAAACAAACAGGTAAATAGTAATAATGAAATTGACATATAATTAATAATAAATGTGAATCAAGCAAATAGTAAACATACAGACAAATAACAAAACAAAAAAGCAAATAAAATAAAATAAATGCCAGTCATTATGTTTTGCGTATTACAGTTTTTTCAAGTACTCACATGGTATTTATTTCGATAGACTTGTCAGCAACTACTTTCATACACATGGATTCCTCTTACCTTTCGTTTCTCTGATTCATCAAGACAGAAGATTCTGAAGCAGAGTCTAGGTTGATTTATTTTTTTCCTGTAGTCTCTCTGCTTTCTATCAGTACTGTGGTTGTGATTTGTTCTGTTGTTTTATCCAAGGAAAGGTATTGATCTCTGGAACATGCCCATATTCACTTAAATTTTCATATATGTCTGTTGAAAGGGTGGAAGACACGGTTCTACACACTGTTGTATTAACATTCATATGTAACCTATACATATATTTGAAGAAATTCCATCATAACATCCTGCACAACATTCATTTTTAATTCTCTGAGTATCGCTTGCTTCATCTTGTATAGATATAATAAATTAATCTTATTAATTTCCAGTGTCTATTTGTGTATAGTTGTTTGGGATAGCTAAATCATGGTTTGGGTGACAGTACATCATGATGCCCTGGTAAATCTATCTGTATACCAAGGGCATCTTCCCCCATACAAGGGAGGTTGCCAAGTCAAAGGCCCACACCCACTCCCATCTCAGCTCCTTGTGAAGGATCATCTCAGTCTCTTGCCCACTTCCTGGGTCAAAAGCAATACACCAAGACACCGCATATCCACTGCAGGATTGCTTCATTTACCCAACTCTCCCCATGCAAGAAAATAGAGAAGACTGGGAGAAGTCCCTTTGGGCTGTGTCAAAATATCATCCATACACAACCATCCTACACTCATCCCTATCCCCTTTCTTGCACAACAGATATTCCCCTCTTGCTCAAATTACAATTATGCTTAATTGTAAATTTAAAAGGAAATAATACTATATAATTGAATATCTTATCTGTTATTGATAAATCACATAGAAGGAAGGATATTATATACACTTTACTTAAAAGTTGATATAATCAAAGAATTTAAGCAGTAAATACCTGAATCTTCAATGGAGTTTTTGAAGTTATCTGTAATGCAGTGATAGAAAGACTGCTGTTGATGGGTGATATAGCTTTCTTGTACCTTAAATCATTACATGGTACAAAATACATTTCAATCAGTATTCTCTGCACTCCTATAGTACCACCACTCAATGGCACAATGTTATTTGTGTTAACATTATTATTAACACTTTATATTTAAAGCAGTATTACAAACTCAACACAAGAGTCTATATTCAAACAGTTGGGAAGACAAACTGCTATAGTAAATAAATGCCGCATTGCGTCAACATCATTTAACAGATTAATAAACTCATAAGACAGAATGAATTAATGCAACATCAACAAGAACAACAACAAGGCATGAGCAGTCATCATTTGTTTTCAATACAATCTTGGTCTCCATTAATCCTGATGTGCTCGTCATGCTCCGAGTAATGGAATACAAAAATGTAGCAAAGTTTGGGCTGTTTAGTGATGTAAACAATTACATTTACATTATACTGTTGTTGAACAAAAAGAAACACCAAGGCCTTCACACAGACAATTGAAAAGAAAAAATCAATCTATCACATAAATATTCTAGAAATGAACAAAACCTGGAAATGGTTAAAAATAAAAGAATATATATACAGTGTAGACATTAGTTAAAGGGCATGTTCAATTTTCCATGGAACAAAAGAAATCAATTAAGTTTTACCTTTTTAACAATTAATGGCTTCAAGCTTTCCCTGTAAAAGCTTCACGTAAGCGGGTCATTTCCAAAGCAGCTACAAGCTAAGAGGATCAGTATAAAATATGCTATACTCTATGTTGACTGTAGTCAGCAGTTTTAAAAAAGGTTTGTCTTTGGCATTATGTGTAGATGTGAGTGTACTTCCCAAAGTAGACTTGATAATGTGCATGCAGTTCTATAAGCATGCAATCATGTGTATTTACAATATTTTAGTAACTGTCCAATTATTATTCATCAACAGGCAAACAAGATTTGATCATGAGGAAGACAGGCAATGTTTTGAAATACCTGACAGAGATAACTGTATGCATAAACATATACACAGATATGTAAAGAGGTGAGTGTGGAGATGAGCATGATCATAAGGAAAACAGGTACTAGTTTCATATACCTGATGGAAATAACTGTATAAACATACACAGAGATGTAAAAAGGTGTGTTGAGAACATGAACAGGACTTTGTTGAGCTAGTATGGATATGTATAGAGAATGAAGGGAGAAAGGCTACATTAAATGAACAAATCCAGAATTAAAAGGATGTTGTGGTTTGTATTGACCTAATCGTAATACACAGAAAAAGAACTATGCTTTGTCTCCATCAAACAAACTTGGGTTTAAATCTATGTTTTTTGATTGAACCATTTCCTCTTTTAGGCCATTTCACAAGTCTGTACCCATTGTTGGTTCCTCTGACATGAGCAAAATTTTGCTGCAATTGTCATAATATCTTATGTATATTGTGCTGGTGATGGGTGTTAACATTGTGCAATTGGTGTCAATAATTGCACTTGTAACATAGCTTCTACTGTGTTTGGCTTAGATTAAAATCTGTGCACTGGCCATGTGTACCTAGTGCTATCTGGAAAGCATCTCCACTGAGACAGCACTCAAACCCCATAACAGTTGGAGCAAAACTTTCCTATTGTCTCCCATTTGAGGGGGAGCTGGTAACATTATTTCAAGGTAGGATCAATGTCTCAGGGAGTATGGTATAGTACTGAATTTGAGGCCCTGTTTGGAATGCTTGCTTTGTGATCTGGGTGTGTATATGTTTTCGTATTATGGATGTGTTCCAGGGTAATGGTGGAAGGTTGATACAGATATCTGCATAGTATAATGCTAGAGTTGTTCTTTTTTGCTGCTTTCAGTTGGTCATACTTGTGTGATGTGGTGGGAATGATGGGTGGGATCAAAGGTTCTTGTACAGAATTGTGTGTCTATCGTTTTCTGAGAGCAAGTGGTCAATTGGGATGGTTTTGGTGTATCCTGTCATTATTCTAAGTACTTTATTTTGTATTGTCTACAGGATATCTTTGTTTTCTTGACTACTGGGGTGAGCACTGTGTGAGAACTAATGATGAGAATTTAGGAGGGATATCTATAATAATAGCCATGAACAACTAGTGTTGTGCAGTAGATATTTTTGTGCTTTGTATTTCAAGGATGTCTGCAGGGATGAGTGGTTGAGTGCTGTGTTGTACCTACAATGTATGCCAAGTTTAGCTGTCAGTATTTCATACAGAAATATGAATTACAATTTTAGGGTGTTGTAATCAGTACTCACCCTTTCCTACTTAGCTTGTAGGTCTTCCTTTTTGCTTGATAATCTCTTTTAGCCATTTTGGAAATGTCAGCCAAGATTTGCAGCTTTGATACATGAAAATAAGTCCACATCCCCGCTCTGGATGTCTCTGCCTTTGACTTTCTGTTTAACGAGATCCCCCACAGGTTCTGTGTAAAGTTAATGTCAAGAGAGTTTCCAGGCTCATCATCAATGATGTTCCTATGAGGTTTAATAATATTTTTAGCATAATTGAAAGAGACACCATCTTACATGAAAAGGGATTTTTTTTTTATTCTCCAAACTGTCAGGTAAATAATCATATAACATGTCAATTGGCTATTTTGGTTTGTCACTTCATTTTTGGTAATTTTTGGGCCATATCCCCAAGAAGTCTAGGGTTCTGAACTTTAATTTCCTATATCAAAAGCTATAGTTATTATTAACTTGATTCTTGATAATTTTCAGTTCAGGATACAGTTTTACATGGTCTACCCAACTGTGGTTTGGAAGTATGTATGCAAGCCTCAGCTGTCACAAAAATGTTTCATCCATTGATGCAGTGAATGAATTTGTATCCCTGTAACCTCATTGATGCACTATTCTCATATCATCATGAGAATCTGAGGTTCCTTCCCCATTTCATACACAAAACAAAATCTAGTTACAAGGGAAAATAGTGCCACAACTAAGAGTACAATTTCAATACAAATCCTCCATAATGATATTAAGTCACTGAAAAACACTTGCTTTGGGTTTTTGAAAACATACTGATGCCAATCATAACTGAACACATCATAATTTATGTTGCAAATCAACATACAACAAAAAAACTTTTTCTCCTTATAAAGAGCTTGGCCAAGTCAAAGCACACACCCACTCGACACCCATTCAAAATCCCATTTGTTGGCCCACCAATCTTTGCTCCTCATAGATGATGAGTCATCCCTGCTCCCTACTACACTGCTTGGGTCATCAACAATGCTGACACAGCACATTTGAACCTCCATTAACATACTTCTTCTTTAACTAAAAATTTAGCGGCAAGGTTATATCTGTGACTAAATTTTGGTGCACAGTGCAGAGAAGTGAGAGTGTTAATGGGTTTTGAAGATGGGCAACAGGAAGACATTCCTCTCTGTCATCTATCTTATGGGACCATCACTTGCAGGTACTTGTCATAGGTATAGGTCTCAGGCCTTTGGTGTATACACATACTTGAGGACCCTGTATAGGAAGTCCATAGGGGTGACAGCATAAGTTCCACACAAGGTGACATCAACCTTAGTGATGCCACAATTACAAACACACATTACTTAACATGAAATGGTCAAGAGATCATGCCAAAAAGTTTAAAGACATGAAAATGTGAACAAATCAAGATGCCACTGAGTATTAATGGAACAAGGTACGCAAACACTGGGAATTAAAGGCGAATCAAATATGCTCTTTAAGCCCTTTCCCCTCAGAAACAAATGAACACATTGCAATTCCTTTAAGTGTTGATAAACAATTATTCCCTAAGATTTTTCATGCTATAACTAACAGTCTATGGTTTATGATATTCTGGTGATGACAGAGAAAATGAAAGAAAATGAGGGAGAGAAAAAGAGAAGAGATTGAGAGTGAGAAACGTAAAAAGAGACATAAAGAGAGAAAAAGAGAAATTAAAGGAGAAAGAGAGAGAACAAGAATGATATTTGTGTATGAATGTGTATTAAATGGCAAATTTGCCCTATAAAGGTCACCTATGTCATCCAAATAATATGAATTCAATCAATTCAATCAAGTTACACGAGTTTTGAAAAATCTGACTGGTAAGTGAACAGCTGAAAACAACCAAGATTAATAAACTTGACCAATATGAAATTACAAAAATTATTTTTCTTCATCTCTTAAAAGAAAAGAAAAAAAAAAAAAAAAAAAAAAAAAAAAAAAAAATTTATAAATCACTACATTTGTTCAATGTATTGCACACATCTGACGTACAAGTGAAAACACAATTAGTGCTCAAACAGTGACAAAGAAAAATAAGAAATTTAGTAACATTATTCAGGCTGCAGAATGTAAGTATGGCAGAAGTCAGCAGATGGTAGGGACAAAAAACTTTTCTTTTGTTTTTTCAAAGCTATTCATTGACAATTATACCTACAGAAAAATAGGAGTAATTGTCTACAACTACATATTAGGATGACGAGGAGGAGGAGGAGGAGGAGGAGGAGGAGAAGAAGAAGAAGAAAATTGTAAAAGTGGCAGCCAATAACATTTGCACCCATTGTACCCACATCCATGTAGCATAATAAGACCCTACAGCAGTAACTTGTGGCTATGAAACGAGGCAGAGAACTATAAACATATGACACAGTATTAACATACACAACACTCCCCACACTGTGTTCTCTAGAGATACAATGGCTGTACCTCCCTAGAATGCATAGGGAACATTGTGCATATTGACACTGTTGTACATGTACACCCTCCCATTTCACTGCCATGAGCCATGACTGATATTCTGCAGAAGTCTGCCATTTTGAGCCAATCAAATGAACCAAGCCTTGTACATGACAGCCAACCTACATGTGCAATAAGCAATCAGGTGATCAAAAAGAGGGGGGTCGTGAGTAGTAGTCATCTTAATTGAGCAAAATATCAGAAAGCATACAATTGGATAACGACGGTGACCTATTTATATGTATGTATGTATGTATATATATATATATATTTGTTATCAGTTGTTTAACATGTTTTAGGATTACAACATCCAACATTCTTCTCTTGAAGACCCAATATATGAAAGGCACACTAACTGACTTTGATAATCTGATACTCTACCTTTGTAAAAAATAAATATCTAATGGGGTCCAAACAATGCACACATCCAGTAACTTAGACTTGAATGACCAGAAACATCTACCACTACTATCAGCTCATTTCTCACTTTGGAATCATGTCTAGTCTCTGTGTATCTAAATCAATGCTATGTTTTAACGATGATTCGGGGGTAAAAATTCGATTCAAAATCAAATGCAATGAAAAATAACTTCTTAGTTCATGCAATATCTCAGAGTATTTAAGACATTAAAAAAAAATCAGAACATTCTTTTCAAGCTCAAAGGGGAGACGAAACAATGATATAACTTGCTTTCACCTTGTGGAGTTTGCTTCCTCGTGACTATGCTACATCACAAAGCTTAAGGCAAGGAGAAGACAGCAATGAGCCTCGTATGTTACGATGTAGATTAATTTTAACAAACCCATACCTTTTGAATGTTAGGGCTTGTTGCACAATGTTGGACCTTTGCAATCTGCCAAAGAAGTTGGATGAAATAACCTTCTTTAGCACGTTTCTCAAGGCACAACCCAATTTCTACATAGCTATTACAGTTTTATTATCATTATAATAATTTTTGGGGTTTCTGAATTTTATTATGAACAATAAAGGTTGTCTTTAATGATGTTGAAGAAGGGGATGCTTGTGCTTGTCTCCTTAGGAAAACTTTAAAAAAAATCCTCCTCTTATACACATGGTCACTATATTGGAAATGAAGCCAAGAAACTTGGTTGATCACATATTCATGAATAAATAGGACTCCTTTTATTATTTAGGATAACAATATATAAGTTTGATTGTTGTGTATATAGAAGTTAAATAATTTCTTGGTGATTTTGTTTCTTCACAACCAATAGGTGGATATATATACTCTCGATACTTTCATACATTTTCAGGCTTCATTGATTAGATCTTTTCAGAATGTCCATTAATACTAACCAGTGCTAGTCATTAATCAGGAAAGCAGGTTCTATTCTTCAATAGCACAACACCTTTACACTCACTGTACTTTTTCTTTTCTATAAAGCTGCACTACTGAGAACATTTGTTCCATTACTAAAACCACATTTGCACTCAGGAACATGATACACATCACTGTTTCACTTCAAGTGTAACAGATAAAATTACACTTAAATCACACTTTACTGCTTGGGATAAACTTCACTGGAAATGTGTGACAAGCATTTTAGCAGCCTTGGCTATGTCATAAGCACACTGAATCACCTGCTGGGTGACAAAACGTGGATCCAAGTTATGATGATTGTGTGGTGCCAGAGGGCCTCGGCACTCATTAGAAAGTCGATTGGCACTAATTACCAACTGACGCACCGCTCCCTGCAGCCCAGTATTGCTACAATTCTGAAAGAAGCATTCCGTTAAGTGCATATTACTAAATTAAATTTTACATACAAAACAAATTGTTCTCATTCCATTAATACCACATTCTAATAGTGTACACTTTATAATAACAAATGAATCTAGCAAGACTTGGGTTACGTATGTCTTACTGCAAAACTTGGTCTACACATATCCATCCTTTCCTATACACACACTGCTTTTTCTCAATCACTCTCTCTATTCCTCTTCTAATCCTCTTGAATAACATTCTCTCATACATCTTACCAACTACACTTAACAGGATGATACCTCTGAAACTATTAGTCATATCTGAACTTTTTCTTTGTGTAGTGAAACTATGTTCAAAGAGAGAAGGCAGGGGACAGGGGTGTGTGTGGAATGTGTATGGATGATATTTTGATGCAGTCTAAAGGGATTTTCTTCCCAACTTCTCTCTTTTCTATGTCTGTTGAGCAAGGAAAGGTGAGGGTGGGGGATGAGGGGGAGTGGAGAGTGGTTGTGTATGGATGATAATTTGATGCAGCTTGAAGGAATTTCTCTGTCTTTATTTTCTGCAAGAGTTGGATGGAGAGGTGGGTCCCAGTGTAGGTGAAATGCTGTGGATGTGCTGTGTCTTGCTGCATTGTTCCTGACCTAGGCAGTGGGAAGGTGACAAGGATGACCCTTCATCCTCGAGGAGCTAAGATAAGAGAGAAACAAGGGTGGTGGATGGGAGTGGGTGTGTGGCTTGGACTTGTCTACCTTCCTTATAAGGGGTAAAAAGCTTTTGGTATATAGATAAATAGTGGAACTATACATCCATTCCTCTGGTCCATTGGTATACTTCCTTCCCATGAGTATACATCAGTCAATTTCACCAGCCATTCCAATATAGCAATTCCTCCCTCTGTTGACACTCCACCTGACAAATCTCCAGCCCTGGTGCCTTACCGCTTTTATCCATTTCAATACCCTTGCATCTCCCCTCTTCCTATCACCCTTTCATTTTGCCTTCTCATCAGTCACAATGACATTGCTCACTACCACAATCAAAGCCTCCCTATTCTACACTACATTCAACCACTTTCTGAAGTCTATTTATCTATACACCAAGGGCCCCTTATAAAGGAAGTGATGTGCTACAGTTTAATGTCACAAACTCCCCCATCAGAAGGCTAGGATGGTGCCCCTCACAGAGGACTTTGTAGCATGGAATTTAATGAACCATGCACTTGGTTCAACTTTGCCAGTGGCAGGATTCGAACCGCCACCCCCTCGACCTTTGCTGCAAGTAACGACGCCCTAACCTGCTCAGCCAGCGAATTTCCATAAAGGAAGTAGCCAAGTCAAAAGCCACGTACCCACTCCCATCCACTACCTTTTCCTCCATCTCATCTTAACTTCTTGGGGATAACTCTGAAATACTCCATTCATTTTCCCTTTTTCTACCTTCACATTGATACAATACTGACAATAGTCCAAAGTCTTCCCCCAGACAGATCCATTAAACAGCCAGATGACCACTCCCAGCCACCATTAGATTGAAGGTTTCAAATCTATGAAACCTATGGCAACACATATCAATACCACACATACATACAATGCTATATGCTTGCAACAGTTCTATTATGCTTGAATTCACCAGCTGACAGACTGTTCATTGGTTTATTATGAAACAATAACTCAAGACATTCACATTTCTTGCTACTACAAGACACATACATTGGTCACACTTCAAATTCAAATTCTACTGCAATATGAACCTTTCAACAGTGGGTAGATGTCCAGAGTAGCTCTAGCAAATGCCACAAAGGGCTAAAACTTACCTTTAGACCTGTATAATCAATTCATTTCTACAGATATTTACATTTGATAAAATCTAAAAGCTTTGATATATGGTATACTCAAGTTTCTAAAGGAAATCTGCTAAATATAACACCTCACCTTCTAAAGAATGTTTTTATTGGCTTCATGTTGAATCTTGACTGCTTGTTACGGTGCAATAGAAAAAGAGGATATATATAAAATATTTCATTCTCTACTATCACATTCTAAGTGTGAAAAGGTGGAATGATGTTAAAAGAATTTTCTGTTCAAACTAAAGTTTAGTTTGACAGAGTGAGACCCTCACTCCTGCCCCATTCCTGAGCATCTTTCATCACGAATTGAGTCAGCAACTCAACTATCATTATGGATTTATTCAGTCATCAAATCACAAGGAAAAGAGATAGTGAAACTAAAAAGGAACACAAAAGATAAAATGATAAATACAAAAGAAAAGTAAATATTACAGATATGAGTGCACTGTCATTATCCGATTTCTTTCTGATAATTCAATTATATCAGTTTTGACCACTTACATACATACATATACCAGGGGCTCTTTAGCCCTTAACAGGGAGATAGCCAAAGTCAAAAGGCATAATTCCACTCACATCCATTTCATCCCCACTCATTCCACTCCCATCCACCACCCCTCCCTTCCTCTCATCTTGGCTCCTCATGGATGATGGGTCATCCTTGCATCTCACCCATTGCCCTGGGCCAGAAGCAATGCAGCAGGACACAGCACATCCACAGTAAGGCTACTTCCTTAGGTGCCCCATCCCCCACCCCACCCCCCTGCAGAAACAATGAAGACAGGGAGAAATCCCTTTGGGCTGCAATAAAATATCATTCACACATAACCACTCCCTAACCTCCCCCTATTCCCCCACCCACTCCCTTCCATCCATCACAGTATCATCCATACACAGCTATTCTCCACTCACCCCTACCTTCTGCTTTCTACCTTCCTTCTTCAACAGACATCCCCCCTCTTGCTTAACGCTCCTTTCAACCCATCCATCCATCTCATCCTTGGTCGCCCCACCATGTTCACTCCATCTATCTCTGCATTCCATACTTCTTTAATTAATTTCTCTTCACTCCTTCTTTCCATGTGTCCAAACCATCCTAATACTCTATCATCAACCCTATCTCCCATCTCCTTTTCTACCCCAGCTCTCCTTCTCTCCTCCTCATTTCTCACTCTATCCAATCTTGTAATCTCTACCATACTTCTCAGACATTTCATCTCAAACAGATTTAAACTCTTCCTCTCTTATGTTCCATGTCTCTACCCCATACAGTGCTGTCAGCATGGGGGGGGGGGATTAAGGGAGTTAATGATGGAGTTTTGGAACGAATGTGAGAGGAGAAAGTTGAAAGTAAATGTAGGTAAAAGTAAGGTGAGAGGATGGCAGCAATATGAAAGTGAGTCCTAAAAGAGAGAGGCTGGAGGAAGTGGACAGCTTTAGGTACTTTGAGTTGCATGTGGCAGGAAAGGGAGGAATGGAGGTGGAGATAAATTGTAGGTTGAGAAAAGCAAGCAAGTGTCTTGGGGGAATAAAAAGTGTAATGAGAAATAGACATTTGGGAATGGATGCTATGTCAAGAGGAGATTGTATGAAGGAGTGATTGTGCCGACAGCACTGTATAACTTGCAGTACCTTCTTCAAATTATGTTTTGGATTATTTGCTCATGTGCAAGTCTTCAATTTTCAGACTTAATCTTCTCATTAGGCTTTGTAAAAGACAACCCAATAGATGCAAATGACCTGTACAAATCTCTTATGTAACCCTAACATCATTCCCTTTTCAAAAGTCATGTTAGTTCCAACAGCATTCCATTCTTAAAAATTACCTAAGGGAGACTATAAGCTTTCCCACATTCATCTCCAAGTTCTGTAAACACAGATCCATCCCTCTTTCACTAAGCATACCTTTGGGAAGATGTCGGCCATATCTTGAACTGCCTCTCGAATCTGGTCAGCACATGGCACAAAGGCATCTTGTCGTCCTTCCTGTGCATTGCACAGCAATTCCTGAATTCGACGTGTAATCATCTCAGTTTTGCGTACAACCTGAAATATTAACTTAACTAAAGTAAGGATGTAGGGCATATCTACAGAGACATAGTTTCTTCAAGGTGCACACTAGGTAATTATGGTGTAAAACATGAGGAGGAGGGGAATTCTTGTGTAAATTGAAGAAAAAAGCCGGTGGTATGTATGTATATATATATATACATATATATATATATATATATATTCATATATATATATATATATATATATATATATATATATATATATACATACATACATATACCAAGGCTTTTTCCCCCTTACAAGGGAGGTAGCCAAAAAGGAAAAGGCATAAAATCATTTCCACCCATTCCATCCCCGAAAACACTCCACACCCCTCCACCCTCCCTCTCATCTTAGCACCTCTTGGATGACAGGTCATCCCTGCACCTTGTCCACTGCCCTGGGTCAGAAGGAACATAAACTATATTTACCTCTTCCTGAGTGGGTTGACTACCACTTGGACTCAATGGAGTGTGTTCATTTGGCTCTGGCAAACTTGCATCCAAACATGACTCCATTCCATCAGGTGGATTATCGTAATCATCTGACTCCCGCTAATGAGATAAGTAAGGCCATTAAAACATTTATACCTAATCAATGCAATACACAAACATAACAGATATAAACTTAGCAATACATACATATACAGATACCAACCTGTAAGCTATAACAAAAATCAAAAGTAAGCTGAGATGGAGTTGAAATCCATTTGAAAACTGCAAGATCCCAAAAGATCTGGAGTTTGTCAAAGGTCCAACAAAATATCAGTATAATGTTCCACTTCTTCCATACTGAAAGGCAGTGAAAATAATCTACCAACTACAGGTCAAAATTTGTGAGCAAACTCCGATCATGTACATGAGTAGATCCTCATAAGTACCCACCTTGGGCAGATATAAACCACTCCCTGTGCTTATGCCATGACTGAAAAGATCACTGTAATCCCTGTTCTTTAAGCTTATCAACCACCACCTGTGATTCAAGTCAAATATCCTTCAGTGTTCAAACAGTGACCATTCAGATTGAACTTCATCTTGGGGTAAAGGAAGTTGCAGAGTGCCAAACTGATCAAGTAGAGTGGGTTGGGAGCAATGATTGTGTTAGTGTAGGCCAAAATTCACATGTTTTCAATGAAGTGTGAAGAGTAACAGTGTCAATTTGGCCATCATGCCAGACTAAGTTATTTGTGTCTGATGTTCTCCTTCAGATACCTCAGAATGGTACAGAGCTAAGGGTTGATAGTCTGTACCCTAGGGATGAACTCAAGATGCACAAACAGGATTTTGCCTACACTCCTCACCTACCATGCCTTCTTCAGTTTTGGCAACTGTAGGCTTTTCCACTACAAAGGTTGATGCTTGGTTTTCGGGACTTGGCTGCAGACCCAATTCTTAAAAAGAGTGCTCAGCCTGAATATGGAGGTTGGGCCAAGCCAAACCTGTTCAAAGAGATCGTTGCAAACTTCAACAGGGTGCTGCTTTTGCTCTAAAGTCACAAGTCTGGGCATGAACTTTGCATGTTCAAACTGGATGTAAAGATTGCATGGACTCATGCTAATGACATATTAATGATGTCAGCAACTTCACTGATGGTACTCTGATGATTGTGATACACAATCTATGCAATTTCTTTGAAGTTTTCAGTTGTTCTCACTGAAAGTTGTCCTGATCTCTTATCATCCTCCACTGATGTCTTGAAGTGTAAGTGCCACTCACAACTCATTGTTTGACACATTCCTTCATTGATGTAGCCTTGCTTCTACTTTACAAGGGTGTGTACTGCCAATTTCTTGAGTTTGACAGAGAACTTGATGTCTGCTCTCTGTTTAAGTCCGAGGTTCATAGTGAGATTGCAACTGAACAGATGGAAGTGGTAGCTATACCTAGACAACAACACATCTCTTCCTTGGAAGACAAGTGGGCCAATCCAGAGGTTGCTGTTGGTTACTTGGGAATTGTGGGTCTCCTGCAAGAGACCTGAGGCAACAGACAGACTGACTAACATAACCAAGCACCAGCAGCTCAAAGCTGCACCTCCATGTGGAGGTGGGGATTCATGTACAATGACCTGCCCCTAGTGCCCCACCACACACTCATCCAAAGATTCATGCACCCACCAACTGCAAAACAAGCACTCCTAACTAGACTAGTCTATCTATATACCAAGGGCTTTTTCCCCCTAACATGGGAGGAAGCCAAGCCAAAAGTAAAGTACCCACTCCCACCCATTTCACTCCCATCCACTACTCTTTCTTGAATAGATGAAGTCAAGTCAACTAGACTAGTAAATACAATATTTCTGTAAGTGACCCCTTGGTATCAATCCTGAAGAAAAAAATGTTCCAGACAAACAGGAGTATCTCCAGTGTGCCTAAAACTAGGGTATCATTCGTCAGCCTATCTGGTGACATATACTAGGTGCTAAGTGTACTGTGACCATACATAGGACACAGACTGCATTGCTTTGCATTGTCCTGCACTTGTTAATTCTAAATAATGCCACAATATCTGGTAGGGAAATGATTTGACTAATAGCTTATAGATCAATCAATCAATCTGTTACCTCTGGCATCTCTTGCAGGAGAACTGACACCTTCAGATAACCTGTAACAGCCTACTAATAGAGAAAGAAAGGAAGGATAATTTTGTTTATGGATGAAGCTTCTTGTGGCAAAGTCTGATGATCGACTAAAGCAGTTGGTGGAGTTTGAAAGGGTATCTGAGAAGAGAAAGCTAAAAATACATGTCAGCAAAGGCACAGTGATGATATGTAAAAAGGATGAGGGTGGTGGTGGATTGTGATTCACCATGGTCTTGGGACATGTGTTAGATTCATGATTGACAGCTATTACACTCCTGGATAAGACCTCAGAGCTCATATTGTCACTATAATTGTTCTTTCTATTTTTCTTTTTTAATGCTTTTGCTTATTCATTAATGCTTATTTATCAATGCTATTTATTAATGCAGGGTTCAGGGATGACCCGTCATCCAGGAGGTGCTCAGATGAGAGGAAGGGTGGGAGGGGTGTGGAGTGTATTTAGGGATGAAATGGGTGGGAGTGTTTTTATGCCTTTCCCTTTGTGGCTACCTCCCTTGGAAGGGGGAAAAAGCCTTGGTATATGTATGTATGTATGTATGTATGTATTTATTAATGCTTTCCTAAAAAACGAAAGGCATAAGAGGGTTTGGGAGGAGTTTTCCAACTGGAACCTTAAGGTTTGGGTCTTTTAATGTGTGTGAATATGGTATGGATGAGAGTAAAAGGGAAGAGATAGCCAGTATATTTGTGAGAAGAAAGATGGATGTGTTGGCATTGAGTGAAACTAAGTTGAAAGGGAGGGGTGAGATTGAGTTTGAGTTTGGGTGTGTAGTTGGGAGGGTGTCAAGAGTGAGATGACGACGAGGTAGAGAAGGGGTGGCTATACTAGTAAGTGAAGAGATAGTTAAGTGTGTGGTGGAGTGGAAATTTTTTTCAAGATTAATGTGGATGAAGGTGGAACTGGGAAGGGAGATGTGAGTCTTTGTAAGTGCGTATGGGCCTGGTAGTGAGAAGAGTGTACAGGAAAGGGAGTTTTTTGGATCTAAATGAGTGGATGATGATGTGATGCATGAAAGGGGATGGGTAAGGATGGGGGGTGAGGGAGTATGTGTGAATGATATTTTGATGCAGCCCAAAGGGATTTCTCCCCACCCTCTCTTTTTCTGCATGAGGGCATGAACAGAGGGGGATCGCCAATTAAATGAGGGGGGGGATCGCCAATCAAATGAGGCAACCTTGCTGTGGATGTGCTGTGTCTTGCTGTATTGCTTCAGACCCAGGGCAGTGGGCAAGATGCAGGGATGACCCATCATCCAGGAGGAGCCAAGAAAAATGGGAGGGAGGGGTGGTGAATGGGAGTGGAGTATGTGGGGATGAAATGGGTGGGAGTGGATTTATGCCTTTGATTTTGGCTACCTCCCTTGTATGGGGTAAAAGGCCCTTGGTATATGTATGTATTTTTTTTTCCCCTTTAAATCCCTTCAATATTTGATGGTTGATGTTTGTGAAAAATATGCTGGTGGTGTGATCTTCCTCAAATCCATGATGGTTAGCAGAGGTGGGATGTTTTATTTCTAGTTCTTTCTGAGACAAAAATTTCCATTAATTTGGTGATAGTGGTTTGCACTATAACCAACACACCCAAAGAGGAGAAAATAATAGTTACCCCTAAACTGGCACTGTGTGTGTTTTTGTGTGCAAGCATATGTAGAAAATGAAGACATACATAAAAAATCATACACATCAAACACGTTATAATGACATGTGTTAACATAAATCAGGTGTCAAACTATTACAAGGTACAAATGAAAATCAAAGTACTGACCAAAGAGCCATACAGATCTGGAGGCTGTGGAGGTGTATGTGTGGAGATGTACGTGTGCATCTGTTGGCATGATTCTGTTGATGCTGGGTCCCTTGCTTCAAACATGCTGAATGGGCGTTGGCTTCCTGGCACCAACGAACGACCTCCCCGCAAACTCACCTGGATTACCAATGCAGTAACATTTTATATGCATGATGGTACTTGATCAAACCATTTTGCAGTAATAAGAGCTACAAATGAACTCTGCTCTTACTGGGAATACTTGTAGTTTTCATACAAGTACCGCAGATTGACAACTACTTTAACGTGAGCTACAAATTTACTATGCTCTTCCAGGGAATACTTGTAGTTTTCATACAAGTACCACAGGTCAACAACTACTTTAACTGCATTGCACTGCCTCTAGGTCTGGAGATGGATCTGAGGGAGGGGTGCCAATTATCTACTTATACCATACAAATCCTCTGCCTTTGTAATGTCCTCATTTTTAATAAATAGTTTATCAAAATTGTTTAGAATGCCTCCAACATGGGGGATGTTTTTCAAATGGAAGTAGCAATTAGTCTGGTGTTCTTGTATTGGTATAACAACTGTCTAAGAAGTTGTCTATTAGAAAAACAAAGTTTTTGGTGCAACTTTAAAGGCATTTCCATACAAATTGGCACTGTGCAATTAAATTAGTCATTTCTGGCTGCGGATAGACACAGCATTTATATCTCAATGAATATAAATTGTACATCAAGACAGAGAAATAGGTATAATCTACATAATGACATACATCAAACAATTAAAATCAGGCAAGAAATTAAGAGAAAATTAAAAAAAAATCTGTAAAAAACAAAACAAAATCCATGTTAGAAAAAAGCATCAGGGTTGACAATGATGTACTGTACTTAGGAATTAAACCTATAAAATATCTGTATGTGTGTGTTTGTATGTATATATTATAATAATGATTTGGTTTAACATTGCCAACTCCCCCTATCAAGAGGATTGGACGGTGCCCCATGCAGAGGACTTTGTACCATGGAATTTAATGAACCATGTCCTTGGTCCAATTCACTGGTGGAAGAGTTCAAACTGCCTTCACCTCAAACTTCACCATAAGTAGCAATGCTCTAACTGGCTGTGTGCGTGTATTTACCAAGTTGTATTAAACAGGAAGGGGAGCTATGCTCATAGTGACCTGTCTTTGTATCTCTCAGCATCTAGTTTGTTCTTAAATTTTTGTATGGTTTTTGCACACACTATTGTTTCATCCAATTTGTTCCAGACATCCACTACTCTGTGTAGATTTTTTTTTTTTTTCAGATCTCTTCTATAACTCTCCTTTTTTGAGTTTCTTTTCATGTCCTCTTGTTTTTCTTTTATCCCACTTTTATAACTTTTCTCTGTCAAGGACTTACATGTGTGTGTATGTGTGTTTGATGGGTACCTACTAGTGAGTCCAGTGAAAAGGACACAGAGATTTGTCTCCGTGCCACGCCATCTTCAAAACTCGTGGACACCCTCCTCTCCAAGTGGGGGTGCAGCATCGAGTCTCCAGACTGAGACAAAGATCTCCATCAACTACAAATTTCTACATTTTTATTTTTTCACATGTAAGCTGACAACCAGCAATTGCTCTCATTCTCACACTACTGTAAGCCAGTGATAGAAATTGTCCCACACTAATATAACAAAGATAGTTCAATTTCTTTCAGAGATCTAAGGGAGCTGAGGGTTTCCAGTTAGCAAAATTCCAACACACAATAATGGGTGTGGGATGGGTTTGATTCATCAGTCTTTGATCATATGTTAGGCATGTGATCAACAGCTACTACCTTTCCAGATGAGAACTCACAGCTCATATATTCCCTGATCTAAGGGTAATGCTGTGGTCTTACATGCACACAGCCCTGACTCCTTACCCACCAGAGTTGGAGGGAGAGCTTGCAATACAGTGATGATGAAAATTTTTCAGACCTAGACAGGACTCAAACTTAGATCACTGAATTAGCAATCAAGATATATACCACTGCATTGCTGAGCCATAAAATGGGTGAATGCTATGCCCTGGCTAGCCCTCTTAGAAGGGGAAAAGGCCTTTTGGAATGCATGTATGTATGTTCAATTATGATTATCATTATATATCACCATTATCACTACGAGGGGAACAGAGGGAGCAAATGAAGAAGAGCACTGTGGGTTCTGGAGAGGAAGAGGGTGTGTAGATCAAGTTTTTTGCAGTTAGGCAGATATGAAAGTTTTTGGCAAAAAGTATCAATGTATTTTGGGTTTTTATGTATTTGGATGACAGGTCCAAGATAAAAGGGAGGGAAGAGGGTGGACGGGAGTGCAGTGTGATAGGGATGGAATGGGTGGGAGTGGTTTTTATGCATTTATTCTTTGGCTATCTCCATTATAAGGGGAAAAAAAGCTTTTGATATATGTATGCATTTGGGGTAGTGGACGAGATTCAGGGATGACCTGTCATCCAGGAGGAGCCAAGAAAAGCCAGAGGGAGGGAGGGATGGTGAATGGGAGTGGATTTATGCCTTTGACTTTGGTTACCTCCCTTGTATGTATTTGGAGAAGGCATACAACAGGGTTGAAAGAGAGATGTTGTGGAATGTGTTGTGGATGTATGAGATAGGAGGAAATCTGTAGAGGGCAGTCAAAAGTTTTTGCCAAAGTAGTAGAGCATGTGTGAGGGTCAGAAACAGTGAGTGGTTTAAAGTAAAGGTGGGGTTACATCAGGGTTGTGTGATGTTACCATGGTTGTTCAATGTGATCATGGATGGGGTGGTAGGTGGTGTAAATACAAGAGTGCTGGGCACAGGTCTGTGGATGTGTGCTTTGATACTGCCACTCCTGTTCTAAGGGAGAAAGGGCCTATGAAATCTATGTATAGGAAATACCTGCATGGATCAAGTACTTGTGTTAAGATCACTCAAAACAAATAAGAATTACACTGGCATGCCAGGGTTTAGATTACTATGTATTAATAAAAAAATAAAAAAATAAAAAATAAAAAAACACCACAGACCAGTCTAGTCAAAACATCAATTGGCCCAGATGCAACCATCAAAAAGAAGATGCACAGCAACTTACGCAACACTGTCCAACACTCACCCTTTCCAAACAGCAACACATAATCTCTTCACTGAGTGGCTTGTGGGCTGAAGCAATGGATGTGGCCAAGTTGCTGGGAGATGCAAGCCTTGTCTCCTGAATGAGAGAACTGGAGCAATGGACTGATTGGTTGTACATCACAATTGTCTACCAGCAAACACGTGATACCAGTGTTTCCATTTGTGCAGATTTCTGAAGAATCTGAAGCTGAAGATTCCACTTCACTTCTACCTTTATATACTGAACAAATACTACTATGTAATTATATATTCTTTATCTAAATCTTGTATGGTAGTGTGTATTGTGCTAAAGTTTATCTTTTTACTTAAAAAAAAAAAGACAAGAAAATGCACCCACATCCACCATCCAGGGAACATTTAATGAACTCCTGGCTAGAATGGATGCCCCCTTCCCTTCTACTATTCCATTACATCATACATACATATACCAATGGCTTTTTCCCCTTTACAATGGAGGTAGCCAAAAACAGGCATAAAATCCACTCCCTCCCATTCCATCCCCAACATACTCATCCTGGATGATGGGTCATCCCTGCATCTTGTCCACTGCCCTGGGTCAGAAGCAATGTAGCAAGACACAACACATCCACAGCAAAGCAGCTTCATTTAATCGTTGACCCCACCCTTTCTGTCCCCTCATGCAGAAAAAGAGAAGATGGGAAGAAACCTCTTTGGGCTGTCAAAATATCATTCACATCCATTCCCTTCTATGCATCACAGCATTATCCATATACAACCATTCTCCACTCACCCCTATCTTCAGTCTTCTCCCTTCCTTCCTCAACAGACATTCACCTCTTTCCCAATGTCCCTTTTACATCATCCATCCATGTCATCCCTGGTTGCCCCTTCATGTTCACTCCTTCCACCTGTCTTCCACACCTCTTTCTTTTCATGTATCCAAACCATCAACCCTGTCTCCCAACTCCCTTTCCACTCCCGCTCTCCTTCTCACCCCCTCATTTCTCATTCTATCCAGCCTAGTAACCCCTACCACACTTCTCAGGCATTTCATCACAAACACATTCAAACACCTCTCTTATGTTCCATGTTTCTGCCCCATACAGTGCTGTCACCACAATCACTCCAAGATACAATCTCCTCTTATCTTCCATTCCCAAATGCCTATTTCTCATTACACTTTTTAATCCCCTAAGGCATTTACTTGCTTCTTTCAATCTATATTCTACCTCCACTCCTCCCTTTCCTGCCACATTTGCCCCCAAGTATCTAAAGCTATTCACTTCCTCCAGTCTCTCTCCCTTAATACTCACTTCCAATTTACTGCCATATTCTCCCCTTAGACATCTCATCACCTTAGCTCCCACTTTTCTCCATTTTTTCAACCATCTCCAATCCTTGCCCCATTACCCTTGCATTTGCCTGTCGCACCATCCCATCCATGTATAGATTGAATAGCCAAGGAGACATAACACATCCCTGGCAAAGTACCATCTTTACCTCAAACCACTCACTCTCTCCATTTCTAATTCTAATACAGGCTCTACTACTCTCTTAAATCTCTTGACTGCTCTTAACAGCTTTCCTCCTATCCCATATATCTGCAATACCTCCCACAGTGCCTTCCTGTCTACTCTGCCATAAGCCTTTTCCAAATCCATAAAGGCCCATAAAACATCCTTACCTTTTCCTAAAGCTTTCTCACATATCTGCCTTACCACAAAAATCTGATCCACACAAACCCTACCTATCCTAAACCCATACTATTCCTCCCTCTGTTTCTCTTCTAATCCTCTCAATCAAAACTCTCCGAAAAGCCTTCCCAACTACACTCAACAAACTGATCCCTCTGAAACTACTATACTCACACTTGTCCCTTTTTCTTTTGTACAGTGAAACTATACAGGCACTCTTCCAGCACTCTACCCTCTTTTATTAGACAAACATTAAACAACCTCACTAGCCAATCCACCATCGATGTACCACCCTTTTTTAAACACTGCATGACACCCATCTAACCCATGTGCCTTACTTGCTCTCATTTTTATAACTGCTTTTACCTCATCTTTCCTTATTTCTCCTCCATTTTCCTCATTCATCATTGTCATTTTCTTAGCACTTCCAACTGCAACTATCTTTCTCTCCTTAGCCTCCTTCATATTTAGCAACTCCCTAAAATACTCTGCCCATCTTCCTCTTACTGCTGTCTCTTCCATCTGCACCTTTTTCCTTTTCTTTTCTACTTGATTTACTTCCTCTTCCTCTCTTAATTTCCTCCCAAAACATCTTTTTATTACTTTCATTATTTTCTGTCATACTCTTACCCCATTTCCCACCTGCTCTCCTCTTTGCCTCCATCACTTTATGTTTTACTTTTCTTTTCTTTGTACCTCTTATATGATTCTCTCATCCAATTTTGTAACCAATCTATGAATGCTCTTTTCCTCTTTTCTACAACCTTCTTTGCTTCATCATCTCACCACTCACTACCCTTCCTTCTATTTCCTCCTTGTTCCACAAACCATTTTTGGACACCTTGTGACTTCCTCCTTAAAACATCCCCATTCCTCCTCCACTATTAGTTTTACTCTATCATTTACTCCCACTCTTCTCTCAGCTTCTTCTTGTACTCCTTCTTTTTTTCCTTTCTCATTTAAGTAGTTTATTCTAAGCACCTCCCTACCTTCTGTCCTTTTCCTCTTTCTCCATGCATCAACTTACCTTCCACCAAAAAAATTATCTGATATTCCCCCCAGTCTCTCCACTTGGAACATATACATCCAAAACTCTTCCTACTCTTCTCCTGGTTACCACTATATAGTCCAGTGTTTCCCAACCTTTTCAAAATGATTACCCCAAAATTCAATTTCGCAGTTATCGATTACCCCATTGAACATATACCCAGTAATATCGGATGTTTTTTTTTGCTGTCACCTGATGAACTGCATGGGCTATATATATATAGCCCACTATTGGCTGTATATACACATACAAATCCTGCAATGTAGTGATATATAGTGTAGAGTTATAGACTGTAGAAGTGTAGAGTGTAGTGATATATATGTAACTGGAGAGAGTTCAACTGATTGACTTGGTCAGGCTACCTCTTCTCACACAGAACATCCATTACCCCAAAAATATGGGTTCATTACCCCACTGGGGTAATTTACCCCTGGGTTGGGAAACACCGATATAGTCCATTACATCATGAGTTTGTGATAACAATTGTCAGGCATGGAAGGGCGAGAGCAAGAGCTAGATGTAAGTGGAGAATAGTTTTGAATGGATGACAAACTGAAAAGACCTGCAAAGATTTATTTTTCTCAGGTCTGTAAAGTCTTGAGTGGATGAGAGGGTATGGTTACTATGGAATGAAGCAGTGGAGGTAAACCAACTTCAGTTGCTGGGCCCTGCTGTGGAGGAGCCATGTCATGCTGCATTGCCTCTAACCCAAGCTTTGTGGAGTAAGACAGGGATGACTCTCCATCTACAAAGAGCTAAGATATAAGGGAAAATTAAAAGTTTTTGGATGGGTGTGGGATAGGTGAAGGATGGACATAAGGTTTGACTCAGCCACCCCACCTCATAATGGGGTTGGGGTGGGATGGAGTTTTTTTTTTTTTGGCTGGGAATGGTCCTTAGGCCCTTCCATAGATCTATTTGGAAGGAGTGTCGGACTACTGTCTGTTGTGTTAGTGTGGGACTCTTCCTATGTACTCTGCAGTTAGAAAAGGGGAGCAGCTGCCACTTTTCAACTCTCCTTGGAGGAGGAGGAGGAGGAGGAGGAGGAGGAGAAGAAAAGTGGAGGAAATACAGTTGAAGTTGATAGCAAGAGACCTTTGATCTAATCTATCTATATATCAAGGGCTTTTATATGGAAGGTAGCCAAGTCAAAGGCATGCTCTCACTCCCATCCACCAGCCTTGTTACCTTCTCATCTTAGCTTCTTGTGGATGATGGGTCATTCCTGTATCTCGCCCATTGCCCTGGGTTAGAAGCAATGCAGCAAGACACAACACATCTTGTGTCTTGTATCTTGCTGTCTTGGGCCTAGTGTTTAGACCAAATATCAGTTCCTCAGGGGTGTACCTCGAACCGGTGGTGAAGGTGTTTACAAGTTTTGATGATAGGCAGTACAGAGACGATTCTATATGACATCGATTTTAGAGAACCAACTCTTACAGATATCCATTGCTGGTCCAATTGAGGGTTTACTATATCACAAGTACATATAACATGTTCCCCTTAACCCCTTCCATATGATGGCACTTAGTTGATGTCATGTGGCATGAACTCCCTTGATCATGTTTTCTGTTGTTATCAATATTCAGGGTGAAAGAGAATGAGTAATATAGCTGTAACTTTATATCTTATAATGTCAGTATTGTGATGCATCTTCACACATTAGGCAGCTGATGCTTACCATGATATTTTTTATCAAAATCCAACCTCCACATAGGTGGCAAAAGCCACCAGCTAGTCCCAGGAATCTATGTGCGCTATTTTAAGGTTTCTAAACAAACAGTAGAGAAAAGAAGATGTAATAAAAAATACTCAAACTTCATTCTATTTTTAAAATTGACAACAAAATTTCATACTGTGCACCTACATTCTATAACCAACTATCTAACCACATAAAAATGTAATTGTAGATTCTAGGGAGAAAAAAGAAGAAGAAAAGAAAAAGTAACTTTCCATGGATGCACATTACAAACAGAACTGATAGAAATATACAAAAAAGAAAATTTCATCACTACCCATCACTACATGTGACATGAAATCCTGGAGAGTAAATTGAAGATGATAAATAAGAGCTAAAGAGGCAAGGGCCATGAAGTGAGATGTGATTCATGAGTATGACTTGGGAAAATAACAGGACTTTCTTTAAATGACTACTACACAATAATTGTGGGGATATACAATGAATCTACCTAAGGATATCAAGGTTATTGAATGTAAATCTTACCCTAAATCTGGATCTCTCACATCCCATTACTGAAGCACAAATTACGAGTACAAGAGTAAACTAAAGAGATATTTATAAGATACCAGGATAGGCCAGGATTAAGAAAATATACCCTTCACCCTCTAACACACCAATGGGACCACTTACTTGGAATTAAGCCATGTGGTAATAGAAAAGACAGTTGCTAATGGCTGTTGACCAACCTATTACTAAATCACAGTCCCAGTTGCTCAGGATAATGTAATACTATCTAAATACCAAGAGCTGCTTCCCCCTTATAAGGAAGGTAGCCAAGTCACAGGCATGCACCAAATCCCACCCGTTCCACTCCCATCCACCACCCTTGCTTCCCTCTTATCTTAGCTCCTCGTGGATGAGGAGTCATCCCGGTTTCATGTCCACTGTATATAAAGAGACCCTCAATATTTTACATGAAATTATCGGTTCAAGTCTCCATTACTGGCAAGTTTCTTCTTTCCAACACTTAACTCTGTCACTGTAGTGCCAATATATACAGCTTACTTTGCTTCAAAAGGTCCTCTACATTGAGGAACTATCCTAACAATCTCTGAGTAGTTCATGATGTTAAGCTGAAACCATCATTTTGTTATATGAAGCTTCAATTACAGTGTGACCATAATGTAATTCTGAAGGCATGATAATACAAAAATATGAATTCCATTTTAATATAATTAAATGTGAAAATTTTTATGGCAATATTTCCCTTCCTTTCATGATATGTCCAGTGGGTAGAAAGCTTTTGTACCCTGTGAGAAATTTTTAGAAAGCAAATGCTATACACAGATAATGAAATGATAAAAATTTCCAGTGATATTCAACATCCATATATACGAATGAATAAATAAACAAACTAACAATACCTGTGGAGGATAATATCCATTGTGCATTGACTGGGTCATGCCTGACTGCTGTGCTAAGGGTAGCAGATGACTTGGTCGCTGAAGTGATTGTTGCTGATGCTGTTGTTGTCTCATGTATGAAGGATTTTGTAGAGATGATCTTAACGCTGTGTTCTCATCACTCAGCTTCTTGACCTAAGTAAAATGTCTGGGTTATAATCATAAACAAAACTCAGTACATTACAAAATGTACAGCACAGATATAGGAGAGAGAAAGAGAGAGTGAGAAAATCAAATCATATTTTTTCTTTGTTCTAAAGGTAAGTTCTAGGTAAATGTAGGTAAAAGTAGGGTGATGAGATGTACAAATGGAGAGGATGGCAGCAAGCTGGAAGTAAGTCTCAAAGGAGAGAGGCTGGAGGAGGTGCACAGTTTTAAGTATTTAGGGCGACATGTGGCAGGAAATGGAGTAGGGGTGGAGGTAAATTGTAGATTGAGAAAAGCAAGTAAATGTGTTGGGGTATTGAAAAGTATATGAGAAATAATCAGGGAATAGATGCAATAGATGCAATAAGAAGATTATTTCATGGGGTGATTGTACTGGTGACACTATATGGAGGTGGAGACTTGGAATTTATAAGGGGCAGAAAGGAGAAGTTTGAGATGAAGTGTCTGAGAAGCATGGTAAGGGTTACAAGGTTGGTTAGAGTGAGAAATGAGGTGAAGATGAGAGTGGAGGTGGAACAGATGGCAGATAGGGCTGATGAAAGAGTATTGGGATGGTTTGGATACATGGAAAGAATGAGTGAAGAAAGATTAGTAAAAGACGAAAGAGGTGTGGTAGGGAGAGGTGGATGGAGTGAACTTGAAGGAACAACTAAGGATAAGATGGATGGATGGATGGAGTGATAAGGACTTTGAACAAGGGTGGGAGAAGGCAGGGAACAGGGGTGTATGGAGAATGGCTGAGTATGGATATTGAAATGCATCCTGAAGGGATTTTCTTCCCATCTCTCTTTTTTATGTGTAGAGCAAGGAAGGGAGGGGGGAAGGTATGGGGAGTGGTTATATATGGATATTTTGATGCAGCTCACAGGGATTTCTCCTTGTCTTCTCTATTTTCTGCATGAGGGGACAGAGAGGAGGATTCATCATGTCAGTGAAGCAGCATTCCTGTGGATGTACTCTGTCTCGCTGAATTGCTTCCGAAGCAGGCAGTGGGCAGAAAACAGGGATGACCCTTGATCCACAGTCAAGATGAAAGACAAGGGTGGTGGATGGGAGTGGAATAGGTGGGAGTGGGTGCATGCCTTTGACTTGGCTACCTCCCTTATATGAGTGAAGAAGCCCTTGGTATATAGATGGCTATGTATATATGTATGTGTATATATATATTTTTTTTCTAACACAAATCACTTTCAATTCCATGCCATCGCAGTCGAGACTGAAGAATCGCTCGATGGAGGCATCTGTTGGAAATTGAAACATGGATGAGCCGAGGATTCGAACCCAGCTAACCCATAACAAAGTTACAGTGACTTGAACCAATATGTTATCAAGAGAGATTTGGTTTAAGTCACTGTAACTTTGTTACGGGTTAGCTGGGTTCGAATCCTCGGCTTGTCCACATTTCAATTTCCAACAGATGCCTCCATCGAGCGATTCTTCAGTCTCGACTGTGATGGCATGGAATTAAAAGTGATTTGTGGTTGAAAAAAGATATTAATTGATCACTGGGAACCATTCAGTGTATATGTGTATATATATATATATAATATATATATATATCATATACACACACACACATATATATCCTACTCTCTGTAGCCCTAAATGGAACATTCCTTAAAAAAAGCAAAGTCTGGGAGTTTTCCAAGCTGAACCCTAAGGTTCGGGTTTTTCATTGTGCGTGGATGTTGTACAGATAATGTAAAGGGCAAAAGGGTAGGGAGTATCTTTGTGAGTGAAACTAAGTTGAAAGGGAGGGGCAAGTTTGAGTTTGGGAGTGTAGTTGGGAGGGTGTCAGGAGTGAAGAGAGGATGAGGAAGAAAAGAGATGGTTATACTAGTAAATGAAGAAATAGGAAAGTGTGAGATGGAGTGGAAAGAAGTTTCTTCAAGGTTAATGTGGACAAAGGTGAACTGGGAAGGGAGATCTGGGTCTTTATAGGTGCACATGGGCCTGATAGTGAGAAAAGTGTAGAGGAAAGGGAGGCTTTTTGGATAGATTTAAATGAGTGCATTAAGGGTTTAGGGTGAAATATCAATGTAGTGGTATTGGGAGATCTCAATGCTAGGGTAGGAGATGAACCAATAGATGGAGTGGTTGGGAAGCATGGAGTGCTAGGAAAAAATGGTAGTGGAGAGTTGGTGATGTGTCTAGAGAGTTGATAGCAAACACAATGTTTAGGAAGAAAGTCAAGCATAAGTACACATGAGAGAGGGTGGTGTATGGAAGGGTGGTAGATAGGGGTTTAATGGACTATATAGTGGTAACCAGAAGAGTAGGAAGAGTTCTGGATGTACATGTTCTTAGGGGAGAGAGTGGAGAAATATATATATATATATATATAAAAAAAGATGGAAGGTAAGTTGAGAGTGGAGGATAGATGGAGAAAGAGGAAAAAGACAGAAGGTAGGCTGGTGCTTAGAGTAAACTACTTAAATGAGAAAGAAAAGGAGTACAAAAAGAAGCTGAGAGAAGAGTGGGAGGGAGTGAAGGTTAGGGTAGAACTAGGAGTGGAGGATTGGGGATGGTTCAAGGAGTGTCACAAGTTGTGCAAAGATGGTGTGTGGAACAAGGAGGATGGGAGAAAATAGAAAGAAGGGTAGTGAATGGTGGGATGAGGAAGCAAAGAAGGTTGTAGAAGAGAAGAAACGAGCACTCACAGTTTGGATGCAAAATAGGATGAATCATATGAGAAGTACAAAGAAAAGAGAAGTAGAGCATAAGATAAAGGAGGCAAAAAGGAGAGCAGATGTGAAATGGGGTAAGAGTATGACAGAAAATTTTGACAGTAATAATAATATCTTTTGGAAGAAAATTAAAAGAGGAAGGAGAGGCAAATCAAGTAGTGAAGAAAAGGTAAAAGGTGCAGATGGAGTGATGATAATGGAAGAGATGACAGTAATATGATGGGCAGAGTATTTTAGGGAGTTGCTAAATGTGAAGGAGGATAGGGTGGGAAAGGTAGTTGTGGTGGGAAGTGCTAAGAAAATGAGTGATGAATGAGAAAAAGGGAGAAGAAATAAGAAAAGATGAGGTGAAAGCAGTTATTAAAATGATGACAGCAGGTAAGGCACCTGGATTGGATGTGTGTCATGTGGATTGTCTAAAAATAAGGGAGGTACAGTGATGGTGGACTGGCTGGTGAGGTTGTTCAACGTTTGTCTAAATGAGGGTAGATTGCTGGAGTACTGCCTGTATAGTTCCACTTTACATGAGAAAAGGGGACAACTGTGAGTGTAGTAGTTTCAGAGGGATCCCTTTGTTGAGTGTAATTGGGAAGCCATATGGGAAGGATTTGATTGAGAGGATTAGGAAAGGAACAGAGGGATTATTTTGTGAGGAACAGTGTGGGTTTAGGATATGTAGGGGTTACGTGGATCATATTTTTGTGGTAAGGAAGATATGTGAGAAAATTTTAGGAAAAGGTAAGGATGTTTTTTGGGCCTTTATGGATTTGGAAAAGGCTTATGTGAGGGTAGACAGGAAGGCACTGTGGGAGGTATTGCAGATATACGGGATAGGTAGAAAGTTAATAAGAGCAGCCAAGAGATTTTACAAGAGTAGTAGAGGCTGTGTTAGAATTAGAAATGGAGTGTGTGGTTTGAGGTAAAGGTGGAACTTTGCCAGGGATGTGTCAAGTCACCACAGCCGTTTAATTTATACATGGATGGGGTCGTGTGAGAGGTAAATGCAAGGGTAATGGATCAGGGATTGGAAATGATTAAAGAAAATAGAAAAGTGGGAGATAAATCAGTTATTGTTTGCTGACATCACTGCTAGTAGCAGGATCAGAGGAGGAATTAATGAAGTTAGTGACAGAGTTTGGGAAAGTGTGCAAAAGAAGGAAGTTGAAGATAAATGTGGGTAAAAGTAAGGTCATGTGATGTACAAGGAGAGAGGATGGCAGTAAATTGGAAGTGTGTATTAATGGAGAGAGACTGGAGGAAGTGGATAGCTTTAGATACTTTGGGGCAAATGTGGTGGGAAAGGGAGGAGTGGAGGTGGAGGTAGAATGTAGACTGATAAAAACAAGTAAATGCCTTAAAGGAGTAAAAAGTGTAATGAGAAATAGACATTTGGGAAAAGATGCTAAAAGGAGATTGTATTTGGGGTGACTGTGCTGAGAGCACTGTATGGGGCAGAAACATGGAATCTAAGAGAGGAAGAGCTTTAGTGTGTTTGACATGAAATGCCCAAGAAGTATGGTAGGGATTACTGGGCTGGATAGAGTGAGAAAATGAGTTGGAGAAGAGAGCTGGGGTGGAAAAGGGGTTGGGAGATTGGGTTGATGAAAAAGTATTGGGATGATTTGGACTCAAGGAAAGAACGAGCACAGAAAGATTAGTAAAATAAGTGTGGAAGGCAGCGGTGGAAGGAGTGAACATTAAATGGGGGGGGTAGTATGTGCGAATATTTCTAATGCAGCCCAATGGGACTTCTACCCCATCTTCTCTTTTTCTGCATGAGATGACTGGGTGGGTGGGTCTATGATTATATGAAGCAGCCTTACTGTGGATGTGCTGTGTCTTGCTGCATTGCTCCTGACCCAGGGCAGTGGGCAAGATGCAGGGACACCTCCCACACCTCTTTAACTAATCTTATTTCACTCATTCTTTCCATTTATTCAAATCATCACAATACTCTTTCATCAGCCCTTATTTGCCATCTCCTTTTCCAACCCCATTCTCCTCCTCACCTTGTTTCTCACTCTATCCAATCTTGTAACCCCTACTATACATTTCAGACATTTCATCTTAAACATGTTCAAACTTTTCCTCTCTGCCTCTCTTAAATTGTAGGTCTCTGTACCATGCAGTGTTGTCAACACATTCACCCCTTCATATAGTCTCCTCTTTGCATCCATTCCCAAATTCCTAATTTTCATGACACTTTTTAATCTTCCAAGGCATTTACTTGCTTCTCTCAGTCTTCTACAATTTACTTTTATCTATACTCCTCCCTTTCCTGCTACATGTGACCACAAATACCTAAAGCTATCTACTTCTTCCAGCCTCTCTCCTTTGAGACTTACTCCCAGCTTGCTGCCATCCTCTCCCTTTGTACATCTCATCACCTTACTTTTACCCATATTTACCTTCAACTTACTCCTATACTATACCCTCCCACACTCCATCACTAACTCCCTTAACCACTTCAGTACAAGTCAAATTCTTACGTGCAGCAACGGCTGCCATGTGTACGATTCATCACACTTCTTGCATTATAAAATATAGTCACTGCTTTATTACTCATTCTCTTTTACTCTGAGTAATAATAAACACAAAAAATGTGATCAAACCAGTTCACTGAATCTGGGGGTAACTCATGTACACCTACAAAAAAAATATGTAAAATCAAGATGCCGATGCCGGCATCCTCATGTACCCACTCAGGCCTCATGATGCCTACATAGGCGTCATTGTACCGAAGTGGTTAAGAGGGGGTTTACACGGTCTAATGGTTTGTTGAACGTGGTTCGACAGACACGTGTTTAAAGTGATGTGTGAACGGGGTATTTGGGGTTTAACCAACGTGTTCGACAACCAAATACCCCGTTTACACATCACTTTAAACATGTGTCTGTCGAACCGCGTTCGACAAACCGCTAGACCGTGTAAACCACCTCTAATCCCTCTTCTGTCCCTGCTACTAGCACAGTGTTGTCAGCAAACACCAACTGGCTTACCTCACACTTTTCTACATTTTCCTGAACCATCTCCAGTCCCCTGCCCATTACCCTCACATTTACCTCCAACACTACACCATCTATATATAATAACAACTTCTACACCAAAAGGTTTCTTCTCTCTTATAAAGAAGATAGCCAAGTCTCCACCTACCACCCTTGTTTCCCTCTTATCTTAGCTCCTTGTGGATGCTGAGTCATCTCTGTCTCCTGCCCAGTGCCTGGTTCAGAGGCAATGCAGCAAGAGACAGCACATCCACAGTAGGGCCACTTCACTTACATGACGACCCCCCTCCCCTCCCCTTGTCCAGAAAATAGAGAAAACAGGGAGAATTCCCTTCAGGCTGTGTCAAATATCATCCATAAACAACCATCCTTCACTCACCCCTATCCCTTGTCTTTTCCCTTCATACACACATATACCATGTTTTATTTTCCACCTTACAGGGGAGGTAGCCAAAGTCAAGGTCATAAATCCATTCCCACCCATTTCATCCCCACATACTCTACTCCCATTTACCACCCCTCCCTCTTTTCTTGACTCCTCCTGGATGATGGGTCATCCCTGCATCTTGCCTACTACTCTTCTTCATTTAATTTGCAACCCACCTCTCCATCCCCTCATGCAGGGGAGAGAGAGAGAGAGAGAGAGAGAGAGAGAGAGAGAGAGAGAGAGAGAGAGAGAGAGAGAGAGAGAAAACACAGTTATAATTACATAAACCTATTTTCCTTATGACTGAATTTATGTACAGTATAGAACTGAGTGTGAGCACCCAATACAATTTATTGATATACACACATATATACAGAAACATTATCCTGTTGATGTAATTGATAACTTGTCTTAAGTTGTATGGCTAACTCCCTGGTTGTGATGCTGGTGGCTCTGATGGTTGGAATCTGAGGTCATGCCAAAGTGACTGCGGGTCAGACAATGGTTGGTTTACTGAAGCTTGCTGATGTTGTGTAGCTAATGCATGCATGCATGTGTGTGTGCATGCTAATATAGAATGAATCAATAATACTCAATCTACAGGCATTTTTTGCAACACACTTGTACCCTTTTCCCTTGTAAAGTGTAACTATATGGGCACTTCTCCAGTCCTCTGGCATTCTACCCTCTTTTAGACAAACATTAAACAACCTCACCAGCCAGTCCACCATCACTGTACCTCCCTTTTTTGGACACTCCGCATGACACCCATCTAACCCAGGTGCCTTACCTGCTTTCATCATTTTAATAACAATAAAAATGATCTATCTATATATCAAGGGCTTTTTCCCCTTACCAGGAAGGTAGCCAAGTCAAAAGGCACATACCCACTCCCACCCATTTTACTCCCATCCACCACCCTTTCCTTCATCTAATCTTAGCTCCTCATGGATGATAGGTCATCCTTGTATCTCACCCACTGCCCTGGGTCTGAAGCAATACAGCAAGACACAGTACATCCATAGCAAAGCTGCTTCACTTAATTGGCAACCTCCCTCTCTGTCCCCTCATGCAGAAAAAGGGAGGATGGGGAGAAATCCCTTTGGGATATGTTAAAATATCATTCATACATAACTACTCCCTAACCCGCCTCCCCTATCCCTTCCTTGCATCACAATATCATCTACACAGCCATTTTCCACTCACTCCTATTTCCTACCTTCTCACTTCCTTGCTTAATTTAAGGGGACTTGCTGGTCAAGAATCGATGAAAATTGGGAAAAAAATGAAAAACTGGGAAAAAATTTCTACATCTGCGTATGGCAATCGACAGTCTGTATGCGGAGTATTTCATCAAAATTCGCCTTATTTTCGTAGTTATGGCAAATAAACCCCCTCCTCCCCCCAACTCGGCCCTATGATACGTATTGGTCACTACAATATATATATTATTGCAATAAATAACAATAATTTGTAATGACTGAGTGCTATTGCTAGTGACTTCTGGCAACTCTGTCTCTGTACCAGAGGTTATATATAGACCCCAGCATGGGTAGATGCCTCAGCAAGCGATAAACAATAGACGGGGATTGAGTGATACGCTCCACTGCAAGCCACCATCACTCATCCTTTTGTCATTTGACAAGCTGTTATACTATTTTTGAGATGCCACGTCCTCGCAAGCAAACCGAACACGTTCAGGAAGCTAGGAAGAGGCAAGAATTACGAAGTAAGCAAGCAGAAGACAAATGTGCATTGATCCACAAGCACAATCTCCCGTCCCGGATATCCCTCCTCTACCACGTGTCCCGTTTCTCCCTCCTCCACTTCTCCAACCTTCTCCACCACTCCAGCTGTTTCTGAAGAAGGTGACACAGCACAGAAATCTCGACGTATAAATATACGAAAGGAAATATTGAATGTTTCTGCAGATGCAGGAAGATCAAAGACAGTTGATGAGTCTGAGGAAGAAGAAACCCAAAACTGTGAAAAAAACAAAGAAAAGTGTAAAAGAATATGCTCCTGGAACATTCAACTGAAAACCTGGCAACAATGAGTAGTGTTGGCAACTATGACACCCTAATGTAATAACCTGCCTAAAATGCAGGTGGGGACCAGGAGCCAGAAGACAGAAGATTATATGACTGGACATCAACATATATGACTGAATATGAATAAATTTTATTCTAAATATTATCAACATTCAAGCCTAAAAAACTAAATAAGGAAATGCCATGATATCCCTTATTTATATTAGTATGTAGGGGTTCAAAGTTAGTGAAAACTTTGACGGCCCGTATCTCAAAACCTAAGTTTTATACCTTCAAACTTCTACTCCTCCATAACATCTTAATCAATTTCAATGAAAATTCACACATAATATGTCTAAATCTGCCTGATTGATGAAATAGAACATTTCTTTTTTCAATATCTGAAAGGGTTAATTTTTGCCAATTTTTTTCCCCCTATTTGAAGGGGGACGGGGTGGGAAAAAATATAAAAATTAAAATTCCACAAACTAATTACTTTAACTAAAATTTCTCTCTATTAGTTTGAAGGTCTGGATGAGGTCCTCCCACCATATTCATTTAATTTATGTAGAGCAATTATTATAGGAGTAGCCATTTCAAAATTATCAATTTTTTTGGAAAGGGAGGTGGGGGGGGGGGGGGCAAAACATGAAAGGGTTGCAGATTATTTTTTTTTTGGGTTAGGAAAGATGTATATGGTGTCCCTAACCCCTGGCATAAATTTCTGTGCAATAACCCAATTAATAAAGATTTTCATCTTTTGATCAGCCGGTCCCCTCAGGCCTTCCCCTCTTGCTCAACACCTCTTTCACTTCATCTATCCATCTTATTCTAGGTCATCCCCTAAAGTTCATTCCATCTACCTCTATCTTTGTAACATACTAATACATACATACATACTCCAAAGGCCTTTTCCCCCTTACAAGGGAAGTAGCCAAAAAACAAAGGCATAAAACCACTCACACCCATTCCATCCCCATGTACTCCACTCCCATCTACCCCCTTCCCTCCCTCTTATCTAATCCATCTACAGGCTTCTGCCCTTACAAGGGAGGTAGCCAGCCAAGGCATGCATCCGCCTCCGTCTGTCAATCATTTCCCTTTTATCTTAGCTCTTTGTGGACAAAGGGTCAGAAGTAATGTAGCAAGACACAATACATAATACCTCCATAGCAGTGACCCTCACTCCTTGTTCCCTCGTATGAAAATAAATGTGATTTGGTTTAATGTCACAAACTCCCTGCTATTGGGAGGCTAGGACAGTGCCCCTTACAGAGGACTTTGTTATGTGGAATTTAATTCTTGTGGTTGACAAGAAGAGGAAGAAGAAGAATTAGAAGAAGAAGAAGAAGAAGAAGAAGAAGAAGAAAATATATATATATGTAAGTACACACATATCCAATCTTAGGTTTAAACTTTGTATGTAATACTACACTCATCCAAATACCCATTTGTTGGGACAACAAACAGGTTTTGGAAAGACAGTAAATTCTCTCTCTCTTTTTTTTTTTTTTTTTTTTTACTGAGGAATAAAACAAAGGGTGAATATAAAATCACAACACCCCTTTGTGTTAATATTCAAACCTTATTTCAAGAATAATTTCAAATTAATTATTCACAAAGTGTGTGCTTTGACCTCCCCCTACCTTTAGAGGGCAAAGGACCCTTGACATGTGATTCACCATGGTTTTGGTTCATGTGTAGACTTATGACTGTCAGTTATTACCCTCCCATATGAGAGCTCACAGATTATATATGCCCAATCTATGGGTAATGCTGTGGAAAAAAAAAAAAAAAAAAACCACCTTGTCCTTGAGAGTTGGAGTGCTGGCTCACAATGTTGAAATTATTTTAGCTTTGGGCAAGAATCAGCCTCATATTGCAGAATTAGCAGTTGTGAATGGCACCATTGCGATATTGAACCATGTATAGTATATATATCTGTAATATATTTCTATTCTGAACCTAAATTTACACAAACATAAACACAACTAAATGAGCTACAGGACTAATAATACTTACCCTTGGGGAGAACATACTACATGCTATGCAAGATATACTCAAGTTGTCCTTTACACAATACAGTGCAGAACAAAACAAAATTACAAATAAAGTGAAAATCTTTTACAAGTTCTACAAAATAGCTGAATACTAAATTCATATATAAGAACAAAGTTGCTGGCCCGAAACAACCCATGCTTATACCTCTACATTACATGGAAACTATGTGTCACACTAACTTTAGGCTGCGGAGAAGGAGCTTGGAGAAAAGACCTTTCTCGAATCAGATGGGAGACCTAGGAATGGCAAGAATTGTTATGAGCCACAACAAACTACAATGAAAGAAACAAATAACACATACAGCAATGCAACACCATAAAATAAATCTACACCCATGAAAGCAGCCATGCATACAAGTGAATTTTACTTAACTTCTTCCCAATGCTACATTTAAACAAATCAAAAAAGAAAAAGCAGTATCTTCCTATCTGATTTAAAGATAAGCTGAAATTTAAATTATATGTAATGTAGCAAAACTTGAAATGCTAACAAAACAATTATTAACTAATAATCAATATCATCATGCAATAAAATAGTTCATCAATACTTTTATGGAAAATATCAAATGATGATATTTCCCATCAAATTATAACAAGAGTGTGAATTCAAACTTAATTCAGCTGAAAAGAGAGAATTGGAGGGAAATATATAAAATATATATATATATATATATATATATATATATATATATATATATATATATATATATATATATATATATATATATATATATATATACTTTTCCTCTCTGCCTCTTTTAATTCAAAGTCTCTGCCTCATACATCTTTACATGCATCCATGAATGCAACTTTGTGCCAAAAAATATTCAGACATGACTTCAAAGCCTTGATGAAGATCCTCATATACAAATGATTAGCTATACAAATAGAATGCCATACAGTTTCTCTGAAGAAAATTAAATTTATATATCAAGACAAAATTTGAGCAACAATCCATGAACAGACTGCACATTCGTGTAAATGGCTGGGAGCAGTTCCAATCCACTTTGTCATTATACTGTACTCATTTTGTGTTCTACATTGATGTGGACTTGAATAGAGATTGATGGATACTCCCAAAGCTGTTGTGACAATTTTTCTTCAGGCTGTCAATGCTTTGCATGACTTTAGGACCAATCCTGTGAATGTTGCTGATTACCTCAGAGCCATGGATCTCCTGTAAGACACCTGGGACAACAGATTGAGTGACTAAATTCAGGAAACCCCCCCATTATCTTGATGGGTTTGGTTAAGGGAATGAAACTGCCATAAATAGCAATTTTCTGTTTACATCTGTCTGCTATATGATTAACTGATATAGATTCCCTTGTTATCTTGAGGTTATCCAAAGAAAAGGGCCTTCTAAACATGTCAAACCAGCCCTTCCTGGCTTGGAAATCTTGAGGGGAGGTCACTGGGACAGTGTTTGTGCTGGTGACATCCTCATCCTTTACACAGATTATGTTATTGTCAATAGAAATCCTTTAATTGTTCTGGTCCAATATCCACATGAACAAGACATTCTACATCTATGGTAAGACACTGTCTCACTTAAAACACCTGCTTGCTTGGCAGAGATGGGTGCAGTAGATGCTACAACCTATCTCTTGTTTTTCTTAATGTTGCACATTGTACTTTTGTTTCCATTAAAACCTTTTTCCAAAATTCCATAGTTCATTCTTTCCCTATACATATCTAGCAGCTTCACCTCATCCTCAAGGCTCATCTCTTTCTTAGTGTGCTTAAGGATACACTCGACACTTGGGAAGAAGGCACACATACGGCCTATTCTTGCAGTCGATTCTTGGGTACACACGTGGCACAAACTTATCACAAACAGCGATCACATATAGCACAAATAGGCCATTGAACTATACTTTTCACAAAAGCATTAGCACTGCACTACACTTGTAACCACTAAATGCAACAGCACAATGAAATAGTGCAAAAATAGTAAAATGGTGTCAGCATAACTATGCAGTATGGAGAACACTCCAAGTGTATGGCTGGTGCAGAAAAGTCTGACCCTGTGCAGGGTAGTGGAGTGGTGGTAACTAGTAACTGTGGTGTGCAGAGTGGAGGAAACCACAAATGACTGATTCCACAAAAAGTGCCTCCTTAAATAGCAAGTGTTACCTATACTTTCATTACCTCTGTTCAATTTATCACTATATCCATATAATAGTCTCACTTTTCCTCTTGGTTTAAAAGGTTAGATAAACTAAAAGTAATGTGTAGGTTGACAACCCTTTTCATGTGTTAAAGAGCTGTATGTGAGTGCAATACATAATTTTTCAATCTTGCTTGTCTACTTATCATATTACCCTCTGTGATTATATATATATATATATATATATATGTATATATATGTATATATATATATATATATATATATATATGTATTTCTTCTTCTTCTTCTTCTTCTTTCTGGGCAGTACCCTCTGGCAAGCAGGGAGGGCAACTATGCCACTGGAATTTTTCAAAATTTTAACTTCCACCAAATTGGTGAGTTAGTTACCAGAAAATGTTGAAGTTAAAAAAATGGAAAAATTCCAAGAGGGGCAGTTGCCCTCCCTGTCACTAAGAGTATGGCCCTGATATATATATATATATATATATATATATATATATATGTATACACACACACGCACACACATATACACTCACACACACACACATATAAATCAGTGGACTGCCACTACTCACTGTACTGCTCAGTTTGGACAACTCTGCTCTCATGTGGTCATTGTTCTCCTGAAGTTCTTTGATACGTGCTTCACTTGTTTCGAGTTTTGTCTTCATAGCTAAGTACTCTTGCAGACTAACAGCATCAGACTTTTCTCCCTCCTGTTTCTCTTGGTTCTGTAAAAATAATCATATAACTATGAAAAATCAAGTGGATGTAGCTAAAAACTTAAGAAAACTGCCAAAGTCAAAGGCATAAATCCACTCCCACCCATTTCATCCCCACATACTCCACTCCCTTTCACCACCCCTCTCTCCCTTTTATCTTGGCTCCTCTTGGATGACTGGTCATCTCTGCATCTTGCCCACTGCCCTGGGTCAGAAGCAATGCAGCAAGGCCACTTCATTTAATCGGTGACAATACCCCCCTCTCCGTCCCCTCATGCAGAAAAAGAGAAGACAGGAAGAAATCCCTTCCGGCTGCTTCAAAATATCATTCACACATACTCCCCCACTCCCAATCCCCCACCCACTCCCTTCCATGCATCACAGCATCATCCATACACAACCATTCTTCACTCATCCCTATCTTCTGTCTTCTCCCTTCCTCAACAAACATTCCCCTCTTTCCCAATGCCACTTTTACCCCCATCCATCCATCTCATCCTTGGTTACCCCTCATGCAGAAAAAGGGAAGATGGGGAGAAATCCCTTTGGGCTGCTTCAAAATATCATTCACACATACTCCCATACCGCCATCTCCCACCCACTCCCTTCTATGTATCACAGCATCATCCATGCACAACCACTCTCCACTCACCCCTATCTTCTGTCTTCTCCCTTCCTTCCTCAACAGACATTCCCCTCTTTTCCAATGCCCCTTTTACCCCATCCATCCATCCATCTCATCCTTGGTCGCCCTCTAATGTTCACTCCCTTTACCACTCTTTCCATGTCCAAACCATCCTAATACTTTTTCATCAACCCTATCTCCCAACTCCCTTTCCACCCTTGCTCAACTCCTCATTTCTCACTCTATCCTACCTAGTAACCCCTACCATACTTCTCAGGCATTTCAACTCAAAATATTTAATCTCTTCCTCTCTTATATTCCACGTCTATGCCCCAAATATAATCTCTTAGCATCCATTCCCAAATGTCTATTTCTCATAACACTTTTAATCCCCCCCAAGGCATTTTACTTGCTTCTTTCAACCTACATTCTACCTCCACCTCCATTACCTGCCACATTTACACCCAAGTATCTAAAACTATCCATTTCTTCCAGTCTCCCTTAATACTCACCTCCAATTTGCTGCCATATTCTTCCCTTGTACATCTCATCACCTTACTTTTACCAACATTTATCTTCAACTTCCTTTTTTTGCATATCTTCCCAAATTCCATCATTAACTTCCTTAATTCCTCCTCTCATCATGATACAAGTGCAGTGTTGTCACCAAACAATAACTGGTTTATTTCCCACTTTTCTCCATTTTCTTTAACCATCTCCAATCCCCAGCCCATTACCCTTGCATTTACCTTTCACACCACCCCATCCATGTATAAATCTAACAGACAAGGTGACATAACACATCCCTGGTGAAATCCCACCTTTACCTCAATCCACTCACTCTCTCCATTTCTAATTCTAACATGGGCTCTACTGATTTAGTTTAACATGACAAACTCCTCCCCTATTGGGAGGCTATGATGGTACCCCTTACAGTGGACTTTGTAGTGTGAAATTTAATGAACCATGCCATTAGTTCAACTTGCCCTGAGCAGGATTTGAATTGCCATCATCTCCACCTCCGTTGCAAGTACTGACACCCTAACCTGCTTGGCCAGCGAACATCCACAGGCTCTACCACTCTTGTAAAATCTCTTGAATGCTGTTAAAAGCTTTCCTCCTATCCCATATATCTGCAATACCTCCCACAGTGCCTTCCTGTCTACCCCGTGATAAGCCTTTTCCAGATCTATAAAGATCAAAAACACATCCTTACCTTTTCCTAAAACTTTCTCACATATCTATTGTACCACAAAAGTCTGATCCATGCAATCCCTATCCTAAACCCACACTGTTCTTCACCAATTACTCCCTCTGTTCCTCTCCAAATCCTCTCAATCAAAACCTTTCCATAAGCCTTCCCAACTAAACTCAACAAACTGATACCTCTGAAACCACTACACTCATACTTGTCCCCTTTTCCAAGGGAAAAGGGGACTATACAGGCCCTTCTCCAGTCCTCCAGCACTCTACCCTCTTTTAGAAAAACATTAACAACCTCACCAGCCAGTCCACCATCACTGCATTTCCCTTTTATAGACACAACACATGATACCCACCTAACCCAGGTGCCTTACCTGCTCTCATCATTTTAATAACTGCTTTCACCCTCATCTTTTCTTATTTCTCCTCCATTTTCCTCATTCATCACTGTCATTTTCTTAGCACTTCCCATTGCAACTGCCTTTTCCTATCTATCCTCCATCACATTTAACAACTCCCTAAAAAAAAATACCCTGCCCATCTTCCTTTTACTGCTATCTCTTCCATTATCATCTCTCCATCTGCATTTTTTACCTTTTCTTTTCTACTTGATTTGCCTCCCCTTCCTCTCTTAACTTCCTTCCAAAACATCTTTTCATTACTTTCAAAATTTTCTGTCATACCCTTACCCCATTGCTTCCTCATAAAGTGCCACCCCTCCTGCACAGGAGCATAGAGAACATTCCTTTAGCTTTCTCATAAAGTGACACCCCTCTGCACTCAAAATAACTCAAGGAACAGAGATCACATTCCATTTGGCTACTTGACATTTTATGTGCCCCTTTCATCCCATCCATCTATTTATCTTATTCTTGTTCTTCCTCTCCACTTCACTCTAATATCTGCATTCTACAATGTCTTTGGTACTTTTTCCTCATTCTTTTCATGTTAAAACCATCTCATTACTCTGTTCCATGCAATCTAACAGATCTCTTCCCATCCTGTTATCTGCCTCACCTACACTGAATCTATGTTGATTTGGTAAGACATGTATGAGGTGTGTCAGAGAACTTCCAGGTCTGGTGTCACAAAAGATTTATTTCAAATCCAAACAATGAGTTTTCCCCTTCAAAGTAATCCACCTCGAGTATATAACTGTGATCTCAGCTCTTTGCAGCCATTGAACTTTTTCCCACATGCTTTTATATACAAATCCTTTGTTTCAGGTCATCAAGCAATGAGCACAGACCAATGAACAAACTTGAAGTTTCTGGTCTGGTTGGGGAAAACTCCATTAGAAGCACTGGGATTGCTGCAGCAAGTGTACAGGGATGAGGCGATGTCATGCTTATGTGTTTTTGAGTGGTGCAAGAGGAAAGGAAATTGGGAGACAGGGTTGATGAAAGAGTATTGGGATTGTTTGGACATATGGAAAAGAATGAGTGAAGAAAGATTAGTAAAAAGAGATGTGGAAGGCAAAGGTGGAAGGAGTAAACATGAGGGGGTGACCAAGGATGAGATGGATGGATGGGGTAAAAGGGGCATTGGGAAGGAGGGGAATGTCTGTTGAGGAAGGGAGAAGACAGAAGATAGGGGTGAATGGAGAATGGTTGTGTATGGATGATGCTGTGATGCATGGAAGGGAGTGGCGGGGTGAGGGAGTATGCGCAAATGATATTTTGATGCAGCTTGAAGGAATTTCTCCCTGTCTTCTCTTTTTCTGCATGAGGAGACAGAGAGACAGAGTGGGGAGGGGGGGGGGGGTCGCCAATTTAATAAAGTGGCCTTGCTACACTGCTTCTAACCTAGGGCAGTGGGTAAGATGCAGGGATGACCTGTCATCCAGAAAGAGCCAAGATAAGAGTGAGGGAGAGGGGTGAATGGGAGTGGAATATGTGGGGATGGAATGGGTGGGAGTGGATTTTATGCTTTTGTTTTTTGGCTATCTCTCTTGTAAGGAGGAAATAGCCATTGGTATATGTATGTATGTATGCAAAAGGTTTAAAGAGGGGTGTGAGGACATGGAAGATGACCCCAGGAGTGGAAGTGCCTTCAACGAGCAGGACTGAGGTCAACGTTGAGTATGTCAGGCAGATGGTGTGTAGCGATTGTCAGCTGACTGACTGACTGATCACAAATGAGCTGGGCATGAATCAGGACAATGTCTGGAAGATTATCACTGAAGATTTGGACATGCGGAAAGTTTGCGCAAAGATGGTGCAGAAACTGCTGAACAATGACCAGAAGGAACAACACATGCAAGTGTGTTAGGACATCCTTGAGCATCTTGAAACCAAACCAGACTTGCTAGGGAGTCATCACTGGTGATGAGTCATGGATCTTTGAGTATGACCCAGAGACCAAAAACCAGAGCCTTCAGCGGAAGAGTTCGATGTTGCTAAGGTTGAAGAAAGCAAGATAGTTGAAGTTCAAAGTCAAAGTCATATTGATTGGATTCTTGATGTTAAGGGGCATCATCCATTGGAGTTCCTGTCACTGGGCCAGATGATCAACCAGCATGTTTACAAAGAGATACTGTGGCATTTGCTTCATTCAGTGTGTTAGAAGAGGTGAGAGTTGTGGCAGGACAACTCACAGCTGCTTCACCATGACAATGCGCCTGCTCACAATGCCATGAGAACCCGACAGTTACTGGCCAAGAACATCATCACTGTGCCGGATCAACCTCCCTTCTCACCCAACCTGGCTCTGTGTGATTTTTTCCTCTTCCCCCAAACTCAAGGGGACCCATTTGAAAGGCATGGATGTCAAAAAGCCGTGACAATGGAGCTGCAGAGGACCCTGGAAGAATCCTTCCAAGAGTGCATGCAAGTGCATTAGACTCCAGGGGGATTACTTTGAAGAGGAAAACTTGTAGTTTGTAATTTGGATTTGAAATCAATCTTTTGGGACACCAGTCCTGGAATGTTTCTGACAACTTGTATATGTACTGTCTTTCTAAAATTAATCTTTCCAATAATCTAGATTTAGTAGAGAGGAAAGGACATAAGAACATTAGAATGGAGGAGACTACAAGAGACCATAAGGCCTACACTAGGCAGTTCTAAGTCCTTTACCACCTTTCATTCTTTCAACTATTGACTATATATCATATACCCTCAATGTAATCAGCTTTTTGTAAACCAGTTTATACTATCTTCTATGCATTAACTCCCCCATGAGTGGGAAGAGGCCCTTGTTACATAGATATGAAGATACATACTGGAGGTCCTTCTTTCCTTTATAAGTCAGAGCTCAACCCACCCCAAAACCCTTTCATTGCCACTCCCATCTGAGCACCTTGTGGATGACGAGTCACCCCAAGGTCCTTCTTTCCCTTATATGGGGGAAAGCTAAGCCAGAGCTCAACCCTCCCCAAAACCCTTTCATTACCCCTCCCATCTTAGCACCTTGTGGATGACGAGTCACCCCTGTTCTCTCCCACACCACTCAGGTCAAAGACAACACAGTAGGGTTTGATAGCAAGAGCTGGTTTACCATTAACACTTCATTCTTCATTATATGGCAACTCCCAGCCCTCATCCCATACACTTGGAAATTTATGAAATGAACAAGACAAACATCCCATCCAGATATGTCTTATTTTCTTTTTCTTTTTTAAATGTGTATAACTCTTAACACATTTTATACTCTTAAAACTCCAGCATATATACTTAAATTTTAATGTATAAAGCCTTTGAATTACTTTTAGTACCAGATAAGCGTTCAACATACCTGTTCGTATATTATCCAGCATGACTAAAAAAGACACACCTTAATTAGTTACTTGTAGAAGTTAAGGATGTAGGTACACATATATTGAAATAATTAAACTAGACAGATAATTTTTCTTTTCTGTAAATGGAAAGGCTCTTTCCCCCTTACAAGGGGGGTAGCCAAAAAACAAAGGCATAAAAACCACTCCCACCCATTCCATCCCCACATACTCTGCTCCCATCCACCCTCTTCCTTCCCTCTTATCTTGGCTCCTCCTGGATGATGGGACATCCCCACATCTCACCAACTGCCCTGGGCCAGAAGCAAGCAGTGTTGCAAGACACAGCATATCCACAGCAAGGCTGCTTCATTAAAATGGCGACCCCCCCCTCCCCCCGTCCCCTCATGCAGAAATGGAGAAGGTGGGGAGAAATCCCTTTAGGTTGCATCAATTTATTTTTCACACATATTCCCTCACCCCCCATCCCCCACCCACTCCCCCTTATCCATACACAACCATTCTACATTCACCCCATCTTCTGTCTTCTCCCATCTTCCCTCTTCCCCAATGCCCCTTTTCCCCATCAATCCATCTCATCCTTGGTTGCCCCCTCATGTTCACTCCTTCCACATCTTGTCTTCCACATCTCTTTTACTAATTTTTCTTCACTCATTCTTTCCATGTGTCCAAACCATCCCAATACTCTTTCATCAACCCTATCTCCCAACTCCTTTTCCACCCCCATTTCTCACTCTATCCAGCCTAGTAACCTCATAATTCTCAGGCACCTCATCTCAAACACATTCAAACTTTTCCTCTCTTATATTTCATGTTTCTGCTCCATACAGTTCTGTCAGTAGAATCACTCCTTCATAAAATCTTTTCTTAGCATCCATTCCTAAATGTCCATTTCTCATTACACTTTTTAATCCCCTAAGGCATTTACTTGCTTCTCTCAATCTACATTCTACCTCCACCTCCACTCCTTTTCCTGCCACATTCACATCCAAGTATCTAAAACTATCCATTTCCTCCAGTCTCTCTCCCTTAATACTCATTTCCAGTTCCCTGCCACTTTCTCCCCTTGTATATCTCATTACCTTACTTTCACCCACATTTATCTTCAACTTGCTTCTTTCGCACACCCTCCTAAACTGTCACTACCTTCCTCAATCCCTCCTCTGATTCTGCTACAAGTGCAGTGTTGTCAGCAAACAACAACTGGCTTATCTCCCACTTTTCTCCATTTTCTTTAACCATCTCCAATCCCTGACCTACTACCCTTGCTTACCTCTTGCACCACCCTATCCATGTATAAATTGAACAGCCAAGGCGACATAACACATCCCTAATGAAGTCTCACCTCTTTACCTCAAACCACTCACTCTCTCTTTTTCTGATTCTAACACAAACTCTACTACTCGTGTAGAAACTCTTGACTGCTCTTAAGTTTTCCTCATATCCCATATATCTGCAGTACCTCCCACAGTGACTTCCTGTCTACACTGTCATAAGCCTTTTCCAAATCCCCAAATCAATAAAAGCCCAAAAAACATCCTTACTTTTTCCTATAACTTTCTCACATATCTGTCTTACCACAAAAATCTGATCCACACAACCCCTACCTGTCCTAAACCCACACTGTCCCTTACCAATTATTCCCTCTGTTCCTCTCCTAATCCTCTCAATCAAGACCCTCCCATAAGCCCTCCCAACTATAAATGGTAAACAGCCAGCATAAAAATTATCTGTGCCAACTTTTATTGAAATTCATTGGGGGGAAGAAGAAAAATGAATAAAAACAGTGATCTGTTGATTTTCTTTGGGGAATTAGAAGCTTTGATAAAAACTATCTTGTTAACTTATTACTCTATGTCAAAAAGTTGCAATATACTGGATTTTTCTTTGTGAATACCCCTATTTCGTAAAAAAAGTTTGCATAATTGAATTGCTAAAAACTATAGTTTTACCCTTAGAAACATAATTCAACAATACAATTTAGAAAAAAAGGATAACTACTGTATAAAAGAATAATTTATATAGATAAAGAAATTTCTGCATTATATGCATAAATGTAACAATAATACTGTTACTGAGCTGGAAAGATAAAACAAAAAATTTCATCCTCTGTATGAAAAAACTATTAGCAATATAGATGACAAAAGCACAGATACTTTGTCCCAAAATTTTATTGGCTTTTACTGGGGCATCCTGGGACATTATGCCACTTCCCGACATTCAACACAGTCCCTAGTTACACAATGGGAAAAAAAAAAAAAAAACACAGTGAATTGTTACTCCACACTTCTTGCCTTTACATCTCCCTGTCAATATAAACAGATGTATGACCTTTCTATAATTTTATATAAGAAAACATCAAATGTAAAGTCAAATAGAAAGCTAGTCTTACACTATATCCCTTAATCATAATCTTTTGAATAAACTTAAATATACAATCTATTGCAACCTACACTATGTGAAATGTCTTCAGATTATTATCATAAAACTATAAGAATATAGTTTAATGTCAAATTACAGAGGATTATACTAACCACATCAGCATAATCTACTGCCTCCATGAAACATGGATGTTTCTGTCGATGTTGTTCTGCAAGAATCTCTCTCTGCTGGGATAATTTCTGGATATTTTCTAAGTATGTGTAGTCATCTTCTGAAGCCACTGAATCATACAGTGGTTCATCGTCATTCTCATGTGCACCTGCTACATGGATGACCCCCTGTGCCGTCTGGTCTCTGTCAGATAATTGCATCCCACCCGCAGTCACTGTTGTCAGAGTGTTGGTGTTGTTTGAAACTATATTATTGCTGGCTACCTTACAGTTGCTTTGTAAAAGGTTGTGATTGTTTAAAGTTGTGTTGTTGTTGTTGTTGGGGAGGGGGGTTACTTTAGTTGAGTTAGCTAGCAGTAGCGTCACATCTTTGGGTTCTAGAAGAGAAAGAGAAGAAAAGAAAAATAGTTATTCTTGTTTAATCATGCTCACAATGCTCTTGCTTAAACCTACAAACTTATTTAATTTACACCATCAATTAAACTTGCTTAAATACCAGTTATTGAAATCCTATCTTCTACTTTACTCTTACACATTAAGCATTCATCACATCCAACCACCACTGCCCTCATACAGCATGAGGGGGTCTGTGCCCTAAGACCACAGCATAAGAAAACAAGAGGAGATGGAGAAGAAAGAGTATCAAACTACAATTACAAAATGCCAATGAACATTACAAATCAACCACAAAGATAATGACCCATGAGGAAACAAAATTCGCAAAGAAAATTAATAACATATTTGTCATGAGTATGCTGATTTATCTGCAGTATATATAATGTATATAGTCTTTATTAAATGCCCAGGCTCCAATTGCCCTTGTATGGAAGGTAGCCATGTCAAAGCACACATCCACCCCTCCCATCTCAGCACCTTGGGGATGAAGAACCCCTCTGTCCTCTCATCACACTGCTTGGGTCATATGCAGTGCAGTGAGGCACAGCTATTTACAGTAAATAAAGTTCTTCCACACCAATGCTATTAATCTTTAAGAATTTTGTTTTCTACTTGATGCAGTTAGAGCACTAAGGTAATTAGACAACAAGTGGATAATCAAGTCATTTATTTAGCATACACATTTATGGACATGCAAACATTAAAGTGGACCTAATGTTGAGATTAACCTAATTTTCTCAAAATTGAGGGTGGAGGAAAGCAACTTGATGTTGTCTGGGCCCCATTACCCGAGTCCTTTACCAAACTTTAAAACTTTAACTTTTTATTTATTTTTTTTTCTCCAAAGTAATTTGAGGTATGAATAAATGAATGTTAGTGTTAAAAAACTAAACAAGTGATCATTCCTAAATTAAGTCCTTTTCTGGTTCCACACAAAGATCAAAATTTCATTATGATCTACAAAGTATATTTTTTAAAAAATTTCAACCTAGAAAAAAAACTACAATATATGGAATATTTCCACTGTACAAGCCCCCTTCACTCCTCTCTTCATCTTTTACACAAAGTGTCATGTCCAATGTATATCTGAAATCATACTTCAATGCCCTAAGCAGCAAACTTTTGACTTCTGACTAGGGTAGCTTATTCTTTTGATTGACTTATGTCAGTGATAGTGACCGAGCCACCCGACTCTCGAGATCAGATTGCTTATGAAAAGGGAACAAGAGTAAAATTTCTTTGCATAATTATCCTCTCATCTTACTTATAATCTTTTTTTTAACTAGATTTTAATAATTCTTAAAAAGAAGTCTAATATATTCCTAATGTAAAAATTAACTATTTACAAAATCTTGTGGATCAAAACTTTCTTCCCAATTTGAAAAATTATTTTGAGTAAGAAGCATTTTATTAGTTAAGGTTAAAAAGTCAACTACATATCTATTCATGCTCATCAATTTTATTTCACCTGTTAGATCTTCAGCGCAATTAGCACGAGACAATAATTTTTAGTGCATAAAAAATCAAAATAAACACCAATCTATAAAAATGTAAAAGCTATGAACTAAATTGCTCAGTGAAGTCCAGTTATTCTATTCCATTGAAATGTTTGTGTATATCTGATACAGCTCCCCTTCACTGATATATAATATCAGTTTTGCAAATGTCTACCTAAGCAAATAATTCAATAAACTTCATCTATTTCTTGTTATTCATCATATTACATTTCTGTTTATTGATCTCAACATTTTGTTAGGTAAAACCTATATTTCTCATCACTGTAGTTTACAATCATCACGAGCCTTGCTCTTCAACTGTACCACTTTATCAGGATCAATGTTATTAAGGTAGCCCCGTGGAAGGTTTTCTACTTGATCCCAGTAATTGATGTGTTGAATATTTGCTGCCACATTCCTGGAACATGTGGCGCATGTTTCAAGAATGGGATTGTTACAAGGTTCACTTGGCCAGCTATCTAGAGCTGTGGAAGGAGGAGCAAGTGGCTGCACCTGGTCTAAGAAGGGCTTTCTAAATGAAGCTTGGCGACTTAGAGTACTCGAACTTCTTGTTTTTGGTCCACAATTAATCTTGATGTTAGGTTTATTTACAAAATGCATATGACTTGCTTTATTTGGGCATTGGTTCTTCCTAGGCAACTCAGGTGTTGAAGGCTGGGATCTGGATTTCGAAAAAACTTTACTTAGACTAGCCCTATGTTGTGAAGCGTACTTGAGAGGAAGGGTGAGAGTGCGTACTAAGAGGGACCTTGGCCCACTTGGCGGCTTCCCTACAGCTCCTGCGCCCAAGTCTTCAACACCCAATAGTGATGATTTATCTTGTGCACAAGCTCTATCTCTTGTCAAGTAATTAGTATCATGCTGCCTTAAGATTCCTTCACTGAATGAACTAGAAAGCTGCTCTACTTCATCCTCAGCAACACTATCATAATCATTGTCTTCCCCTGAAATACCACTATTGCTACTAAACCCACTTGAATATTTTCCTGACTCCGCTCCAATACAAGAGGGTTGGTCTGAACTATTAGAAAAGTCATTGACGTCCATTGCATCTCCTGTAGAGGGGAGTTTACAGTAATCATCATTATTTGTTCCAATTGCATCTAAGGCATCAAGTGAGCAGCTGACTTCGTCATAAGAATGGTAGAGTGGATTTCCTTGCATCATGTCCATGCTATTTGCCTCAGAGCTACTATTACCTTCTCCCATATTCCCAAAAGCTGGACTTAGAACATTGTCATAACAGGGGTTAGTGGTTAAGTGGTAAGCAGAATGACATGCATTAGATGGAGAATAATAGGAAGATGAAGATGAAGAGGAAGAGGAGGAAAAGTATAGGGAATTGTCGCCCTCTTGTGGAGTCCATCCCGCTGCTAAGGGAAACAAGAGACAAAAGAAAATAAAATCTAGAACACTGAATGCTCAATTATTAGAAAGCTTAAAGTATAAATTATATTAAAAAAATCAACAAATCACAAAGAGGTTGAGCAAAATTAGTAATATGAACTATGGAAAATTAAAACAAAATACCAAGAACTATTTGCAATATTCATACACAAAACTGAAATTCTATACAGCAAAATAGCTTTACCTAATAAAGGAAATATAACAAGCATGAAAAATGCTAGCTACAAATATTGGCAACAAAATTACAAAATAAATACATTACAGAAGGGGTGATGTGTTAAAGTTAGGTGTGACATTCACACAGTTTTCACATTCACCCATTGTTCCTCCTACCTTTGTCCTTTGGCGTGGTGGCTGGGGAGGAGATACCAGTTTGTCTACGTTTGCAGTCTGATAAGACATCTATAATTAAGGTGGCAAACTCTCTAGCATTAAATCTGTACAAGAAAACAATATTCCAGTTAATAAATGTGAAAAATTTTCTATAACACATCAATCAACCAATCTGTTGCCCCTGGTCTCTCTTGCAGAAGATCCGTGGCCTCCATGAAACTGGAGGTTATGTTAAACCCATAGATGAATCCAAAACTGGGTATAATGGTTAGAGATAAAGAGAAGAGACCCTGTAATTGTAGCCCCTTTATTGTACACTACAATCAAGCAAACATACATACCATAAGACCTTCTCCCCATCATAAGAGGGGTAGCTGAGTTAATGCACCTACCCACCCCATGTTCATCCAAAACTCATTCATCACCCTTCCCATATCAGCACCTCATGGATGGAGGGTCATCCCTGTCCCTGCCACACTGCTCGGGTCAAAGGCAATGCAATGAGTAACAATACCTTCACAACAAGGTCCAATAGCAGGAGCTGGTTTAACCTCACTGCTTCAATGCTATGTAGTCATGTAATGCAACCCCCATATAATCAAATTAATTCTTATGGAGAAAATACATTTAAAATAAGATATTTCTACATAAAAGAAATGAGGTAGCTTTCCTAGTACACATATGTGTGTGTATGCATATGTACATATGTGTGTGTGTGTGTGTGTGTGTGTATATACACACACACACACATATATATATATATACACACACACACACAGGTGCCAAGATGTGAGGGAGGGAAGAGGGTGGAGGGAAGTGGAGTATGTAGGGGGTGGAATGGGTGGGAGTGGTTTCTATGCCTTTTTCTTTTTGGCTACCTCCCATGTAAGGGGGAAAATACCCTTTGGCATATGTATGTTATGTATATGTGTATATATATATATATATATATATTACTCATCCCTCATTCTAACACGATATGTATTCTAACACATACATACATATATCAAAGGCTTTCCCCCCCTTATAAGGGAGGTAGGCAAAAAACAAAGGCATAAAAACCACCACCCATTCTATCCCTATTCTACTCCCCTCCCCTCCACCCTCTTATCTTGGTATCTTTTAGATTCTAACACACCTCCATTTAAAAATTATTGGGAAAATCTGTTGCAGCCGATTCAAACTCAGTCTGTAAATCCCACGTGCTGTGTCCAGAATTATGGCAACACTGAACACAGATTTTAAACAATTTTTTTTTAATATATTGTATTATGATGTATACTTACAGTATACAGGTATTTTACACTGTCAAACTGGTGTGCTTGATTAAAAGTACAATACTCTATTATTCCTCTTTCTTTTGTAATGTGATTGATGATATTAGCCACTACAGACATAGTGTTGGTAAGTAGACAACTGCCATTATCGGATTGATGTTCCCTCCCTTTGTCCATTATAACATGGGATGAATGTGCATGTGTATGTATATACACTTGACCCTCCATTTAACAGATGCCAATGCAATGGATCTTTGATTTAGTGGACAAAAAATCCTGTCCATTATAGAGCCAGATGATGGCCCATTCATCCATTGCTGTGTACAGTTGTCTGATCTAAGTCGTTCATCTGTTGTTGCGTGATACTTTACAGTGATACACCTACCCATACCTGCACCTTGCCACCCAAGAAAGAACTTAATTTCTGTTTATTTCATACTTACCTATTGAGAGTGTTAAAACTAATCAATAATACAATATTACAATATTATTTTTCAGGCACAATAAAAGAAACCAATAAATGTATACATGCATATACCAATGACTATTTTCCCCTTACAAGGGAGGTAGCCAAAAAACATACATACATATACCAAAGGCTTTTCCCCCTTACAAGGGAGGTAACCAAAACACAAAGGCATAAAATCCACTCCCACCCATTCCATCCCTGCATACTTCACTCCCATCCACCTCTTCCTCCCTCCCTCTCATCTTGGCTCCTCCAGGATGACAGGTCATCCCTGCATTTTGCCCACTGCCCTGGGTCAGAAGCAGTGTTGCAAGACACAGCACGTCCAGAGCAAGACCCCTTCATTAAATCAGCGACCACCCCCACTCCGTTCCCTCATGCAGAAATGGAGAAGACGGGGAGAAATCCCTTCGGGCTGTATCAATTTATTTTTTAAACATACTCCTTCACTCCCCATCCCCCACCCAACTCCCTTTCATGCATCACAGCATCATCCATACACAACCATTCTCCATTCACCCCTATCTTCTGTCCTTCGTCAAAGGCATAAAATCCACTCCCACCCATTCCACCCCCACATACTCCACTCCCATTCAACCCCCACCCTCTTCTTGGCTCCTTCTGGATAATGGGCCATCTATGCAACTTGCCATTGCCCTGGGTCATAAGCAATGCAGCATGACACAGCACATTCACAGCAAGGCTGTTTTGTTTAATCGGTGACCCCCCCATCTCCATCCCTTCATGCAAAAAGAGATGGGGAGAAATCTCTCCATGCTGCATCAAAATATCATTCACACATAATCTCTCCTTAACCCTCCATCCCCCACCCACTCCCATGCATCACAGCATCATCCATATACAACCAATCATAAATGTGGGTAAAAGTAAGGTGATGAGATGTACAGGGGGAGAATATGGCAGCAAATTGGAAGTGAGTATTAAGGGAGTGATGGGAGGAAGTGGATAGCTTTAGATACTTGGGTGCGAATGTGGTGGGAAAGGGAGGAGTGGAGATGGAAGCAAAATGTAGACTGAGGGAGGCAAGTGAATGCCTTGGTGGATTAAAAAGTGTAATGAGAAACAGACATTTGGGAATGGACACTAAGAGGAGATTGTATGAAGGAGTGATTGTGCCAACAGCACTGTATGGAGCAGAAACATGAAACATAAAAGAAGAGAGGAAGAGTTTAAATGTGTTTGAGATGAAATGCCTGAGAAGTACGAGTATGGTAGGTTGGATAGAGAGAAACGAGGAGGTGAGGAGGAGGGCAGGGGCGGAAAGGGAGTTGGGAGATACGGTTGATGAAAGAGTATTGGGATGGTTTGGACACATGAATAGAATGAATGAAGAAAGATTAGAGAAAGAGGTGTGGAAGGCATAGGTGGAGGGAGTGAACATGAGGGGGCAACCAAGGATGAGATAGATGGGGTAAAATGGGCATTGGGAAAGAGGGGAATGTCTGTTGAGGAAGGAAGGAAGAGGACAGGGGTGAGTGGAGAATGGTTGTGTATGAATGACGCTGTATTGCATGGAAGGAAGTGGTTAAGAGATGGGGAGGGGGTGACAGAGTATGTGTGAATGATATTTTGATGCAGCCCGAAGGGATTTCTCTTTTTCTGCATGTGGGGATGGAGAGGGGGGTCACTGATTAAATGAAGCGGCCTTGCTATGTATGAGCTGTGTCTTGCTACATTATTTCTAGCCCAGGGCAGTGCATGAGATGCAAGGATGACCCATCATCCAGGAGGAGCCAAGAAAAGAGGGAGGGAGGGAGGGGTGGTGAATGGGAATGGAGTATGTGGGGATGAGATGGGTGGGAGTGGATTTATGCCTTTGACTACCTCCCTTTTAAGGGGGTATATGTATGTAAAAATACACGACACACACATATATATATATATATATATATATATATATATATATGTGGACACACACATGTATGCATGTAGAGGAATACACTAACCTTGCGAGTTTCTGTCTTCCTTGATTTCTTGTGGATGAATACTCTGGATTGACAGGGAGGAAAGGAACTGTGCACCTGTCACTGACCAGTGCACTCTGATTTTGTAGGGAGAGCCATATCGAGTCTGTTTCCCTTCTGTCGACCTGAGTTTGAAATGTTGATCAGAATTAATACAAGAATTAGGACCATCAAGGCTTGTCTACTGCATACAACACTTACAATTCATACATTGGATCATGATTTTCATATACTAGACAAAGATGCACACAACAGCCACATGTACAGGTTTTAGTTATAACAGACATATAGTATATCTTTTTGTTCCCAAAGCAATCCTTCTACATCAATCAAAATGTAGTCCTATGTTTCTCCTAAAGGAGACCCATGGTATTACTCCACATCTGCATGTCACACACGTATGTAAGAACATAAGAAGATAAGAACATACTTCAAATCAAGATCCAATTGGACCATACAAGCAATATGTTTGGTCTGAGTAATTCTGAGAAGTCTAGTTAGAAATTAGAAGTTATTTGGAAATATAAAAATGCTAGGCCATTACAGCTAGTTGTCAACATAATAATTCTTTGCCACAATGTGCCAAGTCACAGAATGTGAAAATAAAGATTAAAACAATAAAAAGATATCTATATCATTTGTCATATGCTTGTCTAAATTATTTTTCAAACTATGTAATGTGTTTGATGAGTCCACATACATCAAAAAGCCTTCCCACTTAAATGAAAGGTGGCCCAGCCAAAACATACACCCACTCTTCATCCATCCCAACTAACATCCAATTGCATGTCTGTCTATGTACCACAGGCCTCTTCCCCTTCTAAAACTGAACAAATGAAACCATAAACTGTTTATTTGCCTTTTTCAGAAGTCTCTTAAAAGTGTAAGGCTGGAGGAAAAAGAGGTACCTTGTTGTCTTGAGTTTCATTGGCTGGAAACCCACTACTACTCAAATAGCTTGTTGTATCAACTACAACAAATCAGACACAAATCACCCAAGTTTGCATTACCCCTTAATGTGTCTCCTCCATGGCCAAGTGAAGCAGTAGTACTGAATTACAATACTAATGCACCAGCATTCTAGATTCAAGGGAGAATCTGAGGGTACAAATTCCCTATCACAACAAATCCCTATTAACCTCCACATTTGACTTTTTCCTGATTTTCATTCATCTCCTTGCTTGTTCTCTTTCATGAGAACTCCATCTGGGGTATTAGCTGCAAATCATGGTGGGGTTAAAAGCTGCTCAGTAGCATGCAGCTGATACTTTTGGGTCAATATGGGGTGCTCCTATGGACCAGAGCCACACACCATTTTGTCTGTGATAGAGGAAATCTCTATTCATAGAGAAATGATGCTACTTTATTATACTGTGATTGTCCCTTCATTATGCTGTCCCCCCACTCTTAATATTGTCTTTTTTGCTGAACCATGTGGCAGAGGAGAAAGAATAATGCCACCAAGTGTTCTCACTTGAGTTGTAGAAAGCGACAAAAATGGGATGGGGACAGAACTAGGCATCAAAAAAGGGCAAAAAAGGGCACAAGAAGGTCTGGGAAGAGTTCTCCAACTAGAAGCCCAAGGTTAGGGTCTTTTAATGTGTGTGGATGTGGTACAGATCAGAGTAAAATGGAAGAGATAGGCTGTATGTTTGTGAGAAGATGGAAGTGTTGGCATTAAGTGAAACTAAGTTGAAAGGGAGGGGTGATTCTGAGTTTGGGAGTGTAGTTGGGAGGGTGTCAGGAGTGAAGAGAGGATGAGGAGGAAAAGGGGTGGCTTTACTAATAAGTGAAATGATAGGTAAGCATGTGTTGGAGTGGAACGTTTCTTCAATGTTAATGTGGATGAAGTTGAAACTGGGAAGGGAAATGTGGGTTTTTGTAAGTGCATATGGGCATGGTAGTGAGACGAGTGTAGAGGAAGGGAGGTTTTTTGGATAGATTTAAATGAGTGTATAGAGGGTTTAGGGAGAAATGGCAATGTATTGGTATTGGAAGATCTCAATGCGAGAGTAGGGAATGAACCAATAGACGGAATGGTTGGGAAGTGTAGAGTTCCAGGAAAAAATCATAGTGAAGGGATGATGGTGATGTGTCTGGAAAGTTGATGATAGCAAATACAGTCTTTAGGAAGTCAAGCATAAGTACACATGAAAGAGGGTGGTCGATGGGGGGTTGGTAGATAAGGCTTTAATGGACTATACAGTGGTAACTAGGAGAAGAGTAGGAAGAGTTTTGGATATACATGTTCTAAGGGGAGAGGGTAAGGGAATATCAGATCATTTTTTGGTGGAAGGTAAATTGAGAGTGGAAAGATGGAGAATGAGAAAATGGTAAGAGGGTAGGGAGGTGCTTAGAGTAAACTGCTTTGATGATAAAGAAAAGGAGTACAAGAAGAAGCTGAGAGAATGGGAAGGAGTGAAGGATAGAGTAGAACTAAGAGTGGAGGAGGAATGGAGATATTTCAGTGAGGGAGTCACAAGGCACAAAGTGTGCAAAGAGGGTATGTGGAACAAAGAGGATGGGAGGAAATAGAAGGAAGGGTAGTGAGTGGTGGGATGATGAGGCAAAGAAGATTGCTGAAGAGAAGAAACGAGCATTCACAGAATGGTTATAAAATAGGACAAGAAACGCATAATGGAGGCACCAAGAAAAGAGACGATAAGTAAAGTATAAGATAAAAGAAGCAGAGGAGAGCAAGTGTGAAATGGGGTAAAAGTATGAGAACATTTTTTAAAAGTAATAAGAAGATGTTTTGGAAAGAAATTATGAGTGGAAAAGGAGGCAAATCAAGTAGAAAAGAAAAGGTAAAAGTTGCAGATTGAGAGATGATAATGGAAAAGATGCAGTAAGGGGAAGATGGGCAGAGTATTTTAGGGAGTTGCTAAATGTTAAGGAGGATAGGGAGGGAAAAGTAGTTGCAGTGGGAAGTGCTAAGAAAATGACTGATGAACGAAGAAAATGGAGGAGAAATAAGGAAAGATGGGATGAAAGCAGTTATTAAAATGATGAAAGCAGGAAAGGCACCTGGGTTTGATGGGTGTCATGCAGAGTATCTAAAAAAGGGAGGTACAGTGATGGTGGACTGGCTAGTGAGGTTGTCTAAAAGAGGGTAGATTGCTGGAGGATTGGAGGAGTGCCTGTATAGTTCTGCTTTACAAGGGAAAAGGGACCAGTGTGAGTATTGTAGTTTCAGAGGGATCAGTTTGTTGAGTGCATTTGGAAAGGTTTATGGGAGGGTTTTGATTGAAAGGATTAGGAGAGGAACAAAGGGAGTAATTGGTGAAGAACAGTGTAGTTTTAGGACAGATTGGGGTTGAGTTGATCAGATTTTTGTAGTAAAGCAGATATGTGAGAATGCTTTAGGGAAAAGTTAGGGATGTTTTTTTGGGCCTTTATGGATTTGGAAAAGACTTATGACAGGGTAGACAGGAAGGCATTGTTGGGGGTATTGCAGATATATAGGACACATGAAAAGCTGTAAGAGCAGTCAAGAGTTTTTATGAGAGTAGTAGAACCTGTGTTAGAATTTGAAATGGAAAGAATGAGTGGTTTGAGGTATGGGTGGGGCTTCACCAGGGATGTGTTATATCGCCTTGGCTGTTCAATTTATATATGGATGGGGTGATGCAAGAGGTAAGTGCAAGGGTAATGGATCAGGGATTGGAGATGGTTAAAGAAAATGGAGAAAAGTGGGAGATATGCCAGTTGTTGTTTGTTGACAACACTGCACTAATAGCAGGATCAGAGGAGGGATTAAAGAAGTTAGTGACAAGGTTTGAGAAGGTGTGCGAAAGAAGGAAGTTGAAGATAAATCTGGGTAAGGTGATGAGATGTACAAGGGGAGAATATGGCAGCAAATTGGAAGTGAGTATTAAGGAAGAGACTCTGGAGGAAGTGGATAGCTTTAGGTACTTGGGTGCAAATGTGGCAGAAAAGGGAGGAGTGGAGGTAGAATATAGGTTGAGAGAAGTAAATGCCTTGGGGGATTAAAAATGTAATGAGATACAGACATTTAGAAATGGATGCTGAGAGGAGATTGTATGAAGGAGTGATTGTGCCAGCAGCACTGTATGGGAACATAAGAGAGGAAGAGAGTTTAAATATGTTTGAGATGAAATACCTGAGAGGTATGGTAGGAGTTACTAGGCTGGATAGAGTGAGAAACAAGGTGAGGAGAGCAGGGGTGGAAAGGTAGTTGCGAAATAGGGTTGATGAAAGAGTATTGGGATGGTTTGGACACATGGAAAGAATGAGTAAAGAAAAATTAATAAAAGAGGTGTGGAAGGCAGAGGTGGAAGGAGTGAACATACTGGGGCAACAAAGGACAAGATGGATGGATGGGATAAAATGACCATTGGGAAAGAAGGAAATGTCTGTTGAGGAAAAGAGAACTCAGAAGATAGGAGTGAGTGGAGGAGGGTTGTGTATGAATGATGCTGTGATGAATGAGGGGGAGTGGGTGGGGAATATGGGAGTATATGTGAATATTTTGATGCTTCCCAAAGGAATCCCCCCCCCCCCCATTTTTTATCTTTTTCTGCATGAGGGGATGGAGAGGAGGGTCACCGATTAAATGAAGCAGCCTTGCTGCATTACTTCTGACCCAGGGCAGTGGGCAAGATGAAGGGATGACCTGTCATCCAGGAGGAGCCAAGGAAAGAGGGAGGGAGGGGTGATGAATGGGAGTGGAGTATGTGGGGATGAAATGGGTGGGAGTGGATTTATGCATTTGAGTTTTGGCTACCTCCCTTGTAAAGGGAAAAAAGCCATTGGTATGTGCATGTATGTGCTATCAGTTGTTGTTGTCGTTCCCTAGACTGTCTGTCTGAGCAATCCCGTCTCCCCAAGGAATGCCACAGCCGAAACTGGGTTTTCCCACAAATCCTTTATAGAGTGTATGTTGTGTTGTTTGCATGCATGATTGTGTATAATGCAGTCTTCCATTATGTGTTGTATGTGCTATCAGTAGTTTCTACACACTTCAGATAATACAATTTTTAAGCAAAATCTGTAAACAGGCCACTTCTTTCTTTATCCATATACTAACCTCATCATAAACATCACAGGCAAGTTCTTCAAAAAGGTGGTTCGGAAGGTTTTGGAGCTTGACTCGTGCTTCTTTGGCAAGATCTGACATATCTAATGAATCTGCCATCTCTGGAATGATCCAGTGCTGACCTGAAATGTGATCCGGTTTTCTACCACAAAGGTAAAAAGCCAGGCTATCAGTTAACTCGTACTGACATTCCTCCAGTCTAGCTGCAATCTCAGGATACCCTCCTTCACTGTAAAGAGAGAAAAACAAATTGGCTATTGTGATACTACATACATACATACATATACCAAAGGCTTTTCCCAAGCCAAAAAGAAAAAGGCATAGAAACCACTCCCACACATTCCATTTCCTATATAGTCCACTCCCCTCCACCCTCCTCCCTCCCTCTATCTTGGCACCTCCTGGATGATGGGTCATCCCTGCATCCTGTCCACTGTTCTGGGTCAGAAGCAGTGTCTCAAGACACAGCACATCCACAGCAAAGCAGCTTCATAGATTCAGCGACACCCCGCTCTCCATCCCCTCATGCAGAAAAGGAGAAGAAGGGCGAAATCCCTTCAGGCTGTGTCAAATTTTTTCTAATACATACTTCCTCACCCCCCATCTCCCAACCACTCCCCCTCATGCATCACAGCATCATCCATACACAACCCTTCTCCATTGGAAAAATCAATACAGACCTTAAGTCAGTTTTTAGAATAAGTAGGTGGTGGATGGGTATGGGTAAGTGCTTTTTGACTTGGCTACCTCTCTTCTAGGGAGGAAAAGGCCCTTGGTATAGATAAATAAACTACAAATTATTACAGGATATGCTTGTTATATATGGGGCCCATCTTTAAGATATCTGATATTTGTCAAAATCTAATCAAACCAAATACTAAGTCATTTCCTAACTGTGACAGTTGAACACATTTCTGGAACCCCTTGCAATTGCTACCATAGCACCTGACAAAACTATTGGCCCTTGGGGAAGATTGTGTTCAGAGTTTGTGGTTAACAATTTAAAATTCTAGGAAGGTTTAACATCACTAATATCACCAGGGCGGTGGGCAGGGTGCAGGGATGACCCGTCATCCAGGAGGTGCTCAGATGAGAGGAAGGGTGGGAGGGGTGTGGAGTGTATTTAGGGATGAAATGGGTGGGAGTGTTTTTATACCTTTCCCTTTTTGGCTACCTCCCTTGGAAGGGGGAAAAAGCCTTGGTATATGTATGTATGTATGTAATATCATTCTTCTCCCACATCTTTTGATACCATGGTCAGGTATCATACAAAATTTTCATCTTCTTATTTGTGTTAAAAGTAAAAGATAACCCCTTTTTCATTTTTCTTTGTCTGACGCATGGACTTTTTCATATAAACATGTTTTACAATACCAAATCCTGAAAGGATGATCTCGTCTGATCTATAAATTTTCTGTGCAGGTAGGGAAGAGGGGATGTTGTCTTACAATGAAGCAGTGAGGGTACACCAATGCTGGCTGGTAAGTTCTGCTATGGAAGCACTATGTCAAGCTGCAGTACCTTTGACCAGCAATGTGATGGGGGACAGGAATGACCTTCCATTCACTAGGGGCTTAGATGGGAAGAATGATGATATTTGATCTCCGAGGCTTCCCAAGGGAATCAGTTGTGAGGCTATCCGGGTGACTCGTATGCTACCCAGCCACGTGAGCCATGGCTGGCTGCATGACCATCACACAACCTCTTTGAAGAAAAATGCATGCAATGCCAGCATTGACTAGCGATGACTAAACACACCTTGGCCAGCCACCTGATATACAACTGGATCCATTGAGGAAGGCATACTCTCTGTTTTTGTGAGTCACCAACATCAAATGTTTTTGCCTCAGACTTCCCTAAACATCACACTTTGACCTCATGCTAACTAGAAGCATGGGTCATGACCTGCCTTTGTATATAAAGGATGGACCAACACTGAAGATACGGACACAACTAAAAACACAGTTGTCACCCCCCAACTCCTTCCTACCTGTGCCTAACATTCATTGCTAAATAAAACCAACTCTCTCTCCATCACAGTTTGCCTTCAACCAGCCTAACATTTGGCACCCAACGTGGGGAAAGACCGCCTTAACATGTACTTATGTTATCATCAACTTTCTAGACACATCTCCACCATCAACTCTCCACTACAATTTTTTTCTGGAACTCCACACTTCCCAACCATTCTGTCTATTGGTTCATTTCCTACCCTAGCATTAAGATCTCCCAATACCACTACATTGACATTTCTCCCTAAACCCTCTATGTATTCATTTAAATCTGTCCAAAAAGCCTTCCCTTCCTCTACACTCTTCTCACTTCCAGGTCCACATGCACTTACAGCATAACAGAGGGGCAGTCGCAGTATAATAAAGTATCATAATTTCTCTATGAATAGAGATATCCTCTATCACAGACAAAATGATGTGTGGCTCTGGTCCACAGGGGTGCCCCATATAGACCCTAAAGTATCAGTTGCATGCTACTGAGCAGCTTTCAACCCCACAATAACATGCAGCCAATATCCCAGACAGGGTATTGGCTGCTTGTAAGGCAGAAAAACTCCCTTGGAATTATACATATGGATGTACATGTTCCACACACAACTCTTAACCTCTTGAATCTAAGTCAATTTCTCATGCACAGCATTGGGTGCCTGATGTACAATGATTCAATGATGTATCTCAATACTCACATTATAAATTATAAAGTCACTGCTGATTTACTTCTCTTTTACTCTGAGTAATAATAAACACAAAAAATACAATCAATCCAGTTCACAGAATTTGGGGGTCATTCAATTATAACTAAAAAATAAATATAATCAGGATGTCAACACTGGCACCCTTGTATACCCACTCGCGCCTCATGATGCCTACATAGGCATTATTGCATGGAAGAAATTAACAATTCCCCAACTCATGGTCCCTCTCTGAGGCTGTTGCAGGGTGAGTGTGTGCTTTGAATCAGCCATCCCTTTATAAGGGTGTAAATGACAGACCCACCTGGCATAATGGCTGGGTGAATTACCCTGTCCATCCACAGCACCTGGATCAGCACCATATACGATGAGCAATTCTACTTGCATGGCCTGACCTGCTCTCGAAGCTACATGGATTGGACAGCAACCTTTCTCCTAGAAAGAAACATTTCATCAATTAATATAATCAACTGGAGGCTGTAGGTCTTCTACAAGAGAGACCTGAGGCAACAGATTAATATAATTATATCAACAACTTTTTAAATGTATACAGGTGTAAATATGGAAAGAAAGACAAGGACAACATAAATTTTAAAGCAATATAAACTAACTGGATGATAAAAATTAGGATCTGCTCCAAGAGAGAGTAACCGAAGGGAAGTCTCTAGATTAGCTGTGCGAACACTGGAATGAAGCTGCCTACTGACATCACCCTCTGCACCAGCTGGATCCTCTCGACTAGGTCGGTACACGAAGGAGAGCATCTGATGTTTAGCACGAATAAAGTCTGCTTTGGTTGGGCTGTAAATATAGAAAGAGCAATTATTGAATAATCAAAACCATATATGCTACAAATAGATAATTTTCTGATACATAAAGTCTGCCCTATCCTGGTCAACTTGTCTCATACCATATGAACCAAGTCTTTCACTTAAATGAAGAGAAAAGAAGAAATTTTGGGAGGGAGGGAGAGGGAAAAAGAAAATCATATGTGCTCAAATCTGTGTTTACATAAGTGATTTGGTTTGGTTTAATGTCACAAATTCCCCCTATTGGGAGGCTAGGACGGTGCCCGTTACAGTGGACTTTATAGCGTGGAATTTAATGAACCACCCTTAGTTCAACACGCCCCAAGCAAGGTTCGAATTGTCATTGTCTCAACCTCTGCCACAAGTAATGACGCCCTAAACTGTTTGGCCAGCGAGCCTCCAAGTGAAATGTTAATTTGGGTATTTCATCAACACAAATTTCCAACTCCAGAAACTATACATACTGGACAGGATCCTTGGGTTGAGGTTTCCGACGCCCTGTTTTGGCATGGCTTGGGTCAAGCAAGGTGTGCTCCCATATGTTGTTGGCCCCACTGCTATTTACTCTGTGGACCATCTGAAACAATTGAGTGATCATGACATATCAGACTAGTGGGTAACAACATCACTGGATATTTAAGTTTTGAACCATATAGTAATGGTACCACCCCTATGCTCTGAAGCAAAGGGTAGCAGAGACCTGGTAAGTTCTCTTTGTATGATTATGACAATGCACATTACACAGCAAAAACTCACTGTAAGTAGTGTGGGGTTCCACGTTGCTTTTTTTAGGGATTTAACTTGAGAAACGTGTCTACCAAGAGATCTGTGTACACTGCAACACTCATCGCACATAAGAATGCCACGATTGATTGAGGCCCAGCCAGGTTCTGGAAGAGAAAAACAAATGTTGATTTATGTACAACATCCTCCCACCTGGACAATTAAAATCAATAGTAGCAGTAACTATTAATCAAAATATGGCTTCATCCCTCAATTGCCCTCATTATAGATCTAAGGGTCTCTTCTCAGCTTGCTTTATCTTTGCTATTAATTGTAAAATGCAACAATAACTAAATACTACATAATAAACACAAAAATAATATGAACATAATAGTAATAAATACAAAAAATTAATAACAACATAAATATGATACAGATAATAAATTCATATCCAGGGGTCAATGATGGGTACCTGCTTGTGGTGGTTCTGTAAGATATACAGTAGAGCTGCTCATTTTCAAAACCTGTCAACCCCCTTCACTTCCATTTGAAGGATTGACACGGTCTCCAGACTCTGAATCTCTTACCAACTTCAACTATATTTCATGCTCCTTTTCAACAATGGAAAGTTAACAACCAGTAACTGCTCTCCTCTTACAACTTTCAGTGATTGACATGAAACAATCCTATACTAATCTATCTATATACCCAGGGGTTCCCCCTTATAAGGGATCTATATTTATATGACACAAAACTAAAGTCCAGATTTTTTTCACAGGGAGATCTGTAAGAGGGTCCAAGGACTATGGTCACTGTGGGGCTATGGGTTTTTCCACTCCTTGACACTCAAGGCAACAATTATTATTATTATTATTATTACAAAAAGCAAAGGCATAAGAGGGTCTGGGAGTTTTCCAACCAGAACCCTAAGGTTTGGGTCTTTTAATGTGCATGGATGTGGTACAGATGAGAGTAAAAGGCTGTATGTTTGTGAGAAGAAAGATGGATGTGTTGGCATTGAGTGAAACTAGGTTGAAAGGAGTGGGCAAGTTTGAGTTTGGGAGTGTAGTTGGGAGGGTGTCAGGAGTGAAGAGAGGATGAGGGAGAGAAGGGGTGGCTATACTAGTAAGTGAAGAGATAGGTAAACGTGTGGTGGAGTGGAGGGAGGTTTCTTCAAAGTTAATGTGGATGAGGGTGAAACTAGGGAGATGTGGGTTTTTGTAAGTGCATATGGGCCTGGTAGTGAGAAGAGCATAGAGGAAAGGGAGGCTTTTTGGATAGATTTAAACGAGTGCATAGAGGGTTTAAGGAGAGATGGCAATGTAGTGGTATTGGGAGATCTCAATATTAGGGTTAGATATGAATCAATAGATGGAATGGTTGGGAAGTGTGGAGTTAAGAAAAAAAAAAAAATGTAGTGGGGAGATGATGGTGATGTGTCTAGAGTTGATAGCAAATACATTGTTAAGGAAGTCAAGAATAAGTACACATGGAAGAGGGTGGTGGATGGAAGGGTGGTAGATATGGCTTTAATGGACTATATAGTGGTAACCAGGAAAAGAGTAGGAAGAGTTTTGGATGTACATGTTCTAAGAGGAGGGAGTGGGATAGCAGATCATGTTTTGGTGGAAGGTAAGTTGAGAGTGGAGGATAGATGGAGAAAGAGGAAAAGAATAGAAGGTAGTAAACTGCTTAACCTCTTCTATACAGTGCCGCCTACGTAGGCGGCATAAGGAGCAAGTGGATACGTGAGGCTGCCATATTGGCATCTTGATTATATTTATTGTAGTTGTCCCTGCATAACTGACATACTCTCTAAACTGGCTTCATCACATTTTCTATGGTTATCAAAATTCACGGGTGAAAGAGAGAACAATAGATATAAGCGGTGACTATTTTTCATGATGCGAGTATTATGACGTAACATCATATGTCTGGCAGCTAAAGCTGCCCGCGAGATTTTGGCCTGGAGGGAAGTGGTTAAATGAGGAGGAAAAGAAGCTGAGAGAGGAGTGGGAGGGCGTGAAGGATAGAGCAGAGCTAGGAGTGGTGGAGGAATGAGGATGTTTCAAGGAGGGAGTCACAAGGTGTACAAAGATGGTGTGTGGAACAAGGAGGATGTGAGGAAATAGAAGGAAGAAGGAAAGGTAGATAGTGGTGGGATGATGAAGCAAAGAAGGTTGTAGAAGAGAAGAAATGAGCATTCACAGATTGGTTACATAACTGGACAAGAGAATCATATGAGAGGTACAAAGAAAAGAGAAGTAAAGCATAAGATAAAGGAGGCAAAGAGAAGAGCAGTGGTGAAATGGGGTAAGAGTGTGACTGAAAATTTTGAAAGAAATAAAAATATGTTTTGGAAGGAAATTACAAGAGGAAGAGGAGGCAAATCAAATAGAGAAAGGTAAAAGGTGCAGATGGAAGGATGATGAAGCAAAGAAGGTTGTAGAAGAGAAGAAATGAGCATTCACAGATTGGTTATACAACTGGACAAGAGAATCATAAGAGAGGTACAAAGAAAAGAGAAGTAAAGCATAAGATAAAGGAGGCAAAGAGAAGAGCAGATGTGAAATGGGGTAAGAGTGTGACTGAAAATTTGGAAAGAAATAAAAATATGTTTTGGAAGGAAATTACAAGAGGAAGAGGAGGCAAATCAAATAGAGAAAGGTAAAAGGTGCAGATGGAGGGATGATAATGGAAGAGATGGCAGTAAGAGAATATGGGCAGAGTATTTTAGGGAGTTGCTAAATGTGGATGATAGGGAGGGAAAGGCAGTTGCAGAGAGAAGTATTAAGAAAATGACAGTGATGGGCAAAATGGAAGAGAAACAAGGAAAGATGAGGTGAAAGCAGTTATTAAAATGATGAGAGCAGGTAAGGCACCTGGGTTGGATGGGTGTCATGCGGAATGTTTAAAAAAGGGAAGTACAGTGATGGTGGACTGGCTGGTGAGGTTGTTTAATGTTTGTCTAAAAGAGGGTAGAGTGCCAGAGGACTGGAGGAGTGTCTGTGTAGTTCCACTTTACAAGGGAGATGGGGACAAGTATGTGTGTAGTAGTTTCAGAGGGATCAGTTTATTGAGTGTGGTTGGGAAAGGTTATAGGAGTGTTTTGACTGAGAGGATTAGGAGGGGAACAGTGTTGGTTTAGGACAGGTAGGGGTTGTGTGGATCAGATTTTTGTGGTAAGATAGATATGCGAGAAAATTTTAGGAAAAGATAAGGATGTTTTTTGGGCCTTTATGGATCTGGAAAAGGCTTATGATAGGGTGAACAGGAAGGCACTGTGGGAGATATTTCTGATATATAGGATAGGAGGAAAGCTATGAAGAGCAGTCAAGAGTTTTCATGAGAGTAGTAGAGCATGTGTTAGAATTAGAAATAGAGTGGTTTGAGGTAAAGGTGGAACGTGTTATGTTGCTTTGGCTGTTCAATCTATACATGGATGGGGTGGTGCAAGAGGTAAATGCAAGGGTAATGGGCCAGGGATTGGGGATGGCTAAAGAAAATTGAGAAAAGTGGGAGATAAGCCAGATGTTGTTTGCTGATGACACTGCACTTGTAGCAGGCTCAGAGGAGGGATTAAGGAAGTCAGTGACAGAGTTTGGGAAGGTGTGCGAAAGAAGGAAGTTGAAGATAAATGTGGGTAAAAGTAAGGTTATGAGATGTACAACAGGAGAGGGTGGCAGTAAATTGGAAGTGAGAATTAAGGGAGAGAAACTGGAGGAAGTGGACAATTTAAGATACTTGGGTGTGAATGTGGGGGGAAAGGGAGGAGTGGAGGTAGAATGTAGGTTGAGAGAAGCATGTAAATGCCTTGCAGGATTAAAAAGTGTAATGAGAAACACATTTGGGAATGGATGCTAAGAAGAGATTGTATGAAAGAGTGATTGTGCTGACAGCACTGTTTGGAGAAAACCTGGAACAAGAGAGAGGAAGAAAGGGTTTAAATGTGAGATGAAATGCCTGAGAAGTATGATAGGGGTTACTAGGTTGGATAGAGTGAGAAATGAGGTGAGGAGGAGAGTGGGGGGTGGAAGGAGAGTTGGGAGATAGGGTTGATGAAAGATGTTTGGGATGGTATGGGCACATGGAAAGAATGAATGAAGATTAGTAAAAGAGGTGTGGAAGTTAGAGGTGGAGGGAGTGAATATGAGGGGGCAACCAAGGATGAGATGGATGGATGGGGTAAAAGGAGCGATGGGAAAGAGGGGAATGTCTGTTGAGGAAGGAAGGGAGAAGACAGAAGATAGGGATGAGTTGAGAATGGTTGTGTTTGAATGATGCTGTGATGCATGGAAGGAATTGGGTGGGGGATGAGGGAGTATGTGTGAATGATATTTCGATGCAGCCCAAAGGGATTTCTCCCTGTCTTCTTTTTTTCTGCATGAGGGGGCAGAAAGGGAGGATTGCTGATTAAGTGAAGCGGCCTTGCTGAGTATGTGCTGTCTTGCTGCATTGCTTCTGACCCAAGATAGTAGGTGAGATGCAGGGATGACCAGTCATCCAGGAGCCAAAAAAAGAGGGAGGGAGGGAGGGAGGGGTGGTGAATGGGAGTGGAGTATGTGGGGATGAAATGGGTGGGAGTGGATTTATGTCTTTGACTTTGGCTACCTCCCATGTGATCCGACTAGGTCAATGTGAAGAAAGGGATGACTGGGTCAGATGTATATGAAAGCACAGGTACTAGTTGGGGAGATAGGGTTGAGGTGTCGGGGCAGGGGGGGGGGTTCTAAAACATCGAAAGTAAATTCAGCTATGCATCTTTTTTTAACCACTTCCATATGGTGACGCCTACGTAGGCATCATTAGGAGCAAGTGGGTACGCGATGATGCCGACGTCGGCATCTTGATTATATTCATTGTAGTCGTCCCTACGTAACCTCCATTCTCTCTAAACTGGCTTCATATTTTCTATGGTTATCAAAATACACGAGTGAAAGAGAACGAACGATTGAGCACTGACTTTATTTTTTATAATGCGATTATTATGACGCAACATCGCACGTCGGGCAGCTAATGCTGCCAGACGCGCGATGTGCCCCGGAGTGAAGTGGTTAAAGAATGAAGGTCACAATGATGACATTTGTATCAGTGAAGCAGTCATCTGGAGTCCACTGCTGAACATAACCCTCTCCTAACCTCTTCCCTGAGTTGCAACTGCCAACCTCAACTGAATCACTCCTGTAAACTTCTCTCTATCTCTCCACACTTCCATCTTTTGGCATCCAATCAGTAAGACACTTGCTTTAACTCTTACCACCTTTCCTAGTTAATTTCCCTGCCAAGTTACATTCCCTCTCCTTTAATTCCTACGTGATGTCTTTCACTACTGTCTACTCTCTTACAATTAATTTTGATAGAAATCTTGAACATGGTCTGGAGACGGAGTGTGAGCCCCTGACAGAATCACGGGGGTCAACTGGTTTAGAAAATAGACAGCCTTACTGTCCATCTTGAAGGACCACCACATGCTGGTGCCTGTCACTGGTTCTTGAATAAATATACAAGTGTACGAAAAATCAAGATAGAAAAAAAGTAATGGTTTACTTATTTTCTTTTTTTTATATAAACTTACATTTATTATTCAGCTAAACCTAAAATACCAATTTTTGTTGTAAAATTTTTGAGTTATGCTTAGAACAGTATCACAGCTTTTCTTTGAAATGAGCAAATTATCTATGATAGAAAATGGTGTGTACACAGTACACTACATGTAGTGCCCTATGTAATACATGTACTTCTTAGGCGCTGTGTGTTTCATTTATGCGATAATTTGTAATCAATCTTAACAATATTCATACCATAAATGCGAAAATGTATAGTGCTGTGAAGTGAGTTAGAGTGATATCTTTTGTTTACACACATTTTTTATTTTGTTATAAAGCATGAAGATTTGTAATGATATGGACAGGGTTATATCCCTAGTTAATTTGAATTATGAAAATGTTACTTTTAATTAATTCCATTTCATATGTCAAAGATGTTTAATTATATTATTCAACAATAACAGCAACAACAATAATAATAACATATATAGCAGTGGGCTCGTGTCATATTTATATACGAGCATTTAGTCATTATGTTTAAGTTCATTATACCAGTTTCAAACTACAGTGCTAAGTGATGGTGATTGGTGGCCAAATCAAACATCAGCCAGGTTGCATACCACCTCTCTAGAAAACAAATACATATCTTAAGGGGGAGATGTATGACATTTTGGCAGAGGTATGGGTGTTAAACTGAATTACAATTAGGTTTCTCAAATATACCTTGGTAAATCACTATGGGAGTATTGTCGCTTAAACAGTGACATTGCTACCACAATGTAAACAGTGTACATTAAATCAGTATTACAGTTGGTGTTGTAATTTTTTGTAAATTCCAGCCAATATTTGGGAATACCCAACTAATCTTCACCTAACCTAACCTCAGGAAACTTGGGTAATTATGGCAAATTTCACCACAACATTTGTCATGAATTGTATTTTTTGTTTCCATACAACTTCAAATAGAATAGAGCAATCTGAATTTTTCATAACTACCTTGATCCACATAACATGAACTATACTAACTTCAAAACTGACATACAGCTGACAAGAGTACTTCACATTAAACTGGTTTGGTCAGGTGTGCTCCAAAGACTGCTCTAGATATACCAACCATTTCCATATTAGGTAATATATTTAAGCTTAAATTGGTATGGTAAGTCTTGGGCTTCTATTAATTATAACAACTGAGTGAAGGCCGCAGGTTCTTCGTAAGTGAAACTACAACAATGAACAGATATCCAAGACATTTAGGTGAGGTCGGGCACAAGTCAAGTGCCTCCACTTTTTTTCATCGTCTTACCTGGCGCCCCACAGTCTGCACAAACATCTTGCAACGTTCTGGGCTTGGTTCTTGCCCCTGCCCCAAGGCGTGCCATCCTCAATCATTCTCCGTCCTAGAAAACTCGAACATAATACAACTTTTATGTATACTGCCTTCGCCACTTAGAAAAGTTTCTCAACTTCTGTTTTCATTGACAATTCCATATGGTAAAATTAGTTCTTTTAAAATGTGTTATTTTTAAATAGAATACTCACATATTTTGATCATTTTAATCAAATACAATATTTAGATAATCTGATCAAGCAATTTCTATTAGATTATGTTATTTTACACTAAGACACAACATAATATATTGCCTTAAAATTATTGGAACATAGTTCAATCATTGTGCGGGCAAACTTTAGTTCTGGAAATGGCAGGCCAGTGTACAGTCAAGTGTCACTGAGAAAAAATAATACTTCTCCTTGGCAGAAACAGTACTGAATATACACATTTCCATAGTGATATTACTTTAGATGAAAATATCACGCAAGAGCTACTCATTTAATTTTTTCTTTACAAATACTTTAACATTTATTATTAATGTTTTGCAAATTAATTTTTTTATCATTTGCCTATTAGATAAGAAAAGTAAAATGAAAATCACTATTGTCCCTCTTCCGTTTTCTCCTGAACTTCATTCATATTATACCTATGTATCTATATAACAGGGGCTTTTTCACACTTACCAGGGAGGTAACCAAAGTCAATAGGGAAATATGCCCACTCCCACACATTACACTCCCATGAACAACCGTTTCCTCCCTCTCATCTCATATTATACACCGTTATATATATATATATATATATATATATATATATATATATATATATATATATATATTATATATATATATATATATATATATATATATATATATATATATATATACAGTGGTGTGATTCAAATATTTTGTCATCCGGTTATATATATATATATATATATATATATATATATATATATATATATATATATATATATATATATATATATATATATATATTTATATATACAGTGGTGGGATTCAAATATTTTGTCATCCGGTTATATATATATATATACATTATATACATATATATATATATATATATATATATATGTATATGTATATATATATGTATATATGTCAAATTTGCATTACTTATGTCCACATGTTGATCCTGGATTCTAACAAATAAAATGATCAATCATAGCTATTTCCCAAATGAAATATGTAAGAAATTTTTAAACATCATATAATGATATAGAGGTAATGATAAACTTGATAATATGAAGATATATCTATGCAGCGGCGGCGCCAGGAATTTTTAGTTGGGGAGGCTAAGCAACTTTTTTTGGGGGGGCTGAGCAAATTTTTTGGGGGGGCTAATAGTAATATGATAATACACATATATTATCCTCATTTCAGAGGGGAGGGGGTTAATGGTTGGGCTAGCACTGATGGCTGACAAATCTTTAGCCCTGGCAATTAATGATTCCACTTAATAAAATTATTTCAATGAGTGTTTTAAATTTTCAATTTGCTCATTTCAGTTGGGGGGGCTGGCCACTTTTTTGGGGGGCTAAAGTATAGATGGTGGTCGTTCGCCAAATTAGCAAAAAAGCCATTAGATATAGAGTATTAATTAAAATAAAAAAGGCCATATTTTGAACCTAGCTGCCAGTGTAATTTCCTTGAAATATTACGCCTTCATCTGGCAAAATTTGTAATTCAGTCATTTGCTAGAAATCGTAAATATTTCAGGAAATTAATTCGTACGTTTTAATAAGTTATTGTTTTACTTTTTATCATGGTAACAAACCTAGTCACCACTTGTGTAAATAAACTATGCACTAAATCACTAACGAAACGTACCTTTCAGGTACTTACCGGATACAGGAGACCAGTGACAATGACTGACAGCGACTAGCCAGTTTCCCAGTTAACCGGTTAGCCGAACTAATAAAATTCCGTGCGACGGTTCTAACGAACCGGTGCGAACCGGTTGAATCCCACTACTGTATATATATATATATATATACACACACACACAATAATAATTGGTAGGTAACATGTGATTCATCATGGAATTGGATCACGTGCTGGATTAGTGACCGACAGTTATTGCCCTTCCAGATGAAATCTTAGCTCCCGGGAAAGTGGGTAGAGTTGTGAACATAAGAATGAAGGAGACTGCAAGAGACCATAAGGCCTACACTAGGCCTTATGGTCTGGGTGGAGACCAGATTGAAGACCCTATGGTTAGCAGGCTAAGTTGGTACTACTACACCAGCAAGCCGATGTGAAGCTAAGGAAATGTGTAGAATGCCTAGGTATCCTTTAAAAAGTCCTATTACATAACATAAGAACACAAGGATGAAGGAGACTGGAAGAGATCATAAGGCCTACACTAGGCAGTTCTAATTGTTTTTATTTTTATTAATTTTGATTTTATTTACATTGCACGAACCTCTTGAATAAAGCTAACATTCAGCCATTAGAAGCAATTTATTTTTCTTTTACATTCCCCTAATCAAACTGTATATAGTCGACAAAATATATAGGAAATGTGATTTCATTTCATACACCGCCTTGTATTTTTAAGCATTGTACAGAATGCCAAGGCTTCCACTTCGCTGGGTTACACGACTGCGCAAACTTCTGCCACGTCACTCCTGCTAATTTCTCTATATCGTCTCTCCACTATATGTCTGGTTTCCCTCTTCCACGCTTCCCATCTCGCGGCGCCCAGTCAGTAACACTTGCTTCATCTCCCATCCTCTTTTATCAGTAATCATAACACTGATCTCTACTAACTACTTTCCTCTCTGTGCATTTTGCGCTGTCTTCATTGCCATTGCCAGTTTCAAAATTTCGCATCCGTAGATCATAGCTGGGGTTATATAGTGAAATTTGCGTCAGATATAAAAGTAGGGCCGTTATACCTCTTACGTTCCTATATAATATATCTACTTTTTTATCCAAGTGTGATATGTCTTTATTAGATTTTATTGGATTTAGAATTACTTATTGACTATCAAGTCTTTGGATTATTGTGTTTGTCTTAATTGATTGCAGTATATGTTTCTTTTTTTCAATATTCTTACTTTTGGACATAATCATTTTCAGGAAAAGTGAAGTGAACCATTATGGCAAACGACGCTTTCGTGATGTTTCATGACATCGTGTTCGTAAGTACGAGGGATGGCGTCGTGGACTCGTGGGTACAGACAGTTGCTCTGCGATAGCAAGAAGGCAGACCTTTATTCAGCACAGTTTTGGTTAGGTTAGCGTTCTATGTAACGAGGGTAAATACAGAAACACAGAAATGTGCTGAGCAACTGTCCGCCTTTTCACTTTTCTGCTTACTAACTGTTCGTTATCCGAAGCGACAGCCAATAACGAGACGGTAAAGAATAGATGAAAAAATGCAACATGCCCGGTATCTATTACTATATCACGATACAAAATTATACAGGAAATAGATATTAACCAGTATAGTAAGAATGTACTTCAGCGTATGGGTATATGGTGTGAAGTTGCCTTACAGTAGGAAGATAGTGAAGAAAATGACTGGTTAGTTTGGCTGCGTTTGTAAATGATAATTGCATATTTCAACTATGAAGCGCCGTGTTATGCAAAACTATAGAAATATATTTCATAATATTACAAATTAGGTGTTTATATATATTTGGACGGCAACCAATTTCACTTTTTTTTTATTATTATTTTTTTTTTTTTACATAGTTTCAAAGTAAAATTACCTGGAATAAATAATCGAAGGAAACGAACAATGACGACCTTTACGTTTTTCAATATTTGTCACTCGTTATTTACTGCTTTGCAGTAATCAGTTCCACAGTTTTTCTTTGTTCAAAGATACTGAGAATTTTTTGCAGTGAAACCGTAGGAAACGATATATGTTCTGTTTTTCTTGATGAATTCTATAGGGCACGCTTAACGTGCCAATATTTGTCGTTGCTGTCACCCGATGTACCAAGATCTAAGAATATAAGGTCTAACCACTTCCGACCGAATTTCGAGGGAGTTGGCGCAGCGGGCCCGTGAACGTCACCTGGCTGCTCAAAGTGGGGTTAGCGGGTCCTATAGCTGTCAGTTGAAGCTGGTCCGTCGTTCAAAAATGATGTTGCCTTCGCTCGCACCGCTCTACGCAATTAGTTATATTCTGACAAATATTATATAAAATATATATATAAATATATATAAAATATTATAGTTCCTGTCTATATATATGAATATATATATATATATATATATATATATATATATATAATATATAAAATATTATAGTTCCTGTCTTCCTTGGCGTTTCACAGTTTTCTTCAGTGTATCACAAAGAGAAAATGGACTCAGCCAAATGACGTCAGAAGTTGCGCAGAAGAATGTAAACGGTCTGACCTGTATATTTAGACCTTGCGATGTACCTACCTACTTCAATGAATGACGAACATCATTTAATTATTTTTATTGATACCTCACGAAGACGGAGAGCGAGGAAAAACAAGTCGACAACCCTTCTTTACAGTGTGGTTGTCCTAATTTGGGAAAGGTTAATTATCAACTTTAACCCCATAAACAACGACCAAATGCATGCTCTCTGTGGGGTGATGCATCGTTTTGATTAAGCTAAAGAATGAATAACTATTGCAACTGATCTCCGACGGTTTTAATTCTCAGGTTTATTGCTTCACCTTTATTTTCACCCACTGTTAAGTAATTTATCACGACCATCATCACTCAGCTTCTCATTCTTTCTTATAACATCTCCATATTCTGTATTCACCACTTCCCAACTGGAGAATAACAATTATTGATGGCTTGGTCTCAAATTATTAATTTCTAACCTGGTCAACAGTAACCCTTTACATTAGTATATGCCAATTTTAAGTCTTTTAGTTTCTTTGTATGGCCTCCATATTGTCTCTTGCTCTGTTTTCAACATACTTTCCTGTTTGTAGTTTAAAAAATAATAATAAATAAACGAATTAAATAAAAAGTAATAATAATGACAAAAATAATCTTGCTATTTTTCTCCTTTTCTCATGTTTCCCTTGGGAACACTTAAGGAGCTACCTTACTTAACTGTGTGTGCATGTGCACACATGCATTCTTTAGGGTTTAACACAAATATTCAAGCAAATATTATAAATTTTATTGAGTAAAAAAGATAAAACAAAGAAAATCTTCCCACAGGAATTGTTTTTGCCAGTAATATTTACCCAGGTAACTACTTGTATCAACAGATCTATCTTGTGACAATTTTTAGTTTGCCTCTGGGCATGATCACAAAATCTATTGTAATACAAACAGGAACTGGAAGTTTATTTCATAAACAATCCTAGAATTTTGGACTTTTTACAGTATGTCCTTGATGTAATGAGACATTAGAAGAGAGAGACATAGAGAGACTATGATGGTAAATCCTGTTCTCACTAATGCCAAACAATTCTGGGGGTCTAGGTGATGTGCTATGAATAAAAAAGTAAACAATTTTGTTTTAAAACCTTACATTAAAATTACATGTTGACTAAAATGGAGCATAGAAAAGCCACACTAATTTGCCTCTGATCATATCACCACAATGTGCTGAAGTAGTTACAACAAAAAACTTTCTTACCAGGAGGCTCAACACTAAATCCCTTTGATACACACACCATTGATCACATAATCTTAAGAGTCCCAGCTTGCCTACCCAAACGAGAGTACATTTTTTTTGCCTGAAAGATGTGTGGGTTAATGCAGGGCTCCTACCAAATACCCTGAGGCCATAGGTCTCCTATAGAAGACTTACGACAACAGATCAACTGGCATTAGCCCCCTTTACACTGGAACAGATAAGATTTATAGACATTTTTTTGTATTATCTATACTTCATCAACTTCATTTCATTATTGAAATTGAGTAACCCTTACAAGGGAAATAGGCTCTTGGTATATACAGACAGACAGATAAATCCTCAACATAAACTGCCTGGCATTAACTTAAAATCTGTAAAGTACATCACAATGCTGGAGGGGTTATTCTAAATAGTTCTCACCTAATCTAATCATCTGGCATTAACTTTAAAGAACAGTTGTACATACATGTACCAAGGGCTTTTTCCTCCTTATAAGGGAGGTAGCCAAAGTCAAAGGCATAAATCCACTCCCACCCACTTCATGGCCACACACTCCCTCTTTTCTTGGCTCCTCTTGGATGACTGGTCATTCCTGCACTTTGCCCACTGCTCTGGGTCAGTAGCAATACAGCAAGACACAGCACATTCACAGCAAGGATGCTTCATTTAATCAGCAATTTCCCCCCACCCATCTCCTCATCCTGAAAAAGAGATGATGACACTGTGCTTGCATCATAACATCATTCACATATACTCCCATCAACCCCCCCCATCCCTTTCCATGCATCATAGCATCATCCATACCCAACGATTCTCCACTCACCCCTATCTTCTGTCTTTCCCTTCCTTCTTCAACAGACATCTTTCCCAATGCCACTTTTATCCCATCCATCCATCTCATCTTTGGTCACCCCCTCACCCCATGTTCACACCCTCTACCTCTGCCTTTCACACGTCTTTTACTAATCATTTTTCACTCATTCTTTCCATGTGTCCAAACCATCCCAATATTCCTTCATCAACCATTTCTCCCAACTCCCTTTTCACCCCCGCTCTCCTCCTCACATCCTCATTTCTCACCCTATCCAGCCTAGTCATCCCTACCATACTTCTCAGGCACCTCATCTCAAACACATTAACTGTTCCTCTCTTATGTTCCATGTTTCTGCTTCATACAGTGCTCTTGGCACAATCATTTCATACAATTTCCTCTTAGCATCTATTCCCATATGTCTATTTTTCATTACATTTTTTAATCCACCAAGGCATTTACTTGCTTCTCTCAATCTACATTCTATCTCTACCTTCACATTTGCCCCCAAGCATCTAAAGCTATCCACTTTCTCTAGTCTCCCTTAATACTCATTTCCAATTTGTTGCCATCCTTTTCTCTTGTACATCTCATCACCTTACTTTTACTCACATTTATCTTCAACTTCTTTCTATTGCACACCTTCCCAAACTCCGTCACTAATTTTCTTACTCCATCCTCTGATCCTGCTACAAGCACACTGTCATCAGCAAACAACTGGCTTATCTCCCACTTTTCTCCATTTTCTTTAACTGTCTCCAATCCCCCTGGTGAAGTCCCACTTTTACCTCAAATCAGTAACTCTCTTCATTTCTAATTCTAACACATGCTCAACTACTCTCATAAAAACTCATGACTGCTCTTAAAAACTTTCTTCCTATCCCATATATCTGCAATACCTTGCGAGACTGCTTCTGACCCAGGGCAGTGGACAAGGTGCAGGGATGACCCGTCATCCAGGAGGTGCTAAGATAAGAGGGAGGGTGGAGGGGTGTGGAGTGTATTCAGGGATGAAATGGGTGGAAATGATTTTATGCCTTTTCCTTTTTGGCTACCTCCCTTGTAAGGGGGAAAAAGCCTTGGTATATGTATGTATGTACCTCCTACAGTGCCTTCCTGTATACTCTGTCATAAGCATTTTTCAAATCCATAAAGAAAGAAAGAAAAGAAAAGAAAAAGAAAAAAAAAAATCCTAAAGCTTTCTCACATATCTGCCTTACCACAAAAATCTGATCCCCGCAAGCCCTACCTGTCCTAAACCCACACTGTTCCTCACCAACTACTCCCTCTGTTCCTCTCCTAATCCTCTCAATCAAAACCCTTCTATAAGCCTTTCCAACTACACTCGACAAACTGATCCCTCTGAAACTACTACACTCACACTTGTCCTCTTTCCCCTTGTAAAGCAGAACTATACAGGCACTCCTCCAGCACTCTACCACCATTACTGTTCCTTCCTTTCTTATACACTCTGCATGACACCCATCTAAACCAAGTGCCTTAACTGCTCTCATAATTTTAATAACTGCTTTCATCTCATTTTTCCTTATTTCTCTTCCATTTTCCTCATTTATCACTGCCATTTTCTTAGCACTTACCACTGTAACTACCTTTCCGTTCCTATCCTCCTTCACATTTAAAGACTCCCAAAAATTCTCTGCCCTTCTTCCTCTTACTGCCATCTCTTTCATTATCATCTTTCCATCTGCACCTTTTACCCTTTCTTCTGTACTTGGTTTGCCTCCCTTTCCTCTCTTAATTGGCAGTTGTAAAGTATCAAAACTGCAAAAGGAGTATGAGGAATTCTTGTTTTACAGAATGGGTTGTTTGGAATTAGTCTATTATATCAAGGATATACTGTAAACCCCCACAATGTAACAAATGATAAAAATGAAAATAAACATTTAACTATGATCAATACTCAACTTTGGCACCATAAAGTAAATAACCTCCACCACCTGACATAGAGATCTCAGGATGAGTTCTGTTGTCCATAACTTGGTAGTGACGCAACCAAGTTTCCGTTAACTTCAGGTTTACACCACCGTTACATTTCAGGTCCGAAAACAGGTCCAACAGAGGCTATGGTAAAGCAAAGACATGAATATTAGTCAACACTGTAAATAATACATTACTACAAACACATATGTACATTAAACCTAAACACTAACCTCTTTGTATGGTGAAAAGATTACAAGTGGACATCCTGGCTTGAGGAACCTGAGAAGTGCCAGTGTGATACTTGAAGGATGCTGTCTGCATGCTACAATCAAGCCTTCAACCCCATTCAATAAAACTTTGGTAGACAAAGAAATGTCTTCTACTTTCTTTCGTACAAACTGCCAATAAAAGAAACAAGGGACAATATAAAATTATGCTGATGACTTCTGGTTCAAAATAATTTCCAGCACATACTAATTCTTAGTAATATTCATACTATTCTGTCAAAATTTCCAGTCTTTGGCAGGTACTGTTATATCAACCTCAGCAATATCATTGCTTTTGTATTTCAACTTCAGCATCTTTACCCTTCTAGGTAGTAATACCAGTTTATCTTCTCCAAAAACAGTTTCATTAGTGCTTATGACCAGTGGAAGGCTATAACCACTTCCCTCACTTAATGTCCCTTATTTTGCCACATTTCTAAACTCCATACATAGCCTTCAAATACCTCATTTCTACTCCCTGAACACAACTTTCCTCTTTCATTCATCACCCTGCTCTCACTCCCATACATAACAACTGGCATAACTAGTGCTTCATACATTCCTGTCATCACTTCTGTTTACATCCTTTTCTTTCTCCACAATGGTTTCAGGACATCTATCTTTTCTCCCTTTCCCACCTTATGATGTACCTCTTCAGTTTCCCTAGATATCTGCAATTTTCTATCTGTTCCATTTTCTCCCTGTATGACTATATGTCAACCTTGTGTCCTTTACTCTTGACTACTACTAAGACCTTACTCCAAGATACAGGAAATCCATAATATAACAATTCCATTATTGGGAATTTTGGATATAACAAATGCCATATTACCTCTAAATGTGTGTATTTACTTGAGATATTCCAAGTATTTATGCATCTATATGGAGATGCCAAGATAGGAGGGAGGGAGGAGGGTGGAGGGGAGTGGAATATATGGGAAATGAAATGGGTGGGAGTGGTTTCTATGCATTTTTCTTTTTGGCTACCCCCCATGTGAGGGGGAAAAAGCCTTTGTATATGGAAAACTTTCTTTAGACATGTGGACTTTCTTAATTTGCTTCCATGACCTCTTAAAGTCCTCCCATCTTTAATCAGGCGATCTCTTCTGTCAATGCAATCTATCCCCTTTAGAGATCTGAATATCACCTCTTTCTCTTTGATCTTTCAAAGTTGGCAGAACCAGTGCTATTAGTCTTTCCTCATATGGTTTACCACCAAGCTGGGACCAGTTTGGTTGCAGCTCTTTGTATTTTCTCGATTTTGCTTATATCCTTCACTATGTGTGGGGACCACACTACTGAGTCTGGGTTTCATTTTTTTTTTTATCACCATCATCATCATCATCATCTCGTCATCCATGTAGTGAAATGCCATTTTTATCTTCTGCAGTTGTCCATATGCCTCTCCCATGACCCTGCTGATATGTATGTCAGGTGACAGGTTGTCTGTTATCAACACTCCTAAATCTTTCTCTTTTGCTTTTGTAATGAGTTCTTTCCAAAGAATAGTTTAAGGATGGTCTTTTGCCATTATTGCCTATTTCCAGTACTTTGCATTCTTGGTTCCATGCAAAAATAGTGTGCAGATCTTTATGTAATAGTCTACTGTCCTCCTTTTTCACTCTTTTTGCATAATTTGCAAAATATGTTAGCATAGTTTGTTGTTCTTTCCATCATGTCATTAACACAGACAAGAGGCACTAAACCCTGTGGAACTCTGCTTGTTACTGCTCTCCATCTTGACATCTTATCCTTTACTACTGTCCTCATGTATCTTTCCTTCAAAAAATCATTCATCCATTCTAGGAGTTTGCCTATCAGTCCTCCAATGTGCTCCTATTTTCACATAAGTCAACTGTGAGGTACTTCATCAAATGCCTTCTCTAGGTCAAAGAAGACAGTCCACCCACCCTTCTCTCTTGCAGTGCATCAATCACTCAACTGTGTCAGAATGTTCATCTATGTGTGTGTTATCTACCTAATCATAGCATACAGAGAAGGAGCAATGTTTGTTGGGTCCTGTCTCCTATTCTCTAATTTTCTAAAATACCTAGACTCAAATTCATGTACGGTTCCAACCTGATCTATATCTTTGACTTCCAATTATCATATTTAGATTTGAACTCATGTACTTTTTGAGTTTGGGCTATATTACCTTCTAAGCTATTCCAAATATTTATACATCTATATGGAGAACTGTATTTCTTCACATCTTTTTGACATGTGGTCTTTCTTAATTTATTTCCATGACCTCCTAAAGCCCTCCTATCTTTAATCAGATCTCTTTTATCAGTGCAATCTATCTCCTTTAGTGACCTGAAGACTGTAATCATGTCACCTCTTTTTCTTCGAGGTGACATGATTACAGTGTTCAGGTCACTAAAGGGGATAGATTGGATTGAGTACATTTACCTAATTGTAGTATATAGGAAACGAGCAATGCTCCTTGGGTCCCATCTCCTATTCTCTTTTTTTCTAACATACCTAGACTCAAATTCATGTATGGTTCCAACTTAACCTATATCTTTGATTTCCAATTATCATATTTAGATATGAACACGTGTATTGTTTGAGCTTGGGCTATACAGTATCACCTAAACTACTCCATCTATTCATACATCTATATGGAAAACTATTTCTTCACTTCCTTTTGAGATGTGGTCTTCTTAATTTACTTCCATGACCTCTTAAAGCCCTCCCATCTTTAATTGGGAGATCTATTCTATCAATGCAATCTATCTGCTTTAGTGACCTAAACACTGTAATCATGTCACCTGTTTCCCTTCAATCTTTCACAGTTGGCAGACCCAGTACCTTTACCTAGTTTACCTAGTTGTATTACCAAGAAGGGAGCTATGCTCGTACTGACCCGTCTTTGTATCTTTCAGCATCAATTTTTTTCTTAAAATCTTGAATAGTATTTGCACACACTGCTTCTTTATCTAAGTTATTATTTCCTCATATGTTTATCTGCCAGGGTGGGGATCAGTTTGGTTGATGCCCTTGTATTCTCTGAACCTTGTTTTTATCCTTCACTCTACATGGGGACTATACTACTGACACATATTCCAGTCTTGGACGTACCAGGGTTTTGATGAGTTTTTTTTTCATCATCTCTTCATCCATATAATGGCATGTCAATTTAATCTTCTGCTGTAGTATCCTACTGATATATCTCTCAGGTGACAGGTTGTCTTTTATCAACACTCCCTAGTCCTTCTCCTCTTTTGCTCTTGTAATGGGTTTGCTTCCCAGGGAATAATTTAAGGATGGTCTTTTGCCACTGTTGCCCATTTCCAGTATTTTGCATTTTTTGGTATTGAACTTCATTTCCCATTTTTGGCTCTATGCAAAGATAGTATCTAGATCTTTTTGCAATATTCTGTCCTCATTTTTCACTCTTCTCATGATTTTTGCATCATCTGCAAACATGTTGGCATAGCTTGTTGTTCATTCCATCATGCCATTAACATGGTGCAGTGGGGCCATCTGGTCCCGGATTCGAGTCCTGACCATATGAGTTGAAAATAGACAAGAAACATTATTGGTGCAAGCACTGAACCTTGTGGTACTCCACTCATTACTGCTCTCCAGCATAACATCTTGTCCTTTAATACTATCCTTATGTATTTTTCCTTCAGAAAGTTTTTAATCCATTCTAATAGTTTGCCTCTCAATCCTCCAACATGCTCTAATTTCCACAAATGCCTTCTCTAGGCCCATGTTCATGCAGTCCACCCAACCCTTTCTCTCTTGCAGCACATCAATCACTCTTGAGTAAAAGCTAAATAAGTTCGACACACATGGCCTTCCAGATTTGAAGCCAAACTGTCTGTGAGAATGTTCATCTTTTCAAGATATTTGGTCCACCGAGCTTACATAATCCTTTCACATAATTTCACTATTGTGCTGGTTAGTGATACTGGCCTATAATTTAGTGCTGTTTCCTTGTTTCCATCTTTGTGAATTGGGATCACATTTGCCCTTTTCCAATCAAGTGGCACAGTTCCTTCTTTCAATATGTAACGAGACTGTGGATCTTGTCCGCTAGTTGTTCCCTACATTCTTAAAGTATCCAGTTTGAGATCCCATCAGGTCCTGAGGCTTTTGTCACATCTAATGATCCCAGGAGATTGAGCACTTCCCTCACTTCTACATTTATATCTGCTAAACCTGGTTTTTCTCCAAAAAGTTGCACTCTTTTGTGAAGACCAATTGGAGACCTTCATTAATTATTTCTGCCTGAGCTGAGGCATCTTCAAAGACCTCACTATCTATTATTAACTTGGTGATTTCTTCCCTGTGTCTCAATTTACAATTTATGAACCTGTAAAAGGTAAAAGATGCAGACAGAGCAATGATAATGGAAGAGAAGGCAGTGATAGGAAGATGGGCAGAGTATTTTAGGGAGTTGCTTAATGTGAAGGAGGATAGGGAGGGAAAGGTAGTCACAGTGGGAAGTGCAAAGAAAATGAGAGTGATGAGTGAGGAAAATGGAGGAGAAATAAGAAAGGATGAAGTGAAGGCAGTTAAGATGATGAGAGCAGGTAAGGCCCCAGGTCTGGATGGATGTCATGCAGAATGTCTGAAAAAAGGAGGTACAGTGATAGTGGACTGGCTGGTGAGGTTATTTAATGTTTGTTTAAGAGAGGGTAGAGTGCTGGAGGACTGGAGGAGTGCCTGTATAGTTCCACTTTACAAAGGAAAAGGGGACAAGTGTGAGTGTAGTAGTTTCAGAGGGATTAGCTTGTTAAGTGTAGTTGGGAAGGCTTATGGGAGGGTCTTGATTGAGAGAAATAGGAGAGGAACAGAGGGAGTAATTGGTGAGGAACAGTGTGAGTTTAGGACAGGCAGAGGTTGTGTATCAGATTTTTGTGGTAAGACAGAATGTGAGAAAGCTATAGGAAAAGGTAAGGATGTTTTTTGGATTTTTATGGATTTAGAAAAGGCTTATGATAGGGCAGACAGGAAGGCACTGTGGGAGGTATTGCAGAATTATGGGATAGGAGGAAAGCTTTTAGGAGCTGTCAAGAGTTTTTATGAGAGTAGTAGAGCTTGTGTTAGGATTAGAAATGGAGAGAGTGAGTGATCTGAGGTAAAGGTAGGACTTCATCAGGGATGTGTTATGTCACCCTGGCTGTTCAATTTATACATGGATGAGGTGGTGTGAGAGGTTAATGCAAGGGTGGTGGGTCAGGGATTGGAGATGGTTAAAGAAAATGGAGAAAAGTGGGAGATAAACCAGCTGTTATTTGTGGACGACACTGTGCTTGTGGCAAGATCAGAGGAGGGATTGAGGAAGTTAGTAACAGTTTGGGAAAGTGTGTGAAAAAAGGAAGTTGAAGATAAATGTGGGTAAAAATAAGGTGATGAGATGTACAAGGGGTGAAAGTGGCAGCAGACTGGAAGTGAGAATTAAGGGGACCTGTGGACGCGATTACTAGAAAAATTCTGGCACATGAGCGAATTTTAGGTAAACATTTCAAAAGAATCTCTATGATAGTGGTAACACTTTGACCAAATGTTACAGCTCAATTCTGTTTATTTTTTTTATACAGAATAAAATAGATAAATTATTGGCAACCTCTGGCAACCCCATTGTATATTGAAATAAAGTCAAAATTTTGATAGCCAGTTCTGTTTTGTTAATCTGGCAACTCTTCCCACCCCTCATAAGCAAGCTGTGATTCTCTACACCTCTCAGTGCCTATTCAAAATAGAGAAAAAAAAAAAAAAAAAAAAAAAAAAAAAAAAAAAAAATAAATAAAAAAATAAAAAAATAAATAAATAAAATATAATCTTACTAAGTTGTTATCAAGATTTTAATCTTTCATTTCTTGCATAGGCGGTTGACATGGACACCTTCATGTTCAGATATATCATCTTCACTATACAATATTATACAAAATAAAAATATTCACTACACATAACATATACATGTGACTGAAACAGTTTAGTGGGGAATTATACCCTATTGGAAAGGGTAATCATACATAAGTTCACCAGAGAAGTTGAACAACTTTTATGACACATTCACGTGTAAGAACTCCCTGATTTCCGGGAGAGAGACTAGAGGAAATGGACAGTTTTAGATACTTGGGTGAGAATGTGACAGGAAAGAGAGGAGTGGAAGTAGAATGTAGATTGAGAGAAGCAAGTAAATGCCTTGGTGGATTAAAAAGTGTAATGAGAAATAGACATTTGGGAATGGATGCTAAGAGGAGGTTATATGAAGGAGTGATTGTGCCGACAGCACTGTATGGGACAGAAACATGGAACATAAGAGAGGAGGAGAGGGGTTTCAATGTGTTTGAGATGAAGTGTCTGAGAAGTATGACGGGTTACTAGGCTGGATAGAGTGAGAAATGAGGAGGTGAGAAGGAGAACAGGGGTGGAAAGTGAGCTGGGAGATAGGGTGGATGAAAGAGTACTGGGATGGTTTGGACACATGGAAAGAATGAGTGAAGAAAGACTAGTAAAAGAGGTGTGGAAGGCAGATGTGGAAGGAGTGAACATAAGGGGGACCTAGGATGAGATGGATGGATGGGGTAAAAGGGGCTTTGGGGAAGAGGGGAATGTCTGTTGAGGAAGGACGAGAGAGGACAGAAGACAGGGTGAATGGAGAATGGTTATGTATGGATGATGTTGTGATGCATGATGTGGAATGGTTGGGGGGATGGGGGGTGAGGTAGTATGTGTGAGAAAAATTTGACGCAGCCCGAAGGGATTTCTCACCATCTTCTCCTTTTCGGCATGAGGGGACGGAGAGGGGGGGTCGCCGATTTGATGAAGTGGCCTTGCTGTGGATGTGGTGTGTCTTGCGACACTGCCTCTGACCCAGGGCAGTGGACAAGGTGCAGGGATGACCCGTCATCCAGGAGGCGCCAGGATAAGAGGAAGGGAAGAGAGTGGAGGGGCTGGAGTGTGACAGGGATGGAATGGGTGGGAGTGGTTTTTATGCCTTTGTTTTTTGGCTACCTCCCTTGTTATATGTATGTATGTAAAACAGTTTTGGTTCATCTTTGCATTTTTCTATTACACCTCTTTCAAAATTACGTTTTTTCCTCCCTTTGAATTCTGGTATAGTCATTCCTATCTTGTTTGTAAGCTTTTGTTTTACTGTCTCTTTTCTTTCTCCATTTCCCCCAAGCCACATCCCCGGGGTTTTTTGCAATCTCACACTTTTTGTTAAATCAATCCTGTTTTTGCTTCTTCCCTTCTCTAGTCTTTGGCACATGTTTATTCACTCTTAAGCTGTAAATGTCAAGAAAGATTTCACATTTTCTCCTTATTCCTGTGGTATTCATTAATTCCTCCCAGTTTGTTTCTTCAAAGACTTTTCTCAGCCCTAAGTAATCTGCTTTCCTAAAACTGAGTCTCCCTTGCCTGTGTGATTCATTCCTTGGCTTTATTTCCTTATCCTCCAGCTGAAATTAAATTGTAATGTGGTCACTTTTGTGTGTGTGTATTTACCTACCTAGTTGTATCTTATGGAAGGGGAGCTATGCTCTTAAATTCATGTATAGTGTTTGTACACACTATTTTTTTGTCCAATTTGTCCCAGACATCCACCATTCTGTGTGGAAATCTGTTCTTTTTCAGGTTCCCTCTATAACTGTCCTTTTTGAGTTTCTTTTCATGTCCCCTTGTATTTCTCTTATCCCAATTTAGTAAGTCTTCTCTATCAACGACATCCATGCCTTTCATGATTCCACAGATGGTCAATAGGTCACCTCTTTCTCTTCTTTGTTCCAGAGTCAGTAATTCCAGCTTTGACAATCTTTCCTCATATGACAGTTTTGAAAGTGTTGGTGTCATCTTTGTAACTGCTCTTTGGATTCTTTCAATTTTCTTTATATTCTTTTTAGTACTGGGTGTCCATAGTGTTGCTGCATACTCCATTCTTAGCCTTATCAGTGTAACTAGTATTTTCTTCACCATCTCTTTGTCCAAGTGAGTAAAGGCCATCTTTATTGATCTTAGCAAGTTCTAGGTTTCTCTGACAATTTTATTTATCTGTTTATCAGGAGTCATGTCTGTTGTGATAAATACTCCCAGGTCTTTTTCAGAACCCATTCTTTACTTCCTTGTAACAATTTTATATTGTATTGATATATATATATATTTTTTTTACTTTTTCCAAATTCCATTATGTTACATTTCTTTATGTTGAAGTCCACTTCCCACTTCTGACTTCATCCCATACCCTATTTTAGATCTCTCTGCAGTGACTTACAGTCTGTTTCATTTTCAGTTTTTGCGTGTATTTACCTAGTTGTATTTTATGGGATGAGAGCTATGCTTGTAGTGACCCATTTTTGTATCTCTCTGCATCCAGTTTATTCTTAAAATCATGTATAGTTTTGGCACTCACTGTTTCTCTATTTAGTTTGTTCCAGACATCAATCACTCTATGTGGGAAGCTATTCTTTTTCAGGTTTCTTCTGTAACTGTCCTTCTTTAACTTCTTTTCGTGTCCTCTTGTTTCTCTTCTGTCCTATTTTAAAAGTCGTCTCTATCGAGAATTTCCATCCCTTTCATAATTCTGTAAATGGTCAACAAATCACCTCATTCTCTTCTCTGTTCCAGTGTTGATAGATGTAATTTCTCCAATCTTTGTTCATATGTCAAATTTGATAGTGTAGGAGCCATTTTTGTTGCTGCTCTTTGGATTCTTTCTAATTTTCTTATGTTCTTTTTTGTGCTAGGTGCCCATAGTGTTGCAGCATACTCTAGTTTAGGTATTATTAGTGTAACCACTGTTTTTTTTTTACCATTTCTTCATCCATGTAGTCGAAGGCCACTTTCATTGATTTTAACAAGTTAAAAGTCTCTCCAAATAATTTATTGACATGTTTATCATGTGTCAAGTCACTTGAGATGATCACTCCAAGGTCCCTTTCTGAATCAACTTTTTTGACTTCCTTGTTTCCAATTTCATATTGACCCGATATTCTATTTTTGCTTTTTCCAAATTCCATTATGGCACATTTCTTAATGCTGAAGTTCATTTCACATCTCTGACTGTGTGTGTGTGTGTATTTACCTAGCTGTATCTTATGGGAAGGGGAGCTACGCTTGTAGTGTCCTGCCTTTGTATCTCGCAGTGTCTAGTTTGCTCTTAAATTTGTGTATGATTTTTGCACACACTATTGTTTTGTCCAGTTTGTTCCAAGTGTCTACCACTCTGTGTGGAAAACTGTTTTTCTTCAAATCTCTTCTATAACTATCCTTTTTTGAGTTTCTTTCCATGTCTTCTTGCGTTTCTCTTGTCCCAATTTGGTAAGTCCTCTCTATCAAGTATCTCCATACCTTTCATGATTTTGTAGATGGTCAGTAGGTCGCCTCTCTTCTTTGTTCCAAAGTTGGTAATTTCAATTTAGCCAGTCTCTCTTCATATGACAGGTTTGAAAGTGCTGGGGCTATTTTTGTGGTTGTATTTACCTAACTGTATTATATGGGAAGGGGAGCTATGCTTGTAGTGACCCATCTTTGTATCTCTCAGCATCTAGTTTGTTCTTCAATTCTTGTATGGTTTTTGCACACACTATTGTTTCATCAAATATGTTCCAGACATCCACCACTCTGTGAGAAAAACTATCTTTTTTCAGATCTCTTCTATTACTATCCTTTTTGAGTTTCTTTTCATGTCCTTTTGTTTTTCTTTTATCCTACTTTAATAAGGCTTCTCTGTCAAGGACTTCCATGCCTTTCATGATTCTGTAAATGGTCAGTAGATCTCCTCTTTCTCTTCTTTGTTCCAGGGTTGGAAGTTCCAGTTTAAAAAAGTTTTGTTTGTATGTCAATTTTGAAAATGTTGGTGACATCTTTGTCATTGCTCTTTGGATTCTTTCTAATTTCTTTACATTCTTTTTTGCGTTGGGTGTCCATAGTGTTGCAGCATACTCCAATCTTGGTTTTATCAGTGTGACTAATTTTTTTTTACCATTACTTCATCCAAGTAATCAAAAGCCACCTTTATTGATCTTAGTAAATTGTAGGTTTCTCCAACTATTTTGTTTATATGCTTGTCTGGTGACATTTCTTTGTTAATAATTACTCCTAGGTCCTTTTTAGAGCTATTTTTTTTTTTTACTTCCTTTGTACCAATTTAATATTGTCCTGATATTTTTTTTTCTTTTTCCAAACTCCATTATACTACATTTCTTGATGTTCACTTCCCACTTTTGGCTCCATTCCCAGACTTTGTCCAGGTCTTTCTGTACTTACTTTTTTAGTAGTTTTGCGTCATCTGCAAAGAAGTTCATATGACATTCCACACCTTCATCCATGTCATTTTTATATATAACAAACATTATTGGAACTAATACAGAACCTTGTGGGGCTCCACTTATCATTTCTTTCCAGGTTGAGTTTTTATCTCTAAGTACCACCCTCATTTTTCTCCTATGCAAGAAATCTTCCATCCATTTCAATAAATTTCCTTGTACACCTGTTATTTCAAGTTTTCTTAATAATTTTTTGTGTGGTACTTTATCAAATGTCTTTTGTAAATCCAGGAAAGCACAATCAGCCCATCCATCCCTTTCTTGCATTATATCTATTAACCATGAATAAAAACAAATCAAGTTTGTGGCACATGATCTTCCTTGTCTAAATCCAAATTGTTTTGGATTCAGTATATTGTTTTCTTCCAGATGTTTGTCCGTCTACTTTTGACAACTTTTTCACATATTTTAGCTATTGTGCTTGTAAGGGAGACCAGTCTATAGTTTGTTGGGTCTTCTTTATCTCCCCCTTTATGTATTACAGATTGACCTCTCATTAATAGACACTGCATTACCGGATATCGGATGCAATGGACAAAATCCGCTAGTCCAGTCCGACAGCCCAAATTTCGCGGGTAGGGTGAATGCGTCCGTTAGTTCGGCATTTGTCCGCTGAGTGGCTGATGGCGTGCACTTTGTTTTGTTTACTAGTTAACAAGATCGTGATCGGTGTGGACGTTTCTTAGCTGTGTTTGCGGTGTTTTTGGTGGTGTTGTTTAGTGCTGTGCAATCACTATGCCACCCAAAGCTAAAGCAAAGCGTGTTAATCTAAATATTAAGAAGAAATTAGAGCTATGTATGTATACTATGATTTTATAGAACTTAAGAGGTGATCTCCCCCCCCCAATACACACACACAAAAAAAACACTCCAAATCAACAGATTATTCACATCAACAGACATCATTACCCCCCTTTTAGTCCGTTAAAGAGAGGTCAATCTGTAGTACAATATTTGCATTTTTCCAATCTTGTGGTACCTTTCCTTTTTTGAGTGAGCAATCTATAATCTTGTATATTTTGTCTCTTAGTTCATCTATATGTTCTTTAGTATCCAGTTTGCAATCCATCCAGGCTGTGTGATTTTCTGACATGGTTATTATTTGGTCCCTTATTTCTTTCTGTGTCACAATTATTTCTTTCATTGGGGGGATCTTTCTCCCTTTTCTTCATCCCAATTTTGTGTATTTTCCTTTGTGAATACAGATTTAAAATGTTTGTTCATAATTTCAGCCACTTCTACATCTATGTATTCTGCATTCCCTTTCCGCAGTTTCACTATTTCCTGTTTATCTTTTAATTTACCATTTACATATCTGTAGAATAATTTAGGTTGACCTTTAATTTTTTCATTATGTCTTTTTCATAGTCTATTTTTTCTTCCCTGTGTATTTTTACATATTCCTTTCTAAGTTTGATATATATTTGCCACTTACCCATTTTTTTTTTCCATCTTTTCCAAGCTTTGTTTCTTCTATCTTTTGCCTCACTACATTTTTGTTGTACCAGCATTTAATGGACACCTTTTCCTGTTTTTGTTTTGGTATGTATTTATTCAAAAAGTGAATTGGGAAAACTTCTTTAATGAAGAAACAAAGATGGAAGAGAAATGAACAATATTAAAAGAAATCTATAATGAAGGAAGAGATAAATACATACCTACATATACCCAAGGCTTTTTCTTCCTTACAAAAAAAAGGAGGCATAAAGACCATTCCCACCCATTCCATCCATGATCTTTATGCCTTTTATTTTTTTGGCTCCCTCCTTTGTAAGGGGTAAAAAGCCTTTGGTATATGTATGTATCTATTTATCTATTCCTTCCTTATACATACATATACCAAAGGCTTTTTCCCCCATACAAGGGAGGTAGCCAAAAAGAAAAAGGCATAAAAACCATTCCCACCCATTCCATCCCTAATACACTCCACTCCCACTCCTCTCCACCCTCCCTCTTATCTTGGCACCTCCTGGATGATGGGTCATCCCTGCATCTTGTCCACTGCCCTGGGTCAGAGGCAGTGCTGCAAGACACAGCACATCCACAGCAAGGCCACTTCATTAAATCGGCGACCCCCCGTCTCCGTCCCCTCATGCAGAAAAGGAGAAGACGGGGAGAAATCCCTTCGGGTTGTGTCAATTTTTTTTTCACACATACTCCCTCACCCCCCATTCCCCTACCCATTCCACCTCATGCATCACATCATCATCCATATACAACCATTCTCCATTCACCCCTGTCTTCTGTCCTCTCTCGTCCTTCCTCAACAGACATTCCCCTCTTCCCCAAAGCCCCTTTCACCCCATCCATCCATCTCATCCTAGGTCGCCCCCTCATGTTCACTCCCTCCACATCTGCCTTCCATACCTCTTTTACTAGTCTTTCTTCACTCATTCTTTCCATGTGTCCAAACCATCCCAATACTCTTTCATCCACCCTATCTCCCAACTCCCTTACCACCCCTGTTCTCCTCCTCACCTCCTCATTTCTCACTCTATCCAGCCTAGTAACCCCTATCATACTTCTCAGACACCTCATCTCAAACACATTCAAACTCCTTCTCTCTTCCTCTCTTATGTTCCATGTTTCTGCCCCATACAGTGCTGTTGGCACAATCACTCCTTCATACAATCTCCTCTTAGCATCCATTCCCAAATGTCTATTCCTCATTACACTTTTTAATCCACCAAGGCATTTACTCGCTTCTCTCAATCTACATTCTACCTCCACCTCCACTCCACCCTTTCCTGCCACATTTGCACCCAAGTATCTAAAACTATCCACTTACTCCAATCACTCTCCCTTAATGCTCACTTCCAGTCTGCTGCCACTTTCATCCCTTGTACATCTCATCACCTTACTTTTACCCACATTTATCTTCAACTTTCTTCTTTCACACACTCTCCCAAACTCTGTCACCAACTTCCTCAATCCCTCCTCTGATCCTGCTACAAGTGCAGTGTCGTCCGCAAACAGCAACTGGCTCACCTCCCACTTTTCTCCATTTTCTTTAAACATCTCCAATCCCTGACCCACCACCCTTGCATTTACCTCTCGCACCACCCCATCCATGTATAAGTTGAACAGCCAGGGTGACATAACACATCCCTGACGAAGTCCCACCTTTACCTTGAACCACTCACTCTCTCCATTTCTAATCCTGACACATGCTCTACTACTCTCATAAAAACTCTTGACAGCTGCTAGAAGCTTTCCTCCTATCCCGTATATCCTTCATTATAGATTTCTTTTAATATCGTCCATTTCTCTTCCATCTTTGCTCCTCAAAATCCGTTTTGTTGTACATCAGTCTTCTCTTTCTGTGTTTTTCATTTCTTTCCAAATAAATTTCCTCTTTTAGTTCAAACTCGATTAGTATGTGGTCACTCTTCCCAATTGGTGCCTTGTATTCAATTTTATCCACAATTTCAGGCTCCAATGCAAATATGTAAATATTGAGTCTAGTCTCAATGGTTCTTCATTATTTCTATATCTGGTATTTTCTTTTACCCATTGTGTATTCAATGGTCATGTCCAGTATTCACCTAGTTGTATTATATGGGAAGGGAGCTATGCTCGTGGTGACCCATCTTTGCATCTTTCATATCAGTATCAAGTTTTTTCTTAAAATCTTAAAGTGTTTGCACACACTATTTCTTTATCTAAATTAGGGTGCCGGGATGACCCGTCATCTGGGAGGTGCTAAGATGGGAGGGAGGGTGGAGGGGGTGTGGAGTGTTTTCGGGGATGAAATGGGTGGGAATGTTTTTGTGCCTTGTCCTTTTTGGCTACCCCCCTGGTAAGGGGGAAAGAAGCCTTGGTATATGTATGTATGTATGTATGTATTCCAGGTATCCAGTACTCTATATGGAAAGCTATTTTTTTCAAATCTCTTCTATAGTTATCTTTTTTGAGTTTCTTTTCGTGTCCTCTTGTTTTTCCATTGTCCCATTTTAGTAAATCATTCCTATCTAGGATTTCCATTCCTATCATGATTCTATAGCCAGCAGATCTCCTTTTTCTCTTCTTTGTTCCAGAGTTGGTAATTCCAATTTGGATAATCTTTGTTCACATGTTAATTAGGAGAGAGCTGGTGCCAACTTTGTCATTGCTCTTTGTATTCTAATTTCTTTATATTCTTTTTAGTACTGGGTGTCCATAGTGTTGCTGCATACTCCCATTTTGGTCTTATTAGTGTAACTAATATTTTTCTAATCATTTCCTCATCCAAGTAGTCAAATGCCACTTTCACTGACCATACTAGGTTGAAGGTTTCTCTATTTTATTGATATGTTCTCCAATGTCATGTCTTTACTAATTATTACTCCAAGGTCTCTTTTCGAGTTCACTTTTTTGACTTCTTCACCAATTTTATAATTTTTCTATATTCTATTTTTACTTTTTCCAAACTCCATTATACTACTCCCAGTAGTAGTATAATGGAGTTTGGAAAAAGTGCAAGGTGCAGAGATAACCCATCATACAGGAGGTGCTAAGATAAGAGGGAGGGTGGAGGGGTGTGGAGTGTATTCAGGGATGGAATGGGTGGGAATGATTTTATGCCTTTTCCTTTTAGGCTACCTCCCTTGTAAGGGGGAAAAAGCCTTGGTATGTGTATGTATGTATGTATGTATGTATGTATTATACTACACTTCTTGATATTGAATTTACTTCTCACTTTTGAGTCCATTTCCAGATTTTGTCCAGGTCTAACTGTAATGATTCACAATCCTCATCTGTGAAGAAATTCATACAACACTCTAATCCTTCATCCATGTCATTTATATATATGGCAAACATGATTGAAGCCAGTACTGAACATTGTGGGACACCACTTATCATTTCTTCCCAATTCGAGTATTTGTCTCTCATTACTACCCTCATCTTTCTCCCACTGAGGAATTCTTCCATCCATTCCAATTATTTCCCTCAGATGCCACCTATTGATTCTATTTTTCTTATTAGTTTCTTGTGTGTTACCTTATCAAATGTTTCAAATGCTTTTTTGTAGGTCTAGAAAGGCACAGTGTATTTATTTACCTAGGTGTATTTTACGGGACGAGAGCTAGTGACCCATTTTCGTATCTCTCCGCAGCCAGTTTATTCTTAAAATCTTGTATAGTTTTGGCACTCACTGTTTCTCCATTTAGTTTGTTCCAGACATCAATCACTCTATATGGGAAGCTATTCTTTTTCAAATCTCTTCTGTAACTGTCCTTCTTTAGCTTCTTTTCGTGTCCTCTTGTTTCTCTTCTGTCCCATTTTAATAAGTAGTCTCTATCAAGAATTTCCACCCCTTTCATAATCCTGTATTGGTCAACAAATCACCTCTTTCTCTTCTCTGTTCCAGTGTTGGTAGATGTAATTTCTCCAATCTTTGTTCGTATGTCAAATTTGATAGTGTAGGTGCCATTTTTGTTGCTGCTCTTTGAATTCTTTCTAATTTTCTTATATGTGTGTGTGTGTGTATTTACCTAAATGTATTCATCTAATTGTAGTATACACGAAAGGAGCAGCACTTGCTGCAGCCCGAAGGGATTTCTCCCCGTCTTCTCCTTTTGTGCATGGGGGGACGGAGAGGGGGGTCGCCGATTTGATGAAGCGGCCTTGCTGTGGATGTGCTGTGTCTTGTGACACTGCTTCTGACCCAGGGCAGTGGACAGGGTGCAGGGATGACCCGTCATCCGGGAGGTGCTAAGATAAGAGGGTGGGGGTGTGTGGAGTGTATTCAGGTATGGAATGGGTGGGAATGATTTTATGCCTTTTCCTTTTTGGCTACCTCCCTTGTAAGGGGGAAAAAGCCTTGGTATATGTATGTATGTATATTTAGATATGAACTCTTGTGTGGTTGTGTATGTGTATTTACCTAACTGTAATATATAGGAAAAGAGCAGTGCTTGTTGGGTCCCATCTTCTATTCTCTAATTTTCTAAAATACCTAGACTCCAATTCATATATGGTTCCAACTTAATCTATATCTTTGATTTCCAATTATCATATTTAGATCTGAACTCATGTATTGTTTGAGCTTGGGCTATATCACCTTATAAGCTATTCCACCTATTCATACATCTATATGGACAACTGTATTTCTTCACATCCTTTCAACATGTGATCTTTTTTAATGTACTTCCATGACCTCTTAAAGTTGTCCCATCTTTAATCAGGAGATCTATTCTATCAATGCAATCTATCCCCTTTAGTGACCTGACTTTTGTAATTATGTCACCCTTTTCTCTTTGATCTTTCAAAGTTGGCAGACCCAGTACTTTTAGTATTTCCTCACATGGTTTATCTGCCAGGCTGGAGACCAGTTTGGTTGCTGCCCTTTGTATTCTCTCGATCTTACTTATATCCTTCACTTTGTGTGGGGACCATACTATTGATACATATTCCAGTCTTGGATGTATCTGAATTTCGATGAGTTTTTTTTTCACCATCTCTTTATCCATATAATGGAACACCACTTTAATCTTCTGTTGTAGTCCATATCTCTCCCACAATCCTGCTGATATATCTGACAGGTGACAGGTTGTCTTTTATTAACACCCCCAAGTCTTCTTCCTTTTTTGCTTTTGTAATGGGTTTGCTTCCCAAGGATGGCCTTTTGCTACTATTACTCATTTCCAGTGGAATTTTTGGTATTGAACTTCATTTCCTATATTTAGCTCTATGCAAAAATAGTATCTAGATATTTTTGCAATATTCAACTCTTCTCATTTTTCACTCTTCTCATGATTTTTACATCATCTACAAAAATCATGAGAAGAGTGTGTAAGTTAGTTTCAGTTTCTGGCATGGTTAGTACAGTATAGCACTATAAAAATACTTTGCAGTACATTATATTCTATCATTACTGTAAGAATATCTTGCAGTACATTATATTTGGTAATACAAAAGAGAGGAATGTCTGTGGAGGAAGGACAGGAGAGGACAGAAGATAGAGGTGAATGGAGAGGGGTTGTGTATAGATAATGCTGTGATGCATGAGGGGGAGTGGGTGAGGAAGTATGTATGAGAAAAAATTTGATGCTGACTGAAGGGATTTCCCCGTCTTCTCCTTTTCTGCATGGGAGGACAGAGAGGGGGGGTCACCGAATTTATGAGGTGGCCTTGCTGTGGATGTGCTGTGTCTTGCGACACTGCTTCTGACCCAGGGCAGTGGACAGGATGCAGGGATGACCCGTCATCCAGGAGGTGGCAAGATAAGAGGGAGGGAGGAGGGCGAGGGGAGAGGAATATATAGGAAATGGAATGGGTGGGAGTGATTTCTATGCCTTTTTCTTTTTGGCTACCCCCTGTGTAGGGGGAAAAAGCCTTTGGTATATGTATGTATACATGTACATTATATTTTATTACTACAGTATTCAAATCTACATCAAAATATGTATCAGATATGAAGAGATGGTTAAGAAAATAATTACTACACTGACAAGACTGAAACAAGAATATGCTATATAAATGTGGGCACCAAGCACAAAGAAAAACACAAAGAAATTAGAAAGAATCCAAAGAGCAGTGACAAAGATGGCACCCACACTATCGAATTTGACATATGAACAAAGATTGGAGAAAGTACAGCTGTCAAAATTGGAGCAGAGAAGGGAAAGAGGTGACCTGTTGACCATCTTCAGAATTATGAAAGCGATGGAAGTTCTCGATAGAGATGACCTATTGAAATGGGACAAGAGAGAAACAAGAGGACATGATAAATAGTTAAAGAGGGACAGTTACAGAAGAGACCTGAAAAAGAAGAGTTTCCCGCACAAAGTGATCGATGTCTGGAACAAACTAAACAGTGAAACAGTGAATGCCAGAACTATACACGAGTTCAAAAATAAATTGGATGTGGAGTGATACGAAAACGGGTCACAACAAGCATAGCTCTCATCACGTAAAATACAACTAGGTAAATATAGGTGATAGCAAGACATCTGTATCTATATATCAAGGGCTACTCTCCCCTTATAAGGAAGGTCTATCTATCTACATACCAAGAGGTTTCCCCCCCCCCCTTATAAGGGAAGTAGCTAAGTATGAGGCACATACTACATATTCCTTCAGCTTGAATTTGTCTAATTATGTCTGCTTCACATTACTATTTTCTTTTTTGTATGACTTATAAACCTGATACTATAACCAATGTTATTCAAACCCATTGAGAATCATGATGAAATTTTTATGACAACACTGCAAAGAAAGGCAAGGTAAATGCAATTTTTTCAACCTCATTTACAAGATAGAAAGCTCAAGGAGTCTTGCTTTTATTATTCTAAAGAAAAGGGATAAATGTGGTTGTAGAAGTTTTTGAGGGATCAGTTTGTTGAGTGTAGTTGGAACGGCTTATGGGAGAGTTTTAACTGAGATAACTAGGAAAGGAACAGAGGGAATACTTGGTAGGGAGCAGTGTGGTTTTAGGAAAGATAGAGGTCATATGGATCAGATTTTTGTGGTAAGGCAGATTTATGAGAAGGTTTAGGCAAAAGATAAGGATGTTTTTTTGGCCCTTTATTGATCTGAGGAAGGCTTGACTGGGTAGACAGGAAGACAATGTGAGAAGTACTGCAGATCTATGGTATTGGGGGAAAGTTGTTATGGGCAGTCAAGAGTTTTAAGGAGAGTAGTAGAGCTTGTGTTAGGATTAGAAATGGAGTAAGTGAATGGTTTGAGGTAAAGGTGGGACTTCGTCAGGGATGTGTTATGTCGCCCTGGCTATTCAATCATTACATGGATGGGATGGTGCAAGAGGTGAATGCAAGGGTAGTGGGTCAGGGGTTGGAGATGATTAAAGAAAATGGAGAAAAGTGGGAGGTGAGCCAGTTGTTGTTTGCTGACAACACTGTGCTTGTAGCAGGATCAGAGGAGGGATTGAGGAAGTTAGTGACAGTTTGAGGTGTGTGAAAGAAGGAAGCTGAAGATAAATGTGGGCAAAAGTAAGGTGATGAGATGTACAAGGGGAGAGAGTGACAGCAGGCTGGAAGTGAGTATTAAGGGTGAAAGACTGGAGGAAGTGGATAGTTTTAGATACTTGGGTGCGAATGTGGCAGGAAAGGGAGGAGTGGGGGTGGAGGTAGAATGTAGATTGAAAGAAGCGAGTAAATGCTTTGGTGGATTAAAAAGTGTAATGAGAAATAGACATCTGGGAATGGATGCTAAGAGGAGGTTATATGAAGGAGTGATTATGCCAACAGCACTGTACGGGGCAGAAACATGGAACATGAGAGAGGAAGAAAAAGGAGTTTGAATGTGTTTGAGATGAAATGTCTGAGAAGTATGATAGGGTTACTAGGCTAGATAGAGTGAGAAATGAGGAGGTGAGGAGGAGAACAGGGGAGGAAAGGGAGTTGTTGTTGTTGTCGTTTCCTAGACTGTCTGAGCAGTCTCGTCTCCCCAAGGAATGCCACAGCCGAAACTGGGTTTTCCCACAAATCCTTTATAGAGTGTATGTTGTGTTGTTTGCGTGCATGATTGTGTATAATGCAGTCTTCCATTATGTGTTGTATGGTATGGGGTTAAGTGTTACATCCTGGGCAGCTGTTCACAATGCAGTCATCCAGCCTCTTCTGGTAGCTTAGTAGTGCTGGGTGGTGGCCGCACCGCAGTCTGGCCAGGTGGACTCTGTCCTTACATGGGTGAGAGGATTCAGAAGGGTGATATCAGGGGGTCTGGCATGCAGTAGTGTGTTGTCTTTCAGTGTGTTAATGGAGCAGTGAGTGATATGATTATGAATATGTTTCCAGAGGCTGGTATTTGGTGGTTGTGGAGGAAGAGAAGAGAGTATCTGTGTGTGATACAGGTCTTTGGGTGTTGTTTTAATGTTTCTTGGTGTGTGTGGGTGTTCTGCTATGTAGTGTAGCGGGTGTGATGTGTTTGTGGTGGCTGCAGCAAGTGTTTGTGTGCCTCTCATGTTGAGGTGGTCCTTGACTTTGAGGACTTTTGTTTCATGGTGTAAATGGTCTGTAAGTGTTGTATTTGTGCAGCCTGTAATTGTTTTTAGGGCTTTGTTTTGTATGATTTGAAGGGTGTTGTGGTGTGTCTCACTGAGATTAGGAGCCCATGCAGGACTCGCATAATTCATCACTGAGCGTATGCATTGTTTGTATATTGTTGTATTAGTTTCTTTGTTTTGTCCAAATGTTGTTCCAGTGATTGACTTAAGTGCGTTAAGTCTAGGTGTGCATTTGTTTTTTATGTTTGTGATGTGTTGTTTGAAAGACATGGATGTATCGTATGTTACACCAAGAATTTTCGGTGTGTTTGTGTGTGGTATTAGAGTGTTGTTGATGTAGATATGAGGTATGTATTTGTGTTCTTTTGTCCAGTTGGTGAGAAGTGTTGCTGTAGATTTGGTTGGAGCTATTTTGAATCTGTTTGTGATGAACCATGTGTTGAGTGTAGCAAGGTATGGCTGGATTATTTCTGTATCTGGAAAGGGAGTTGGGATATAGGGTTGATGAAAGAGTATTAGGATGGTTTGGACACATGGAAAGAATGAGTGAAGAAAGATTAGTAAAAGAAGTGTGGAAGGCAGAGGTGGAAGGAGTGAATATGAGGGGGTGTCCTAGGATGAGATGGATGGATGGGGTGAAAGGGGCATTACAAAAGAGAAGAACGTCTGTGGAGGAAGGACGGGAGAGGACAGAAGATAGCGGTTATGGAGAGGGGTTGTGTATAGATGATGCTATGATGCATGAGGGGGAGTGGGTGGGGGATAGGGGGTGAGGAAGTATGTATGAGAAAAATTTGACATAGCCCGAAGAGATTTCTTCCCGTCTTCTCCTTTTTTGCGGCCTTGCGACACTGCTTCTGACCCAGGGCAGTGGACAGGATACAGGGATGACCTGTCATCCAGGAGGTGCCAAGATAGGAAGGAGAGAGGAGGGTGGAGGGGAGTGGAATATATAGGAAATGGAATGGGTGGAAGTGGTTTCTATGCCTTTTTCTTTTTGGCTACCCCCCATGTAGGGAGAAAAAGCCTTTGGTATATGTATGTATGTATTAGAACCTCTGTTAGGATTGGACATGGATAGAGTGAGTGATCTGAGGTATATTTGGGGCTGCAGTGGGGCTGTGCCATGTTGCCATGTCTATTTAATGTGTACATAGAACGGGAGGTTCAGTAGGTAAATATGAGGGTGGTGAGCAAGGGATTGGAGATGGTTTGAGATAGTGGAGAGAAGTGTGAGGTGAGCCAGTTGTTGTTTGTGGATGACACTGCACTTGTGGCAGGGTCAGAGGAAGGATTGAGGCAGTTAGTGAAAGAGTTTGGGGAGGTATCCAATAAGTGAAAATTGATGGTAAATGTGGGTAAAAGTAAGGTGATGAGATGTACATGGGGAGAGGCTGGCAGAGAGTTGGAATTTAGTCTTGAAGGAGAAAGGCTGGAGCAAGTGTTTTATGGATGTTGGTCTGCTTCAGACACTTCTTTTGTTTCTAATTGAGCTTGGAAGCTATTTTTTTTTTTACTGAAAGTCATGCTCATCATTGTAGTTATTATGACCAAGTTTCATTCAAGTTTGTTAATAGATACTGTACTTGCACATCAAAAACATTATTCTATTGAGCAAAAATAATTAATATTCAAATTTCTCCTAATCCCTAACTATTTGGACTTATGCTTTGTCATGTTTTTTAAAGAAAGTATTAGGCATGGTTATAATTTCCAACATATCAAACATGTGTAGGTTCAATGTTTATTTTTTGCTCTACTGATATATTTACCCACACGGATTTTTTTTTACTGTTTATAACTTAAATCCTTCTAGAAATTTCAATGTTCAACACTTCATAATAAATTAAGTTCAAAATGTCGAACAAAGTATCACCTTTCAAAAAAATCATCCAAATAAATAAAAAATTGTCACTATGGTAGTACTTTGAATGACATTATTCTAGAACAACAACAAAAACAAGATTGAGAAAATGGACTTCAAAATTTACTTTCAGGTTTCTTACATTCCAGACATCAATTTAATGGGTGTGATTGGTGAAATATGCAGACAAATTATATGATAATTGATTATTCATGTAAATCAAGGAATTCAAAGTGTTTCTAAAGGTATAGATTGGTATCCCTCTACTGGTAAAGGGGCTACCAATTTCTCTCCTTTTCACACTTCCTCTCTTATTTATGCCTGATTTTCTCCCCTTCTCTGCTGCAGCCCTCTTCCGTTTTGATGGTCTTGGCAAGGAAAAGGCAAAGGATGGGGGTGAGTGGAGGATGACTGTGTGCAGATGATGCTTTGATGCAGCCTGAAAGGAATTCTCCCCATCTTCTCCACTTTCTGCATGTGGAGATGAGGAGGGAGGGCTGCCATGTAAGTGATGTGGCCCTGCTGTGGATGTGCTGTGTCTTACTGCATTGCTTCTGACTCGAGCAGTAGGCAGGAGACAGGAATGACCCTTCTTCCACGAGAGTCAAAGATAAGAGGGAAACATGCAGAGCTGGGTGCATTCCTTGGTGCATTTTGTTTTAGTTTGGCCATGGTTAGCGCTCTCAAACTATCAAAGCTTAAGAGACAGGTTCATACCGAAACAAAAGTCTGGTAGGACATATACTATACCAAAGAAAAATTTCGTAGGTCACATACCATACCGGCACCTATGTTGCTTTAATAGTTTGGGAGTGCTAACCATGGCCAAACTAAAGCGAAATGCACCAAGGAACACGCCCAGCTCTTGAAACACGGGTGGTGGGTGGGCCTGGGTGCATGTCTTAACTTGGTTACCTCCTTTATAACTGAGAAGAAGCCCTTGGTATATAGACAGATAGATTATTCTAAGGTGAATTTTTCTCTATATGCCTCACCACCATGATACTATCCCGTTGTCACTGCACACACTATTCTGTTATTTTTCATGATGACTAAAAGTACTTTATCACCATATTTTCATCAATAACTTAACAATAGTAGAATATTTCTAACATGAGTGATTTATGGGTTCACCCGATGGCTGTAACCTGTTACCTTGGAGCTATGGGTCTCCTGCAAGACTTGGAATGATGGATTGACTATTAACTTTACTAGAGATGCACTATACTTTACCTTTCTAAATTTTGGAGGTTCATTACTGTCTTTCTGTGACAATACAGTTGCACAGTTTTCTTCTTTTTGCTCTGGCTCCTCTGATGAGATTATTTCCTTTTCGGCTATTACAAGAACAAAGATTCAAACAGTTAAGGTATATCAGTTATCATATGAAACATAACATAATCACATCAAGTTATTTCATTACTATTTCTGTATCTGTAGACATGCATACCATCATGCTTTTCAACTATTTAAAATATTTCCTTTTTGGCTATAACATGAACAAAGATTCAAACTGTTAAGGTAATCAGTTATCATATGAAACATAACATAATCACATCACGTTATTTCATTACTATTTCTGTATCTGTAGACATGCATACCATCATGCTTTTCAACCGCAGCATTTAAATCTTTATTCTCTTCTTTAACTTTGTCTCCTCTCACTGGCAGATTTTCGGTTCCAATGAATGACAAAACTTCAAGGTCTTCTTGGGTGAAGTTCATGAAGTCAATAGCTTCTCTGAAAATCATAATCATACACATAATGGAGATACAATTTTTTTTTCAATATGATTAGTCATTACTTGCAAAATATGATGGCTATGCATGAGAGAAGGAAATCTTCACCCCTTTCACTCTCCTTACACACATCTTTTTCACTCCTTCCTACTTAAACCATGTGAAGACTGCACTTCTTGAATTTCCTAACAATATTGCTAGTTCATCATCAGTGCACCCTGCTCATGGAGTAGGTAGCTGCCTTACTGAATACATTCTTCTCCAGCTCTCTGTCACTCGCACACATTTTCACTTGCTCAACATCCTGACCGCAAGCTCTTATGGCTTCATTCACGCCATCCACCTCTTCCTTGGTCTATCCACATCACAAAACTAAGAGAAATCACCAAATTCCCTACCCTATCAAACCTCTGCAAACCACTGGAAATCCCTCCCAAGGAAAACAGGAATCACTCAAGTAAGACTGCATTGAGGTATTCACAAAAGCTTTTGATACAATACCAACACAGAATAGGCCTGGTCAGGAAACAAACTACCCAAGATACAACCATCGCACCCGACACCATACACCTTATCCTGAAGTCCCACTCTAACCATATTCAGAAAATACATACATATACCAAGGAGTTTCTCCCCCTTACAAAGGAGGTAGCCATAGTCAAAGGCATAAATCTACTCCCACCCATTTCATCCCCACATATTTCACTCCCATTCACCACACCTCTGTCCCTCTTTTCTTAGCTCAGAAAAAACACTGTATTTCCTCCTTGAGTGATTTGTGGGCTAATCTGGTGGCTGTTACTGGTTACCTGGGAGCTGTGGGTCTTCTGCAACTTAAGACAATGGAATGAAATAAATCTGAAATGCTTTTACTTCTCCAAAAACAAATGCAATCTAAGATTCAAAAACTGGATAATTTCTTCTGCAATGGTACTTCAAACAATACTTTATGCTTTTAATGAGGAAAAAATACATATATCAACTGATATAGATTAACAACAAATTCTCACCTTTGTGGACTGTTCCCATGGTACACCTGAACAAGGCTACCCTGCCCGCCAAGCCTCTGAAGGGTGGCAGCTGTGACCAATCCTTTGGATCCTGCTTCAAATATGGCATAATGCCCACCTACCATTACATTCACATGACACAACATTTGTGCTAATGAATCTATCCTCAAATTTCTGAAATGCAGTCATCTAATTTCTTTATAAGAAACATAAAAGAAAAAAATCTATATGCAATAAACAAAAATCTTTTTAATTCAATGAAAATATGGTACAGGTTAATACATAAAAAATATAACATCAATTATACTAACAATGTTTTAAGGGGATCCTGGTAATACATCTCTGCTAAAAGTCTTACAGATGGTTTATGAAGTATTACAATCTGATTGTATTTTAGCTGTTTCTTTGCCACATACTTTTCCTGAGAAAACTTTGTCTTTGCTTTAAACGTACTGCTGTTTTCTGTTAGTGTCTGAATGACCTGTAAAACAAGTACATTGCATAAGGTATCTGAAAGTGAAGATATCCATTTAAACCCTCATTAATTGCAATTCTATCTGAGGAGTGATACTCTAAAAGCTCTTCTGTTTGGATACTTTTTATGGATGCTGCTCTGGGCTTATGCAAATGGGATCTAGGACAACGGGCCACAGGAAACTGGTCGCAGCCCAACTGGCTGCCATGTGTATGTAGGACCTGACCTAACCTGCCAATAATACTTATTCTTTTTACCAATAATAATTTTACTAGCAACATAATTGTTAGTAGATTTTTGCATATGTATATTTTATAACTTCATTCCAATAAAGTACTTCATAAAGAAATTTAATAATTTTTTCTATCACAATTTAATCATTTTCTGCAAGAGGGGATGGAGAGGGGGGGTTGCCAAATTAATGAAGCAGCCTTGCTGTGGATGTGCTGTGTCTTGCGACACTGCTCCTGACCCAGGGCAGTGGACAAGATGCAGGGATGACCTGTCATCCAGGAGGTGCCAAGATAAGAGGGAGGGAAGAGGGTGGAGGGGAGTGGAGTATGTAGTGGATGATGGATGGGAGTGGTTTCTATGCCTTTTTCTTTTGGCTACCTCCCGTGTAAGGGGGAAAAAGCCTTTGGTATATGTATGTATGTAATAATAGTAATAATAATAATAATAATAATAATAATAATACATACATACATACATATACCAAGGCTTTTTCCCCCTTCCAAGGGAGGTAGCCACAAAAGGAAAGGCATAAAAACACTCCCACCCATTTCATCCCTAAAATACACTCCACACCCCTCCCACCCTTCCTCTCATCTGAGCACCTCCTGGATGACGGGTCATCCCTGAACCCTGCCCACCGCCCTGGGTCAGAAGCAGTGTCGCAAGACACAGTACATCCACAGCAAGGCCGCTTCATTTAATCGGCGACCCCCCCTCTCCGTCCCCCTTTGCATATAAGGAGAGGACGGGGAGAAATCCCTTCGGGCTGCGTCAAAATTTACTCACACATACTACCCCCCCCCCCACCCCCCCCGCCCATTCCTCCTCATGCAGTCACAACATCATCCATATACAACCATTCTCCAATAATAATAATAATAATAATAATAAAAAAAAGTTCCATATGGCGGCCAGTTTCCCGCAGCCAGTTGGGCTGTGACCAGTTGTCCCATTCCCAAGCCAATTGTTTTCATTCAGCTAGGGGGCAGATTTGTGAGAAATTGGGAGGATGATTGATTGAGAATGTATTCTCTATGCTAAATGAAATCATCTGAGATTAGCTAGAACAAACAAATTGAGTTTGATTTAACTGAAAAGGTTAACTTTGTTCTTTTGTTTGTTCAGCCACAAATAGCATTGTATCCTCTTTTGGTGATATTGTACCTCCTGTCCAGAAACACCAGATGAAACAAGTTCCTCAATGTCATCCTTTGTGAGCTTTTGTGAACGGCCATCATCAAGGAGTTCCCGGTTGTCTTCACCGCTCTCAGAGACTGAAATATATAGGTATACAGTAGTGCTAAACTTGCATGAATATCACATTTGGTGTATCACAGTTTGTGTATCAAAGAGAAACTGCTCCTTACCTAAATATGTTGTTCTAGCAAATTTATCAATTTTTTCCAAATCAAAAACTGATTTTTTGCTTGTGACCATCTTGAAGTAAGAACCATAACAGCAACCTTCAGCACCTTTGAAGGCAATAGTAAACTGATTCTTCCCACGTTTACCAAAGGTCATAGTTCTAAAAAGAAAAGGACAAAGAATACACACTGCTAACATGTAATTCTTATGACAGTTTATAAAAATACTTCCCTTTGTTGTCAATCTATAAGGAATTAAAGTGTAAGGAGGATATATATATATATATATATAGAGAGAGAGAGAGAGAGAGAGAGAGAGAGAGAGACAGAGAGAGAGAGAGAGAGAGAGAGGATGGGTTTGTTCTATGTCACAAGGAGGAGGGGAGCAGTCATCAGCTTTCCTTATGTAAAAAAAGAGGTGGGGGTTCATTAATCAAAGCTGAAAGATCTTGGGTCCAGTCTGTAGAAAAAGTGTCAACCCACTGAGGTTGTATTTCCACATAGAGATAAGGGTGTCCACAGATTTTGGTGGAGGGCACCATGGTGTTAGTTCTCTCTCGCATACACCTTGGAGGGTCCCTATGAGCAGGAGACTATTGTTGGTCCCAACAAGTACTAATTGTTTTACAAAAGATTACAAAGGAGGAGCATGCTGATAGGAGACCTTTTGGTCCATAACTAGGTCAGATGGAGAGGGAAAAAAAAAAAAAAAAAAAAAAAAAAAAAAAAAAATATATATATATATATATATATATATATATATATATATATATATATATATATATATATACACATATATATATATATATATATATATATATATATATATATATATATACACATATATATATATATATATATATATATATATATATATATATATATAACAAACAGGTAGATAGTACATAATAATAAATTGACAAATAATAAATGATAGTCGAGGAAATAATAATAAACAAATAGACAAATAATAACAAACAAATAAATAAACAATATAAAATAAAAGAATGGTACCTGTGACACATCTCCACTAATGGGAATTTTGACCAAACAAAATCCCCTTCAATTTTCAATCCACTCCTCAAATGAATGAAATAATCTGACACTACCCACAACAAAATATATAAAATATAATGAAGAAATCAACTGTATATGATATTGAGTGATCTGTCTAATACATAAAATAACCTCAAGCATATATGAAACACTTTAATATGAATATGTAAGAAAACATTTACTATCCATAGTTTAGAGTGGGAACAAGTGAGATTTAACACCATAACTTATATTCTCAAATGTACAATTGCAAAGGAATATGACTACCTGTTCATGAAGACCCGGCATGCCTTTAAAAAATTTCCTTTTTGAAGAATGACTGTGGAACCATCTTTGATTTCCATGATGATGGCAGTAATCTTCAAACTTTCTTGGAGTAAGTGTCCTTTAAAACAAAACACATATATATAAACAATAGCAAAATGACATATATATATATATATATATATATATATATATATATATATATATATATATATATATATATATATATATATATATATATATATATATATATATATATATATGGATGATGCTGTGATGGATGTGGGGGATGGAGTATATGTGAGAAATAAATTAATGCAGCCCGAAGGGATTTCTCCCCGTCTTATCCTTTACTGAATGAGGGGACAGAGAGGAGGGAAGGGTTATCACCGATTTAATTAAGCGGCCTTGCTGTGGATGTGTTGTGTCTTGCAACACTGCTTCTGACCCAGGGCAGTGGGCAAGATGCAGGGATGATCCATCATCCAGGAGGTGTCAAGACAGAGGGAAGAGGGTGGAAGGGAGTGGAGTATGTTGGGGATGGAATGGGTGGGAGTGGATTTTATGCCTTTGTTTTTTGGCTACCTCCCTTGTAAGGGGGAAAAAGCCTTTGGTATATGTATGTATGTATGTATATATATATATATATATATATACATACATACATAAATATATATGTATATATATATTTATGAATGGTAAGAATGGAAAGACACGATTGAGAACAAGAGACTTTATTCCTGACCGGTTTCGCCTTTGAAGGCCATTCTTACCATTCATAAACCTGTCATGATGTCACAATATATATATATATATATATATATATATATATATATACATATATATACATATATATATACTGTTTTGAATGGGAAGGGTGGTGAATGGGATTTGGGAGGTTGTATGCTATAGCCATTGCTTCTACCTTTGGGGACAATATTACACCAGAGGTTAAGGCACTAAGGTAGTAAAAAGGAGATTTAAAAAGGGTAAGAGAAAGGAGGAATAGGAGAGAGATTCATCTTCACTGGGGAATGTTATTCGACTGATTTGTAGGAGTGTCAATGATGTCCCTAAAACACTGACAGCATAAAAAATAAATATAAAAGGCATGCATGAAGGTATGTGGAGATGACAGAAAGGTTCTGGTGGGGACAGGGTGAAGACAGTGGTACACTGTCATAATGGATGTTTAATATACATTGGTGTGAGGCAGTCCCATAGCAATACAAAACAGACAGCTGTCCAAATCTTCTTCCCAGAAAGATCTGTGGGAGGATTTTAGGGGGTTGTTGTCAGCTGCTGTGGGGCTGAGGGATTTCTGCTCTGTGAAATTTGTGGCAACAATTCATGAATTTTATACATGCTGTGGAAAAGGGCAACACATATGAATAAACTAGCCTGACAGTAGCCTTAATAATAGTGTGGAACAAATTGGAACAAAAATAATTAATCAAATTACACCTAACCTCTTTGTTTCTAAAGGAGTCATACACACATCAATAAAAATATATGGTGGCAGCCAAAATATTATGTTAACTATTTGGTGATAGTAACTGTTGCCTGAGGTTTCACTGATTGGAAACTGCCACAGTGGCTGGCAACAGCACTCGGACCTTCCCATAAACTTCTGGGACAAAATTTTTGATTGTTTCTATGTCACCGACTAATACTAGAAGAATGAGACCATTCGCCAGCTGTCAGCTATGTGAAAAGATGGAAAAAACAATATAGAGTAAATTATGATAGTATTGCCATCTTTCGCAGAATTCAAATGATCTTTAATCAATGAAATCTACTGAGCAAAGGTCTATTAGCATATTATCATACACGGGAAAATATGAATTTTTTCAATTTTAAGTGCAATTATAATTTACCAAATAAATATGCCACAAAGTAGTGTTAAGGCATTTCTGGATCTGTGAAAATATGCCACCCAATCCTTCTAGTGGTAAATATAATATGCCATGTTAATGCCATCCATTATTCCTTTTGGTATGTGAATTATGAGCTTTTTGAGATTTTTCTAAGTTAAGTGTTAAGGTTAATGTCTTGGATTAAGATGGTTTTGGTATGTTTTTTGTGCAAGACAGTTGCAGAATGGGCGGCAGGGCGATGGTTCTTCCTGTCACCCACCCTGCAATCACCACTACTTACTACTAGGAAGCATCAGTCGATGGGATTGGATGATTGGACCCCAATGATTGGTCCTTGTTATTCAATATTTTATCAATAATAATCAACACTTCCATCTCTGGGAGCAATATCACATCGAAAATGTGGAGCCATAGATGGGTTGAGATTTTAGGAGGGTAGCAGAACAGAAGGATAGTAAAATGAATTTAATTTTGCCGAAGTTCAAGTTATTAGTGCTCTTTTTTGTGTGTGTGTTATTATTTAGAGTGGAGACCAGTCTCCAATTATAAAAGAATACTACGTCTAGTTTGTACGGATGTCACTGAATTATTGATTGCATATGATTTAAGCAATTAATACTCCATATGGGAAATAAAACTTGTAATCTCCGGTTCAGGTAGGCAGTAGGTCTAACGCGTTCTGAACGCACATGATAAATAATACAATATATTTATTAGTTTAAAATTTTGGAGTTCACAGTAAATATTACTTGTCAAATAGCTGCTGACGTGATAAAATACAAACAAAAATATTTCATTGGTGATAACCTCTTTTCCGTCTTCAAACTAGCTTATATAGTCAGTTCCGCTGGTCTACTGCAGCACACGGGCAGGAAAGTAAACAAATATTGAAATGTTGAGTTAAGGGACCTGAAATATAGAGACCAGACTGAACAATTTGCTTATATAGTTATTCATACTACATAGAACATGTTTTATATAATTAAATCAACTTTAACGAGAACTGATCAAATAAATGTAGCCACAGTGAGGGGCATTATAAGATATGTTAGAATTCTTTCTAAACAGGTCCCTTCCCCCCGACTTCTGAACAACCTACCTCTTCCAGGTATCTCGCATATCTATCATAATTTCCTCGCACGCTTTAGGTGTTACTTTCGTCGTGGATACTTGTCCATGGTTTAGAGGTTCTTACTTATTTCCTGTTTGGCTCTACATTGGCCCTCTGTCATCCCTGAGGTATTTTCCATTCGTGTGAACATACAATTAACACCCTAGTCTTGTCCCTCAGTTGGTTTTTGTATGTGTCTAGTTTCAGAATCCGTCAGAATCTGGAACTTTTATTGCATCTAGGTTCTACAACAGCTTACAAATTTCCTGCATTTCAACTTTTGTTTCTTATCGCATTTCTTGTCACTCCCTTCCCCTTCTCAAATGCAACTTTCTTGGTAAATATAGACTAGAAACTTTTATTCATTATTTCAGTTGACTATTTTGAGTCTTTTTTATATGCTATTATTGTTCAATTGTTTGTTCTCCACTTTCCCTATTCCATATTTTTTTCTCTGTACTTCCTCTTTCTTCAAAGAATTTTCTCAGTACCATAAAATTGGCTCTTCCAAAATCGCATCTGCCTCCCTTGAATGTGTGTGTGTGTGTATTACCTAGTTGTATTATACGGGAAGGGTCGAGCTATGCTTATAGTGACCCGTCATTGTATCTTTCAGCATCAAGTCTGTTCTTAAATTCTTGAATTCTTGAATAGTATTTGCACGCACTGTTGCCTCATCTAATTTATTCCAGATATCCACCACTCTGTGTGGGTCACCGTGTGTGTGTGCGCGTGTGTGTGTGTGTGTATTCACTTGGTCTTTGGATCACGTGTTGGACTCGTGATCAACAGCTATTTCCCTCCTGGAAGAGAGCTCAGAGCTCGTAGGTCCGATCTATGGGTAATGCTATGACCTTGCACACACACACACACCCAACTCCCTGCCCACGAGAGTCAGAGTAACGACCCGAAGCGCAGTGGTACCGAAATAATTTCGACCCTGGGCAGGATTCGAACCAGGAACTCCAGGCCACTTTCGTGGCAGTTCAGTGCTCTACCAACTGCGCCACCGAGTCGTGTGTGTGTGTGTGTGTGTGTGTGTGTATGTATATATGTGTGTATGGGGCGCCCCTACGGACTAGAGTCACATATCATTTTGTCTGTGATAGAGGAAAACTCTGTTCATAGAGAAATTATGACACTTCTATACTATGACTGTCCCTCCGTTATGCAGTCCCCCAACCCCTTGTTACTGTCCTGTACCATTTCTCTGAATATTCATTTCCTATTTTCGCCTACCCTGTGGTGGGGGAAAAGAATGCTACCACCAAGTCTTCCCACTTGAGTCGTAAGAGGCGACAAAAAACGGGACGGGGGATAGAATTAGGAGTCCTGCTACCTGTAACCCCAACGGGGACGTTCTTAAAAAAAGGTAAAGGCATAAGAGGGTCTAGGAGTTTTCCAACCAATACCTTAAGGTTTGGGTCTTTTAATGTGCGTGGATGTGGTACAAATGAGAGTAAAATGGAAGAGATATGCAGTATGTTTGTGAGAAGAAAGATGGATGTGCTGGCTTTGAGTGAAACTAAAATGAAAGGGAGGGGCGAGTGTGAGTTTGGGAATGTAGTTGGGAGGTTCTCAGGAGTGAAGAGGGGACGAGGGAGAGAAGGGGTGGCTATACTAGTAAGTGGAGATAGGTAAAAGTGTAGTGGAGTGGAAGGAGGTTTCTTCAAGGTTGATGTGGATGAAGGTGAAGCTGGGAAGGGAGATGTGTTTTTTTGTGAGTGCGTATGGGCCTGGTTGTGAGAAGAGTGCAGAGGAAAGGGAGGCTTTTTGGATAGATTTAAATGAGTGCATAGAGGGATTAGGGAGAAATGTCAATGTAGTTGTACTGGGAGACCTTAATGCTAGGGTAGGAAAAGAACCAATAGATGGAGTGATTGGGAAGTATGGAGTTCCAGGTAAAAATCGTAGTGGAAAATTGATGGTGGAGATGTGTCTTGAAAGAGAGTTGATGATAGCAAATACAGCGTTTAGGAGGAAAGTCCAGCATAAGTACATATGGGAGAGGGTGGTGAATGGAGGGGTGGTAGATAGAGCATTAATGGACTATATAATGGTGACCAAGAGTATGGTAGGAAGAGTTAAGGATGTACATGTTCTAAGGGGAGAGAGTGGGGGAATGTCAGATAGTTTTCTGGTGGAAGGTAAATTGAGAGTGGAGAATAGGTGGAGAAAGAGGAAAAGGGCAGAAGGTAGGGAGGTACTTAGAGTGAACTGCTTAAATGAGAAAGAAAAGGAGAAGGAGTATAAGAAGCTGAGAGAGGAGTGGGAGAGAGTGAAGGATAGAGTAGAACTAGGAGTGGAGGAGGAATGGGGATGGTTCAAGGAGGGAGTCATAAGGTATGCAAAGATAGTGTGTGGAACAAGGAGGGCGGGAGGAAATAGAAGGAAGGGTAGTGAATGGTGGGATGAGGAAGCGAAGAAGGATGTAGAAGAGAAGAAGCAGGCTTTCATAGATTGGCTACAAATTAGGATGAGGGAATCGTATGAGAGGTACAAAGTAAAGAGAAGGGAAGTTATGCTTAAGATAAAGGAAGCAGAGGGGATATCAGATGTGAAGTGGGGTAAGAGTATGACAGAAAATTTTGAAAGTAATAAAAAGATGTTTTGGAAAGAAATTAAAAAAGGAAGAGGAGGCAAATCAAGTAGAGATGAAAAGGTAAAAGGTGCAGATGGAGAGATGATAATGGAAGAGAAGGCAGTGAGAGGAAGGTGGGCAAAGTATTTTAGGGAGTTGCTAAATGTGAAGGAGAATAGGGAGGGAAAGGTAGTTGCAGTGGGAAGCGCTAAGAAAATGAGAGTGATGAGTGAGGAAAATGGAGGAGAAATAGGGAAATATGAAGTGAAAGCAGCTGTTAAGATGATGAGAGAAGGAAAGGCACCTGGGTTGGATGGATGCCATGCAGAATGTCTGATGAAAGGAGGTACAGTTATGGTGGACTGGCTGGTGATGTTATTTAATGTTTGTTTAAGAGAGGGTAGAGTGCCGGAGGACTGGAGGAGTGCCTGTATAGTTCCGCTTTACAAGGGGAAAGGGGACAAGTGTGAGTGTAGTAGTTTCAGAGGGATCAGCTTGCTGAGTGTAGTTGGGAAGGCTTATGGGAGGATCTTGATTGAGAGGATTAGGAGAGGAACAGAGGGAGTAATTGGTGAGGAACAGTGTGGTTTTAGGACAGGTAGGGGTTGTGTAGATCAGATTTTTGTGGTAAGACAGATATGTCAGAAAGCTATATGAAAAGGTAAGGATGGTTTTTGGGCTTTTATGGATTTGGAAAAGGCTTACGACAGGGTAGACAGGAAGGTACTGTGAGAGGTATTGCAGATATATGGGATAGGGGGAAAGCTGTTAAGAGCAGTGAAGAGTTTTTACGAGAGTAGTAGAGCTTGCGTTAGGATTAGAAATGGAGAGAGTGAATGGTTTGAGGTAAAGGTGGGACTTCGTCAGGGATGAGTTATATCGTCCTGTCTGTTCAATCTATACATGGGTGGGGGTGGTGCGAGAGGTGAATGCAAGGGTAGTGGGTCAGGGGTTGGAGATGATATTTAGAAAATGGAGAAAAGTGGGAGGTGAGCCAGTTGTTGTTTGCTGACGACACTGCGCTTGTAGCAGGATCAGAGGAGGGATTGAGGAAGTTAATGACAGAGTTTGAGAAGGTGTGTGAAAAAAGAAAGCTGAAGATAAATGTGGGCAAAAGTAAGGTGATGAGATGTACAAGGGGAGAGAGTGACAGCAGGCTGGAAGTGAGCATTAAGGGAGAGAGACTGGAGGAAGTGGATAGTTTTAGATACTTGGGTGCAAATGTGGCAGGAAAGGGAGGAGTGGGGGTGGAGGTAGAATGTAGATTGAGAGAAGCAAGTAAATGCCTTGGTGGATTAAAATATGTAATGAGAAATAGACATCTGGGAATGGATGATAAGAGGAGGTTATATGAAGGAGTGATTGTGCCGACAGCACTGTACGGGGCAGAAACATGGAACATAAGAGAGGAAGAGAGAAGGAGTTTGAATGTGTTTGAGATGAAATGTCTGAGAAGTATGATAGGGGTTACTAGGCTAGATAGAGTGAGAAATGAGGAGGTGAGGAGGAGAACAGGGGTGGAAAGGGAGCTGGGAGATAGGGTTGATGAAAGAGTATTAGGATGGTTTGGACACATGGAAAGAATGAGTGAAGAAAGATTAGTAAAAGAGGTATGGAAGGCAGAGGTGGAAGGAGTGAATATGAGGGGGCGTCCTAGGATGAGATGGATGGATGGGGTAAAAGGGGCATTACAAAAGAGAGGAATGTCTGTTGAGGAAGGACGGGAGAGGACAGAAGATAGGGGTGAATGGAGAATGGTTGTGTATGGATGATGCTGTGATGCATGAGGGGGAGTGGGTGGGGGATGGGGGGTGAGGAAGTATGTATGAGAAAAAAATTGACGCAGCCCGAAGGGATTTCTCCCCGTCTTCTCCTTTTTTGCATGAGGGGATGGAGAGGTGGGGTCACCAAATTAATGAAGTGGCCTTGCTGTGGATGTGCTGTGTCTTGCGGCACTGCTTTCTGACCCAGGGCAGTAGACGGGATGCAGGGATGACCCGTCATCCAGGTGGTACCAATATGAGAGGGAGGGAGGAGGGCGGAGGGGAGTGGAATATGTAGGGGATGGAATGGGTGGGAGTGGTTTCTATGCCTTTTTCTCTTTGGCTACCCCCCGTGTAAGAGGGAAAAAGCCTTTGATATATGAATGTATGTGTATATGTATTTATATATGTGTATATATGTGTATGTGTGTATATGTATGTATATTTATGTGTACATGTGCATATGTATGTATATATATGTGTATCTCTATATATGTATGTATATATGTACGTATATATGTGTGTACATACATGTGTATGTATATATGTGTATATATGTATGTATATATGTGTATCTATATATGTATATTTATGTACGTATATATGTGTGTAAATATATGTGTATGTGTGTTTTTGTATGTATATATGTGTGCATATATGTATATATATGTATGTGTGTATATGTGTGTATATATGTGTGTATATATATATGTCTGTGTGTTTACAAGGGCGGTGGAACCGGGGGGGGGGTCTGGGGGGTACTTGTCCCCCCCAAAAAAAATTCCAAATGCTAAAAATTTCCCTTTTCTCTAAGTGAGACGTTCCCTTATTTCTAAGTGAAAAGTACCATTTCTTTAAGTGAAAAGTGCCCCTTTACCTACGGTGGAACAAATTAATTGACCCTTAAATCACAACCGTGCACCACATGTGATATTATTCTATGCAGGCTCCACGGAATTGACAATTTCTCAAGGATGGGGGACTTCCATGCGAGGGCGACCAAAAGAGGACTCGATTCTTATTGTCAATATAATGTTAAGATCTCATTACTGCATTTACCTAGTTGTAATTTGCGGGAAGGGGAGCTACGCTCGTGGTGTCCCCGCCTTTATATCTCTGGTGTATGCACCAGATTACATGATTCTGACCCCCCCCCCCGAAAAATCTCCCTATCGTGGGAGAGGGACAACCTCTTGCAAAATACCCTTTTCAACATAATTGTGCCCCATTAGGCCTTTGCCCCCCCCCCCGAATAAAAATACGTTTCGCCGCCCTTGTGTGTGTATATATGTATGTATATATATATGAGTATAACTATATATGTATATGTAGATATAAAAAAATCTTTAAGTTTGTCACAGATTCCCCAACTAATTGTGTTATCAAGTCATTTGTGATTATTATACATGTTTAAAAGTAATTTTCTTTCCAGGAAACCCAAATCCATGGTGCCGATGCCAGGCGTGAGGAGACTTCCGAGCAGAAGAAGAAGCCAGACCTTGGGCAACAGATCCACCTGGCCTATATATTAATGATTTGCTTTTTAGCAGAGCACATTCTGCCGTTTCTTATTGCTGTGTGTGTGTGTGTGTGTGTGTGTGTGTGTGTGTGTGTGTGTGTGTGTGTGTGTGCGTGTGTGTGTGTATGTGTGTGTGTGCGTGCGTGCGTGTGTGTGTGTGTGTGTGTGTGTGTGTGTGTGTGTGTGTGTGTGTGTGTGTGTGTGTGTGTGTGTGTGTGTGTGTGTGTGTGTGTGTGTGTGTGTGTGTGTGTGTGTGTGTGTTTACCTAGTTGTATCTTACGGGAAGGGGAGCTACGCTCGTGGTGTCCCGTCTCTGTATCTCGCCATATCTAATTTGCTCTTAAATTCATGTATTGTTTTTGCACACACTATTGTTTCGTCTAGATCTCTTCTACAATTGTCCTTTTTGAGCTTCCTTCCATGTCCTCTTGTGTTTCTCTTATCCCAATTTAGTAAGTCTTCTCTATCAAGGACTTCTATATCTCTCATAATTCTGTAGATGGTCAACAAGTCACCTCTTTCTCTCCTTTGTTCCAGAGTCGATAATTCTAATTTTGACAATCTTTCTTATGACAATTTTGATATTGTTGGGGCCATCTTCGTAGTTGCTTTCTGGATTCTCTCAATCTTCTTTATATTCTTTTTAGTACTGGGTGACCATAGTGTCGCTGCATACTCCAATTTTGGCCTTATCAGTGTGACTAGTATTTTCTTTACCACTTCTTCATCCAAGTAAGTAAAAACCACTTTTATTGATCTTAGCAAGTTATAGGTTTCACCGACAATTTTGTTTATCTGTCAGGGGATATATCCTTTGTGTGTGTGTGTGTGTGTGTGTGTGTGTGTGTGTGTGTGTGTGTGTGTGTGTGTGTGTGTGTGTGTGTGTGTGTGTGTGTGTGTGTGTGTGTGTGTGTGTGTGTGTGTGTGTGTGTGTGTGTGTGTGTGTGTGTGTGTGTGTGTGTGTGTGTGTGTGTGTGTGTGTGTGTGTGTGTGTGTGTGTGTGTGTGTGTGTGTGTGTGCACGGATATCTATAGGCCGTCATACTTGCACACGAGTGCTATATTGCTTATGCAGTGCATAGAACCTTTAAGCTGAAATTAATCTAGTAATTTTTTTGAGTGAATGTCAGACAAATGCGTTCATAAAAAAAAACTTTACATAGTCAATCTCTAAAACACTAAACACTGTAGGAATGTATCGCTTGCAAAAATATGGAATTGTAGTTTTCATCATACTGATATGAAAACACCAATGCTATCCAAGCTATGGCCAGGATGGAGAAAAAATTGACAAAATCAAATTACTTCCGTAATTTAGTGTCTTTGCTGATTTGCCTCTGAACTCTCATGGCGGTAAATTAACCTTCTTTGCAAATGCAATCTAAGTTCATATTGCTTGGCAATACACGGAGAGGGTTGCAAAACGACAGAGAAGGGATGCAGATCTTCAGCAAAGCTTGATTGAGTTAACAGAGCTTAATTCGGGTTTAGGCGAGTTAATCAAAGGTTAGTTTGTCTGGGAAGGTCATAGCACATAAAGTCGAAGTTAATTTGTGTTTGTGAAGACATGCTGGGAAACTGGAGTGCTCTCCACACAAATAAAAAAAAACTGTCATATCTTGGCGAAATCATGGGATGACAGTGAATACAAGAATGGAGTGTTCATGATTACGACTAAATAAGCTGCTTAAAGTTCTAGATTCATCTATTCCTCTTTAATTTTCAGCTCAAAGACATACAAAATATTCTGGTCAATTTAAGTGGAAATATCCATCAGTTAGAATAAGATGCCAAATGTCGATCATAACTGTGGTTATAAGACACTTACGTTTTGAAGTGTTTGGATTACTTTGAAACTACTGTTGATGCTCTTGGAAGCGGATTGGATTCCTCTTGATTGCGATCAAGGGGGATAGTGTGAATGAATTAAGCAGAATTCTGTCAGTTTTGTAAAGCTGCAACAAGCTCCATTCATATCAGAATTCCATGGTTCTCTCTTCACCTCCCTCTCTCTATCTTTTTATCTTTCTCTCTTCTACCCCCTCTCTCTTTACCTTACTCTCTCTTTTCCCCACTCTCTCTTTCCCATTCCTCTATTTTCCTCACTCTCTCTTTGTTCCCAATTCCCTCACTCTTTTTCTCACTCTTCTACCCCACCTCTCTCTCTCTCTCTCTCTCTCTCTCTCTCTCTCTCTCTCTCTCTTTCTCTCTCTCTCTCTCTCTCTCTCTCTCTCTCTCTCTCTCTCTCTCTCTCTCTCTCTCTCTTTCTCTCTCTCTCTCTCTCTCTCTCCTTTTCGGTTCACAACAAAGTCGGATGCCCCAGAATAGAGATAAATGAAACAAACAAATAAACAGATGAATAACTAAATAAAATGTAAAAATAAATAAATACGTAAATAAATAAGGGCACTAATAAACAAATACATAAATAAATGAATGAATAAATAAACAATAACATATAGATAGATAGATAAATAAATGGATGAATAATAAAATAATTGAATAAATAAATCAAATAATATGGAATTAAATAGAATAAAAACGACTTTACAGTAGCTTGCTGTCTCTCTTTGCAGCTGCATTTCCAGCAAGTCCAAAAGGGATAAAATTATAAACACGATCTACGACTTCAAAACGCAATTACGTCATTACGAGAGGATTGGAATCTATATAACGACATGCGCCTGATGCTTTGCTTCACTCTTGTGCTATTCCATACTTTATACTCAAATGCTTATACAGGTCGAGATGCTGAGTCGCGCATATATTATAAATTCTGCCTACTTGTTACCTAATTTTCTTAATGATAATTTTATTTATATAAAGAAAATTATAGTGCAGCATGGTAAACCTTAGTCGAGGGAATTTGGACAGTATATCACACTTTTCTTCCACTGTCTCGACAGCGCAGTGGTACTGTTCGATTCACACCCAGGGCTGAAATAATTTTAACTTCGCTGCACTGCGAGCTAATACTCCAGCTCTCGTGGGCAAGGATTTGGGTGCGTGTGAGTGTAGTGGTCACTACATTACCCATAACTAGGATATACATAATTTCTGAGCTCTTCTCCGATACAGTAATAGCTGTCGATCACGTGTCTAGCACATGATCCAGGAGCGTGATGATGCAGCTCCCTCATTCATTTTTCTCTTTTTCTTTTCTGAATTTATTTGTTGTTCCTTCTGTATACTTTAGGTGTCCTGAAGATGTCTAAATAGACGAAATCGTTTGGTCTTCCATCTGTTTTATTTCAAGTGGTTATTCACACACACACACACACACACACACACACACACACACACACACACACACACACACACACACACACACACACACACACACACACACACACACACACACACACACACACACACACACACACACACACACACACACACACACACACTTTCAACGAATGGACGGCTTGAAGAACGTTCTGAAGAAAAGTGCAAATTGTGGATCCCAACGCAAAGAGAAGTGCCTTTTTGTATTTGCAGGGTGGGGGAAATTGCTCGTGGGGTAGTGGGAAAGTAAGGAAAGAGGAGAGGGGGAGGGATTGCTGGGGAAATGGAAGGTAATGAGGAGGTGGAGGAATTGGCCCTGACGGGCCGCCGAAAGGTAGACAAACGACCGCAAGACGAGCTGGATGATGACGACATGTCTAATAGGAATGTGAAGATTAGAGGTATAGATAGGAGCAATATAGTAGAAAGTGATGAGAATATTTTCAAGGGATTTAAAGAGGGTGGGGGGGACGAGCTGGATGATGACGACATGTCTAATAGGAATGTGAAGATTAGAGGTATAGATAGGAGCAATATAGTAGAAAGTGATGAGAATATTTTCAAGGGATTTAAAGAGGGTGGGGGGGACACAACCCCCCCCCCCGACTGACAAGACTAGAAGAGAAGGTCGATAAGATGAACGAGGACTTGGAGCGTAGGTTCGGTAATGTTGACAGTATAATACGAAGAATTGAAAAATTGGAAGAACTAGAGAGGGCGAACAAAAACTTAACTAAGGAAATTGAAGAATTAAAACAACAGTTAAAAGAAGTAAAAGATGAGAATAAAGTCTTAAAGGAGAATGATATGGAGAACAAGGAGGGTTGGAAAAAAATTCAAGAAAATAGCAAGGTTGCATTCACTGACATAATCAGACAGCAAATGAATGAACAAACTGAAAACTCAGTTATTAAAGTGATGAGACAGAAGGAGAATATAGTAAGAGACTTAGCAGACAAAAAGAAATGTATAATTATATTAGGAATGGAAGAGAAACATAACCCAGATAGAACCACAAGAATCAAAGAGGAAAATGAAAAAGTAAGCCAATTACTAGAATCAGTTCAGGAAGATGAACCAGAAATTATGAAACAAATCGAAGAGAAATTTAGACTCGGAAAGTATAGCACAGACAAGACCAGACCAATTAAGATTAAATTCAAGTCACAAACAACGGCAGAGAATATCTTATCCAAAACAGGGAAACTAGCAACAAGTGATCAATACAAAAAGATATGGATAAAAAGAGAAATGAATAAAGAGGAAAGAGAGGAAGAAAAGCAGAAAAGACTGGAAGCTAAGGCAAAAAACGAGAACAGAACGGAGTCAGAGAAAGAGAGATTCTATTGGAGAGTAGTGAACATGAAACTAAGGAAGTTCGACATACAAAAGAAAAACATAAGGGAAACAGAGAACACAATGGAAGTGGCAGAAAACTAAGAGTGTCTTACACAAATATAGATGGATTAATAACAGGATTGAATGAGCTGAATGATTATTTGAAAGAAAAAGAACCAGACATAATGGGAATTGTAGAAACAAAATTAAAAGGCCCACTACCACCCAACAGTGTAGGACATGATACATACAATTATTGGATTAGAAACAGAGAGAAAAAGCAAGGGGGTGGAGTTATGTTCCTGACTAAGAAGGATATAAACGTGAAAGGTGTCATATATGGAAAGAATACAGTAGAGATGATTATGATAGAAGTGGAAGACAGAGATAAGAAGAGCAGAAAATTTGTGATAAATTATGTGCCTCCAAAAACAGCCTCATGGGAGGAGAGTGAACATAAAAGTATGTTAGAGGACACAAAGATAACATTAAATAAAATAATGGAAGATGGAGGAAGAATAGTTATGATGGGCGACTTTAATTGCAAAGAAATCTGCTGGGAAGAAATGACAGTAAAGGGTGGAGATGACTCATGGGGAAACGCTCTACTTGAGATGATTATTGACCACACAATGACACAATGGATACAGGAGAACACTAGGTATAGAAATGAAGAAGAACCATCGAGACTAGACTTATTAATTACATCTGAACCTAGAATAGTGGACAAGATTGAATATACAGTAAAACACCAATAGGTAAAAGTCACCACATATTGATTGAACTGGAACTTAATGAAGAAAAATATATCAAAAGAAATGAACAATATAGAAAAGGAAGAATGATGTATGAAAAAACAAACTTTGATAAAATAAGAGAATTCTTTCAACAAGAAAACTGGGAAGAAATATACAAAGAAGAAACATCAGTGGAAAAGAAATGGAATATTTTGACAAAAATTGACAAAAAAGGAGTGGAAAAGTATGTCCCAAGACAAAAACAAGAAAAAGAATATGTAAAATGCTGGTACAACAAAAGTTGTAGGGAGTTAAAAGACAAAAGAGACAAAGCCTGGACCAGATGGAAAAAAGACAGAAAACCTGAAAAATGGAAAATATATACCAGTTATAGAAATGAATATGTACAAACATGCAGAGAGGAAAAGAGAAAAATATGAAAAAGACGTCATAGAAAAATGTAAAGATCAACCAAAACTATTCTACAGATTTGTAAACAATAAACTGAAAAACAAACAGGACTTGGAGAAATTAAGACAAGGGGGAGTTGAATACACTGAGGAAATGGAAATGGCGGAAATTATGACCAAACATTTTAAATCAGTGTTTACAAGGGAGAACATACAACCTGAAGAGATTGAATGGAAAGAGAAAGTCCCCCCTATAGAAAAAATAGAAGTATCAAAGAATGAAATATTGATACAATTGAGTAATCTTGATGTCAGAAAATCACATGGACCAGATGAAATAGCAAACTGGATTCTGAAAGAATGCAGGAATGAACTGGCAGACAAAATACATAGCATAATAAGCAGTTCCTTGAAAGAAGGAAAAGTTCCAGAAGATTGGAAAAAAGCAAATATAGTACCTATATATAAAGGAGGAAATAAAGAAGAACCTACCAACTATAGACCAGTCTCTCTAACAAGTACAATAGCAAAAATTTGTGAAAGAATTATCAAAAATAGATGGGTAAAATACTTGGAAAAAAACAACGTACTAAATCCAAGGCAATTTGGATTCAGACAAGGACGATCATGCGTCACCAATTTAATATGCTTCTATTCAAGGCTAATAGATATAATACAAGAAAGAGATGGATGGGCTGATTGTGCATTTCTAGACCTAAAAAAAGCTTTTGACAAAGTACCACATAAGAAGTTGCTTAAGAAACTAGAAACTGAAGGAGGAATACAATGTAAATTACTAAATTGGATGGAAGACTTTTTGCAAGAAAGAAAAATGAGAGTAGTGATAAGAAACCAGCACTCAAAATGGAATGAAGTAATAAGCGGTGTCCCGCAGGGAACAGTCCTGGCCCCAATAATGTTTGCTATATATATTAATGATATGGATGAAGGAATTGAAAGCTATATGAGCTTCTTTGCAGACGATGCAAAACTACTGAAAAGAGTGAAAACTGAAGAAGATTGTGAATCACTACAGAGAGATCTAAATAAAGTATAGGAATGGAGTAAGAAGTGGGAGATGTTGTTCAATACAAAAAAAGTGTAGTATAATGGAATTTGGAAAAAGCAAAAACAGAATAACAGGATCATATAATTTGGGAGAAGAGGGAATAAAAAAAGTAGAAAATGAAAAGGACCTGGGAGTCATTGTTATGAATAATATGTCACCTGAAAAACATATAAATAAGATTTTTGGAGAAACTTATAATTTAATAAGAACAATCAAAGTGGCATTTACATACCTGGATGAAGAAATGGTGAGGAAAATCCTAATCACCCTGATAAGACCAAGATTAGAATATGCAGCAACAATATGGTCACCAAGTACAAAAAAATGTATAAAAAAACTTGAAAGAATACAAAGAGCAATTACAAAACTGGCACCAACACTCTCAAAACTATCATATGAAGAGAGACTACAAAAACTTGAACTACAGACACTAGAGCAAAGAAGAGAGAGAGGAGATTTGATAGCTATTTACAGAATCATGAAAGACATAGAAATTACTGATAGAGAGAATCTGATAAAATGGGATGACAGAAATACAAGAGGACACGGAAAGAAAATAAAAAAAAGACAGCTATAGAAGAGATTTGAAAAAGAACAGCTTTCCTCACAGAGTAATAGACAGTTGGAACAAGTTAGATGAGAAAGTGGTGTGTGCAAAAACAATACATGAATTTAAAAAGTGTTTAGATAAAATGCGAAATGAAGACGGGACCCCACGAGCATAGCTCCCCTTCCCGTAATATACAACTAGGTAAATACACACACACACACACACACACACACACACACGGTGGCGCGGTTGGTAGAACACTGGGCACTGGACTGCGAAGTACGGGGGTGCTCGCAGTACCTGGTTCGAATCCTGCCCAGGGCTGAAGTTATTTTGGTATCGCTGCGCTTCGGGTCGTTACTCTGACTCTCGTGGGCGGGGAGTTGGGTGTGTGTGTGTGTGTGTGAAAGGTCATAGCATTACCCATAGATCGGTCATATGAGCTCTGAGCTCTCTTCCGGTAGGGAAATAGCTGTCGATCACGAGTCCAACACGTGATCCAAAGACCAAGGTGAATACACACACACACACACACACACACACACACACACACACACACACACACACACACACACACACACACACACACACACACACACACACACACACACACACACACACACACACACACTAAAATGGATGGAGAACTTCCTGATTGGTAGAAAGATGAGAGTAGTGCTCAGAGAAAAATATTCAGATTGGAAAGAGGTGATCAGTGGAGTGCCGCAAGGATCTGTACTAGCTCCAATAATGTTTGCTATTTATGTGAATGACATGGATGAGGATGTGAAATGTTACATGAGCTTCTTTGCTGACGATGCCAAACTGTTAATGAAAATAAAAACTGAAGAGGATTGCGAATCACTGCAGGAAGACCTGAATAAAGTATGGAACTGGAGTCAGAAATGGGAGGTGGACTTCAATATTAAGAAGTGTAGCATAATGGAGTTTGGAAAAAGCAAAAACAGAATATCAGGACAATATAAAATTGGAACCAAGGAGGTAAAGAAGGAGAGATCCGAAAAAGATTTGGGTGTAATTATCTCAAACGACTTGTTCTATGACAAACAGATAAACAAAATTGTTGGAGAATCCTACAACTTGCTAAGATCAATAAAAGTGGCATTTACATATTTGGACGAAGAAATGATTAAAAAAATATTGGTCACACTGATAAGGCCTAGACTAGAATATGCGGCGACATTGTGGTCACCCAGTACCAAAAGAAAATAGAAAGAATCCAGAGAGCAGCAACAAAAATGGCACCTGCACTCGCAAACTTGTCATATGAGGAGAGATTGGCTAAACTAGATTTACCGACTCTGGAGCAAAGAAGAGAGAGAGGTGACCTACTGACCATCTACAGAATCATGAAAGGCACAGAAATACTTGATAGAGAGGACTTGCTAAACTGGGACAGGAGAAGCACAAGAAGGCATGGAAAATAAAAACAGCTACAGAATAGATCTGAAGAAAAAGTTTTCCACATAGAGTGGTAGACACTTGGAACAAACTGGACAAGGAAATAGTGTGCGCAAAAACCATTCATGAGTTTAAAAGCAAACTAGACACTGCGAGATACAAAGGCGGGACAACACGAGCGTAGCTCCCCTTCCCGCAAAATACAACTAGGTAAATACACACACACACACACACACACACACACACACACACACACACACACACACACACACACACACACACACACACACACACACACACACACACACACACACACACACACACACACACACACACACACACACACACACACACACACACACACACACACACACACACACACACACGGTGGCGCGGTTGGTAGAGTACTAGACTGCCAGTACGGTAGTGCCGGTGGTACCTGATTCGAATCCTGCCCAGGGCTGAAATTATTTAACTATCACTGAGCTTCGAGTCGTTACTCCGACTCTCGTGGGCGGGGAGTTGGGTGTGTGTGTGTGCATGTAAGGTCATAGCATTACCCATAGATCGGTCATACGAGCTCTGTGCTCTCTTCCGGTTGGGAATTAGCTGTCAATCACGAGTCCACCTCGTGATCCAAAGACTATGGTGAATCACACACACACACACACACACACACACACACACACACACACACACACACACACACACACACACACACACACACACACACACACACACACACACACGCACACACACACACACACGGTGGCGCGGTTGGTAGAGTACTAGACTGCCAGTACGGTGGTGCCGGTGGTACCTAATTCGAATCCTGCCCAGGGCTGAAATTATTTAAATATCACTGCGCTTCGAGTCGTTACTCCGACTCTCGTGGGCGGGGAGTTGGGTGTGTGTGCGCGTGTGAGGTCACAGCATTACCCTAGATCGGCCATATACGAGCTCTGAGTTCCCTTCCCGGAGGGAAATAGTTGTCGATCACGAGTACAACACGCGATCCAAAGACTATGGTGAATCACACACACATACATACACGCACGTACAGGCACACACACACACACACACACACACACACACACACACACACACACACACACACACACACACACACACACACACACACACACACACACACACACACACAGACAAACACACACACACACACACACACACACACACACACACACACACACACACACACACACACACACACACACACACACACACACACACACACACACACACACACACACACACACACACACATGTATATATATATGTATGTATGTATGCAGAGAGATCACTAAAAATAACACTTGATCCACAAATTTTGCTGGTAACCACTAAGGAAATCGGAAGAAAACAGTAATTCCCAAGCGCTTTCGTGTAATTCACATCTTCAGGGGAATGCAGAAAAAGTTGTGTTACAAAGACGTTTAAAAATAACAAGATTATACACTAGGAAAGGAACAAGTATAGTACGAGATGTCACAAAATTAAACACTAGGAAAGGAACTGGCATAGTACAAGATGACACGAAATATTACACTAGGAAAGGAACTGGTAAAGCACAAAAAGTCACATATGAAATAAGAAAAAGTCTTGGTACACAAAGTCATCAATGAAAAAGAAATCTAGAGAACAGCACAATTCACCAAATTAATTTTGGTCACATACAACCTGATTACAAATCTTGTTAATGATGAATTTATCTAATTTATAAATGCCATTACTGATATTAAGAGTAGAACCTTCAGAATTTTTTATAATACTACTTTCTATTATGTTTCTATTGACAAATGAATTACAAGAAATGATAATGGAAGCATTAGTCCAATCAATACAATGATTGAAGTCTTTCATGTGAACAAATAGAGCATTGGATTCTTGTGCTGTTTTAACACTATATTTATGTTGTTTAATTCTAGTTGATAGTTCTTTGCCCGTTTGTCCAATGTAATACTTTTCACAATCTCTGCAAGGGATTTTGTATATGCAGCCATCAGAATCAGCGGGAGAATTCTTAATTATTAATTTCTTAAAAGTACATGGGTTATTAAAAGCTACTTTAACATTCCATGTTTTAAGTAGATGAGGAACTTGAGAAAGATTGTTACTGTAAGGTAATACTAAAAGGTTCTTAATGTCAAAAAGGGGAGGGGGTTGATTCCTATGAAAAGTTTTTTTCGCCAAAGAGAGAGCGTTATCTAAAAATGTTCTAGGGTACTTTAATCCTAAACCTAGGTTAACAATAGACTCAAATTCTTCATCAATGAATTCCGGGCTGCATATCCGCAAGGCACGTAAGAACATAGAAGAAAATACAGATTTTTTTTTTTTACTTTATCTTGGTGTTCAGAGTAATAATGAATATAAGAAAACACATTTGTCGGTTTTCTATAAATACTAAATTCTCTGTGGATGAGGCAATCTAAAAAGGACAATTTGTTATTATTTTCTAATTCTACAGTAAAATTAATGGAGGGAACCAAATTATTCAGAGATTGTAGAAAGTATCCAGGTCTTCAGTACATGTCCACAGGCAAAGAACATCATCTACATATCTATACCATATCGCATTAGATGGCAAAATTTCACGCAATAGTTCTTTATGTATATGTATATGTATATGTATATATATATGTATATATATATATATATATATATATATATATATGTATATTGTTGAGACATTCTGACAGGTTGACGTAAGCGGAGTAGGAAACACAGGAGTCTTGGTCTTGAGTTTATTCCTGACTAGTTTCGCAGGCATACTTTGATAAAGGATACCTGCGAAACTAGTCAGGAATAAACTCAAGACCAAGACTCCTGTGTTTCCTACTCCACTTACGTCATATATATATATATATATATATATATATATATATATATGTATGTATATGTATATATATATATATATACATATATATATATAATATATATATATATATATGTGTGTGTGTGTGTGTGTGTATTGTCACGTCCTTAGCGTGAATAGAATCCTGTGGTTGTGCTGTGTCACGCCCTTGTGTGAATAAAGTCTCCTGTTTGTATTTTTAAGGCACGCCTTGCGTGAATATAATGTGTTGTGTATTATCATTAATGTATGTTATAAATTGTATTTCATAATACGAGTATGTAAACCATTGCGCAATATTGGGGCGCGCCTCGAGAATACGTACTGACACGAAAACTTATTCTTCATTTCCATTGGTTGGAGGTGTCTGAACTACCTACTTATATACGTTTCGGCATCCCAGAAAACGTAAGCTCCGATTCCCGGGCTATATAAGGAGAAGCAGAAGAAGAGAATCCTAAAGAATTCTATAGTTACATTAGAGATAAAAAGGTTGTTAGGAATCACATTGGTCTACTATCATCTGCTGACGGTCAACTTGTATATTCAAATGAAGGAATGTGTAGTACTTTTTTTTTTTTTTTTAGCTAAATATTTGTAAACGAAACACCTCAAAGTGAACTCCACACTGAAACCTGTGAAAGTCTAGGGTAAACTTACTCAATACGGTAAATATAACAAAAGAGAAAAAATAAAATGTGTATAGAGAAACTCAAAGTTAATAAAACATCAGGGCCTGACGGTTGGCATCCAAGAGTCTTAAAGGAAACGAAAAATGAGATTGTTGTTCTATTAGAAATTATTTTCAAGAAATCCATCATATCCGGAGATGTCCCAAGAGAATGCAAGCTAGCTAACGTCACTCCCAAATTCAAAAAAGGTGACAAAAAGAAACCAAATAACTATAGGCCTATAAGTTTGACTTCAATCGTTGGAAGTATTATGGAAACTATCATCATCATTTATAAAGTAACCGTTTGATAAATGATAGCCAGCATGGTTTCAGACGAAAACGTTCTTGCGTGACAAACTTACTCGAATTCTACAACACAGTTATCTTGAATTATAACAAAAGAATCAATATAGATTTAATATATCTAGACTTTGCAAAAGCTTTTGATACCGTCCCCCACGAACGACTACTTACTAAATTAGTTTCACACGGAATAAGTGGTAGCCTATTAAGTTGGACTAGTAATTGGTTGAATGATTGAAAACAAAGAGTTGTTTTAAATGAAAAAAGAACAACTTCTGGATGGAAAAATATTACAAGTGGAGTTGCTCAGGGTTCCGTTCTTGGGCCACTTCCATTCATAGTATATATAAATGATATAGACCATGGACTAAAATCTACTGATTCCAAATTTGCTGATGATACAAAACTGTGCGGAATGGCAAATGATCACTTAAACCAATTATATATACAAGAAGATTGATATCAATTACGGCAATGATCTGAAAAGTGGCTAATGAAATTTAACACAAGTAAATGCAAAGTAATGCACATAGGTAAAAATAACAATAAGTACGATTACAAGTTATTTGGAAATTCGTTAACAAAAGTGGATAGTGAAAAAGATCTCGGCGTAATTATCAGTAACGATCTCAAGTCATCCAAGCAGTGTATTTTAGCTCTGAGAAAGCAAATAAGATTCTAGGACCGATTGCGCGATCTTTTGACTTCAAAAGTCCGTCACTCATAAACAAGCTATATAAATCGCTAGTTCGTCCACTTTTGGAATATGCTATTTCCGTATGGTCACCGAATCTCATTAAAGACATTGACAGATTGGAAAAAGTACAACGGCGAGCCACAAAACTGATTCCAAATATAAAAAATAAATCATACGACAATCGACTAAAACATATGAATCTGTTTTCCTTAAAAAAGTGTAGACTCAGAGGTGACTTGATACAAGTCTTTAAAATTCTAAAGGGAATTGACAACATCAAATGTGACAAAATTTTCACATTGAATGGAAATCAGACAAGAAACAATAGTCTCAAACTGTTCAGAAATAGATTTGATTTGGAAGTGGGTAGAAACAACTTTGCCAACCGTGTAGTTAATGAATGGAATAAACTTCCTGCAGAGGCAGTGCAATGTAGTTCAGTTCGAAGCTTTAAGAATCATTTAGATAAACACCTAAGCAAGATGCTGTAATGATTATAATTTATTTTATATCATTTGTTTTGTTATCATTTGTCTGTTTATCATTATTTGCTCGATTCTCATTTATTATAAGTTATATGTCAATTTATTATTATTTACTATTTACCTGTTTGTTTATTACATAACTATGCTTATGCATTTATTCATGTATTTTATTTTTTTGTTTACATTATTATAGTTTTTATTTATTCATTTATTAATCTATTATTATTATGATTTTTTTCGCATTCGACCTAGATATGGAAAAAAAGGTCTCCTGTCGGCATGCTCCGCCTTTGTAATCATTTGAGACAAACAGACTACCGAGAGAGACCACAGAGAGGACTAGAGAGAAGAGAACAGAAAAGACAAGAAAAGAAGCAGACGCCCACGGCTCATCTGAATCTACGTAATTTTTTTCTACATTGGATGACGGTTATGACACCTCAACTATGATGAGGCTGGTTACCTCATCTTGGTAGAAGATGATAATCGACCCAGTTGTAGGAAGGAGTAACTCAAACTTTGTAACTGTTTGGGATTTCTGTAAGAATGGCCCGTCCGCCGTCACATACATAATGCATTGATAATAAATAAACGCTTTGTAAAGCGTATGCAAATAATAGTATGTACATATAGATTTCGCTATATGATGGCAATCCATGAATGTGGTAAATTATTTACAATATAATGTTTTGATTATGATGGATGTGTACAATGATTTGATGGAGATTAATAATATTATGTACACTTGAAACTATGTACACTTAGGGGACACTGCAGCAGACATGGCGTGTTGCCACAACTAAACAAGTCCTTTGGAACTCAAGTAACTTGCCAATCTCCACGTAAGTACAAAGTCTTTGTTTTCCCGAATTGTTTCGGACATTTTCAGACTGCTGCTGGAGATGTCTCTCTGTTAGTTTTCGACTACGAAACATCAACAAATCTCCCACGTGTTCCCGAATACCAGAAGTATCTTCTACCAGAAGTTATCGTGCATCAGCCTCTTCTCGAAAAACTCATTTATTCCCGAGACTTGAAGAGTGGATCAGACGACTTTCTCTTGGTGCGCCTTCTACCAACTAGAGTCAAGACTCGTCTACACTATAATCAAGACTTCGATTCGCCCACCTGTTCTTACGTGCTGCATAATAGCGCACACGTAGCTACTCTACCTGGTAATTGTTTATATACCCATTTATAATTCATGTGTAACATATATTGCTACTCTTTCTTATTCTATGTCCATTTATGTTGTTTGTGTCTATTTCATTATTGTAAATAATAATGAATTTTAATGAAGATTTTAACTATCCTGCTTGAACTCTCTGCCACTCGTCGGAGCTGCACACGGCCTTAACATTTTTTTTTTGTCGCGACCATCTTGGCCCATAGCTGGGTCGTGACACACACACACACACACACACACACACACACACACACACACACACACACACACACACACACACACACACACACACACACACACACAGAGACACAGACACACACACACACACACACACACACACACACACACACACACACACACACACACACACACACACACACACACACACACACACACACACACACACACACACACACAGTTAGTCAAGGAGTTGTGACCTTGCTGTCCCGGTGTGTGGTGTGTGACTGGTCTCAGAACTACCCAGAGATCGGCAAATAATGAGCTCTGAGCTCACTGCCGTAGGGTGGTGTCTGGCTGTCTCGACAGAGACTGCAGCAGATCCAAGGTGAACACACACACACACACACACACACACACACACACACACACACACACACACACACACACACACACACACACACACACACACACACACACACACACACACACACACACACA
>NC_134820.1:11624909-11629909 GCF_046742065.1 Oratosquilla oratoria | reverse complement strand
ACACACACACACACACACACACACACACACACACACACACACACACACACACACACACACACACACACACACACACAAACACATACACATACAAACACACACACACACACACACACACACACACACACACACACACACACACACACACACACACACACACACACACACACACACACACACACACACACGCGCGCGCACACACACACACACACACACACACACACACACACACACACACACACACACACACACACACACACACACACACACACACACACACACACACACACATTTATTCACTTGTATGTATGTACTTGACCAAATTTGTAAACTAATAGTTTACAAATTTGCTGAACTTGCTTATTTGATTTGTTTTTATCTTAGTTTCTTTTTTCTTGTTCTTTTTGGTCACTCCTCTTTTATTCCCAATTATCCAAAGACCGAGCTCGCTGTCGTTGCCTCCGGTGAAAAGGCGAGCATTACCCGCCACTTTGGTGGAATCAACGGCACCAAATGGCCGCGTCGACCAACTCGTAGTGTGGACAATTCCAGCGACATCTCACACCCAACGTAGGTGTTGTTAAAAGAAAGAATATATATATATATATATATATATATATATATATATATGTATATATATATATATATATATATGTATATATATATATATATATGTGTGTGTGTGTGTGTGTATATACACACATATATAAATATACATATACACCTAATATCCGTGAAGAGTCCATGAACCATTGTATAAACATAGAAAGTAAACGCTGGACTCGTCGAAATAAGTTTATTCCTACGTTTCGAACCCTGTCCGGGGTTCGTCTTCAGGGATATAAAGAGATAACAAAGGGAATCAATATAAAGGGGTATGTGTGCCATCCTGGGAAAGGTCTCCCAAGTGACCGTTACTCGTCATATAGTACATTCATCACCAGAAAGGACACCAGTTCACAAAAAACCCATATCAATAAAATACACACAAATACACACATACACATACATATACACATACATACATAATCCGTTGATTTAATCTATTGGATTATTTTGTCTCTTCTGTTTTTGTATTTATCTATTCCTCTATATTTAGTTTTACGGATTATGTATATACGTGTATATGTGTATCTATGTGTATGTTATTGATATGTTGTTTGTGAACTGGTGTCCTACCTGGTGATTAATGTACTGTCTGGGGATTTACGGTCTCTTGGGAGACCTTTCCCAGGGGGGCACACATGCCCCTTTATATTGAATCACTTTGCTATCTTTTGTATATCCCTGAAGACGAACCCGGAGAGGGTTTGAAACATAGGAATAAAATTGTTTTGACGAGTCCAGCGTTTACTTTCTTCGTCTATACATATCCTAGATATATATATGTATGTATGTATATATATATATATATATATATATGTATGTAAATAAAATAAAATACGATAAAATGAAAAGAGCCATTCATAACAAAATATATAAAATTTAACAGCATGTACATGGGAGTAAAAATGTTCTAATATTTTTCTTACTTTTACCAAACACATTTTTTCATCTTCTGACGTTAAAGGTCAAAGATACATAGAAACACGTTGGGAAAACTTCTCGAGGTGTCGAGACGTGCTGACACGAATTCGAATTTTCACTGACGTGTCTTGAAACACAATCAGAGTCACAATTATTATTATTTTTTTTTAAATGGAGGGTGGAGGATTGCTAAACCAGTTACCCTTGTCTTGCAAAATTATTACACAAATCCATTTACCTTTATGAATGAAATTTGTTCTTGAACGTACGCATTATAACAGATTGAGACATTCCATTGGTTGTTGTTAGTGTTGTTTTGGACTATAGTTTGCCAGGGCTTCTGTTCTTATGGAGAATTTCGTGCTGCTGTCCTGCGTTATCTTACATTTCATAAGTTGGAATTCCCCAAATAAAAATAAGAATAAAAATGAAATAGAAAAAAGTAAAGAAATAGACAAATAAACAAATAAAATAAAGAAATAAATATATAAACAGAAAATAAGGTAAATAAAAAAAAAATTGGATCCAGTTTACGTGTACTGCACAAGAAAATGCCAAATCCTTCTCTGAATAACATAATCAAATTACGAGAAAATGCAGCCCTAAAAAAAAAGAAAAAAAAGAAAAAAAAAGAAGCGAGGAAAATTTTTGAAAATATTTTTTTTTTTAACTTTTACAATTATTCTTTTTTATCTAAACACAAGTGAACTCTTCACGACATTGGGTAGCAAATTTGACACATTTAGATATTTCTTTCTGTTTATTATTGTTTTTTAATATTGCGGCCTCGAATCCAGCGCTTCTGTTTTAAATAATTAGAAGTGGTTAGCATTCTTCTTTGAGTTGAAAAGTCTCCAGTGATGTAAGGATGGGTGACTCTGGTCCATAGGGGTACCATTATATTCCTCTAGATATACATAAAAAATATTAAACTTGTACGGACTACTCTATTCAGTCTGAAAGGACCTTTGGTCGTTAGATAGCTCAAATAAACTTACTTGGTTAAGTTAACCCATTATACATCTTACTGTTAAATTGAACAAAATTGTCGTGTATTAATTGACAAAGACTTGGTAAATTTTATGTAAAAACAAGTAAATAAACAAAATAAAGTATCTGTGTTGTAAGATGATTGAAAAGAGTCAAATCCTAGATACCTAGCGTGCACACGCGCGCACGGACGCACATAGAATGAGAAGGAACTCCAACGTCTCCAGACAACTCTCAGGGGACTCTCTATTGTGCTTGGATCTGACTACCAAGGGACCCTCCATTGTGCTCGGGCCTGTCTCCTAAGGGACGCTCTATTGTCGTCGGATCTGAACAGTGACCAGAGAAGCCAGGCGTTTCGGACTACGCCCAAACACATGCGGAAACAATATATACTTCTCCTTTCGTCATTACCATTCTACCAGGTCAACTTGCGTCAACATTTTATTTCTTTATCACATATTTCTCTTATGTTCTCTATCTTTTGTAAATCTTATCTAAATATATCCCATACTAAGAGTCCAGACTCAGTCCATGCATTGTAAATTGTAGATATAAGTAAATAATATATTATTGTGGCAACAGGCTACTTGTATCCGTGTAAATTAGAATCTGGCAACCCCCCGAGTCTTCCTCGGAGGTTGCTCTTGTTTGTGAAGGAGAGAAGACTGAGACATTAAAACGAATGGACTTTCACCTCGTTTGCCTCACCAAACCATCCAAAGTAGTTCATAACTACAAATCTACATCTGGCAACTCGTCCTGTTGAGCTGCCAGTTATGTTCCAAAAATAAACTCATAACAAAACACAAGAACACTTGTCCTACTTAGGGAAAGAACTCTTTATTGAACAAAATCTTTTGGTGTGAACAAGAACAGAAGGTAACTGAACTGAAGATAATTCCGATTACCTTCGATTACCAATTACAAACTGAGTAACTAGAGCTTTCTGGTGTCGGAGATAAACATGCTACCATTACCTCGTTGATGGGGTAACCGAGATATTTGTTTTTTGCAAGTATGAAACTTATACCACAAGTCCACAAGGTCCTTTTTCGCTTCTCATCGTTTCTCAAAATTCTTCGTGGTCCTCTCGACCTCGGAGGGAAATTAATTTCGGTCTCTTCAAGAAATTTTGGGTTTTGTGGGAGGAACATCCCTTCGTCCAATCGTATATTCATGGGAGCTGAAAATGTACAATAATAATTCCTCCAACACGGTGACGTCTTGACTACACTTATCTATTTATTTATTTATGTATTTATTTATTTATTTATCTATTTACTTATCTATTTATTTTTTATTTATTTACTTATTTATTCATTTATCTACTAATCAATTAATTGATTAATCTATTTATTTATCTATCTATTGATTAATTAATTAATTAATTTCCTTATTTATTTATTGATCTATTTATCAATTAATTAATTTACTTATTTATTGATATATTTACCTACTTATCAATTTATTAACCTATCTATGTGTTTTATTATTAAATTGATTGATTCATACACTTATCCGTTTATGCATTGATTTGTTTATTAATTTATCTATCTATTTATCAACTTATATATTTGTTTATACTTATTCATTTATGTATTTATTTGTTTATTTATCAACCTAATTATTTATTCATATATTCGTTTATCTATTTGTGTATTTGTCTATGAATTTACTTAATTATATACTTATTCATTTATATATTTGTTTCCTTAATTACTTATATATTTGTTGATTTACTTATTCATTAATCTATTTATGTATGATTCGTTTATGCATTTTTGTATTTATAAATTTTATTTATTTATTTATTTATTTATTTATTCATTTTTTGGGTCGACATCAATCTTCAGCTGAAGAACAGTCTTAGGGTAAAACCATCCAACCTTGAAATCACTAATGGAATTGAATTGCCCTATTTATAGAGTTGGATTTCTCTGCTTATATTCAAACCCCTGGTGGAGTCATCGAAAGCGTGGTGTTCTCGCATTCGCTTAGTTGTTGGTTCGAATCCCGCACTCCCTGAAACGCCTCGTAACGTACGCTCCACACCATCACGCCCGTGCGTGAAGCAATGGCGTTTACATTTGTGATGATAGGGGCAATTAAACCCAAGATTATTATCTAAATATTCAATTACACAACAATATTAATGGAACCTTCAATTGGGAGAATCGTCACTTACAGACCGGCTCGACTTCATCCTTCCTTCTCCCTCATCCTTCCCCTCCCCACCCGTTCTCTTCCCCCCTTCTTTCTCCCCACCCTGCCCATCCTCCTCTTTACTCCCCCTCCCTTAACCCCCCTCCATAACCCTTCCCCCCCATTTGCAAGTCCTCTCCTCCGTCTGTGTTTTTCATTTGTTTTACATTTTGTATTTTACGTTTGTTGGCATTAAGATGTAAGAGTGAACAGAAGTAGGCAACCTGAAGAAAAAGTGCAAAGGTGCACAGTTTCTGCGCACAGCTTTGAGTACTTTT
>NC_134820.1:11612409-11619909 GCF_046742065.1 Oratosquilla oratoria | reverse complement strand
GTGCGTGCGTGCGTGGTTGCATTGTATACCTCCCCTATTTGCATCTATGTTCCTTGTTTCACTTATAATTGCCTCCCACCGCAATATTTTGTTTATGAGCCAATTACCCTCTGCGTTAGAGTCTCGATGTCCTTTTGAGTTCGGAGGGCGTGTTGCCTGTTGGCCCCTTCAGCTGCCATGCGGGTCTTCTTTCTTTTATAAGAAAGCCTTTAGAAGCGAGCGAGGTTAATGTGACGTTAATTAATCATTGTACTTCTTCTGCGACCAAAAAACTCCCTCCCGCTTCCCCTCCGTCATTGTTTACATTAGTATTTCTTTGCGTCGTTTGATTTGGAAGGCTTCGTTGTAAGGAAATTCGTTTTTGAGAAAATTCAACTGCAAGAGGGTGAGCAGGATGTGGGAAGTGTGTTTTGCGCCGCCTAGCGGGGGAAATTGGTAACAATGCATTGACTGATCTACATCAAAAACACCTATTAGTAGACATATTGGTACAAGAATTTAAGAACAAACTAGATGCTGAGAGTTACATAGACGGGTCACTACAAGCATAGCCCCGCTTTCCCGTATAATACAACTGCAGGAGAGTGGGCAGGATGTAGGAAGCGTGTTCTGCGCCGCCTAACGGGAGAAATTGGTAACAATGCATTGCCTGATCAACATCAAAAACACCTATTCGTGGACATATTGGTACAGGAATTTAAGAACAAACTGGATGATGAGAAATACAATGCATTGCCTGATCAACATCATAAACATTTATTCGTGGACACATTGGTACAAGAATTTAAGAACAAACTGGATGCTAAGAGATACAAAGACGGGTCACTACAAGCATAGCTGCCCTTCCCGTAGAATACAACTAGGTAAATACAAATAGGTAAAATATTGGTAAGATAACAGCGCGGAGTTTAGTCTCCAGTGTATCCACCAGCTGCAAACGCATTCGAATAGATTAAATGCATTATTCCCTATGGGATCGGTCAAATGTTCAGATAAGGTTTTTCAATAATAAAATGAAATACTTCTTTGTTGCGAAATGAAATACGAGATGACAAATTAATTGATATTGTACACAGACGTTTTAGATTCATTGTTGAGCTGACTTCTTCAGTCTTATTCTGCATTAAACCAAGTGAGTCTATTCGGCAGAGAATAAGACCCTTTAATGTGGAAAGTCTCCCATTATGAAGTACTTTACATATTATATTCTGGCTTGTACAATTTATCCCTTTAATTTATTGTATTCATTTGTAATGTAGTGGCACACATGTGACGTGTCTTTGGGACACAAATTGGACTGTCTGTCTGTCACTGACAGAAGTTGCGAGAAGGACAGGGAGTGACAGGACGCAAAGAGCACCTCCTTAGGACTCCTCCTCTTCCTCTTCCTCCTCCCCCACCTTCTCCTCTCCCTCTTCCTCATACTCCTTCTCCTCGTCCTCCTCACTCCCTCCTCCTCCTCCTCCTCCTCCTCCTCCTCCTCCTCCTCCTCCTCCACCTTCTCCTCTCCCTCTTCATACTCCTTCTCCTCGCCCTCCTCATCTCCTGCTCCTCCTCCTCTTCCTAACCCTCTTCCTCCTCCTCCACCTTCACCTTCTCTCTTTCTTCCTCATACTCTTTCTCCTCGTCCTCCTCATCTCCTGCTCCTCCTCTTCTTCCTACTCCTCCTCCTCCTCCTCCACCTCTACCTTCTCCTCTCCCTCTTCATACTCCTTCTTCTCGTCCTCCTCACTCCTCCTCCTCCTCCTCTTCCTCCTCTTCCTCCTCCTCCTCCTCCACCTTCTCCTCTCCCTCTTCTTCATAATCCTTCTCCTCGTCCTCCTCCCCCCCTGGTCCTCCTGTTCTTCCTACTCCTCTTCTACTTCCTCACTTTCTCTCCTCCACCTCTTCCTTCTCCTCTTCTTCCTATTCTTCTTCCACTTCCTTCCCTCCTCCTCCTCCTCCTCCTCCCCCTCTTCATTCCTCGACTCTTCATTTAGATGCAGTCGTCCTTCCTCCGCGCATAGCGCCGTGCTTGGCCTCTCCAGGCTTCCACTTTCTCCTCCACCTCCTCCTCCACCTCCTCCTCCACCTCCTCCTTCACCTCCTCCTCCACCTCCTCCTCCACCTCCTCCTCCACCTCCTCCTCCACCTCCTCCTCCACCTCCTCCTCCTCCTCCTCCACCTCCTCCTCCACCTCCTCCTCCTCCCCCTCAACCTCCTCCTCCACCTTCCCTCTCCCCCTTCACTTCTCCTCTTTCTCTTTCACTTTCTCTCCTCCACCTCTTCCTTCTCCTCTTCTTCCTATTCTTCTTCTTCACTCTCTTTTCTTCCACTAAGATTTCCTTTTCCCCACCTCCCTCTTCCTCCTCCTCCTCCTCACCTCCTCCCCCCCTCATCCATATCCTCCGGACTCTTCATTTAGATGCAGATGTCAAATCCTTTCTTCCATATTCTTCTACCTCTCGCCAGCGCATAGTCATGCGCCGTGCCTTTTTTTGGCCTCTCCAGGCTTCCACTTTTCTCCCCACCCCTCCTCCCAACAACTCCTCCTTTCCCTTCCTCACCTCCACCCCTCCCTCCCACCCCTCCTCCTCCACCTCCTCCTCCACCTCTTTCATCACCCTCCACCTCTATACCTCCTACCTCCTCCTCCCACCCTCCCTCCTCCCTCCCTCCCACCTCCTCCTTCACCTCCTCACTCGCATTCGACCACCTCCTCCTACCACCCCCTCCTGCCTCCAACCTCCTCCTCCACACCATCCTCACTCCACCATCCTTCCCACCCACCTCCACCGTCCTCCCTCCATCCTCCACCATCCTCCTGCCAACCTATCCTCCTCCCTCCTCCTCACTCCACCTCCTCCTCCTCCACCATGGAACACCTCCTCCATCCTCCTCCTCCACTCCTTCCTCCACATCCTTCCTCCACATCCTTCCTCCACCTCCTCCTCCTCTCTTCTCTTCTCTCTTCTACTCCTCCTCCTCCTCCGGCTGCGTGTACCCCCCCCCCCCCTGCCGGAACCCGCGTTCCCCCTTCCCCACTCCCGCCTACCTCTCTATTTAACTTCACCTCACGACTACTCTCTTTCCAGTCCCCAGTTACCTGTCCTCTTCGTCAGGAGGAGCAGGGCGAAGAAGAAGAGGAAGAGGAGGTAAGAGAAAAAATAGGAGAGAGAAGAGGAGAAGAAAGGAGAGAAGGAAGAGGAGGAGAGAAGAAAGAGGAAGAGGAGGAAAGATAGAATAGGACGAAGTGGAGGAAGAGGAAATGGGAGGAGGAGGAGGAAGAGAAAGAGGAGAAGGAGGAAGAAGAGGAAAAGGAGGAGGAAGAGGAGAAGGAGGAAAAGAAGGGGAGAGAAAAGGAAAGGAAGAGGAAGAGGGGTAGGAGGAGGAGAGAAAAGAGAAGGAAGAGGAAGAGGATGAGGGTGAGGAGGAAAGAAAAGAGGAGGAAGTGGAAGAGGATGAGGATGAGGATGAGGATGAGGAGGAGAAAAAAGATAAGGAAGAGGAAGAGGAGGAAGAAGAAATAGAGGAGGAGGAGGAGGAAAAAGAGAAGGAAGAGGAAGAGGAGGAAGAAGAAATTGAGGAGGAGGAGGAGGAGAAAAAAGAAAAGGAAGAGGAAAAAGCGAGGAGTAAAGGAAGTAAAGAGTGAGGAGTATGGAAGAGGAGTCGGAGGACTAGGCGGCGGGCCGGAAGAGGAGGACGAATGAGGCGAGGAGGTTGGTTGATATGTCCGGATTTTCCTTCCCTTACCTCATCGACCCTCGATCACGACAATGTTCGCCATCTCTCCTCCCTCCTCCTCCTACCACCTCCCATCCACTCCTCTTTCCTTCCACCTCACTCCCTCCTCCTCCTCCCTCGCTCCTTCCCTTCTCCTACCCCCACTACAGGTTTGGAGTCTCCCTCCCCGCATTCTATCATACAATTTACTTCTCTTTTTTCTTTTTATCTTTATTCACATTCTCTTTCTTATACTACCTTTCTCCCTATCAACCTCTCATCTTTATTAAACTCTCCCCCCTCTCCTTTACTTTCTTAATCTCTTCTCTCTCAACATCGTTCACTTTCCTCCCTCCTCTCGTCACAATGTGATGATCCTCACTAACTCCATTTTTTTTTCCGTCCCTTCCATTCCTTTTCCTATTTTTTTTTCTTTTTTCTTTTCCTCTATTATTCCTGTTTATTTTCTATATCTCCTCTTCTCCATTCCTCCTTCCTATCAATTCCTTCCTTCCTTATTAGTGTATGATGACCCATACCCCTCCTCCGTCCATTCCTCTCCCTCTTTTCCTCACCCTCTTCCCTCTTCCTCTTCCCCTCTTCCTCCCACTCTTCATCCTTCTTCTCCCCCCCATCACCTCCCTCCTCACCCCCCCCCCCTCCTCCTCCTCCTCTCACTCCTCTCTCCTCCTCCTCCCCTCCTCCTTTCTATTTGTCTCAATTTCCTTCACATTAAAAAAATTCTTTCTCTTCCCACTCTTCCATCTTGGCCCCATGTCCTTCAATTTATTTTTTCCGCTTCTCTCTCCCCTTCTCACTCCTTGGTCCTCCTTCCCTGTCCTCTTTCTTTTCCTCCACCACCCATCTCCACCTCCTCCACCTCTTTTTCCTTCCCTCCTCTACCGCATTCCTCCTCTCTTCGCTTCCTTTTCCTCCTCCTCCTCCTTCCCTCTACCTACAACCTCAATTTTTCACTTTCTTCTCTCTCTCTCCTCATTTTCTCTTTTCTTCTCTCCTTTTCAATTTTCTTTCCATACTACCTTATTCTCACGTCTCCCCTATTCCTCCTTCAGCTCCTCCTCCTCCTCCTCTTCTTCCCCTCCTCCATCTCCTCCTGCTCTTCTTCATACCCCTCCTCCTACATACTCCTCCCTAACTTACTCTACCTTCCTGCCCTCCCTTCTGATGCCTCGCTTGCTGCTCTTCTCCTCCTTCTGCTCCTCCCTACCCTCTTCTGCTCCTCCTCCTGCTTCCATTCCTCCGCCCCTTATCCTCTTCCCTCCCTCACCCTCCTCCTCCGCCCGCCCCATACCCCTTCCCTCCCCTCTTCTTACCCTACTTGCCTCCTTCCCCTCCATCTCTCTCTTTCTCCGCACTCGCATCCTGCCACCCTAATCCTGCTACTTCCTCTACCATTTCCTATTCCTTCCTTTTTCTACCCCTTCCCCCCTCCACATATCCCTCTCCTTCCTCTCCTCCTCCTCCTCCTCTTCTTACTTGTCCCACTTGAGGAGGAGGGAGCGGGGAGCGCAGGAGCGCGTCTCGTGCTTGCCCTCGAGGGGAACCTGACCGGCCTTGAACGTGGAGGAGGAGGAGGAGGAGGAGGAGGAGGAGGAGGAGGAAGGGGAGGAGGAGGAGAGGAGAAAGAGGTGTGGGAAGGGGGAGTGGAGGGAATTGGGGGAAGAGTAAGGAGGAATAGAGAGAAAAGGTGAAGGGGAGAGGAAGGGGAAGGGGAAGGGGATGGGAGGAGGAGAGGAGAGGAGATGGAGAGGTAGAAAGAGGGAAGGGGGAGGGGGTAGAGAGAGGAAGGAGAGGCTGGAAAGAGGAAGACTGTAGGAAGCGGGGAAAAAGGGGGAGGGGGAGAGTACAAGGGGGGAGAGAGGGAGGAAGAGGAAGAGAGGGAGGAGGAGGAAGAGAAGGGAAGTGAAGGAGGGGAAGGAAGAAAGGGAGAGGAGGAGGGGAGAGAGTGGTGAGGGGAGGAGGAGGAGGAGGGGAGAGGGGTGGATAAATGGTAGGGTAGGTGAAGAAAAGGAGGACGGGGTGGAGAGAGAGCTGCAGTAGAGTGGGAGGAAGAAAGGAAATGGGAGAGGGGTGGAATGTGAGGAGGAGGAGGAGGAGGGAAGAGAAGGGTGAGGGGAGGAGGAGGAGGGGAGAGAGGGAAGAGGGGAGGAAGAGGAGGGGAGAGAAGGGTGGAGGGAGGAGGAGGAGGAGGAGGAGGGGAGAGAGGTGAGCGGAGGAGGAGGACTAGGAGGGGAGTGGGGTGAGGGGAGGAGGAGTAGGAGGGGAGTGGGGTGAGGGGAGGAGGAGGAGGGGAGAGAGAGGAAAGGGGAGGAGGAGGAGGGGAGAGAGGGGTGAGGGGAGGAGGAGGAGGGGAGAGAGGGGTGAGGGGAGGAGGAGGAGGAGGGGAGAGGGGTAAGGGGAGGAGGAAGGGAGAGAGGGGGAAGGGAGGAGAACAGACGGGAAGGAAGTAACTTCAGCTTCAAGCATCAGTGGGGGCGACGAGGGGGGAGGGGAGAGAGGGGGAGGGGAGAGAGAGGGAGGGGAGAGAGCGGGTGGTGGGAGTGGGGGAGGAGAGATGAGGGGAAATGAGAGGTCAACTGGTTAAAGTGAGATAGGAAGAAGGGAGGTGTAAGAGGAGGAGGAAGAGGAGGAGGAGGAGTAGGAGGAGGAGGAAGAGGAGGGAAAAAGAGGAAGAAGAGGAAGACAGGAGCGAGGAAGGGAGGGGAAAGGGAGGGTAATGAAGGACAGAGGAGGAGGAGGAGGAGGAGGAAGAGGAGGAGAAGGGATGGGATCGGAGAGGATGAGAGGGGAGGTGAGGGGAAGGGAGGTGAGGAGAAGAGAGAGGGGGAGGGGAGATGAAGAGAGGGGAGGGCTAGGGAAAGGAAGGGAAGGGATGGGAGGGGAAGTGAGGGGAAGGGAGGTGAGGAGAAGAGAGGGAGAGGGGAGATGAAGAGAGGGGAGGGCTAGGGAAAGGAGGGGAAGGGATGGGAAGGGAAATGAGGGGAAGGGAGGTGAGGAGAAGAGAGAGGAGGAGGGGAGATGAAGAGAGGGGAGGGGAAGGGAAAGGAGGGGAAGTGAGGGGAAAAGAGGGGGGAGGTGAGGGGAAAGGAGGAGGAAAGGAGGGGAAGGGATGGGAGGGGAAATGAGGGGAAGGGAGGTGAGGAGAAGAGAGAGGGGGAGGGGAGATGAAGAGAGGGGAGGGGAAGGGAAAGGAGGGGAAGTGAGGGGAAAAGAGGGGGGGAAGTGAGAGGAAAGGAGGGGGAAAGGAGGGGAAGAGCGGGAGCTAATGAGAAGTCGAGACATCTTCTTGGTTTTCTCCTTAATCATCCAAGATAATAAAATTCACTTAACCTTATCCAGCATAATGTGATTTGCCATGTCCCCAAACTGGATGGCTCTCCATGCGTTATGATACAAATATCCTCCCCCATAATCCCCCCTTCCCCCGTTCCCCCCTCCTTCTCTCCTCCCCCCTACCTCTAGACATTCTTGTCATGATACCCTACCTCCTCTTCTCCTCCTCTTCTCCTCTTCTCCTCCTCTCCCGTATCCATTCCCAACCACAATACTAACCCTACTCTCATTCCCGTTGACTTTAAAGGCATTCTCATTTACTCTCTCTCTCTCTCTCTCTCTCTCTCTCTCTCTTCCTCTCTCTCTCTTTCTCTCTCTCTCTCTTTCTCTCTCTCTCTCTTTCTCTCTCTCTCTCTCTCTCTTCCTCTCTCTCTCTCTTTCTCTCTCTGAGCTTGGTCTAAAGTCACGTCTCTCTCGTTCAGCTCTTATCTTGGTTTGGCTAAG
>NC_134820.1:11562238-11611909 GCF_046742065.1 Oratosquilla oratoria | reverse complement strand
TGTGTGAGTGTGAGAGTTGTGTGAATGTGTTGTGTATTTACTATGTATTTACCTGGTTGTATTATACGGGAAGGGAGCTATGCTCGTGGTGACCCGTCTTTGTATCTCTCAGCATCAAGTTTTTTCTTAACATCTTGAATGGTGTTTGCATACACTGTTTCTTTGTCCAATTTGTTCCAAGTATCTATCACTCTGTGTGGGAAGCTATTTTTTCAGATCTCTTCTATAATTATCTTTTTTTTTTTTTCTTTCCTTTTTTTGTGTCCTCTTGGTTTTCCAGTGTCCCATTTCAATAAGTCATTCTTATCTAAGATTTCCATTCCCTTCATAATTCTATAGATAGTAAGTCTCCTCTTTCCTTTCTTTGTTCCAGAGTTGGTCATTCTAATTTGGACAGTATTTGTTCGTATGTCATTTTGGAAAGAGTTGGTGCCAGTTTTGTTGTTGCTCTTTGAATTCTTTCTAACTTCTTTATATATTTTTTGGTACTGGGTGTCCATAGTGTTGTTGCGTACTCGAGTTTTGGTCTTGTTAGTGTAGCAATTTTTTTTTAATAATTTCCTCGTCCAAACAGGTAAATGCCACTTTTATTGACCTCGATGAATTATAGGTTTCTTCGACTATTTTATTAATATGCTTATCCTGTGTCATGTCTTTGCTGATCATCACTCCAAGGTATTTCTTTTTCCGAGTTTACTTTTTTGACCTCTTCTTCACCAATTTCATAATCTCTCAATATTCTGTTCTTACTTTTTCCAAATTAAATTATACTATATTTCTTGATATTGAATTTCACTTCCCACTTTTGAGTCCATTTCCAGATCTTGTCCAAGTCTTGTTGTAATGAGTTGCAATCCTCCTACGTTTTTACATTCTTTAGTATTTTTGCGTCGTCTGCAAAGAAATTCATATAACACTCTACTCCTTCATTCATGCCATTTATGTATATGTCAAGCATGATCGGGGCCAGTACTGATCCCTGTGGGACACCACTTATCATCTTCCCAATTTGAGAATTTGTCTCTAATTACTACTCTCATTTTCCTCCCAGTCAGGAAGTCTTTCATCCATTCCAATAATTTTCCTCTGATACCACCTATTAATTCTATCTTCCTTATTAGTTTATTGTGTGGTACCTTATCAAATGTCTTTTGTAGGTCCAGAAAGACACAGTCTGCTCAACCATCTCTCTCTTGTATTATGTCTATTAATCTTGAGTAGAGGCAGATCAAGTTTGTTGTACATGATCTTCCTTGTCTGAATCCAAATTTATTTGGATTCAATATCGTTTTTTCTTCCGTATGTTTAACCCATCTATTTTTGACGACCTTTTCGCAAAATTTTGCTACTGTGCTTGTCAGGGAGACCGGTCTGTAATTTGATGGGTCTTCCTTGTTTCCTCCCTTATAATTTGGTACAATGTTTGCCTTCTTCCAGTCTTGTGGCATTTTTCCTTCTTTAAATGAGAATTTAATTATATTGTATATTTTGTCTGTTAATTCTTCCATGCATTCTTTCAGTATCTAATTTGCAATTCCGTCTGGACCATGTGATTTTCTGACGTCAAGGGTTTTGATTTGGTCGCTGATTTAATTTTGTGTTACAATTATTTCTTTCATTGAGGGGGATATCTCTCTATTTCCTCACAGTTAGGTGATTTTTCTGTTGTGAATACTGATTTGAAATGGTTGTTCATAATTTCAGCCATTTCCAGTTCTTCTGTATATTCATGTTTACCTTGGCGCAACTTTTCTATTTTTTGTTTGTTCTTCAGTTTGTCATTTACATACCTGTAAAATAGTTTGGGTTCTTCCTTGCATTTTTCTACTATTTTTTTTCATAGTTTCTCTTTTCATCTCTGCGTATTTTTACATACTCATTTCTTAGTTGGATGTACATTTGCCATTTGCTTGTTTTCTTGTCTCTTTTCCATTTCTTCCAAGCTTTGTCTCTTTTATCCTTAGCCTCACTACACCTTTTGTTGTACCAGCTTTTCATCTATGTTCTTTCCATTTTTTGTTGTGGTATGTATTTATTTACTCCTTCATTGTAAATTTCTTTTAGTATATTCCATTTTTCTTCCATCCCTGTTTCTTCATTTAGAATTTTTTCCCAGTTCGCGTTGCGAAATAATTGTTTGAGTTTCTCAAAATTGTTTTGTTGTACATTAGTCTTCCTATTCTATGTTTATCATTTCTGCTTTGATCCATTTGCTCTTTCAACTCAAATTCTATTAGTACATGGTCACTCTTTCCTATCGGAGTATTGTAATAAATTTTATCGACAATTTCAGGCTCTGTCGTATGTATTAATTCCAGCCTTGATGGTTCTTCACTACCTCTGTATCTGGTATTTTCCCTTATCTTCTGAGTCATTGTGTATTCAATGGTCATGTCGAGCAGGACGTTGCCCCAGAGTTCTCTCCACCCTTCGCTGTCATTTCCTCCCAACATATTTCTTTTGAATTAAAGTCACCCATAATTACTGTATTTCCTCTGTCCTTCAGTATATTATTTAATTCGTATTTTGTGTCTTCTATTATTTTGGAATAATCACTCTCTGTCCAGGACTTTGTTTTGGGGGGCACATACACCACTACAAATGTTCTACTCTTCATATGTTTGCTTTCAACTTGTATCATAATTGATTCTTCATTATTTTTTCCTTCAGTTATTTTTGTTATATTTAAATTTTTATTAGTCAAAATTAATACTCCGTCACCCTGTTTATCCTTTCTGTTCTTTGTCCAGCGGTTGTATAAATCTTGTCCCACAGTGTTGGGTGGTGGAGTACACTTTGATTTAGTTTCCACTATTCCCATTATGTCTGGTTTTTCTAAGGCCAGGTAATCATTTAATTCATTCATTCCTGAAGTTATTCTATCTATATTGGTATAAGCTATTTTTAATTTCCTTTCGCCTCGTCTTTTTCTGTCTTCTTTGTTTCCTTTTTCCTTATATACCATTTTCTCAGCCTCAGGTCCACCACTCTCCATTTTTTTTTGAGTTTCACTGTGTGTGTGTGTGTGTGTGTGTGTGTGTGTGTGTGTGTGTGTGATATTACCATGGTCTTGGACTGCAACGGTTGGACACAGTAGGTGGCGGTTGCTTGGATAAGATCTGCTACTGACCCCCGTTTATTCAGAGTTGGCTGGAAGCCGTGTTAAAACTCAGTGCATCGTGCAGTGTTATCAGTGAACTTGATTGTTGTGGAACTTGGCCGAAAAAGTGATTAATACTCGGGGAGGGCCTCCCTGATCGAATTCCTCACATTTGCGCATGCGCAGTGCGAGGTGTTTGACGCAGATACCTACATCATGGCCACATCACTCACCTGGTAAAGCTGCTCAAGTTACAAACGCTGCAGACTTGCCTCGTAAAATGGAATACACAGGTCCCGGCTCCCTTGCAAACATTGAGGCGGATCTTGCATTAAATGATTATGACGACATGTCACTGAAAAACTGGCCTCGTCTTAGTTATCACGATCACCGACAAATGGCACCTGTCAATCCATCTCCCCAGCCTATGGACTTCACCAACGCTTCCACAAAGCGTCGCGTCGCATAGATAACGATTCCGATGCCAATAGCGAAGTGTCATCTCCTGCTGCCAAGGCCACCAAGAGTGACAAGGCTCTGCCTCTGCGAGACACTACTACACCCATTTCATCACGACCTGCTACGCAGAATACCCCTCCCCCACCCCCACCTTCCCTTGCTTTTGCCCCCCGTTCCGAGAATGTCAAACTGCAATTCAGAGGGAACCCAGGAGTTAATGAGAAACTACGATGGCTTTCCGAAGTCGTAAGAATGTTAAGTCTTAATCTAGAACTAGCCGAGGTCAAAATGTCAGCTGTCACATCTAGTTATGTCTACATATCGAGACGCGACAGGACATCATAGATGAGGTCAAGGATAGGGAGATTTTGTCGTTACCTCTTGATATACAAGATTCTGTAGATAGACCACGCAAGTTCCCCACATATCTCATCACTCGATGCCCTATTGATGTTGAGCCATCCTTAGCTAAGGAACTAACAGAAGTATATTCTGTACGCCGCTTTCTACTGAATAAGGTACCCATCAACAGCCTTGTAATTACGTGGAGCCTACCTGACCCTCCACCATCTCACATTAACTTTTTTTTTTCCTTCCTTGCCTACCATCATGTGAACTCCCCAAAATGCCTGACGAAAAACCATGGTGCTTCAAATGTTGGGGTATTGGTGATATTTCTCGGTATTGCAATACCCATGAAAAGTGTGTATGGTGCTCAGCTGAACATGACTCACGTTCCTGCCCTCATTGTACTCCTACAGCAACCACAGTACCTACCTCTGCCTCGACATTATCGAAAGACTCACCAAAACCACCTACACTAGACAAGTCGCAATGGAAATGCCCGCGATGCCAAAGGCCTGAGGTTAATGTATGACATGGATGTGCCAAGTAAGTACGCTTGGCTCCGAGTACGCAAACTCCACCCCCACCGCCACCACCGCCGCCATCCACTGCTGCCGCCTCTCGACAAATCATTACGCTCCAAGAGGCCGTAGAGTCTCTCAAGTCTCAGTGTATCTCCCTTACAAATCGTGTTGCAATTATTGAAACTCAATTGGATAGTATTGAAGCTCGCTTTAATTCTCTTATGGCCGCCTTTGACTCCTTGTCTACACGACTATTGGTTAACGATACAACACTCAAATCGCTCGTGGATTCCCAGCAGGATAACATCACGTCAACCTCTGCACTTACTGTTAAATTTGACTCGCTCGCTACTCGCCTCGAGAAAATGATTGCCATCACTGTAGACGGTTCCCTCCGAGGAGAAACAAGAGGTAATGCCCCGTCCTCTTCTGTCGTTTCACCTGGCCTCCGAAATAGCAGGAATAACGTTCAATAACAACGCACAGCTACACATCCTCTCTTGGAATGCTTGTGGTATAACCACACCTGCGAAGATTGCTGCACTTAGAGCCTACGTCAACTGTCATCAACCAAACGTCATCTTTATCCAGGAAGCTTTTGTTGGACGTCACCCTGGTGGTGGTTGTGGGGGGGGGGGGCAGCTCCATCCCTTAGTGGTTATATTCCATATGTTCACCACGTTCGAAATGGACTCTTTGCTTATATACAATCTACCATCCAGCATCGACCACTCAGCACTTCTGAAGATAATGACACGATTTACCAACTTATTGAGGCTGCACTAGGAAGTGGTACGTTTCGCCTCTGTAACATTTATTCTGCCCCTGGTAAGCTGAATACTGCAGCCCTTCCTACTCCCACGACTCATGGTATGATATACATGGGTGATTATGTTAGACACCCTACCCTAGGTGACCCAAACCAGTACCCTAAGGTTTGGATCTTTTAATGTGCGTGGATATGGTACAAAGTAAAAGGGAAGAAATAGGTAGTATGTTTGTGAGAAGAAAGATGGATGTGTTGGCTTTGAGTGAATCTAAAATGAAAGGAAAGGGCAACTGTGAGTTTGAGAGTGTAGCTGGGAGGTACTCAGGAGTGAAGAGGGGACGAGGGAGAGAAGGGGTGGCTATACTAGTAAGTGAAGAGATAAGTAAGCGGGTAGTGGAGTGGAAAGAGGTTTCATCAAGATTGATGTGGATGAAGGTGAAGCTGGGAAGGGAGATGTGGGTTTTTGTAAGTGCGTATGGACCTGGTAGTGAGAAGAGGGTAGATGAAAGGGAGGATGTTTGGGTAGATATAAGTGATTGCATAGAGGGATTAGGGAGAAATGTCAATGTAGTTGTATTGGGAGACCTTAATGCTAGGGTAGGAAACGAACCAATAGACGGAGTGATTGGGAAGTATGGAATTCCAGGTAAAAATCGTAGTGGAGAAATAATGGTGGAGATGTGTCTTGAAAGAGAGTTGATGATAGCAAATACAGTGTTTAGGAAGAAAGTCAAACATAAGTACACATGGGAGAGGGTGGTGGATGGAAGGGTGGCAGATAGAGCATTAATGGACTATATAGTGGTGACCAGGAGTATGGTAGGAAGAGTTAAGGATGCACATGTTCTAAGGGAAGAGAGTGGGGGGGGGTATCAGATCATTTTCTGGTGGAAGATAAATTGAGAGTGGAGAATAGGTGGAGAAAGAGGAAAAGGGCAGAAGATAGGAAGGTACTTAGAGTGAACTGCTTAAATGAGAGAAAAAGGGAGAATGAGTATAAGAAGAAGCTGAAAGAGGAGTGGGAGAGAGTAAAGGATAGAGTAGAACTAGGAGTGGAGGAGGAATGGGGATGGTTCAAGGAGGGAGTCATAAGGTGTGCAAAGATGGTGTGTGGAGCAAGGAGGGCGGGAGGAAATAGAAGGAAGGGTAGTGAGTGGCGGGATGAGGAAGCAAAGAAAGGTGTAGAGGAGAAGAAGAAGGCATACATAGATTGGTTACAAATTAGGACGAGGAAATCGTATGAGAGGTACAAAGTAAAGAGAAGGGAAGTTAAGCATAAGATAAAGGAAGCAAAGAGGAGAGCAGATGTGAAATGGGGAAAGAGTATGACAGAAAATATTGCAAGCAATAAAAAGATGTTTTGGAAGGAAATTAAAAGAGAAAAAGGAGGCGAATCAAGTAGAGAAGAAAAGGTAAAAGGTGCAGATGGAGAGATGATAATGAAAGAGAAGGCAGTGAGAGGAAGGTGGGCAGAGTATTTTAGGGAGTTGCTAAATGTGAAGGAGGATAGGGAGGGAAAGGTAGTTGCAGTGGGAAACGCTAAGAAAATGAGAGTGATGAGTGAGGAAAATGGAGGAGAAATAGGGAAGGATGAAGTGAAAGCAGCTGTTAAGATGATGAGAGCAGGTAAGGCACCTGGGTTGGATGGATGCCATGCAGAATGTCTGAAAAAAGGAGGTACAGTGGTGGTGGACTGGGTGGTGAGGTTATTTAATGTTTGTTGGACAGAGGTTAGAGTGCCGGAGGACTGTAGGAGTGCCTGTATAGTTCTGCTTTACAAGGGAAAAGGGGACAAGTGTGAGTGTAATAGTTTCAGAAGGATCAGCTTGTCGAGTGTAGTTGGGAAGGCTTATGGGAGGGTCTTGATTGAGAGGATTAGGAGAGGAACAGAGGGAGGAATTGTTGAGGAACATTATGGGTTTAGGACAGGTAGGAGATGTGTATATCAGATTTTTGTGGTAAGACAGATATGTGAGAAAGCTATAGGAATAGGTAAGGATGTTTTTTTTTGGCTTTCATGGATCTGGAAAAGTCTTATGACAAGATAGACAGGAAGGCACTGTGGGAAGTACTGCAGATATATGGGATAGGAGGAAAGCTGTTAAGAGTAGTCAAGAGTTTTTACGAGAGTAGTAGAGCTTATGTGAGGATTAGAAATGGAGAAAGTGAATGGTTTGAGGTAAAGGTGGGACTTCGTCAGGGATGTGTTATGTCGCCGTGGGTGTTCAATCTTTACATGGATGGGGTGGTATGAGAGGTGAATGAAAGGGTAGTGGGTCAGGGGTTGGAGATGATTAAAGAAAATGGAGAAAAGTGGGAAATAAGCCAGTTGTTGTTTGCTGACGACACTGCGCTTGTAAGAGGATCAGAGGGCAAAAGTAAGGTAATGAGATGAACAAGGGGAGTGAGTGACAGCTAGCTGGAAGTGAGTATTAAGGGTGAAAGACTGGAGGAAGTGGATAGTTTTAGATACTTGGGTACGAATGTGGCAGGAAATGGAGGAGTGGGGGTGGAGGTAGAATGTAGATTGAGAGAAGCGAGTAAATGCCTTGGTGGGTTAAAAAGTGTAATGAGAAATAGACATCTGGGAATGGATGCTAAGAGGAGGTTATATGAAGGAGTGATTGTGCCAACAGCATTGTACGGGGCAGAAACATGGAACATAAGAGAGGAAGAGAGAAGGAGTTTGAATGTGTTTGAGATGAAATGTCTGAGAAATATGATAGGGGTTATTAGCCTGGATAGAGTGAGAAATGAGGAGATGAGGAGGAGAACAGGGGTGGAAAGTGAACTGGGAGATAGGGTTGATGAAAGAGTATTAGGATGGTTTGGACACATGAAAAGAATGAGTGAAGAAAGATTAGTAAAAGAGGTGTGGAAGGCAGAGGTGGAAGGAGTGAATATGAGGGGTCGTCCTAGGATGAGATGGATGGATGGGGTGAAAGGGGCATTACAAAAGAGAGGAATGTCTGTGGAGGAAGGGCAGGAGAGGACAGAAGATAAGGATGAATGGAGAGGGGTTGTGTATAGATGATGCTGTGATGCATGAGGGGGAGTGGGTGGGGGATGGGGGGTGAGGAAGTGTGTATGAGAAAAAAAAAACAAAAAAATTACACAGCCCGAAGGGATTTCTCCCCATCTTCTCCTTTTCTGCATGGGGGAAGGAGAGAGAGGGGGGGGGGTTGCCGAATTTATGAAGCGGCCTTGCTGTGGATGTGCTGTCTTGGGACACTACTTCTGACCCAGGGCAGTGGACAGGATGCAGGGATGACCCGTCATCCAGGAGGTGCCAAGATAAGAGGGAGGAGGATGGAGGGGAGTGGAATATATAGGAAATGGAATGGGTGGGAGTGGTTTCTATGCCTTTTTCTTTTTGGCTACCCCCCGTGTAGGGGGAAATAGCCTTTGGTATATGTTTGCATATATATACGTTTCCTTCGTATCTGCACACCTCCCCAAGTTTAATCTTGAATCTCCTGAAAAGCTTTACAACTCTCTTGTCACCTACACACACAACTTTTTCGATCGTTATGTACGCAGGCCAAACACCAAACACCAGACGAGAGTACAACCTTGGATGTTCAATGACCGTATACTAGCAGCAGAAAGACAGGCAGAGGCAGACGGCCTTGCATATCAGAGATCTCCTAACCCCGACACTCTACGACAATACCAAGAATCAAGTTCCGCCTTGGTAACCATACAACAGTGTGCACACACTGACGCCTGGAACGAATTCACTAATGGCATCAACCAACAGACGAGCGTGGGAACCATGTGGAGACTTATTAACAAGGTGATCCGAAAGAAGACCCCCAGTGGCCTTCACCATAGTCCATCTCATTACGCACAGGCCCTCATAGAGGCTTGGTCTGAACAATCCAGTGTCCGTAATCTCCCAGCGCATATTAGGGAGTCCCTCTCCACTCATTCGATACATCGCACTCTTCGTCTGTCCGCAGCTCTGCTAGAATCAGATGAGGAGGACAATATACCCATAACTAAAGCCGAATTATGCCGTGCTCTTGCCAGCAATAGGCCGACAGCTCCGGGTGATGATGGTATCACATACTCAGTCCTCCGCCTTCTCCTGAAAGTACCAGGTGACCCCCTCCTCCGTCTCTATAATCTCTGCCTACGATATGGATATGTTCAACAAGCCTGGACGACCAGTCTCATAATTCCCATTCCTAAACCCGGCTTCGACAAATTCCGACCCATTTCTCTCACGTCCTGCTTTAGCAAAGTGCTGGAGCGTATTCTTCTCAACCGCCTCATGTTCCGCATCCACGACAAACTCTCCACTAGGCTCTATGGCTTCTGCCGCACCGCATCACTGTCTCTTTGAATTATACACCCGCCTCTCCTCTACCAGTATTGTGGCCTACCGTAGATCTTAAAAGCGCTTTTGACATTGCAAACAAGGACATCATCCTCGATCAACTTATAAATTTTGGAATCAAAGGGAATCTCTTGAGATGGGTACAAGGATACCTGAGCAACAGGTCGTCTCGTGTACTCTTTAAAGGGGCTATTAGTGCCATCAGGAGATTTGACCTTGGCACCCCACAGGGAGGTGTCCTCAGTCCATTTTTATTCAATGTCCTCATGCATCGCCTTCTATCTCTACTCCCCGATGTCTCAGGTAACCAAGTTACATTTTATGCCGACAACATATGCATTCATTCGACCTCCTCTGAAGATCTTCAACACTTTCTTCACTCGTTTTATGATGTGGTCTCATCATCTCCCCGGAAAAGTGCAGGGTCGTCTCTCCCCGTAAGCCACGAACATTCCCTGCTTTCCTAGTGGGTACCAGCGTTATACCACCCTGCACGCAGTATATCTACCCGGGAACACCCGTCCGCGTCACCCCCTCCACTCCCGAACGGCAGCGTGTTCATCCACTTGTTAATGACCTATTGACTCTACTACAACAACGCCTAACACCCCTTCAGGAGCTTACCAACAGCACTGCTGGGATCTCCATAACAGTGGCAAGAAATATATACGTAGCATTTATCCGCTCAGTCATCGATTATCTCTCTCCTGCCTTATGTCAACTACCTAAATCAGCATTGGACCCCCTCGGTAAGTTTCAAAATAAAGCTATGCGGCTCATATTGGGTTGCCCAATCTCTACTCGGATAGCCAATATACTACAGTAACTACATCTATCTCCTCTGGTGGAACGAATACACGCTAACGTAACATATTTCACTGTTAAATGCTTACACACCCCACAGATTAACTCCCCCCCCCCCACACACACACACTACTCGAATGTCATCAGAACGTCTCTCGACCCTACCGCACCTCGGCCCCGACTCCAACCTGGTGGTTGCGCCCTTATTAGAGCCCTTTGCACAAACCTACAGAGTATAGGATTTCACATTCCTAGACAGGATATTGTTCACAGTCCGCCCCCCTGGAGGGTTCCACTCCCCTCTGTCACCTATACATTAACCTGCAGGAGTGACCTACCCCTACTACAGAAGCAACTAGCTCTAGAAACCATCGCCAAAGTGACCTCTTCCCTCCCGGCTGTCCATGCAATATACACAGACGGGTCGCTGCAACCGGACGGAAACACGGGCTGTGGCATCTACTCGCCTAGTATGGTTCCACCCCATGAAGGCTATGTTGGACGCCGACTACCAGGTTTTCTTAGCTCAACTTCCTGCGAGCTCCACGGACTCCTGGATGCTGTCAATCTACTGTTACGTATTGGTAGTAATGGCCTGATTATCTGTGACTCTCAATCTGCTTTCCGTGCCTTGTCTTCCCAAAAATCAGAATCCAATATCCTAGTAACTCACATTCTATTTCAGCTAGCCACAGCCCTTGAGTACTCCCTTGTTATACACTTCATGTGCATCCCTTCTCACGTAGGAATAACTAACAACGAGACGGTGGACCTACTCGCCAAGACAGCCTGCGGGCAGCCCTCACCTGCAGCTGACGTTTCACCTATTTCCCTCTCATTCTACAGACGCAAGATGCGTGCTGCAGTTTGCAGCCCATTTGCCTATTGCTCATCGGAGAATATCGAGCGACCTTTGAGTGTGACCATTCAGCACTATGATCACTTTGCCAATTGCCCCCACAAGTATCGCCGCCGTGGATTCTTAGAAGACTTAATGTGGTATCTGCTCGACTTAGATTAGGCTACAGACCAGTGTGGCAGGTGAACGAGACAAGAGACATGCTCAGTTCTCTTCCTGTAAACTGTGTGACTTACCCTATGCAAACAACCTTCAGCATTATTGCCTTGAATGCCCTACAGTAACAGATTTAATCCCCAATAGAGAGTCTGTCATTGATGTATGTAAATACTTGCTTGCCGATGACCATTTAGAAACACTGCTCTTACGTCACCCACATTTTGGTGGGTGCTAGCAATCGCTGTGAACGACGTAATAATGGGACTAAGGACGCATTACCTCACCAGATGGCAGCACTGTGTGATGAGTCGTGAAGTTCACTTCCTGTTTTACAGTCTTGTTTCCAAACGTGATAAAACTAACTTTAAAATGCCTCAGCATTGCTCTGTTCCACTGTGTTCAGCAAATAAAGGTGGACACAAGTTTCCGTCAGATGAGAAGATGAATATGAAGTGGAGAATAGCGATAAAACGCCTTGAACCAGGTACAAATAAGCCATGGATTCCAAGGAAATACAGTGTTGTCTGTGAAAAACATTTTACAGCAGATGACTACATGCCTGCTGGTCTTTTAGGTAAGTGATATTCAACTTTGTTGTCATTTATATATAAAGAAAAATAACAGGTACTATTCTTTTTTAACAATTCAGCAAGATAACCCGTTCCCCATGCTGTGTCATCATGTCAAGTGTGTGTAGTAGTAAGAATTTTGTTATGGGGAGCAGCCATTATCTTTTAACCCATGTACCTGTCATTGTATATATTCTCAGGAAGGTAATTATGATTTTAAAGGTTTACTATTTAAATTAGGATATGTCTACAGTTACGTAGGTTTTTTAACACACTTTCATTGTGATGTCACTTACGTAAAAAATTAATAGAGCTACGTTTTTTTTTTTCAAAGTTCTTTTATGACTCCCAAACTCAAACCCTAACCTTACCACTTACCCTAACCTTACTCTATTGCTTCCTAAGATAAACAAAGAACTAAATTTTTCTTTGCTTTAATTTCAGGTTCTCGTAAGAGGCTGAAACCTGGTGCGGTTCCATCTATTTTTTATTTTAATACAACACCATCAACGTTCACCTCAACACTAAATGCAGAAAGAGCAGAAAGGGTAGCTTGGAGGAGACGTTTATTTAAAAATGAACCAGATATTCAAGATGTTGGCAACGAAGAGGTAGTGTTAACTGAAAGGGAAAATGAGATTCTACAAAATGACGCTGACGGAGAGAAATCGGTCTAGGACCACGGTATCCAGTGTGAGATACTAAATTCTATGAATGCCAGATTCTCATTCTTCCGGTTTAAAAATGACAATAAGGCCATTCAGTATTATACAGAATTTAATGACTTTGCACATTTTCCCTTAATATTCTCTGTGCTTGGTCCAGCTGTCAATAATCTTGATGGAATGGACTATGATTTATTATTAGCGGAAGATCAGTTGTTTTTATCTATAATCAAGTTGAGACAGGCCAAAGACGATATTGAATTATCTATTTTGTTCAGAATCAGTCAAACTTATGCGTCAAAAGTTGTGAATGTATGGATTAATTTTATGTTCTTCCAACCCCAAGAAATCATTTTTTGGCCAGAAAGAAACACAGTGCAGGACTTAATGCCAGTGAACTTCAAAAAACAATTTCCATCAATAAGAGTAATATTGGATGCAACAAAGGTGCCGATTCAAAAACCCAGTAATGTTAATGCACAAAGTGCAACCTTTTCGACTTATAAAAATCGTAACACATTGAAGACAATGATCGGCTGCACTCCAGGTGGACTAATTTCTTATGTGAGTGATAGCTACGCTGGCAGCGCATCTGACAGACAGATAATCGAAAGATCTTGTTTAATACAAGAACAAATGTTTTAATCTGGGGACAGTATTATGGCAGACCGTGGTATTAGAGTACAAGATTTGTTTGCTTCGTTAGACGTTAAGGTGAACACTCCGACCTATAAAATGGATATTTACACAATAACAAAGGACTATTGTTACTTGAAATCGTGATAAAAGTAAGTACGATATCTTACCTTTCTATCAAATTCTCTTTTCTCCCTGAGACAGGTGTTCCTCTTGTTGCCTATTCAACTTTTAAACGCTGAACTGTCCAATTTTCATAGGACGCCATTGTGTGTTTACTACGACTGATGGTACAGTGGAGCCATCTACCGGGATAAATTGTGATGCTTACTCCCATTCTGAAGTATGATCTTGTCCACGACTGTTTCAATTATGTCAGTGTCCCTTATATCATGACTGTGATATTGTACATACTTTTGTTTTGTATATACTGTTGACTGTGATATTATTAACACTGCTGTTTTATACATGTTGTTGTTGCCCCTGATTGCATCACCATGTCCTCCACCACTGTGTCCCAAAATCTGGAAATTTGTACTTGTCTACAAATTGCCGCCTCAGTCGAACAGTGTGTCCTGTGAGTCACGATTCTCATGTAAATAGTTAATTACCTATGTACTAGGCATGCCGCTCATTGAGCGTAATAGAATTATTAAAAAAAACAACAACATGGTCTTGGACGACGTGATGGACTCCTGATTAACAATTATATATCATTCTCCCGGATGAGAGTTCACAGGTCGTAGTGTGAACTGATTCACACCTCTTAACCAATCCTTTGATCAGGGAGAATAGTAAGAACTTGCAGTACTGTATTAGTAAAAGATTTCACGTCGAGAGAACAGCACAAACCGTGTTTTCAATCGCGCGCACTCGAGCCTCCGTGTGAATTGTGTGTGTGTGTGTGTGTGTGTGTGTGTGTGTGTGTGTGTGTGTGTGTGTGTGTGTGTGTGTGTGTGTGTGTGTGTGTGTGTGTGTGTGCGCGCGCGCACGCGCACGTGTGTGGGTGTACGTGTATATGTGTGTGTTTACCTAAAGCGCGGTTCACACATGCAATGTTGCGGCACCAAACTCCCGTTTTCAGTGCTTCGGCAGTACTTTTTGTAAACAAGTTCCGTTTTCCCAAGGTAGCGTGAAAATAGTCATCTTGCTCCCGACACAGGAACCCACAGGAAATTTTTGTGGCCTTCTTACATCGAAATTACCTTGCTGACGAGTTGGTGTGGCGGCTGTGGCCTATGTTTGCAAATTGCCAGAGGAGTATAGATGTCGCTGGGACCCGAAATATGCAAATCTGTTCACCTAAATAGCCCTGGAAATCAAGGCTCAGTACCCAACAATGAGCAATTTAACTGGAGGTAAGTTTATTTTTCACAATATTTCTTTAATGTATATGATAGAAAGAGACGTGTAGGTACCTGTGCAGCCAATTATATATAATGGTAAACCAGTATATGTGGACATATGTGCAGCCAAGTAGTTGATTATGGGTAAATTCCATTAATACAGACAAAACTACTGTTTTGACAGGCATTTTCTTTTATATAGTATGTCAGAATAAGACAAGCTAACGAGAAAAATATGAGCTGCTAATTATACCATCTCATCTTAGATAATAGGATATAAGAAGTAGTTTCTGGTAAGGGGGAAAAGTCTTTAGTATATAGAATAGATAGAATTACACCAAACTAACCCAGTTAACATAGCTGGAAAATTTTCAGTAAATTACACTTCATTTTTTTCCTCTGAAATCTATATTACTAATTGTGATTTGCATTCTTCTTCCTATTATAATGTAACTTTTCCTAAAGTGAGATAATTATAACAGGTTTAATTCAGCCTATGCTTACCATACTTAACTTAAAGTAACCAAGTCTAACTTAAATTATATTTCCAAAAAGTTACTTAAAACAAATAAAGTAAATAGATGAATGAATCGATAAATAAATAAATAGATCAATTGAAAGAATTGCACACCTAAAATATATGGCAATAGAAAATTAGATATTAATTTTGTAAATTATAATACATCAACACAATATATTTTTATTGGTGGAAATCAATACTAAAAAAAACTTGCTAAAAGCAATACACTACCGAACGGGCCCGCGAAGAGTGGTTCTAGACGCCATGTTAGTGTTGATAGATGCGTCGAAGAAATTAAAGTATGATAATTTGTTCTGCTCTGCTCTAACCTAACCTACATCTAGTAATGCGGTATCTGTAATACTAGAGGTTATCAGGGTCGACGTCGTCGTCAGGAATGTTGACGGTCGGTTTTGGCATCCGATCGGATTGGGTGTGTGCGTGTGTGTGTCGAGGTGTTTCATTGCTTCAAGAAAAGCATGAAGCTCAGCTCCGTAGCACTGTTAAAAAATGTATCGTTCAGGTGTGCACAAGGTAGCCATCGCCATCGTCAAACTGACATTGACGGGATTGGATAGACGAAACAAACATGGTGTCTGGAAACTTGTCACAGCTCCGTTCGGTAGCGTATTGACTTTTAGCAAGGTTTTTTGATAATCATTTCCGCCTTGAAAAACATGCATTACGTTGATGTATTTAATTTACCAAATTGATATTTAGTTTTGTAATGACATATCGCGTAGGTGTGTACTTTCTTAATAATAATACAAAAAAAAAAAAAAAAAATATATATATATATATATATATAAATAAATAAATAAATAAATAAATAAATAAATAAATAAATAAGCAAATAAATAGGTAAACACATACAAAGTGAAGGAAATACTGTCTTGTAACAAAATTAGATTAAAGATGTATTTTACCAAAGATTTACCAAGCTGTTCTGAATAATGAAGCACACACAGGCATTCATACAATTGATGAAACCGTGTTATCAATAAAGATGATGCTCTTGCAGCAGATCAAGCCATGCCAATTTTAAGAAGCCAAATTCGTACTTCATCAGAGAGCACAAAAAGATACAATCAACACCAAATGGCTCGGCAGGCAAGATATCTGAAAATGGAAATTTTACATCTGCCTTGCATTCCTGCCTGTAAGTGGTGGGCTCTTGTCAGAGGCAAGATGGTCGGGGCCAGCACATCATAACGTGATTTGTAGTGTTCTTATAGTTTTTGATTGGAGGTGACAAGGGTACTATCACAAATTTTGTCTCTAAATCATATATTGCCATAATAATAATTTAGACATTAAAAGTTGGCATCACATAATGCCTCAACCGTACATTCTCTTTTAGTACGATTAAAATGTATGACCATCATGGTATAACTTGGTATGACAGCAGTCCTTAAATCTGGGCAACATATTGCATCATAATGCAAGCAGGTTCAGTACATCGTAATATCGTCTTGGGAACAACACCCTGAGAAGCAGAGAGCTACTCTTTTAGTAAGGTCTTGTATACATGGAAAAGTGTGTGGAAGAATTTTGAATGAACCGGTGCAAAATATCACAAAATGTAGAGTTAGCGAAAAGCAAGGAGGTTTTAGAAATGATACAGGGATGAGTTGATATTTTTTTTTTTGTGTGTGAATAAAAGATTGTATTATGATCACTGATATGGCACCTTCCTTTCACAGGATGACAGTCTTTCAATACCCCTTGTCAGAGAGCTTATTTGAGCAACCATGTTGCACTGTGATAGGAGGATTTTATTTGAGTATACTATTATTGAAATCGAGTGTCAATGAATTAGCTAAGCACAGTAAACAGCTGACTAAATCTGACCTTAGTGAAGCTTTTGGAACAACCAATCACAAACATAAACAATGCTGTGCACACTTTTAATACAATCATACAAAACGCAGACAAGAGGTACATCCCTAGAGGCAACAGAAAATCACACAACACCAACTTCACACCAGAAATCCAAGGCCTCATCAGACAACGAGACACACTTAAACACAATACCCCCACACCTATCCCTCAAAACAAAGCAGACCAAATCCAAACACTAAACACTGTGATTGCCAATAAAATACACGAACAAAAAACACAAAATTTGCAAAACTTTATCAATACACTTAATCACAAAACAAACACCAACAAATTGTACAAAACACTCAACAGCATTACACTATCCAACAGTAACACAACACGCTCTCACGCAGCAATAATCACAACAGACAATCTACCCTCAAACAGACAACAAGCAAACACACTCATAAATCATTTTGCACAGAGAAGCCATCTCACTTCTCACCCTGACGACCGACGCACTATTCGACGTAAGAAAGACTTTCCCACAGACTCAGAATATACACCCTTCATAGACAGTCATACAAAACACGTAATACATAATCTCAAGTACTCATCTGCCTGTGGCCCTGATAACATAAGTAACATCCACTTAAAACACATTGGACCACAAGGTATACAAGCACTCACAAACATTACAAACTACAGCTATACACATAACACTATACCCGACATCTAGAAGCATGGTAAAATAATCACCATTCCAAAACCCAATAAAGACCCAATAATCCCAACATCGCACCGCCCAATCACACTTCTCTGCATCCCCTCTAAAGTCATTGAACGCCTAATACTTCATCTTGTCACACCACATATTCCCCTTGCTGACTCACAACACGGTTTTAGGCCACTACACTCCACAAACACTCTTCTGATAAACCTCACAACAAGAGTTTTAGATGGCATCAATTCAGATAGGCCCCACCACGGAACCCTTCTTATAACATTAGACATTAGTAAAGCTTTTGATGCTATCCCCCGCCACAACCTAACAAATAAGATATATAACATAGACATGCACAATAACACCAAAAGATGGCTGGCCAATTATCTGGCAGGTAGGAATGCTTATGTGTCATATAATGGCCAATCATCGCAAATCAGAAACATTAAGAATGGAGTACCACAGGGCTCTGTTCTATCCCCCACGCTCTTTAATCTATACATGCATGACTTACCCACACCAGACACCTGAGAAATACAAACCTCTTCCTACGCAGACGACATAACAATCACATGCACACATCGTAACACAGACGAGGCTGCAGAAATAATCCAGCCATACCTTGATACACTCAACACATGGTTCATCACAAACAGACTCAAAATAGCTCCAACCAAATCTACAGCAACACTTCTCACCAACTGGACAAAAGAACACAAATACATACCTCATCTCTACATCAACAACACTCTAATACCACACACAAACACACCGAAAATTCTTGGTGTAACATACGATACATCCATGTCTTTCAAACAACACATCACAAACATAAAAAAACAAATGCACACCTAGACTTAACGCACTTAAGTCAATCACTGGAACAACATTTGGTCAAAACAAAGAAACTAACACAACAATATACAAACAATGCATTCGCTCAGTGATGAATTATGCGAGTCCTGCATGGGCTCCTAATCTCAGTGAGACACACCACAACACCTTTCAAATCATACAAAACAAAGCCCTAAAACAATTACAGGCTGCACAAATACAACACCTACAGACCATTTACACCATGAAACAAAAGTCCTCAAAGTCAAGGACCACCTCGAGATGAGAGGTACACAAACACTTGCTGCAGCCATCACAAACACATCACAACCGCTACACTACATAACAGAACACCCACACACACCCAAGAAACATTAAAACAACACCCAAAGACTTGTATCACACACAGATACTCTCTTCTCTTCCTCCACAACCACCAAATGCCAGCCTCCGGAAACATATTCATAATCATATCACTCACCGCTCCATTAACACACTGAAAGACAACACATTGCTGCATGCCAGACCCCCTGATATCCACCCTTCTGAATCCTCTCTCCCACGAAAGGACAGAGTCCACCTGGCCAGACTGCGGTGCGGCCACCACCCAGCACTTCTAAACTACTAGAAGAGGCTGGATGACCGCATTGTGAACAGCTGCCCAGGATGTAACACTTCACCCCATACCATACAACACATAATGGAAGACTGCATTATACACAATCATGCACGCAAACAACACAACATACACTACATAAAGGATTTGTGGGAAAACCCAGTTTCGGCTGTGGCATTCCTTGGGGAGACGGGACTGCTCGGACAGACAGTCTAGGGAACGACAACAACAACAACAACCAGTAAGCAGCACAATAGTAATGTAGTGAATGAATCGCTTCTTACAACATCATCTCCACCACCCATCTTGACAGTCCAGCATTTTCTAGTCCAGTCCTGCCAGTATCACAAACCCGAGGTCACACAAGTCTAAGAGTCCCATGAGAGAGCGAAGAGCAAAGGTATATGATACAGCACGGGTTGTTGCATTACAGATAATTACACAACCATCACTAACCTTCAATCTCCAAGAGCATTTCGGCAGTAGTAGGAAATGTAATGAATGTAGTTCCTGCACGTCTGCAGGTACAAATTGTTTTTTCTACTTCGCAGAGAGCTTTTCGAATTTGAGGTCTTCAAAGAAAAACACAATTTCTCATAATGTCAAAACACCTACTGGCACTTTGTATTCAAACTTTTGAGTATTCAAACTATTGGAGCATTTCATAATCTTTAGAATACTTCCTAGTACTAGATCCAGATATTCAGTTTGGTTAAGTAAAATTACTTAATAGCGTTGTACTTTTATTTCTTTATCTTTTGTAATGTAATGCATTGTTGAAACTTGGGTTCACAGACCCTCTTATCCCATAACACACACATGTATAAAAGATATAAAGAAATACAGTTTTCCATATAGATGCATAAATACCTGAAGTAGATGAGAAGATGATATAACCCAAACTGGAACAATGCTCGAGTTCAAGTCTGAATATGATAATTGGAAATCAAAGATATATATTAAGTTGGAACTGTACCTGAATTTGAAGCTTGGTAGGATAAATTGCTCCTTTCCTGTATATTACAATTAGGTAAATTAGGTAAATGCCCCCGTCAAGTGTTTCTACGAGAGTAGTAGGGCCTGTGATATTGGAAATGGAGAGAGTGAGTGGTCTGAGGTATGAACTTCAATCAAGTTTCCATACAGGATACTCAACTGATACTTGGTTGATTTACTTACATGATTACACTAGACAGGCATGTGATAAGGGTAGATATACTGGTATGGTTCTTTTAGACCTTCAAAAAGCATTTGATACCGTGAATCATGAGATCCTCCAGAAAATGACTGCACTTGGTAAGAATGGGCAGTGTTCCCATCAACTGGTTCAGATCTTATTTAGCTGATAGAAAACAAGTCAAACAATACCAATTCCTGTGAATATAATGTTACCTCTGGTGTGCCTCAGGGCTCAACCTTGGAGTCGCTTCTTTTTCTGATATACATGAACGATATATCAGCTGTTGTGGACTGTAAAATTATATTTTATGTAGATGATTCAGCTTTGATTGTGTCAGGCAGGGATAAATCAGAAATAGAGATGGTCTTAGGCATTGAGCTTCCTGCTGTACAAGAATGGCAAATAGATAATAACCTGTCGTTACATCTTGGTAAAACAGGATCTATATTGTTTGGATCCAGCCGTTAACAGAAACAGTGTGATGATTTAAAAGTTAAATGTGGTGACAATGAAACTAAACAACAGGTTACCTACTTAGGAGCGACCTTAGATCAAACTAAGTCTGGAAAGGTCATAGCTAATAAAGTACTCACTAAATGTGAAAAAAATGCAGATATGCTAAAAAATTATTTAGAAACCAGAAAACTGCTAGTGTATGCAATCATTCAAAGCCATTTTGATTATGCTTGTAGTTCATGGTACAGTGGGTTATCCAAAACATATCAGTCTAGACTGCAGGTGGCTCAAAATGAAATAATAAAATCTACATTAGACTTGCCTTGCAGGAGCCATATAGGTATTGATGAGTTTGTAAATGTGGGAATCTTGCCTGCTGATTACCACGTTAAACCACAGAAACTAAATCACATATACAACATCTACAACAATAATGCTACAAAGTACCAGATATACAATTTCCAATCAGTAGTACATAACCACACCAAAAACTGCTACCAAATCAGACATTCTGGCTCCTGTAAAAATACCTTTTATTACACTAGTACTGTACTATGCAACGACCTATCTTCAAACATAAGAATCTTACAAAAAATTAAGGGTCAGGTTAAAAAAAAATTCAGTTCTCAACTGATAGCTAGAAATCAGGAGTCTTATTTCTCATTAAGTTTCTTACTTTTATATTATGGTACTACTTCCAATGCATTTGTTATCTCTTCGTGCTTACTTAACCACATATATATTTTTGTATGTGTGATTGCAGCTATTGTAGTTCTAGTATTTTTCTTATGTAAAGTTGGCAATATTATTATTGTATCATATCATTGTTATTTTATCTTTTGTTATAACTATTATTATTATATTTTCTTTTCTAATACTTCAGGTCCCATTAGTTTTTTCTTTCTTTACATAATGAGTTCCGTCTTAGATTAATTATTATTTGTAAAAATTATTATTATGATTAACATGTTTTGATCTCTATATACAGTAGTTTTTTCTCTGCATGCCATGTCAATGATTATTATTTAAAGTACTTATTATAAATTAATATGTACTGTTCTTAGTTATATTCTTTTTTGTTTAAATCTACCTGGATTCTTTGTTTTTAAGAGGACCACAATGGACATACCATCTCCAATCCCTGACCTACCACCCTTGCATTTACCTCTCGCACCATCCCATCCATGTATAAGTTGAACATCCAGGGTGACATAACACATCCCTGACGAAGTCCCACCTTTACCTCCAACCGCTCACTCTCTCTATTTCTAATCCTGACACATGCTCTACTACTCTCGTTAAAACTCTTGACAGCTCCTAGAAGCTTTCCCCCTATCCCGTATATCTGCAAAACCTCCCACAGTGCCTTCCTGTCTACCCTGTCATAAGCCTTTTCCAGATCCATAAAAGCCCAAAAAACATCCTTATCTTTTCCTATAGCTTTCTCACATATCTCCTTACTACAAAAATCTGATCTACACAACCTCTACCTGTCCTAAATCCACACTGTTCCTCACCAATTACTCCCTCTGTTCCTCTCCTAATCCTCTCAATCAAGATCCTCCCTTAAGCCTTCCCAACTAAACTTAACAAGCTAATCCCTCTGAAACTACTACACTCACACTTGTCCCCATTTCCCTTGTAAAGTGGAACTATACAGGCACTCCTCCAGTCCTCTGGCACTCTACTCTCTCTCCAACAAACATTAAATAACTTCACCACCCAGTCCACCATCACTGTACCTCCTATTTTTAGACATTCTGCCCGGCATCCATCCAGACCAGGTGCCTTACCTGCTCTCATCATCTTAACATCTGCCCTCACTTCACCCTTCCTTATTTCTCCTCCATTTTCCTCACTCATCACTGTCATTTTCTTAGCATTTCCCACTGCAATAATCTTTCCCTCCCTATCCTCCTTCACATTTAGCAACTCCCTAAAATACTCTGCCCATCTTCCTCTTACTGCCTTCTTTTCCATTATCATCTCTTCATCTGCACCTTTTACCTTTTCTTCTCTACTTGATTCGCCTCCTCTTCCTCTCTTAATTTCTTTCCAAAACATCTTTTTATTACTTTCAAATTTTCTGTCATACTCTTACCCCATTTCACATCTGTTCTCCTCTTTGCTCTCCTCATTGAGGAAGTTGGTGACAGAGTTTGAGAGTGTGTGTGAAAGAAGAAAGTTGAAGATAAATGTGGGTAAAAGTAAGGTGATGAGATGTACAAGGGGTGAAAGTGGCAGCAGACTGGAAATGAGCGTTAAAGGAGAGTGACTGGAGGAAGTAGATAGTTTTAGATACTTGAGTGCGAATGTTGCAGGAAAGGGTGGAGCGGAGGTGGAGATAGAATGTAGATTGAGAGAAGCGAGTAAATGCCTTGGTGGATTAAAAAGTTCAATGAGGAATAGACATTTGGGAATGGATACTAAGAGGAGACTGTATGACGGAGTGATTGTGACAACAGCATTGTATGGGGCAGAAACATGGAACATAAGAGGAAGAGAGAAGAAATTTGAATGTGTTTGAGATGAGGTGTCTGAGAAGTATGATGGGGGTTACTAGGCTGGATAGAGTGAGAAGTGAGGAGGAGAACGAGGGTGGTAAGGGAGTTGGGAGATAGGGTGGATGAAAGAGTATTGAGATGGTTTGGACACATGGAAAGAATGAACGAAGAAAGACTAGTAAACGAGGTGTGGAAGGCAAATGTGGAGGAAGCGAACATGAGGGGGAGACCTAGGATGAGATGGGTGAATGGGGTGAAAGGGGCTTTGGGGAAGACGGGAATGTCTGTCGAGGAAGGACGGGATAAGACAGAAGACAGGGGTGAATGGAGAATGGTTGTATATGGATGATGTTGTGATGCATGAGGTGGAATGGGTGGGGGGGATTGGGGGGTGAGGTAGCATGTGTGAGAAAATTTGACGCAGCCGTCTTCTTCTTTTCTGCATGAGGGGACGGAGAGGAGGGGGTCGACGATTTAATGAAGCGGCCTTGCTGTGGATGTGCTGTGCCCTGCGGCACTGCTTCTGACCCAGGGCAGTGGACAAGATGCAGGGATGACCCATCATCCAGGAGGTGCCAAGATAAGAGAGAGGGTAGAGGGTGGAGGGGAGTGGATTGTATTAGGGATGGAATAGGTGGGAATGGTTTTTATGCCTTTGTTTTTTTGACTAACTCCTTTGTAAGGGGGAAAAAGCCTTTGGTATATGTATGTACATACATACATACATACATACATACATACATACATACATACATACATACATACATACATACATACATACATACATACATACATACATATACCAAAGGCTTTTTCCACCTACATGGGGGGTAGCCAAAAAGAAAAAGGCATAGAAACCACTCTCACCCATTCCATTTACTATATATTCCACTCCCCTCCGCCCTCCTCCCTCCCTCCCATCTTGGCACCTCCTGGATGACGGGTCATCCCTGCATCCTGTCCACTGCCCTGGGTCAGAAGCAGTGTTGTAAGACACAGCACACCCACAGCAAGGCCGCTTCATAAATTCGGCGACCCCCCCTCTCCTTCCCCCCATGCAGTAAAGGAGAAGACGGGGAGAAATCTCTTCGGGCTGCGTCAAATTTTTTCTCATACATACTTCCTCACCCCCCATTCCCCACCCAATCCCCCTCATGCATCACAGCATCATCTATACACAACCCTTCTCCATTCATCCCTATATTCTGTCCTCTCCCTTCCTTGTTCCACAGACATTCCTCTCTTCTGTAATGCCCCTTTCACCCCATCCATCCATCTCATCCTAGGACAGCCCTTCATATTCACTCCTTCCACCTCCGCCTTCCACACTTCTTTTACTTATCTTTCTTCACTCATTCTTTCCATGTGTCCAAACCATCCTATTACTCTTTCATCAACCCTATCTCCCAGTTCACTTTCCACCCCTGTTCTCCTCCTCACCTCCTCATTTCTCACTCTATCCAGCCTAGTAACCCCTATCATTCTCAGACATTTCATCTCAAACACATTCAAACTCCTCTCTTCCTCTCTCATGTTCCATGTTTCTGCCCCATACAATGCTGTTGGCACAATCACTCCTTCATATAACCTCCTCTTAGCATCAATTCCCAGATGTCTATTCCTCATTACACTTCTCAATCCACCAAACCATTTACTCGCTTCTCGCATTCTACATGCTACCTCCACCCCCACTCCTCCCTTTCCTGCCACATTCGCACCCAAGTATCTAAAACTATCCACTTCCTCCAGTCTTTCATCTTTAATGCTCACTTCCAGCCTGCTGTTACTCTCTCCCCTTGTTCATCTCATCATTTACTTTTGCCCACATTTATCTTCAGCTTCCTTCTTTCACACACCTTCTCAAACTCTGACACTAACTTCCTCAATCCCTCCTCTGATCCTGCTACAAGCGCAGTGTCGTCAGCAAACAACAACTGACTCACCTCCCACTTTTCTCCATTTTCTTTAATCATCTCCAACCCCTTTCATTCACCTCTCGTACCACCCCATCCATGTAAAGATTGAACAGCCTTTTTTGTACCTTGTATTTTTATATATGTGTATCCAAATGTAAAATGTAGGTTGAAGTGGCGCGAGCAGGCCCTGTCCACGGCGTGCACGCGTGCGTCCACTGTGCTGTGGGAGCTGCGGCGCACAACTGGGCACGAAGGGATCGCTTACAGCCTTCACTTTATGTGGAGATCAAACCATTACTGTTTATTCTAATTCGCGTGGATCAGTCATTTTAGATCTTAATCTCACCATCTCCTCGTCCATACGGTGAAAAAATAACATTCATGTTCTTCAGTAGTCTGTATGCATCAACCATGATTTTGCTGACATGCTTGTCAAGTGACAAGGTATCCTTGGCTAACGCTCCCATATCTTCATTTACTTTTGTGTGCCTGTACGCTCACGAATGTAAATGTACAAAGGTAAGTAAGAATTGACACGGTATATTACCGTTACTTTTGGTGGGTCTTGGACAAGAGCTCCCTGCCGAAGGAGACAGAGTGCTTGATGTTTATCAGGGCGATACAAGACTGTGGGATAATCAAACAGGAATGGCTTTATCGGTGCCTGGGCTAAGTTTAAGACATTTTAATGCTGTTAAATATATTCTACATAGCTGGACATGTCCGTGTGTACACACGCACATGCAAGTACACGCGTGTATGCATATGGGGATAGATGTATGTACTTAAACGTAATACATCTTTTACCTATTCAATATAGATATTTATGCGTGTGTGTACACATGCACACACGTACACACATGCTGGAATGGATGTATATACTTAAAACGTAACACATCTTTGAATCTTAAGAAGTAAGTGAATATTGAATGGTATATGTTCTAAATGCTTCACTGGACTGGCTCAGATAAAAGTCGGTGAGGACTAAGTTACTCCAACAATAAAATAAAAATAAAAATTAAAAGAAAAGAAAAGAAAAAAAAAGAAAAAAAAGAAAAGAAAAGAAAAGAAAAGAAATATGTATATAAGTTTCAAAATTAATTTGTTTGATCCTATCATTATTGCAGCTGTTTGCTTGCTTAGTGTTGCTTTGTCATATCTTCCTATTCTGTGTAACATAAATATAATTTTTTCTAGGGTAATGAGGTTGTTTTTGTTTACATTGAAGTTAGGGGTTTAGTGGTGTGTGGTGTGCAATATGATTCTAGATCAATATATTTTTGGATGATGCCGCTCCCGAAAGAAAAAAAAAAAAAAAAAAAAAAAACGAAAGAAGAAGAAAGCTCCTGATCCTTGGTCTATGGACAGTACTCAACTCAGGCGTGTTGTAGGCAAGGGAGTCATCAGCACCATCCGCGGAAAAAAGCGAAGAGGGGGGTGGGGAGTAATCTTGGTTCCCGCGGGACTCTGACCTACTTACCCTGCCTGCCTGTTTGCCTGCTTGACGGAAACTTATTGCTCCTTCATCAAGGCTCTCATTTTCTCCGGGAGCCCCTTTCGCCAGCCCTGGGTCCAGACCTCCTCGGTTTGTCGGCGCTCTCCTCCTTGACGCATGACCTCTTCAGGGCGCCGCGCCCCGGCTCCGTCCTGACCCTTGTCCTTCTTCCGGCGGCCCTCGCCTCCCTTGCGGCGCCCCTTGGCCTTCCGCGCCAGCTTCCTGATCTTGGCCTTGCTGCGCTTCCTCCACTGGCGTCGTTCCTCCTTCTGACGGCGGCGTTCCTCCCGCTTGCGAGCCTTCTCGGCCCAGGCCTTCCGCTTCTTCTCCATCTTGTTCTTGTTCTTCTTCTCGTTGATGGCCACCTTGATAAGGCGCTTCAGCAGGCGACTCCAGCCCAGCACGAGTCGGGGCACCGGGCCACGGCCTTGCTCCACCTCGTCGGCAAGTTCCTGCAGCTGGGGTAGGGGTGGGGGGAGAAGGAGGAGCTGTTACTGTCACTAGGCAACAAGAGGGGCTGCTTGTTACTATTAATATTACCACTACTACCACTATTAGTATTATTTTCTTCTTTTTTCTTCTTCTTTTCTTAGTATTATTGTTATTATTATCATTATCATTATTATTATTATCATTAATATAATTACTTCTATTATGATTAATATTATCATTATGTTTCATGTTTCTGCCCCATACAGTGCTTTCGGGACAATCACTCGTTCATACAATCTCCTCTTAGCATCCATTCTCAAATGTCTATTTCCAATTACACTTTTTAATCCCCCAAGGCATTTACTTGGTTCTCTCAATCTACAGACGAAATTTTTCCGAGAATGCTTAAGGAGTGTAAATTTGAAATCTGCGACCATTTAAATGAAATATTTAATAAATTGGTAGACACTGGTTTTGTGCCTACTGCTTGGAGGTAGGCAAACGTTGTTCCTGTTTTTAAGAAGGGAGATAAATCATCTATATACAACTACAGGCCAATCAGTTTGACATCGGTTATAGGTAAAATGCTTGAATCAATAATAGTAAATAGACTCAGAGAACACATCAAGAGACATAATTTAATTCGTGACACAGCATGGTTTCTTCAAGGTAAGTCATTTGTGACTAATCATCTATTCTTTTACACTAAAGTATAGAAGGCGTCAGATAACAATAATAATTACGATATTATTTACCTTGACTTTAGCAAAGCGTTCGACAAGGTGCCACACCAGAGACTTCTAAATAAAATCAAAGCCCATGGCATAGGAGGAAAGTTGTTGGAATGGATTAGAGCTTGGATGAGTAACAGAAAACAGCAGGTCATCATAAATGGAGTAAAATCTAGGTGGGGCAATGCTACTAGCGGGGTTCCCCAGGGCTCTGTTTTGGGTCCCTTGTTCATTATGTACATAAACGACTTAGACGATGGGATAAATAGTGATGTTAGTAAGTTTGCGGACGACACTAAAATAGGACGCCTAATTAGGTCAGGAGACGACGAAGAGCTTCTGTAGAATGATCTTAACCAGGCCCATGCAGAGGGGGGGGGGGTGCTGGGGCTGCTCGAGCACCTGCCCCCTTTGCCCTGTGCCCCAAAAATGCCCTTCACAAAAATATATAAGAATGAATGAAAAATTATTTCTCACAGGTTTTTTCCATTTTCTTACTATTCAGAAATCATAATGTGGCAAATGGTGTTGCACAGAGTCTACACACACACACACACACACACACACACACACACACACACACACACACACACACACACACACACACACACACACACACACACACACACACACACACACACACACACACACACACACGCACGCACACACACACACACACACACACAACACACACACACACACACACACACACACACACACACACACACACACACACACACACACACACACACACACACACACACACACACAGGATTGGTAAAGCACTGGCCTCACAAGCCGGAGGACCGGGGTTCGATACACACACCGGGCGGAGACAAGTTGGGTTTGTCTCCTTTCACGTGTAGCCCCTGTTCACCTAGCAGCGAGTAGGTACGGGACGTTAGTCAAGGAGTTGTGACCTTGCATTCCCGGTGTGTGGAGTGTGAGTGGTCTCAGACCTACCCAGAGATCTGCTAATAATGAGCTCTGAGCTCACACACACACACACACACACACACACACACACACACACACACACACACACTCACACACACACACACACACACACACACACACACACACACACACACACACACACACACACACACACACACACACACACACACACACACACACACACACACACACACACACACACACAGACACACACATATACACACACACACGCGCGCGCGCGAATGATACAAAAGAATGAAGTGCCCAATTTCCAGCTCAAAGCACCTGCCCCTTGCAATGTCTGTGCACGTTACTGATCTTAACAAATTGTTCACATGGTCGGTGAAATGGCAAATAAACTTCAACATCTCCAAGTGTAACATGATAAACATAGGGCTACATAACCCTGAAAATAGATACAGCATAGATAATACGCTTTTATAGAAAACTGAGTGCGAGAGAGACTTGCGAGTTCTAGTGAGTCCGGATCTTAAAATCAGGAAACAGTGTATTAGCGCCAGGAATAAAGCTAATAGAGCATTAGATTTCATTGCTAGGACGGTAACGAATAGAAGTGCAGAGGTAATTATCAAGCTCTATCTAGCGATAGTTAGACCCAGGGACTATACGGTACAGTTTTGGTCTCCGTCCTACAGAATGGACATAAATTCACTAGAATCAGTACAGAGAATAATGACCAAAATGATACATGGACTCGGATATTTGCCTTACGAAGAGAGGCTTAGGCACTTTAACTTACACTCTCTGGAAAGACGCAGAGTGCGGGGTGATCTAATAGAGGTGTTCAAGTGGATCAAAGGCTTTTACAAGGGTGATGCAAACAATAGGGCAGGACTTGCAGTATTGGATTTAAACTGGGCAAATTTAGATTTAAGAAGGAAATAGGCAAGAGGTTTACTAATAGGGTGGTCAACGAATGGAATAGACTTAGTAACCATGTAGTGAGCGCTGAAACTATCAGTTGTTTTAAGAAACGGTTAGACAACTTTATGGATGGGGATGACAGGTGGTGATGGATATGGAGCTGCCTTGTGGTCTCTTGCAGTCTCCTTCATTCTTATGTTCTTATGTACATTCTACCTCCATCTCCACTCCTCCCTTTCCCGCCACATGCGCACCCAAGAATCTGAAACCATCCACTTCCAATTTGCTGTCATCCTCTTCCCTTGTACATCTAGTCACCTTACTTTAGTGAAAGTGGCAGTTGCCGACAAGACTGACGAGTTAAACACCATATGAGGACGGAGCCTTTATTTGTACGACGTTTCGCTTATTACAGCTTTTTCAGGTACTTGTTAAATTGTTTACATAGTCGGTGAAATGGCAAATGAACTTCAATATTTCTAAGTGCAGCGTGTTAAACGTAGGGCTACACAAACCCGAAAATAGATACAGCCTTGATAACACGTTTTTAGAAAAATCTGAGTGCGAGAGGAACTTGGGAATTCTGGTGAGTCCGGACCTTAAAACCAGGAAGCAGTGCATTAGCGCCAGAAATAAAGCTAACGGAGCATTAGGTTTCATTGCTAGGACGGTAACGAATAGAAGTGCAGAGGTAATTATTAAACTCTATCTAGCGATAGTTAGACCCATCCTTGACTATGCGGTACAGTTTTGGTCTCCGTCCTATAGAATGGACATAAATTCACTAGAATCAGTACAGAGAAGAATGACCAAAATGATACATGGACTCGGAAATTTGCCTTACGAAGAGAGGCTTAGGCACCTTAACTTACACTCTCTGGAAAGACGCAGAGTGCGGGGTGATCTAATAGAAGTGTTCAAGTGGATCAAAGGCCATAATAAGGGTGATGCAAACAAGGTCATCATAATAAAACAACAGGGCAGGACTCGCAGTAATGGGTATAAACTGGGCAAATTTAGATTTAAGAAGGAAATAGGCAAGAATTGGTTTACTAATAGGGTGGTCAATGAATGGAATAAACTTAGTAACCATGTAGTAAGCGCTGAAACTATCGGTTGTTTTAAAAAACGATTAGACAACTTTATGGATGGGGATGACAGGTGGTGATGGATACGGAGCTGCCTAGTGTAGGTCTTATGGTCTCTTGCAGTCTTCTTTATTCTTATGTTCTTATGAAGTTGTGGGTTTTTATAAGTACATATGGTCCTGGTAGTGAGAAGAGTGTAGAGGAAAGGAAGGCTTTTTGGATGAGTGCATAGAAGGATTAAAAAGAAAAGTCAATGTAGTGGTATTGAAAGACCTTAATGTTAGGGTAGGAAATGATCCAATAGACGGAGTGGTTGGGAATTGTGGAGTTCCATGAAAAAATCGTAATGGAGAGTTGATGGTGGAGATATGTCTCGAAAGAGAGTTGATGATAGCAAATACAGTGTTTAGGAAGAAAGTCAAGCATGAATACACATGGAAGAGGGTGGTGGATGGAAGGGTGGTAGATAGAGCGTTAATGGGCTATATAGTGGTAACCAAGAGTATAGTAGGAAGAGTTAAGGATGTACATGTTCTAAGGGGAAAGAGTGGGGGAATATCAGATCATATTTTGGTGGAAGGTAAGTTGAGAGTGGAGGATAGATGGAGAAAGAGGAAAGGACAAAATGTAGGGAGGTGCTTAGAGTGAACTGCTTAAATGAGAAATAAAAGGAGAAGTACAGGAAGAAGCTGAGAAAGGAGTGGGAGGGAGTGAAGGGTAGAGTAGAACTAGGAGTGGAGGAGGAATGGGGATGGTTCAAGGATGGAATCACAAGGTGTGCAAAGAAGATGTATAGAAAAAGGAGGACAGGAGGAAATAAAAGGAAGGATAGTGAGGAAGCAAAGAGTGTTGTAGAAGAGAAGAAGCGAGTTTTAACAGATTGGTTACAAAATAGGACGAGGGAATCATATGAGAGATACAAAGAAAAGAGAAGAGAAGCCACATATCATATGCTTATGTTTGAATAAAATCTCTACTTATAGAAAATGATGCTAATTTTGTACAACGAGTATCCCTCCTTTATGCTGTTACCTTGAAACTGTCCTTTACCAATTCTTGACTACCTCTTATCCCTTGTGGTAAGGGGGGAGGGGATTCTGCCACTTTGATTCCCATGCGACTCGTAAAAGGCGACAACGTGGAACAGATTGACAGGACTAGGAATTCTGCTCCCTGCATGTTCATTTTACAGGAAGTCAAAGCACAAAAGGTTCTAGGAAAACTCCAGCCAGAACCCTGAAATATGGGTCATTAAATGTTATGGCAAACATGAGAGTAAAATGGAAGAGATCGGCAGAATGTTTGTGAGAAGATAGATATGTTAGCATTAAGTGAAACTAACTTGAGTGGAAGTGGTAATTATGAGTTTGGGAGTGTGGTGGGGAGAGTATCGGGAGTGAGGAGGTGGCAAGGGAAGAAATGAGCACCTCTGATGGTAAGTGATTGGACATGAAAGCCCGTAGTGGAGTAGAGGGAAGTATCTTTAAGGTTAATGTAGGTAAAGTTGAAACTGATGTCGGTTTCTGTGAATGCATATGGACATGGTAGTGAGAAGAGTGAAGAGGAAAGGGATGCTTTTTGTGGTTGTGCTGTGTCACGCCCTCATGTGAATAAAGTATCCTGTTCGTAAATTTAAGGCACGCCTTGCCAGAATTTGATGTGTAATACATGTAATTTGTATTGTATTTCATAGTATATGTTAAATGTTAAACATTGCGCAATATCCGTCTGTTGGGGCGCGCCTCATTACGTGGTGTCAGATGACGCCAAGCTCAGAAACGTAACATAATTTGGCGGGAAAGCTCGTTCTGCCTTCCCATTGGTTCAAGGTGCTTTAAACTACCGCCTTGCTTACGCTTTGTCACCCCAAGAAACGTGAGCTCCTATTCCTGGGTATAAAACCTAAGGCAGAGAGCGGCCCGAGAGAGACACAGAAGGACCTAGAGAAGAGAAGCAGAGATCCAGAACGCGAAAAGAACAAATAAGACAAAAAAAGAAGCAGACGCCCAAGGCCTATCTGAATCTTCGTCGAAAGGATTCCAAATTCGTCGATTACAACACCTCCGCTAAACAAGTCCTTTGGATTACAACGATTGCCCATCTCCAGGCTAATTGCACAGCCTTCGTGTTTTTTTTTTCCGAATTGTTTCGGACATCTCCAGACTGCTGCTGGACTACGTGCGACTCGGCACTCTCTATTGTTTCTCAGTTACAAAACATCACCCAATATTTTACATGTTACCGACTACCAGAAGCTTCACCTACCAAAAGTAGGCTACTACCAGAAGCTTCACCTACCAGAAGGTATCGTGCATAAGCTTCATCTCAAAGTACCCATTTCTTCTGCGACTTCTAGCAACCAGAATCAAGACTCGTCTACACCATAACCAAGACTTCGTTTCTCCCACCTGTTCTTACGTGCTGCATACAACAGCACACCCAGTTACTCTACTTTGCAAATAAAATTCAATGTATATTCCATACAACATTTATTGGTATATTTCATTATTTTGTGTCCATTTATGTTGTACTTTATGTGTTATTTTTATCCTTGTAATGATATTCAATTTAAACGGAGAGTTTAATTATTATGTCTGAACTTTCTGTCACACGTCCGAACTGCGCACGCCCTTAATTTTTTTTCGCCCCGTTTCGCGACAAGCCTGGCCCATAGGTGGGTCGTGACAGAGATCTTAATGCTGGAGTAGGGGGAAGAACCAATAGGTGTAATAGGGACTTTTGTGGTACCAAGGAGGAGATGACAAAGTGTGCAAAGATGTTATGTGAGACGAGGAGGATGAGAGGGAATAGAAGGACGGGTAGTAAATAGTGGGATGAAGAGGTGAAGGCGGTATTAGAAGAGAAAGAAAAAATAGGTCTCGAGAAGCATATGAGATGTGCAAGAGGAGAGGAGAAGCAAAACGTAAGAGGAGGGAGGCAAAGAGAGGAGCAGATGTAAACTGGATGAGGAGTATGACAAAAAATCTAGAAAAGAATAAAAACATGTTTCCGAAGTAAGTGAAGAGAGTAATGGGGATTAGTCAGGGAGAGAGAAGGTAAAAAGTACAGATGGGCAGATGCTAGTGGAAGAGAAGCCGTAAGAGGAAGAGGGGTAGATTATTTTAGAGAGTTGTTAAATGTGGGGGAGGTTAGGGATTGATTGATTGATTGAATGTGGCAGTAGGAAGAGCTAGGAAAATGACTGTGATGTGAAAGAAAAACGACAGGGATATAAGGAGGGTTGAGGTACAAAGAGGACTGAAAATTATGAGAACTGGCAAGTCACTTGAATTGGAATGGTGTCATGCAGAGTGTCTGACAAAGGGAGATACGGTGTAGTTCCCCTTAACAAAGGAAAAGAGGATACATGTGAATATGATAGTTCTAGAGGGATTAATTTGTTGAGTGCAGTTGGAAAAGCATATAGCACGGTTTTAATGGAGAGTATTAGAAGAAGAACACAGGAACTAATTAGTGAGAAACAGTGTGGATTTAGGAAAGCGTAGATAAAATTTTGTGATAAGTTTTTGACAAAAGGTAAGGATATTTTTTGGGGGTCTTTATGTATCTGGAGGAGGCTTATTGCAGGGCAGACAGGAAAGCACTCTGTGAGGTATTGCAGGTGTATGGGATAGGGGGAAAGCTGTTTAGGGCAGTCAAAAACTTTTACGTGAATAGTAGAAATTGTGTTCGAATTGGGAATGGTAAGAGTGAGTGGTCTGAAGTGAGGATGGGGCTGCGCCAGGGTTGTGCTATGTCGCTATGGCAGTTCAGTGTGTACATGGATGAGGTGATACTGGTAGGGGATTGCAGATGATTAGAGAGAGTGGGGGAAAGTGGATGAGGCAGTTGTTTGTTAATGGATCTGCATTTGTAGTTTGATCGAAGGAGGATCTGAGGCATCTAGTGACGGAATATGGGAAACTATGCAATTGGAGAAAGTTGAAAGTAAATGTGGATGAAAGCAAGGTGATGGGATGTAGAAGAGATGAGGGTGGCAGTAAGCTGGAGGTAAATCTTAAGTGAGAATGGTTAGAGAAAGTAGATAGTTTTCAATATTCAGGGTCGCATGTAGTAGGAATTGGAGGAGTAGGGGTGGGGGTAAACTATAGAATGAGGGAAGCAATAAATGTCTTGAAATGAAAAGTGTCACGAGAAATTGGTATCTGGGGATGGATACGAAAGGTAGATTATATGAAGGGATGATTGTGCCTATGACATTGTATGGGACAGATATTTGGAATCTAGGGTGAGCAGAAAAAGAAAATAGACATGTGTGAGACGAAGTGTTTAAGAAGTATGTGGGTGTTACAAGGATAGGTAGAATGAGGAATGAGGTAGTGAGGACGAGAGCGTGGGTGGAAATGGAGTTGGCAGACAGGGGTGATGAAAGAATACTGGGGTGGTTTTTGGCACATGGGCAGAATGAATAAAGATTATTAAGAGTGTGGAAGACAGAGATTGATAGAGTAAACATGAGAGGTAGACCGAGAATGAAATAAATGGATTAAGTAAAGGGACCTTTGAGTGAAAAGAAAATGTTTGTGCAAATCCAAGAGATAGGTGTGAGTGGAGAATGATTCTAATGGAATAAGAATCGACGCGGCCCGAAGGACTTTCTCCTCGTCTTCACCATTCTTGCATGAGGGGACGAGGAATACAAATGAAGCGGTGGGCCCTGCTGTGGATGTGCTGTGTCTTGCTGCACAGTGGGCGGGAGACGGTGATGATCTCTTCATTGACAAGGAGGTAAGATAAGTGGGAAATGGGTGACGGATGGGAGTAGGATGGGTGGGGATGGGTGCATGTTTGGCTGGATACCTCTCTTACAAAGGGAAAGAAGCTCGTTGGTATGTAGATAGAGATAGATCAATGGTATACTGAGATACAGGGAAGAAATCACCGTGCCGATAGTGGGTGCTGATTTTATTTTATATATATATTTTTTTAAAGGGATTTCAACATAAGCAGAAATAATAAATGTTTTTTTCCAATCTCTCTTTACAAGTGAGACCTTTTTATTTTTATTTTTTAGAGGAAGGCGAATTTATCAAATTCTGGGGTACAGAAAATATAAATGTGGAAATGAGGGAAGTGCTCAGTATTTTGGGATCTTAAACTAAATACTTAGATAATGCAGGGAACAAGTGACAGACAAGATTCACATTCTTGTTATATGTTAATTAAAAGAAGTAATAGTGCCTCAGGCTTCAAAAATGGCTAATTTGATACAAATTCACAAAAGTTGTAGTAAAGAGACACCACTAAACTTGACGAGCACAGTAGTGAAATTATATGAAAGAAGTGTGAAAGATCAATGGATCAAATATCTTGTAAGATGAACATTCTGACAGACATTCAGTTTGACTTCAGATCTGGATGATCATGTGTGTTCAACTTCTAAGCTTTAACACGATTATGATGATTGATGTGCTGAAAGAGAGGGAAGGAGGAGTAGCTGAATTGTGTGTACCTCGATCTAGATAAGGCTTTTAATAAAGTACCTGCCACTCGTCCTGGGTGAAACTGGAGTATATTGGAGGACTAATAGACAAACTGGTCTAATAGGTGAAAGAATATTTGAGAAGAAGGTACATGTGGACAGTACTAAAGGATATGATGTTAAGATGGAGAGCGGTGACCAAAGGAGTTCCATAAGATTCCGTGCTAGCACCGATATAATGCTTATTATCTATGCTAATGGCATGATGGAAAGTCCAAGTTACGTTAACATGTTTGTAGATGATGCAAAAATCATGAGAAGAGTGAGAAACGAGGACTATAGGCCTTTGAAAAATATCTTGACACCATATTCGTTTGGAACCAATAATGGATAATAAATAACAAAACAGTATAGTCTTGGAAATAGTCAATAGCTTTTAAAAACCATATCTGAGCTATTCCTTAGGAAGCAAACCCATTGCAAAAGTAAAATCGGAGAAAGATTTGGGAGTAATGATAAAAGAGAATCTAACACCTGACAAACATATCATCAGGATTGTGGAAGGGACATATGGACTGTTGTAGAAGACTAAATTACATTTTTACTATATGAATGAAGAAATTATGAGAGAGAAAAAAATATAGAAACCTTGATCCGTCCAAGACTAGAATATGCGTCAGTGGTATGGTCCCCACACAGAGTGAAGGATATAAGCAAGATCGAGAGAATACAAAGGGTAGCAACCAATCCGGTTCCCAGCCTTGCAGATATACCACATGAGGAAAGACATTGTGTATGTCAATATTGAAAATTCGAATAGAGAGTAATATGATTACTGTATTCAGGTCGCCAAAGTGGATAGACTACATTGGAAGAGAAGATCTCTTGGTTAGGGACCATGTAGTAAGCGCTGAAACTATCAGTTGTTTTAAAAAAGATTAGACAACTTTATGGATGGGATGACAGGTGGTGATGGATACGGAGCTGTCTAGTGTAGGCCTTATGGTCTCTTGCAGTCTCCTTCATTCTTATGTTCTTATGTTATGAGGGCTTGAAGAGGCTACAGGAACAAAATGAGAAAAACAAAAGTGCTTATAGGATGTACATACATATACTATAGGATATAGGATATAAGATATAGGATGTGAAGAAATATAATTTTCCATACAGATCCATAAATACTTGGAATAACTTAGGTGATATAACCTAAGTAGGAACAATATATGATTTCAAATCTAAGTATGGTAACTGAAAAATAAGGAAATAGCTAAAATTGGAACCATACATGAATCTGAGGCTAGGGGTGACAAGTTGGAGAGTAAGAGACGGGACCCTACGAATATTGCTCTTTTCTAATATACTGCAATTAGATAATATAATTAGGTAAGCACACGTGCGTACACACACACACACACACACACACACACACACACACACACACACACACACACACACACACACACACACACACACACACACACACACACACACACACACACACACACACACACACACACACACACACACACACACACACACACACACACACACACACACACACACACACACACACACACAGTTGGCAGTTGGAAAGACCGGACGTACTACCCAGCTCAAGAAATCGCAGAAAACTCCTTAGTTACGAAAGAAGAATCTAGGTTCTCGGTCTATAGGAAGTAAATTTAATATCTGATATAAATCTAACGTTTAATTTGAAATTGAAATTTAATTTCTGATATCAAAATAGTGAAAAACAATACAACAAAACTATTAATTTGGAAACTAAGTGAAATAATAAACTGGAATATTGGATTGTGTTTTGACACCAAACAGAAAGAAAATAGTGATTGCGGATGATTTGTAAATGAACTAGGTAATTTGCATAAATCAAAGACAAGTATGGCAACCATAAACGGCATCTTAAACAGAGTGGCTGAATATATGATTCAAACCAGAAACAGAATGACAACATTCAGAAAGCAAGTAATTAACCCAGTAATTAAAGTAGATGCTTAGGAAGAAAGTAAATTGCGTGAGATGATGTTTTCAAAGAAATCGTATAAAAGACAATTCGAACAGTTCAAACGATGATTATAACAGCTTAATTGAAGGTTAGATGAAGTTAGGAGACAGTATGAAACAGAGGAATGAAAAGGCAAGGGAAACGAAAGAAGGATGAGAGAGATCAAACAAGGACAGAAAGAATAAGTTACAAGAAGAGAAACAAGTTCAGGTTAGAAGAAAAATATGGAAGATGTGGAGAAAGAGGTGATGAGGGCCCTTCAGTATAACGAAACGTTAATAAGAGAAATAGAGAAGAGAAAATGTACTATAGTGTTGGGATAGAGAGGACACTTACTGGTAAGAAAATGAAAATAAATCAAAGAAATTCAGAGAGCAGATCACGCAAGGAATAATGGATAATAACATACATGGAAAAATAGAAGCATTCAAGTTAGGAAGATATGAAGGAGGTACAAGTGAGAGCAAAATTCAAGTCGCAAAAAACGGTGAATGAATTTATGAATAAGGCATGGATTCTTGTAAGTATAGACAAATTCAAGAATATCTGGGTATGGAAAAATGCAATAGAGGGATAAAGAGAGAAAGGAAAATTATTAGGAGTAAAAATAGATAGATAGTTAAGATAAATAATAAGAATGATAAGAATGATAACAGAAAACAGATTCTTATCGGAGAGTCCTAACAACCGGACATGGCAAAGGAAACTAATTAATTAAATGTACTTGAAATAGATTCGAGATCTATTTCGAATCTATTTCAAGATGAGAGGGAGGGTGGAAGGGTTTTGGAGTGTATTCAGGGATGGAATGGGCGGGAATGATTTTATGCCTTTTCCTTTTTGGCTACCTCCCTTGTAAGAGGGAAAAAGCCTTGGTATATGTATGTATGTACTTGAAATAAACTATACAAGTACACACACATATACACACACATACACTGTAATACTTGCATGTGTATCTATACAAAAACGTACTCCATACTCTGTCCATAAAACATTCATTGTATGGCCTACTCTTGGACTTGTATGCCCAATCTCGCTCCTCCCTCTTCTCTCTTCTCATATATCTCCTCCGTCACGTTTCTCTCTTTCTCTCTTTCTCAACATTTCAGCCGTTACCTGCTCTGCGAGGTTATTACCCATTGAATTCCTTTATCGGAGGAGTCGAACCGCCTGCGCCTTAGTTTTTTCGGCTACCATCCTTTATACATCACATTGAAATTGATCAACATACTTAAACCTTATGTAATGGAGTTGAGGTATGCTTAGGTTAAATGGTCGTGGGAGAGGAGTACGCCCTACCTTGTTCTGGAGCTGCACGTGGACCCACTCCGGAGGTCGCTGACGCGGCGTGAGTTGTAGGACGCAGCCCGCCATGTCCACCTCGGTCCGGAGACCCTGAACCAACACACTACCGCGACCAGATCTGAAAGACGAAGACAGTGATATCCAAAGACAATAAACAAGACACGTGCGCTCGCGCGCACACATTAGAAACAAGAAACGAAAGGAGTGTCTCAAGGATCGGTACTGGCGCCAGTTATGTTTATGGTACAGGGCATGTATGTCATGGAAAAAAAAAAATATATATATATATATATATATATATATCTTAGTCTAGGTCAGTGGTTCTCAACCTGTATCAAGTCATAGACCCCCCCAGAAAACACACTCACACACACACACACACACACACACACACACACACACACACACACACACACACACACACACACACACACACACACACACACACACACATATGTATATATATATATATATATATATATATATATATATGTATATATATATATATATATATATATATATATATATATCACATAATTTCCGTCAGTTGTCCCCGGGCTCGAACCCAGGACTTGTACGTTAGCAAGTCTATGGTTCTACCAACCACGCTATCGAGGCTATAAAACCCTTCAACCTCGGGGTTAATCTACACCCGTAGGATTTGAGTCGACTGCTAACTGCCAACGACGAAAGTCCATCAAGGATACGTTTCTGCTTCACCACTACCTAAAGGTCGGCTTGGTTCTTCGTGAAATTGATATTAGGACGGCAGTTAGCAGTCGACTCAAATCATGCGGGTGTAGATTAACCCCGCGGTTGAAGGATTTTATAGCCTCGATAGCGTGGTTGGTAGAAACATAGACTTGCTAACGTACAAGTCCTGGGTTCGAGACTGGGGACAACTGTCGGAAATTATGTGATTGACATAGTTGTCATTGGCGAATATATATATATATATATATATATATATATATATATATATATATATATATATATATATATATATATATATATATATGCTGGTACATTGTGACAAGTTGATGAAGGTGGAAAAAGAAGTCACTGGTCTAGTTCTGAGTTTATATATATATATATTTATGATCAGAGATCACTAGGAGTCCATGGCCCACTAGTTGAGAACCACTGGCCTAAGTAAGTAAATAAAAATGTCTGGTGTCAGCAGCCACAACAGAAAGTTGATATGTTCCGGCCTGGGTATTTGAGCCTTTAAAGGTTAACATGCTTGCAGACGATGGAAGGGTGCAAAAACAATATGGGGTTGATGACAAGAGCTGAAACAGTAAATGGGATTAGATAGCACACAATAAGGTTGAGCAGGAGGAAACTCAGTATAGAGCAATATGACCCGATATTTCACGATAACTTACCATGTGCCCCTACCTTAATGTGGTGATGGTAGTGTGAACGTATCTGCTTAGAATCTAGTAAATCTACCTCAATATATATATATATATATATATATATATATATATATATACATATATATATATATGTATATGTATATATATATATATATATATATATATATATATATATATATATATATATGCTGGTACATTGATGAAGGTGGAAAAAGAAGTGACGGGTCTAGTTCCGAGTTTCTGAGTTTATTCCTGACCGGTTTCGTTCTATGCTTCTTCAGAAGAGCTCGGAACTAGACCCGTGACTTCTTTTTCCACCTTCATCATATATATATATATATATATATATATATATATATATATATATATATATATATATATATATATATATATATATATATATATGGTTTGGCCATAGAACCACTTGAAAGGTGATGTACACCCTAAACCTTTGAAGTAAAAATTAAGCTGCATGTGTTGAAACTAGGGCTAAAGAGGAGATGGACGATAAGAAACTTCCTATAAAGCTCATTTATAGAGTACACATGCACTTAGACACACACAAAACACTTATGTACACAAACACACTAACTTGCATTCACTGTCACTTGCATAATACTGTTCGGTGTGGTTTGATTTTAGTGATAATTACACGCATTCAGTGACACATTTAGAGCCACTTGCTTGCATTCAGGTCAACTTCTGTGAAGTCAGTGCCACGTATTTGCTCTCTGTATCACCTACTCGCATTTGACGCCACAGGTACACGCTTCCTCTTACCTGCATTCATTATCTCTTACTTGCATTCCTTACTACACACATGTATCATGCCACTCATATTCAGTGCCACTGAATTGCACTCATGCCATTTTCTCTCAATCAGTGTCCTTTCTTCTTGCATTCCTTGTCACCTACTTGCGTTTTGCATTCCGCCACGGGTTGGTGGGCTGCACTTCGGGGAAGGTCAAATTAAAGTACGACGTGAGTGTGAGGGATGGGGTGCGGAGTTCCAGGTCACCCCGTTCCGTGAAGGCCAAGTATCCGCCTGCGTTGCCCCGGACAGTGTACACCGCCTCCGCTCGAACCGGCGCAAGGTTGACTTCGACAAACCCCTCCAACCGGAGTGTCTCGTCGCTGTCAGTGCTGGTGGCGGCCGGATAGTCACCGTAGTAGTAGTCGTAGCCACCATAATAGTCGTAGTTCTTGGGGAACTTGTCGTCCATGTCGCCGTAGGCCAACAGGAAGCTGGTGCGTTCATCATAATCCTGATCAGTGTCTACTCCCATGGGGTTGTCTTCGACTGCGAAATGGTCGTCCTCGGTGATCTCGAGGTCCATCTCCTCATCTGTCTCCTCGTAATCGGGTGGAGAGTTGTGGCCGAGGCGCATAGCGTAGAGGGCCAACTCGTCGTAGTCGATTCCAGACGGTGTTGTAAGCCCCACCTATAATGATATGGTCCCATCAGCGACCCAAGTGTGGAAAGGGGGAGGGACCAGGATAATCAATGTTCCCACACATTATCAGAGGCCAAAGATGTTTCATAAATATTACTTGAGCTCAAATTATGGTTTTGATATTAAAATCTAAAGACGGCTTCAAGGATTGATTTCGTGGGCTTTAATATCATAAAGTTTTGGTATCACCCTCCTTAAATGATATGTGCATTCCTCGAAGGACTTCGTTAGATTGTTTTTGAGGTCTTGTCTCGTAACACTTCTCAAATAAGATTGCCTCAGTCTTTTTCTCCAAGAACCTGTCTCCCTTCATTATTGAAAGTTTATCTGATGCATCCATAATTATGATGTTTGTCAAGATTTCCTGTCCTCCCATGTATATGGGGTGAGATAGCCCAATTATACACCCACATCCACACCCACCCATCCACAAAAAAAAAAAAAAAAAAAAAAAAAAAATTACAAAACACTCGCCCATACCACCTACCTCAGTATCTCAGGGATGAAGGATCGCCCTGTCCTCCGCCATACTGCATAGATTAAATGCAGCGATGTACTGTAGAGTTTCTCCACAGTGGGGTCCGACAATCAAACCTCGTTTACCCTCGTCTCTTCACCATACCCCTCCCTTTCCTTATGGACTCAACTACGGAATAGATCTGTTGATCCATTTATAATCGCCCTCCATATTATCCTATCTGATGCACTCTCGCTCTACTGATATAACGCCCTAACATCTAAAATTTGAACTTGTCCGTGAAGTAAACATTTCTATAGTCCCAACGACGCCATGGAAGTATCGAAATTTGTATATGACTGAGGCGAGAGTTCGATCCCGTTTTAAATAAGTTGTATTAGAATCTTTGGCAAATTCATTATCACATCTTCTTTTCGATTTTTTTTTGTCTTCTTGTTCTCAGTAGAGAAGAAAAGGTAAAAGGTGCAGATGAAGAGATGATAATGGAAGAGAAGGCAGTGAGGGGAAGATGGGCAGAATATTTTAGGGAGTTGCTAAATGTGGAGGATAGGGAGGGAAAGATAGTTGCAGTGGGAAATGCGAAGAAAATGACCGTGATGAGTGAGGAAAATGGAGGAGAAACAAGGAAGGATGAAGTGAAGGCAGTTGTTAAGATGATGAAAGCATGTAAGGCACCTGGTCTGGATGGATGCCATGCAGAATGTCTAAAAAAAGGAGGTACAATGATGGTGGAGTGGCTGGAGAGGTTATTTAATGTTTGCTGGAGAGAGGGTAGAGTACCGGAAGATTGGAGGAGTGTCTGTATAGTTCCACTTTACAAGGAAAAAGGGGACAAGTGTGAGTGTAGTAGTTTCAGAGGGATTAGCTTGTTGAGTGTAGTTGGGATGGTTTGTGGGAGGATCTTGATTGAGAGGATTAGGAGAGGAAGAGAGGGAGTAATTGGTGAGGAACAGTGTGGATTTAGGACAGGTAGGGGTTGTGTAGATCAGATTTTTGTGGTAAGACAGATATGTGAGAAAGCTATAGGAAAGGGGAAGGATGTGTTTTTGGGCTTTTATGGATGTGGAAAAGGCTCAGGATAGGGTTGACAGGAGAGTACTGTGGGAGGTTTTGCAGATATACGGGATAGGAGGAAAGCTTCTAAGAGCTGTCAAGAGTTTTTACGAGAGTAGTAGAGCATGTGTCAGGATTAGAAATGGAGAGAGTGAGTGGTTCGAGGTAAAGGAGGGACTTCGTCAAGGATGCGTTATGTCTCTCTGGCTGTTCAACTTATACATGGATGGGATGGTGCGAGAGGTAAATGCAAGGGTAATGGATCGGGATTGGAGATGATTAAAGAAAATGGAGAAAAGTGGGAGGTGAGCCAGCTGTTGTTTGCGGACGACACTGCGCTTGTGGCAGGATTGGAAGATGGATTGAAGAAGTTAGTGACAGAGTTTAGGAGAGTGTGTGAAAGAAGAAAGTTGAAGATTTAATGTGGGTAAAATTAAGGTGATGAGATGTACAAAGGGTGAAAGTGGCAGCAGACTGGAAGTAAGCATTAAGGGAGAGCGACTGGAGGAAGTGGATAGTTTTAGATACTTGGGTGCAAATGTGGCAGGAAAAAGCGGAGTGGAGGTGGAGGTAGAATGTAGATTGAGAGAAGCGAGTAAATGCCTTGGTGGATTAAAAAGGTTAATGAGGAATAGACATTTGGGAATTGATGCTAAGAGGAGACTGTATGAAGGAGTGGTTATGCCAACAGTACTGTATGGGGCAGAAACATGGAACAGAAGAGAGGAAGAGAGAAGGAGTTTGAATGTGTTTGAGATGAGGTGTCTGAGAAGTATGATGGGGGTTACTAGGCTAGATAGAGTGAGAAAGGAGGAGGTGAGGAGGAGAACAGGGGTGGAAAGGGGGTTGGGAGATAGGGTTGATGAAAGAGTATTAGGATGGTTTGGACACATGGAAAGAATGAGTGAAGAAAGACTAGTAGAAGAGGTATGGAAGGCAGATGTGGAGGGAGTGAACATGAGGGGTAGACCTAGGATGAGATGGATGGATGGGGTGAAGGGGGCTTTGGGGAAGAGGGGAATGTCTGTTGAGGAAGGACGGGAGAGGACAGAAGACAGGGGTGAATGGATATGGGTTGTATATGGATGATGATGTGATGCATGAGGTGGAATGGGTGGGGGGATGGGGGGTGAGGTAGTATGTATGAGCAAAATTTGACGCATCCCGAAGGGATTTCTCCCCGTTTTCTCCTTTTATGCATGGGGGGACGGAGAGGGGGGTCGCCGATTTAATGAAGCGGCCTTGCTGTGGATGTGCTGTGTCTTGCGACACTGCCTCTGACCCGGGGTAGTGGACAAGATGCAGGGATGACCCATCATCCAGGAGGTGCTGAGATGAGAGGGAGGGTGGAGGGGTTTGGAGTGTATACAGGGATGGAATGGGTGGGAATGATTTTATGCCTTTTTCTTTTTGGCTATCTCCCTTGAATGGGGGAAAAAGCCTTTGGTATATGTATGTATGTTGTTCGTTTGGCATTGAATAATAAGAGAATGTATGTAATATTTCAAAACAAATTTCATTTGAGAATTTCTCTTGCCTACCTACAGCATATTCATGTACACATTTATATCTTACCCGTTTGACGACGAGCGTTCGGACGCCGTGGAGGCTTATGTTCCTCAGCTTCAGCTTAAGAGTGAGCATGTCACCCTCGTGCACATACTTGAGCATGGACCGTCCAGACCCTGTGATTGAACCGTCACTAACACTCGACTTCGCCTTTACTGAGGACGTGGGTGAGGGTGACGACGAGGAAGGGGACGAGACGGTGGGATAGGAGGTCGGGGACGACGTCGAAGTGAACGGGTCGAGGGTGAAATGGATACCGAATTGAGGTTGTGGGTGGTGGGACTCGTGGGCTAGTTCCTCCAAGTGATGCTTCAGCGATACCCGAAGCTCCTCCACCACATCTGGCAAAGGAAAAGGAGTTTGCATTGTAGCCGATATTTCAACCCTGAGAGTAGAAACTAGTACGCTTTATTGTACGCCTTACTGGGAAAAAGTTAGTGACACTAAAGAGACATTTTTAACCTTGAGAGTGAAATTACTACGGATCACTGCACATCTTCTTGGAAAAAGATTGAGAACCTTGACTATAGAAACTAATACCCTTGACTCTACTACCTCCCTTAATAGCTCAGAGAAAGTGGTTCTTAACCGTGTACATAGAGACATATCCTCTTGAAGGATATATAATACAGCTTCAAAGAAGGGTTGGGATGGGAACGATAGGATTGAGATTGACGCCAATGAAAAATTAGAGGTATCAGTAAATCATAAATAACGGTAAAATTACACCTGAATGAAAGATAGAGTTGAATACACTGTATATATAGATAAAATCGCATAGAATTAGTCCTCACTGACGAGGAAAGGTTGCCAACTTTGAGAAAGGATCAGCGTTAGTAAGAATCAGGGTTGGCTGAATTAAGGACAGACCAATAGTGCATGCTGGCAATGCTTCAGAAATGTTGGCAAGCTCAAGAATATTTTTGGACGTTCAGCTTCCGTGAGCGAGGGTGGCAACATTGAAGAAGAATGGGTGTTACAATGCGTATGTACATAAGTGAAAGTTTAGCAGAATTAGTTTGGGACTAGATTCATTGACAAAAGGTTAATAAATATGAAAAGAAAGGGGTCTTCAAGATTTGGCAACAGTAAAAGAAGCTGGTGAAATTAACGAAGGATTGAGATTACTTTTTATAAAGACTGGAAACCATTAAGATAACTTTCGATGCCACATAAAAAGGCACCTGATTAATGGTAATTTATCAAGGAATTGAAAAAGGGTCGATGCTCAATAGTAGGGTCGGGAGTACCTACTGGTGGAAGATTCCTAGAACTAATAACATGTCGACTCACTGTATTCATATATCTGTTCCGTAGACGTCGCGGAGACTATGATGGCAGAGGCGGCCAGGAGAGTTCCCGCTGCTGCTGCGATCCATCTCCCACGCGTCACTTTGCCGCTTCCCATGCTGGTTGGCGCTGCTGCAAGCAAGGAAGCTCTTGCTGTTACTACTGCTTTTTCCACCGCCCCGCCTCACACCCAGCTACGAGCATCGACTTCCTCCCAGCCACAGGTCCCGTCCCAGTGTCGCATAATCCGACGAGACCCTCCCTAGTAGATGGTCTGGCCGCACGGGATTAGGGTCACGCAGGGACGAGGTGGTCCAGGAGCTAAAGTTGATGGAGTTCGGAGGAAGTGAGGAGTTTCAGGGAACTGAGTGCGTATCGCGTTCGTGTCTCACGACCGCAGGACAGGGATTCCAGACCACTTCCCCACCTTGTGGCTGCATCTGTTAACCTGTGGGAGGGATGGGCGAGATGATGAAGGTGGGTTTAGAGCAGTGGTTCTTAACCTTTTTTGGCTGCGACCAAAAATACTGTCCAGATCGACCATGGCGACCCTTATCTTCACAGACACTTAGAAGGCAAGAGTAGATGTTGGTAGTTCTTTTCACCTCAATTAAATCGTCTATGTCTCAATGTTTTGCATAACATTAGATAATAATGATCAGGATTAATACCTTGATAATATTTTGAATAGGAATATTGGGAAAATAATAAGACCACAAATCCTTGGTGACCCATTCAAATGGCTTGGCGATCCAACTTGGGTGTAGAGGGTGTTTGAACCAACTATGGTAACTGAAATGGAACGTGTGAGCTTTGATGACACCCTGAAATCCGTAGGGTCATGATCTTTTAGCCTAGTTTTGATTGCACTCGAGTTTTTTTTAGTTTTTTTTTCTAAAGATCAATGAAAAGGGTCTCATTGACTTTGATGATAACAAAATCGTAGCATTGACAAGAAACTATTAGAAAGGTCAAAATAGAGGCATGACGATCACGTTTGCTTATAGGTCGGGGTGATGAATGAATTGAGGCTCACATTTCACATAATCTCGATTTTTATCGGGATATTGGTACTAGTCGCTAGTTGACTTCAAACAATTACCGAGATATTGCAACAAGTGGTGAACGATTCCTAATCCATATTCACTTCTATCTGGTATCTCCTTGGAGATATACCTTGATAGGACCCTCGTAATGATTTCTCAAAAGGAGTGAAAAATGTACCTGTTGTCAGTTTCGCTAGTCTTGCTAACACTGTAAATTGGATTAGTTTCTCCACGTATCACTGATGGCATAAGCGCTAACTACAGTGGATATTGCGTCAATTACTGATTAATTAATTTCTTGGCGTGGGGTATTGTGGGAGTGTTACTTCCATCCTAGCTGGGGCTTACTGTGGTTGACCTTACTGTGGAATTAGCGACCATCTCCCTAGGGACGTTCATTGTTCGAAGTGACCCACCTATTCGACCTTTTCGGTAACTCCCTTCACTTCAACGACAATAGATTCTCTGCATCTCAGGTCAAACCCTCTACTTTGGACAATGGCCTCCCTGCATCTCTGGTCAGCCACCTGTGCACTCGGCCGGCGCCTGAACCGACGCGACTCAGCCTTCGAATTTTCCTTATAACTCAAATGGCAACAGCCTACTAATTTCATGTTTGGCAACCTTTGTAAAAATGTATATATTATGTTTCTGGCAGCCCTCCGAATTTTGATCGGAGCTTGCAGTGTATATTGTAGACAGAACTAAACCTGGCACATTAAAGTCAACAACTCCTCCCGAGTTTACTTCACTACGAATCCCCAATGTAGTAAACATACAACCTACGTTCTGGTGGCCAGCGGTGGAACTACGAAACTTCCAACCTACATTCTGGTGGCCAGCAGAGGGATACGAATTTACGCTACTTTCTACAACGGTGGACATCAAAGCAGCAGTCAAAACTAATTCCTTCGAAGTACCTTCCATATTTCCACTTACGAGTCAAAAGCACCGATGCTCTTCGCTGTTTCGCCCACCCTCAACGCAATTACGAAACAAAGCCCTACTTCTACTCTGATCCCTCTTAGCTGCATTCTCCACCATCCGCGACGCCCCGCCGCCTCCACCACGTCAACATAGAGATGCATTCTCCAGCATCTACGGGGAAATCTCCACCAGAGGGCTTTCTCTACCATACACGATGTCCGCCGCCTCCACCACGACAACACAGAGACGTTGGACTACCCTTCCCCACCATTGCACGAGTCGGACCATCTCCCCCCTCCTCCAACATCGCATCACACTCCGCACGATCATCTCTACGCGCCAACGATCGTCGCGGCATCTACGAACCAACGCTCCACCACTCACCACATCTAAGCTACGCAAAAATCTTCACTTTCATTTTCCTTTCTCTTATATTCCTATACACCTTGATTACATATTTTCTAACCCACTTCCCACGACCATTTACTAATTGTTTCCTCTGTTTCCAGTAGTGCATCCTTCTATCTTCTCGCCCCACTGCAGCACCGTGACTGGCTAACACTCCAACATCACATTAGGTTAGTAGATATTTTTCCGTTCTCAGTGGCACCTAGGAACAACACGGTCTCCACACATATTTTATTCAATACATGAATGTTTCCAAAACCCTCTCTCACTCGACAAACCGACCCTATACACGAAGCCAAACTACATTTCCACCAACCATGTCCCCACCTTTTACTTCCAATTCTTCAGACAATGCAACTCCTACTGACAATACCATGACATCATAAAACCTTATCACAGTCACTAAGAACGAGACAACATAACCACTCTTCAACGGCAGGAAAATTCCTGTACACGCTTTCCTCACTGAGGTTTACTCAGAAATATTACGTAAGAATGTCACAGATGACAAAACAAAGATATTCATCTTCACATCCAAAACTGACAAGAATGAC
>NC_134820.1:11534738-11557238 GCF_046742065.1 Oratosquilla oratoria | reverse complement strand
AAGAAAAAAAAAGGGGGTAAGTGGCAAATATGTATCAAACTGAGAAATGAATATGTGAAAATACGCAGAGAAGAAAAACGAAACTATGAAAAGACATAATAGATAAATGTATGGATCAACCTAAATTATTCTACAGGTATGTCAATGGTAAATTGAAAAATAAACAAGAAATAGTGAAACTGCGTCAAGTGAATGAGGAATATAAAGATGTAGATATGGCGGAGGTAATGAACAAACATTTTAAGTCTGTATTAACGATAGAAAATACACATAATTGGGAAGAAGAAAAGGTAGAAAGACTCTTCCCCCAATGAAAGAAAGAAATGTAAAACGAAAAGAAATAAGGGACCAAATAATAAACCTTGATGTCAGAAAATCACACGGTCCGGATGGAATTGCAAACTGGATACTAAAAGAATGTATAGATAAGCTAGAGGACAAGATATATAAAATAACAGATTGCTCACTCAAGGAAGGAAAGTACCACAAAATTGAAAAAATGCAAATATCGTACCAATATATAAAGGGGGAGATAGGGAAGACCCAACAAATTATAGACAGGTCTCCCTTACAAGCATACTAGCCAAAACATGTGAAAAAGTTATCAAAAGTAGAGGGATTAAACATCTGGAAGAAAATAAGATACTGAATCCAAAACAATTTGGCTTTAGAGAAAGAAAGATCTTGTGTCACCAACTTGATTTGTTTTTATTCAAGGCTAATAGAAATAATACAAGAAATGCACATGATTGGGAAAAAAGAAAAGGCAGAGAGATCCCCCACATTGAAATAAATAAATGTAACACAGAAAGAAATAAGGGACCAAATGATAAACTTTAATGTCAGAAAAACACACGGTCCGGATGGAATTGCAAATTGGATACTAAAAGAATGTATAGATGCGCTAGAGGACAAGATATATAAAATAATAGATTGCTCACTCAAGGAAGGAGAGGTACCACAAGATTGGAAAAATGAAAATATCGTACTAATATATAAAGGGGGAGATTAGGAAGACCCAACAAGCTATAAACCGGTCTCCCTTACAAGCACAATAGCTAAAACATGTGAAAAAATTATCAAAAGTAGAAGGATTAAACACATGGAAGAAAATATGATACCGAATTCAAAACAATTTGGCTTTAGACAAAGAAAGATTTTGTGTCACCAACTTACATACATACATATACCAAAGGCTTTTCCCCCTTACACGGGGGGTAGCCAAAAAGAAAAAGGCATAGAAACCACTCCCACCCATTCCATTCCCTACATATTCCAATCCCCTCCACCCTCCTCCCTCCCTTTCATCTTGGCACCTCGTGGATAACGGGTCATCCCTGCATCCTGTCAGCTGCCCTGGGTCAGAAGCAGTGTTGCAAGACACAGCACCTTCGCAGCAAAGCCGCTTCATTAATTCGGCGACCCCACCCTCTCTGTCCCCTCATGCAGAAAAGGAGAAGATGGGGAGAAATCCCTTCGGGCTGCGTCAAAATATTTCTCATACATACTTCCTCACTCCCATCCCCTACCCACTCCCCCTCATGCATCACATCATCATTCATACACAACACTTCTCCATTCATCCCTATCTTCTGTCCTCTCCCGTCCCTCCTCAACAGACATTCCTCTCTTTTGTAATGCCCCTTTTATCCCATCCATCCATCTCATCCTAGGACCCCCCGTCATATTCACTCATTCCACCTCTGCTTTCCACACCTCTTTTGCTAATATTTCTTCACTCATTCTTTCCATGTGTCCAAATCATCCTAATCCTCTTTCAACAATCCTATCTCCCAGTTCCCTTTCCACCCCTGTTCTCCTTCTCACCTCCTCATTTCTCACTCTATCCAGCCTAGTAGCCCCTATCATACTTCTCAGATATTTCACCTCAAACACATTCAAATTCCTTCTCTCTTCCTCTTTTATGTTCCAAGTTTCTGCCCCGTACAGGGCAGAAGGTAAGGAGGTACTTAGAGTGAATTGCTTAAATGAGGAAGAAAAGGAGAAGGAGTATAATAAGAAGTTGAGAGAGGAGTGGGAGGGAGTGTAGAATAGAGTAGAACTAGGAGTGGAGGAGGAATGGGAATGGTTCAAGGAGGGAGTCATAAGGTGTGCAAAATGTAGTGTGGAACAAGGAGGGCGGGAGGAAATAGAAGGAAGGGTAGTGAGTGGTGGGATGAGGATGCAAAGAAGGGTGTAGAAGAGAAGAAGCAGATTTCATAAATTGGTTACAAATTAGGACGAGGAAATCGTATGAGACGCACAAAGTAAAGAGAAGGGAAGTTAAGCATAAGATAAAGGAAGCAAAGAGGAGAGCAGATGTAAAATGGGGTAAGAGTATGACAGAAAATTTTGAAAGTAATAAAAAGATGTTTTGGAAAGAAATTAGGAGAGGAAGAGAAAGCGAATCAAGTAGAGAAGAAAAGGTGAAAGGTGCAGATGGAGAGATGATAATGGAAGAGAAGGCAGTGAGAGGAAGGTGGACAGAGTATTTCAGGGAGTTGCTAAATGTGAAGGAGGATAGGGAGGGAAAGGTAGTTGCAGTGGGAGGCACTAAGAAAATGAGAGTGATGAGTGAAGAAAAGGGAGGAGAAATGGGGAAAGATGAAGTGAAAGCAGCTGTTAAGATGATGAGAGCAGGCAAGGCATCTAGGTTGGATGGATGCCATGCAGAATTTCTGAAAAAAGAAGGTACAGTTATGGTGGACTGGCTGGTGAGGTTATTTAATGTTTGTTTAAGAGAAGGTAGAGTGCCAGAGGACTGGAGGAGTGCCTGTATAGTTCCGCTTTACAAGGGAAAGGGGGACAAGTGTGAGTGTAGTAGTTTCAGAGGAATCAGCTTGTTGAGTGTAGTTGGGTAGGCTTATGGGAGGGTCTTGATTGGGAGGATCAGGAGAGGAACGGAGGGAATAATTGGTGAGGAACAGTGTGGTTTTAGGACAGGTAGGGGCTGTGTAGATCAGATTTTTGTGGTAAGACAGATATATGAGATAATTATAGGAAAAGGTAAGGATGTTTTTTGGGCTTTTATGGATTTGGAAAAGGCTTACGACAGGAAGGCACTGTGGGAGGTACTGCAGATATATGGGATAGGAGGAAAGCTGTTAAGAGCAGACAAGAGTTTTATGAGTGTGGTAGAGTTTGTGTTAGGATTAGAAATGGAGAGAGTGAATTGTTTGAGGTAAAGGTGTGACTTCGTCAGGGATGTGTTATGTCGCCCTGGCTGTTCAATCCATACATGAATGGGGTGGTGCGAGAGATGAATGTAAGGGTGGTGGGTCAGGGGTTGGAGATAGTAAAAGAAAATGGAGAAAAGTGGGAAATAAGCCAGTTGTTATTTGCTGACGACACTGCGCTTGTAGCAGGATCAGAGAAGGGATTGAGGAAGTTAGTAACAGAGTTTGAGAGGGTGTGTGAAAGAAGGAAGCTGAAGATAAATGTGGGCAAAAGTAAGGTGATGAGATCTACAAGGGAAGAGAGTAACAGCAGGCTGGAAGTGAGCATTAAGGGAGAGAGACTGGAGGAAGTGGATAGTTTTAGATACTTGGGTGCGAATGTGGCAGGAAAGGGAGGAGTGGGGATGGAGGTAGAATGTAGATTGAGAGAAGCGAGTAAATACATTGGTGTATTAAAAAGCGTAATGAGAAATAGACATCTGGGAATGGATGCTAAGAGGAGGTTATATGAAGGAGTATTTGTGCCGACAGCACTGTACTGGGCAATGTCACCAACTTGATTTGTTTTTATTCAAGGCTAATAGACATAATACAAGAGAAGGGCGGATGGGCTGATTCTGCTTTTCTAGATTTACAAAAAGAATTTAATAAAGTACCACAAAAAAAAAAAACTAATAAGAAAACTTGCAACAACAGAAGGTGTACAAGGAAAGTTAATGAAATGGACGGAGGATTTCTTGAACGGGAGAAAAATAAGGGTGATAGAGGCAAAATCTCGACCTGGGAAGAAATGATAAGTGGAGTCCCACAAGGTTCTGTACTAGATCCGATAATGTTTGCCATATATATAAATGACATGGATGAAGGTGTTGAATGTTATATGAACTTCTTTGCGGATGACGCAAAATTACTAAAGAAAACAAATACAGAGAAAAACTGTGAATCACTTCAGAGAGATCTTTACAAAGTCTGGAAAATGAGCCAAAAGTGGGAAGGAAACTTCAACATGAAGAAATGCAGTATAATGGAGTTTGGAAAAAGTAAGAATATAATATCAGGGCAACATAAGGTTAGTACAAAGGAACTAAAAAAGTTAGCTCAGAAAAAGACCTATGAATAAGTGAATAATTATTAGCAAAAACATGTCACCAGATAAGCATATAAACAAAATAATCGGAGAAACCTACAATTTACTAGAACAATAAAGGTAGCCTTTAACTACATGGATGAGGATATGGTAAAGACAATATTAGTCACGCTGATAAGACCTAGATTGGAGTGCGCTGCAACACTATGGATACCCAACACAAAAAATAACACAAAGAAACTAGAAAGAATCCAAAGAGCAACGACAAAGATGGCACCAAAACTTTCAAATTTGACATACGAACAAAGATTTTCCAAACTGGAACTAACAACCCTGGAACAAAGAAGAGAAAGAGGATATCTACTGGCCATTTATCACAATCATGAAAGGTATGGAAGTCCTTGCCAGAGGAGATTTGTTAAAGTGGGACAGAAGAAAAACAAGAGGACACGAAAAGAAACTCAAAAAGGATAGTTATAGAAGAGATCTGAAAAAGAATATTTTTCTACACAGTGATAGATGTCTGGAATAAACTAGACGAAAAATAGTATGTGTAAAAACCATACAAGAATTCAAGAGCAAACTAGATGCTGAGAGATACAAAGTCGGGTCACAACGAGCATAGCTCCCTTCCCTTACAACTAGGTAAATACACACACACACACACACACACACACACACACACACACACACACACACACACACACACACACACACACACACACACACACACACACACACACACACACACACACACACACACACACACACAAAACACACGCACACACACACACACACAAAAAAAAACACACACACACACACACACACACACACACACACACACACACACACACACACACACACACACACACACACACACACACACACACACACACACACACACACACACACACACACAAAACACACACACACACACACACACACACACACACACACACACACACACACACACACACACACACACACACACACACACACGCGCGCGCGACTCGGTGGCACAGTTGGTAGAGCGCTGAAATGGGAAGTACGATGGTGCTCCCAGTAGCCAGTTCGAATCCTGCCCAGGGCCGAAATTATTTCGGTATCGCTGTGCTTCGGGTCGTTACTCTGACTCTCGTGGGCGGGGAATTGGATGTGTGTGTGTGTGTGTGTGTGTGTGAAAGGTCATAGCATTACCCATAGATCGGTCATACGAGCTCTGAGCTCTCTTCCGGGAGGGAAATAGCTGTCGATCACGAGTCCAACAGGTGATCCAAAGACCAAGGTGAATACACACACACACACACACATACAAATTCACACGCACACACACACACACACACACGAACACACGAAGGTTACAGAGGGTATAAGTGTGGAAATGATTATGATAAAAGTTGAAGATAGCGACATGAAAAGTAGAAAGTTTGTAGTGATTTATGTGCTTCCAAAAATGGGCTCTTGGGAAGAGGGCGAACATTCAAAAATGTTAGAAAACACAAGACATTCATTAAACGAAATGCTGAAGGATGGAAGTAACCTGGTACTTATGGGAGATTTTAACTGCAAAGAAATCTGTTGGGAAGAAATGACAGTGAAAGGTGGAGAGGATCAATGGGGAAATGTATTACTTGACATGACTATAGAACATACAGTGACGCAATGGGTAAATAATACCAGATGTAGAAGTAATGAAGAACCGTTGAGACTAGGTTCAATATATACAACGGAACCTGAAATTGTGGATAAAATTGAATACAAAACACCATTTAGGAAGAGTGATCACATATTAATAGAATCTTAACTAAAAGAGGAATTATATATAGAGAGAAATGAGAAATATAGAAAAGGAAGACTGATGTACAACAAAACAGACTTTGGGAAACTTAAGAAATTCTTTCAAAATGCAAATTGGGAAAAATTCTACGATGAAGATACACAAGGGAAAAGAAATGGCTTTGATGGAAATTTATAATGAATGGATGGATAAATACGTACCAAGACAGAAACAGGAAAAGGTATATAAGTCCTGGTTCAACACAAGATGCAGTGAGGCGAAATATAGAAGAGATGAAGTTTGAAAAAGATGGATATGTATATATACATACATACATACATATATATATCTATATATATATATATATATATATATATATATATATATATACATTTTCACAACCACAATGCACTTTAATTCTAAGCCATCAACATCAGGAGAGCCAATGGAGGGCACATGCAGAAGTTGAAATGCGGTACTGCTAAGGACTCGAACCTAGCAACCACATGATAAGTGTCGTAGTAACTTACCAACTGCGCCATCTCTCTTAATAGCGTAGTTGGTAAGTTTTCTATGACACTTGTCGTGTGGTTGCTGGGTTCGAGTCCTTGGCAGTACCGCATTTCAATTTCTGCATGTGGCCTCCATTGGATCTCCCGATGTTCATAGACAAATTTAAAGATCAACCTAAGCTATTCTATAGATATGTGAATGGTAAAGTTAAACATAAACAGGAAATGGTAAAACTACGTCATGGAAATACAGAGTACACAGAAGATTTAGAATTGGCTAGTGTCATGAACAAAATGTTCAAATCGGTCTTCACTGGCATTGGGATGAATGGAACAAAGTTCGATGACCCACCCCCACCCCCCATGATGAAAATAGAAATAACCCAAAAAAGAAATAATGGATCAATTAACGAACCTTGATGTCAGGAAATCATACGGCCCAGACGGTATGGCAAACTGGATATCAAAAGAATGTAAAGAAGAAGTAATAGACAAAATATAAAACATAATAAGTTGCTCATTCAAAGAGGGAAAAATACCAAATGACTGGAAAAATGCCAATATTGTACCAATATATAAAAGAAGAAACAAAGAAGATCCAACAAATTACAGACCGGTTTCCCTTACAAGCACTATAGCCAGAATTTGTGAAAAGGTTGCTACGAATAGATGGATAAAACACCTGAAAGAAAACAATATAATAAATCCGAGACAATTTGGGTTCAGACAGGGATGATCGTGTACCACAAACTTAATCTGTTTCTATATAATACAAGAAAGGGATGGATGGACTGATTGTGTTTCCCTTGACTTACAAAAAGCCTTAGGCAAAGGGCCACATAAAAATGTATGAAAAAATTGAAAACATAGAAGGGATACAAGATAAACTACTAAACTGGATGGAGGGTATTTTGCATGGGGTAATGCTCAGAGAAAAGAGACCAGCTTGAGAAGAGGTGATTAGTGGAGTTCCACAGAGATCAGTATTGGGTCCAATAATGTTTGCTATTTATGTGAGTGGCATGGATGAAGATGATGTGAAGTGTCACATGAGCTTCTTTGCAGACGACGCTATATTGCTGAGGAAAGTGAATACTGAAACGGATTGTGAATCACTGCAGAGACCTGAACAAAATTTGGAAACGGAGTCAGAAGTGGGAAGCAGACTTCAACATCAATAAATGTAGCATAATGGAATTTGGAAAAAGTAAAAAAAGAATATGAGAACAATATAAGATCGGAACAAAGGAATGAAAGAAAGTGGAATCTGAAAAAGACATGTCCCCTGATAAACAGATAAAAAAAAAGAAAAAAAAAAAATCTGGAGAATCCTACAACTTGCTAAGATCAATAAAGGTGGCTTTTACCAATTTGGACGAAGAAATGGTAAAAAAAAAAAAAAAAAAAAAAAAAAAAAAAAAAAAAAAAAAAAAAAAAAAAAAAAAAAAAAAAAAAAAAAAAAATACTAATCACACTAACAAGGCCTAGATTGGAGTATGCTGCGACACTATGGTCACCCAGTACCAAAAAAAGAATATAAAGAAAATTGAAAGAATCCAGAGAGCAACTACGAAGATGGCCCCCAACTCTTTCAAACCTGTTATATGAGGAGAGATTAACAAAACTGAATTTACCGACTCTGGAACAAAGAAGAGACAGAGGTGACCTGCTGACTATCTACAGAATCATGAAAGGCACGGAAGTCCTTGATAGAAAGGACTTACTAAATTGGGATACGAGAAATACAAGGGGACATGAAAAGAAACTAAAAAACTGTGTAATACTTACACAGAGCGGTGGATATCTGGAACAAACTGGACGAAACAATAGTGTGTGCAAAAACCACACACGAACTTAAAAGAAAACTAGACACTGTGAGATACAAAGACGGGACACCACGACCATAGCTCCCCTTCCCGTAAGATACAACTAGATAAACACACACACACACACACACACACACACACACACACACACACACACACACACACACACACACACACACACACACACACACACACACACACACACACACACACACACACACACACACACATACACACACACACACACACACACACACACACACACACACACACACACACACACACACACACACACACACACACACACACATACACACACACACACACACACACACACACACACACACACACACACACACACACACACACACACACACACACACACACACACACACACACACACACACACACACACACACACACACACACACACACACACACACACACACACACACACACACACACACACACACACACACACACACACACACACAGAATCATGTCTTCCATATTTGAGTGGAAGGTCAAAGCACCTTGTTGGATCCCCCACAACAAGAGGGTACGACATTATTTTCCGAAATTAACATCATACATAAGTCTCACCGGCCAGCTGGGTGGGGCGCAAAGCCACAAAGGCGGACCCAATCCAGTTGTGGAGCTTGTGTCCCACAGCGGAGACCTCCACGCGAATCAGCAAACCAGGTAGGCGCAGTTCCCGAAACGGAAGTTGGATCGTCGAGATCAGGCGCTGTGGAGAATCCAGAACGAGGGTGACAGTCTGTTGGTGTATCTGGAATAAAGTAAGGTAGTTTCGGTTGCAATCAACAAACATGTTACAAAAGTTATCTAGTTGCGGAATTACTGCTCACCCTGCTCACTCTGGTGTAATTATTATTGAATTGAGTGTAGGGAAACTTCAGTGACCCTACTGAGCGCCTCTCAAATTATGGGCGCCGTAATTTTTTTATAGTGCGCTTCGGTGCTGCAAAGATCATTATTGTTGTTGTTGGGCATCTCTCAGTGTCAGTGTAGGTGTCACCGAAGCTAAGGAGGAAATCGACCGATTTCTCGGGCTTCTAGAGGAGTATTTTTAATTTTGGATAAATTGTGTTTGTGTCTGTGTGCTGGTAGATTGTGTGTCAGGCAGCCTGGCAAGGTGGACATTGTCTGTAGGCCCAGCAGATATATTTTTCACGTCTATGTAGGATGTATCCAGCTGCCTCCTTGGGTGTTCCAGAGTAGATTCCAATGGACTATGGTTTGTTTAAGCGGTTTAGGGAAAGTCTTGATTTATGCAGGTGTAGCCATAAATTGAGTTCTATCTCAGACCTGCTGAAACGAGTGTAATGATTGGTCTAGTAAATGTGCGACACCGTATGAGATGGATATGTTACATTAAGTTTTGATTATTATGAACAATGGAAAATTAACCAACATGTCGCCAGTACAATAAGTATGCACTGACTAAGGAGTCATCTATGAGCAGACAGGATAACGTGCTTTTCGACTTTGGAAGTGAATGTATGTAATACATACCTCATCCACTTTCCTCCTTCACCTCTCTCTCTCTCTCTCTCTCTCTCTCTCTCTCTCTCTCTCTCTCTCTCTCTCTCTCTCTCTCTCTCTCTCTCACACACACACACACACACACACACACACACACACACACACACACACACACACACACACACACACACACACACACACACACACACACACACACACACACACACACACACACACACACGGTGTACTTATATTCTCCATCCATTTTACTTCATCCCTTTTAGCACAGATTTTTGTCTTTAGGAGCTTATGTGAACAAAATCGTTTCTTTTATAGAACCTAACCTCTAAGAGCCTCATGACAGAGAAGGGACCCCGGTTGAACCAAACCTCCAGGCATCACCCGGAAGAGTGGTGAACATCATCATGACTGACATGAACGAACTCTGCGCTGAGGGTATTTTGTTCTGGACAACAGCAGGCGATTCTGTTCAGCTTAGATTAGGAACCTGTGGCTCGGAGATAGTAATGCCATGATCGCTGAAGGTGGATGGGTTTTTAACATGCAAATATATATTCACATTTGATACTAGGGAACGTAACAGTGATATGTAGTATGCGTGATGCTGTCCACACCCGACTATCCTGACCAGTTATCAAAATTATACAACCAAATTTTTCATTGTTGCGTTGATACTTTTTTTTTTTTTTTTTTTTTTTACAAAATGAAAGAATAAATAGAATAAGTAAATAAAGAAAAAATGAATATGATAGTAAGAGAACTACTGTAAATTTACAGTAATTAATTTAATATACGAAATTCATACGAAGAGTCCAGAGTAGGAAGGGGTAAATGCCACGCCTCCTAAAAAATACTTTTATTACAGAAAAAGGGAAAATACCAATATCAGATTCATATACCATTCAGAAAAGTACAAATTCCGGTGCGGAAATGTGGTTCTTATAGCGTTAGATGAGGCAAAATGGCTTACGCATGACGCCAGCTTAGTGGAGGAGCTGTAGGATAGAAAGGGGAAAACTTCACTCATTGCGGAACGGTACTCCCAGCCAATCAGTGTGCCGCGCACCATCGCCCCGTCGCTATAACATATGCATACAGGCCCCTCAACGATAATAATGATAACGATAAGAATATTATGGTAAGTACTAGTCATCATTTGTCATTAATACTGACGGCTAGTGAGCACATGTAATAATAATAATAATAATGATGATAGAAAAGTTTCATGGTAAAAACTAGTAATATTGGTCATAACTAGGGGTCACATGAAGAATTATCTCCCCAGAACGCCCACATGAAGAATCGTCACCCTATGAGATCCCACCAGAAGATTTGTCACCCCAGCACGCCGAATATTAACAGTGGAAAAAAGATTAGGCTAGGCTAGGTTAGGTTACGTTGAATGAGGGTTATGCTTATTGTCATAAACTTATACAATCGAAGAATCGTAAACCCAGGACGGCCCACATAAAGAACTGTCACCCTAGGATAGCCCACATGAAGAATTGTCACCCTATCGAAGTCTGGGGTGACGATTCTTCATGTGGTCCATAACTAGTCATTACTAGTCATCACTAATCACCAGTATTCATCAATATTGTCGGCTAGTAAGCATTAGTAATAAAGATGGTTAATAACCGCTGAATGATAATGATAATAAAAAAGTATGTTAAAAATAGTCATGACTAGTCATCACTAGTACGGGGTAGTGTTATTTTGCAAAAGTTATCTTTTCCATGCGGTGCCCCCCTAATGTTATGGTCTAGGCTTACCTGAATTCGGAAATACCAACATGTGGTCCATGGGATCATCATAATCCCCCTGTGCATACTATTTGAAAGTTGTCACCTATAAAATCACCCAAAAATATGATGTTTGTGTGATTTTGCATGATTATCGATTTTTTTTGTGTTCTCAGGTGAACTAAGGAGTGGAACAGAGTACATATAATTGTTTACAGGAACATAATACTATTTCTCTGTTTGCAGGTTGAATCGATATGACTAGCGTAGACACGAAATCTCCTTCCAGGAAGACTATGTGTGGTGTGGACTATAGAGAGAGAGAAGAATCATCGCATGGGATGCTCCCAACTGGCAAAAATGTCATACAGAATATGCTCTACTTGCTGCAGCCAACGCGGGTAGGCCAAGCTTAGCGCTCCAAGGATGCAGCAGCACAGCTGCTGGCAGAGCTGGTTCAGGAACACTGGCTGTTTTTCAATCTGTACACCATCCACACTAGGCACATAAAGAAACACATCCTGAAGCTGTACGGTGAATCTGTCACTTTGATCCAGACACGGAAACAGCGACAAAGTGACAGTTTTCAAGCAGCATGCTTCAATGAAAGGATGAAACAGTTGATGGACGTGTTCTGTCAGGACTGAAATACGCAAGAAGATGGAGCTGAAACATGGGGTGAAAATGAGTGAAATGGAATGGGCCTTCCTTGAGGATCAAAGAACCCAGAAGAAAATGTACTGTGAAGACTTCGTGGACAGGAAATGGATGAAAACGATGGAGCGTCGGAGCAGGGATATGCAGAGCCTTGAGAGAATGAGAGCCGAGTGTGAAAAGGAGAAAGAAATCTCTGTGTCAGTTGCATCCTTTGAGGACAGCGAACAGTCTGATTCTGAAGATGCTGGCATGGACACACACAACACCTACTCTGATGTTGAAAGTCATATTTCTGCTGAAGAAGGTGAGGGTCCAAGTGTTAAGAAGCGGCGGACGGCGACAGACACAGTCACTCAGCAGCATGATGAATTGCCACGCCGATATCAGCACATCCGTGAAAGTATACGAAAAGTCCGACCAGAATTCTACGAGACTGTTGACAAACTGAAGAGCTGCTACCACATGTCTGAGTGGCAAGCAGAATCAGCTGTGATCATAGTCGGCAACAAGATGTTTGGGCGAAACTGGAAAGCACATGATGAGCCAGAAATTATTGATCTGGACACCCTGCCAGAATCCAGGAGTGTCAGGGATGCAGTTGTGACTTATTCTGATGACGGTTCAAAGAAGTAGGGCGCTGTCCCTTTTTCCGTTCAGGGTATCACTGTCAATGGAACATACCATGCCCTACCGACCATGGGCATTGCTTCGGAGTCCAGGATTAACTTGGCTGCTCTCTGGGTGGCACTTCTTAAAATCCTGGAGGCGGCAAGTGGTGTCGCATCTAAAACTCTGTTTGAGAACATAGATTTTGTAATTACAGACCAGACAGCTCACAATTTGAAAGTGGATGAGCTATTGGCAAAAATTCTGGAGTCTGAACACATCCCAGATCACCTGTTCTGCAATGTACACCCAACTCTGATGTTTAATCGAGTTATCACCAAACAGTGGGTTGAAACAGAGAACCCACTGGGCAGACAAAATCTACTAAGAAATTTTTGTCAATGCAACAACAATCGCAACATGTATGACTGAACAAGCCCTCGATTGTATGACTCGACTTATCAGCCGTGACTCTGATTACAAGCCAAGGAACCAGGCACATGAATTTGATATCTACATAGCGCCTCGACCAAACAAGTCTGTCAACCTCAAGCACGAGCGCTTTAATCGCCTGATACTGATCTGCGCCATCAGTCTCTACCATCTGGAAGATGTGGCATCCTTTCTGCAGAAATATGAACATGTTAACAATCAGTTAGCTTGCATTGTGAGGTGTTTCTTGGACTTGGACTTCCTGAAGGTGATGTACTGTGCAGGTGCCCTTCTTGGACTTCATCTAGTCGAGCCATACCTGTCTTTGACGATGTCACCTGAAACAACCTACAGCAAGATCATTCCAGCATTTCAGCAGCTGTACCAGGAACTGGAGGAGGTAGATGTGGCCACCTTGCTGCAGGTTCAGGAACCAGCCTTCAAGTTTGTGTCCCAGGAAAGGTTCCAGCATACAAAGTATGATGAGGACGTCTGTGATGCCATACTCAAAGTAGCAACCTCAATCTATTCCTAGGTCATTAAGCTCCTGAAGATGATCCTTCCCAAGTTGGCAACGGGCTTTCAGAGGCAGAAGGGCGATATCTTTGCCTTTGGAGACTATGATGAGTCTGCACAGAATGCTGTCACTCAGATGGACCCAGAGAAGTTGGAGAAGGCACCAATTCACAACCTGAATGCAGAGCGCAGTGTTGGATTTGTTAACTTCGAGCTGTCAAGAAGAGGTGCCAAGCAGCTTGGCAGTGCATCAGCAGCACAGGTCAAAGCCAAGTCGACGGATCTTATCGACAGAAGGCAATCAGGGTCATTCAGGGCTTATGGCAGTGTGGTCAGGAAAGGAAGAAAGCTACCAGAAATTATACTGGCATGGAACACGAGGCGATATGAACTGAAGAAACAAGGATTGCAGGAGAAAGATTGCCAATGTGGCAGTAGATCGGCGAAAAAACAAAGATCTGGACAAGCTGAAAAGAATGGGAGGACCATTCATCTGAGTTGCTGCAGAATATGAGTATGTGGCAGACACTGACAACAATTAGTTCGTCCACATTTGGAATATGCTGTTTCCGTATGGTCACCGAATCTCATTAAAGACATTGACAGACTGGAAAAAGTACAACGGCCAGCCACAAAACTGATTCCAAATATCAAAAATAAATCATACGAAAATCGACTAAAACACATGAATCTGTTTTCCCTAAAAAAGCGTAGACTCAGAGGTGACTTGATACAGGTCTTTAAGATTTTAAAGGGAATTGACATCAAAAGTGACAAAATTTTCACATTGAATGAGAATCAGACAAGAAACAATGGTCTCAAATTGTCCGGAAATAGATTCAATTTGGAAGTAGGTAGAAACAACTTTGCCAACCGTGTAGTTAATGAATGGAATAAACTTCCTGCACAGGTAGTGCACTGTAGTTCAGTTCGAAGCTTTAAGAATAATTTAGATAAATACCTAAGTAAGATGCTGTAATGATTATAATTTATCTTATATTATTTGTTTTTGTTTTGTTATCATTTGTCTGTCTGATTTTCGTTTATTATTAGTTATGTCAATTTATTATTATTTACTATTTACCTGTTTGTTTATTATTTAACTATACCTATGCATTTATTTATGTATTTTATTTGTTATTTACATTATTATAGTTTTTATTTATTATTTTATTATTAATATGATTTTTTTTTTCGCATCCGACCTAGATATGGATCAAAATGTCTCCTGTCGGCATGCTCCGCCTTTGTAATCCTTTGTAACGCCTGTACATGGATGTTTGCTATGCTCGAATGATAATAATGATAAAAAAGAATTATGGTAAAAACTAATCATGACTAGTCATCAGTAGTCGTCACTACTGACTGCTAGCGAGCACTAGTAATCAATGATGGTTAATGGCCCTTGTATAATTGTAATAATAACAAAAGGATAATAATAATGTAAAAAAATAGTTTCACTCGTTATAACTATTGACGCATTAGTGATGCATAATTCATCACTGTTATCGTTAGTAGTTAGGTAGGAAAAATTTTTTTGGCCTCTAAAGGCGATGACAGGGCAGAATTTTTTTTTCTAACTGTTGCAAACTATAACAAGATACAGTGGCAGACCGTAGAAGTGGCATTAACTGTATCAGTCTTATTCTACATGGAATGGTGCTATTACAACCTTGAAAAACGTTGTGATGGCACCAAAATTAACCAAGCTACAGTACTTACAATTTTGCAAAACTTTAACCGTTCTTCTGACGTTTTTTTTTCTTATGACATCATCCCCTTTTTATTCTAGACGCCTCAATTATGCAGTTCTGGGCGCACGTTCAGGTGTTTTGCAACAGTGCATAAATGTACCCTATCGTCCGCGTGCTAGTCAGCATCGGAGTGGAGGAATGGCATCCTGTTGCCCGTAGACAAAGTGTGACCATCCGTAAATGTACTTTAAGCGAATGAATTAACACATATTTGAGGTTGTGCGCAAATGCTCAGCATAATTCTCAAATTCGTGTAGACATACAAGACTGGACCCATCCCATTATTTCATAATGGTTGCTTATCAACGCTTCTCAACGTACCAACGCGTTTATTCGAGGAAGTTGATGGGAGAAATGTTAATGAGGCATTGAATGTCAATGAAGGACCAAATATCAATATAGAGCAAGTTGTCAATAAAAAACAAAATTATAATGTAAGGCATGATATTGAAACTCAAAACGTGTCAAAAAGAAATAATCACGAGTTTCTTAAAACCATGTATTTTAATGCTCGTAGTATTAGGAAAAAAATTCAAGAAATACAGGCGTATGTCAAAAGCGAAAATCTCGATATGATAGGAATAACCGAGACATGGTTAAATGGTAAAGAGTTCGAAGCTGAATTTAATATTGCGGGATTTAAACACTTTCATCAGGATAGAAACCACAAGAAAGGTGGGGGTGTTCTGTTGTACGTTAAAAACAATGCCCATGCTTGTGTTTCAGAGAAAGTGAAGCAGGATGTATATGATAGTTTGTGGGTAGAGTTAACCCAAACAAATGGACAAAAAATGAATGTAGGTGTAATATATAGGCCAAAGACATTATCATCAGCAGACGACAAACTGTTATTTCAAGAACTGTCTAGTTTCTGCCACCGGGATTTATTGATAATGGGTGATTTCAATTTTACAGACATTGATTGGATGACCCTTGAACATGGCCATATAGGTAGTCACTTGATTGATTTTCTTGGTGACAATTACTTAGTTCATCATGTAAAAGAGCTCACAAGACATGGAAACTTACTCGATCTATTGATCACTACCCGCGAAAGCATGATAACTGATGTAGAAGTCGGTGAAACTGTTGCAAATAGCGATCACAACTTAGTTAGATTCAAACTACTAAATTTTTTTAGAATAGATACTTGTGTTTCTAAAATACCCGATTTCAGTAAAGCTCAGTTCATAGGACTACATCAGGAGCTTCAGCTTACAGATTGGGAGGCAAAATTAAGCGAAAGACCTGTAGATCAGATGTGGGAAATATTTCAAAATACGCTCACTAAGATGATTCATACTTACATTCCTTTTAAGGACAGACGTCCCCCAAATCAGGCTCGCCAAAAATGGCTTGACAAATAAACTGAAAAAGTATTGCTAAAAAGAGACAGGCTTATAAGAAATATAAGTGCTCGGATGCATCTAATGACTCTCAAAATTATGAATTAATACGGAGATGTAAAAAAGACAATAAAGAAAAAACGAAAACGACAATACGAAATGGATATCGCTGATAAATCCAAAGAGAATCCCAAAGAATAGTTACACTAGAGATAAAAAGGTTGTTAGGAATCACATTGGTCCACTATTATCTGCTGACGGTCAACTTGAATATTCAAAAGAAGGAATGTGTAATATTTTAAACAATTATTTTAGCTCGGTATTCGTAAATGAAACACCTCAAAATGAACCCCAAACTGAAACCTGTGAAAAGTCTAGGGTAAACTTACTGCGGTAAATATAACAAAAGGAAAAATTAAAAGGTGTATAGAGAAACTCAAAGTTGATAAAACACCAGGGCCTGACGGTTGGCACCCAAGAATCTTAAAGAAAACAAAAAATGAGATTGTTGTTCCATTAGAAATTATTTTCAAGAAATCCATCTTATCCAGAGATGTCCCAAGAGAATGGAAGCTGGCTAAAATTACTCCAATATTCGAAAAAGGTGACAAAAAGAAACCAAATAACTATAGGCCTATAAGTTTGATTTAAATCGTAGGAAAAATGATGGAAACTATCATCAGAGATGTTATCGAACATCATTTAGAAAGTAACCGTTTGATAAATGATAGCCAGCATGGTTTCAGACGGAAACGTTCTTGCGTAACTTACTCGAATTCTACAACACAGTTATCTCGAATTATTACAAAAGAAACAATATAGATTTAATATATGTAGACTTTGCAAAAGCTTTTGATACCGTCCCCCACGAAAGACTACTGACTAAATTAGCTTCACACGGAATAAGTGGTAGCCTATTAAATTGGACAAGTAATTGGCTGAATGATCGAAAACAGAGAGTTGTTTTGAATGGAAAACTTCTGGATGGAAAAATGTTACAAGTGGAGTTCCTCAGGGTTCCGTTCTTGTGACACTTCTATTCACAGTATATATAAGTGATATAGACCATGGACTAAAATCTACTGTTTCTAAATTTGCTGATGATACAAAACTGTTGGGAATGGAAAATGATCACTTAAACCAATTAGATATTCAAGAAGATTTAGATACAGCAATGGTCTGAAAAGTGGCTAATGAAATTTAACATAAGTAAATGCAAGGTAATGCACATAGGTAATAATAACAGTAACTACGATTACAAGTTATTTGAAAATTCGTTAACAAAAGTGAATAAGGAAAAAGATCTCGGCGTAATTATCAGTAACGATCTCAAATCATCCAAGCAGTGTATTTCAGCCTCTGAGAAAGCAAATAAGATTCTAGGACTAATTGCGCGATCTTTTGACTTCCAAAGCTCATCACTCATTAATGAGTAATATAAATCGTTAGTTCGTCCACATTTAGAATATGCTGTTTCCGTATGGTCACCGAATCTCATTAAAGACATTGACAGATTGGAAAAAGTACAAAGGCGAACCACAAAACTGTTTCCAAATATAAAAAATAAATCATACGAAAATCGACTAAAACATATGAATCTCTTCTCCCTAAAAAAGCGTAGACTCAAACTTGATACAGGTCTTTAAAATTCTAAAGGGAACTGACAACATCAAAAGTGACAAAATTTTCACTCTGAATGAGGATCAGACAAAAAACAATGGTCTCAAACTGTCCGGAAATAGATTTATTTTGGAAGTGGGTAGAAACAATTTTGCCAACCGTGTAGTTAATGGAATAAACAATGTAGTTCAGTTCGAAGCTTTAAGAATCATTTAGATAAACACCTAAGCAAGATGCTGTAACGATTATCATTAATTTATATTATTTGTTTATTTGTTTTGTTATCATTTGTCTGTTTATCATTATTTGCTCGATTCTCATTTATTATTCGTTATATGTCAATTTATTATTATTTACTATTTACCCGTTTGTTTATTATTTAACTATACCTATGCATTTATTTACGTATTTTACTTATTATTTACATTATTGTAGTTGTTATTCATTCATTTATTTATTCATTATTATTATGATTTTATTTTCGCATCCGACCTAGATATGGACCAAAAGGTCTCCTGTCGGCATGCTCCGCCTTTGTAAATACCTAACATTGATAATGATTTAGATCCTAGAGGGCATCCGGATAAATCCAACCAGGATGCACAGGGACATCGGTACAGAAAACAGGAAATCATAACGTACAACACCAGGATTCGGGACGGTGTTGCCGCCAGGGTGCGCCGCACAGGACATCGAGTCACATCCACACCCACACTTGACGCAGGACAGGCGGGTGGGGCGAGGCTAATGAGGCTTTCCTGTGGACGAGATACCATGAGGCGACTCGCTTGCTCTCCGTCAATGGTTATTAAACGGGAGAGGAGCGATGGACACAAATAATTACGCTGGAGGGGAAGGATCTGAAGTAGGGATGGGAACGGGGAAGAGTGGAGGGATGCGGCGTAGACCCTCTTAGTTGCGTTTTATTTTCTTTATCGTTTTTACTCGTGGTGACATCTAACATCGTTTCCGAATATAAACCGTGGCGTATATTTAGTTCCTAAGACTTATTTTCATCTCTGCCCTGTAAAGTCAGCAAAAGGTGGAGAGGGACACCACAGAAGAATAGCAGCTGCAGGAAAGTGGCTTCTGTCACGAAGTGTTTTCCGTTTTAGGGACACGCACAAACCATCAAGCAAGCAAACAGCAAGGAGCAGTCGAGGATAACAAATTGCCTTTCTTGAGAAAGCGTGTTATAAGCACACTCATGCAATGGATGCAAATTCTCAGGAAACGTGTCGTTGCTTCCACTTCCGTGTTCTGCAGTGGTTGACATTTTCTTGGATAAATTATATACTTATTTTCGAAATTATTCGTGACGTAATTATTGGGCAAAAAAGAATATGCTTGTTATAGATTCGTAAAGGAAACACCGGCTATTGTAGTACTTATAAGTGAAAGAAATTGTATACAGTATATACATAAAGATACGTATTTGTGTGACACTTAGGTTTGTGCACATATTGATATGCAACTGTAAAGCAAAAAAAAAAAAAAAAGACGATAATTAGCAGAATCAAAAGAGAGACTGGGACAAAAAATGCGTTACAAATCATCATTTAGATGTAAGATATTCTAAGATTTCGGGCAAGTACAACCGAGGTAGAATTGTAGTAAGCTGGCGCTGGAGCGTCATAGCTTCTACTGCAGAACACTAATTAGTTAATCGTTATGAGAATAGGCTGTGCAAACTTTTACTTCTAGTTTTACCTTAGTTAAAGGGCAGGATAGATAAGATGGGTGAGAGGGAGGGAGGGGGGGATTTGGGGGTTTAGTGGAAGGAAAGAATGAAATGGAAGGAAGTAAGATTTATGAAAGATGTGGGGCAGACCCATTTGCTCTAGTTTTACCTTCCCTACATACAAAAAATATGTATACATAAGTGAGATGACTCGCCGGTGAGCATGATCTCTAGGCAAGAAAGGCATATTACATATTAGTCAACGACAAGAGGTAACTATAGGCTACAGTGCCATAAAATTGAATTAATTCGCATACCAGCACCCAGGATAAAGGAAGGGGGAAAATACCACCTGGCACGGGAGGGGGCAATCGAGATAAGTTACCCCCTCTGCTCTACTATGGGGGTTCTTCCAAACAGACGAATAAAATAGCCTGGTGGTAGACGAAGTAAAACGAAATGTGCCATCCCGTACGGAAGGGGTTAACTTTGTATTATGATACTTCAGCTCCGACGTTTCACGGTAGGTTTGTAATTTTGATATTTTCTAGTTTGTACCGATTACATTTGAGAGAGTGCAATCCTTTATCCAGCTGTCTGTAATTGTAAAAATTTCGAAGAAATTGTATTAAAAAATTCTAGTCGATTTCTTAATTATATATATATATATATATATATATATATATATATATATACATATATATATATATAGATAAGATAGATAGATAGATAGATAGATAGATAGATAGATAGACTTTATTTGGCAATGAATCAATGTACATGAAGTGCAAATAATGACAAGAACACATAGTTCGAAATAATAAATGCAAATTGCCGAGAATAACACAGATTCCTTGCCCTTAGTTGTGCCTTCTCTAACCCTCCATTGAATGTGGTGCCTTACCTAGTCTGAATACTGGCACACTAAAATTGTATAGTTTGTCAGTGATAGCATGTAGATGATGCACAACGAGTATCTAGTTGGTCCTATTATATTATTACTACCTCCGTCAAGTATGTTATGTTTACGGTCGTGTTTGTCAACAGATTTTCGCCACCCCCTCACCCCACCCAAATACACACACACGCACACACACACACACACACACACACACACACACACACACACACACACACACACACACACACACACACACACACACACACACACACACACACACACACACACACACACACACACACACACACACACACACACACACACACACACACACACACACACACACACACACACACACACACACACACACACATATATATATATATATATATATATGTATATATATATATATATATATTTATATGTATATATATATATATATGTATATATATATATATATATGGGAAAATGTAATGTTACAACACATTTGTAAATGTACACATTAAACCCACTATCGGATAAATAATATCAGAAGTACAGGAAAATTGTATATTTCGACTACTATCTGTAGTCCTCTTCAGCTGAAGAGGACTACAGATAGTAGTCGAAATAAACAGCTTTCCTGTACTTCTGATATTATTTCTCCGATAGTGGGTTTAAAGTGTATATATATGTATATATAATATATATATATATATATATATATATATATATATATATATATATATAGACACATTGACTATATTAAGACAAATAAGACTGAAGGTGGAGAAAGCAGACGACGAGTATTAGGAGAATTTTATGCTTTAACGTTTCGACCCGTAGGGTCTTGATCACAAAGCTAACAACTGAAACATAACAGGGAATTTTATACATAGACGGGTCATCTCATGGGACGCTTCGGAGAGCTTGTTATTTTATTTGCGTATTCTTTTATTATTAATAAGCTTGTGGTTTTTGCTAGACATATAAACCCTTCTATATGGTTAATGTTGTTATTAGTGTTAATGTATGCTGCCTCAATTGTCTTCCTCAGTTTCTTGGATGAGCCTTTATTTAATAAGGTTGTGTTGTTCCAGTCTGGAAAGCGGCCATGCTTATCCACATGCAATACTATGGAGTTAGATGATCTGTGGGCTTGTACGTAATTTTTATGTTGATTTATCCGTTTATTAAGTCCACAGTCAGATTCACCAAAATATGAAGAGGGACAGCTTTTACACGGGATTTTATAAACAATGCTGTTTTCATTAGTGGGGTTATTGTAGCTACGTTTGACCAAATATCCTACTTTGTTACCTGATGTCCTGGCTATCTTAATGCCCGCTTTTATGAGAAAA
>NC_134820.1:11509738-11529738 GCF_046742065.1 Oratosquilla oratoria | reverse complement strand
GTTGGAGTAACGACTGGCAGCGCAGCGATACTGAAATTATTTTAGCCCTGGGCGGAATTCGAGCCCGGACCTCCGTAGTGGCATCGAGTCGTGTATTGTGTATGTGTGTGTGTGTGTGTGTGTGTGTGTGTGTGTGTGTGTATTCACCTTGGTCTTTGGATCACGTGTTGGACTCGTGATCGACATCTATTTCCCTCCTGGAAGAGGGCTCAGAGCTCGTATGACCGATCTATGGGTAATGCTTTGACCTTTCACACACACACACACCCAACTCCCCGCCCACGAGAGTCAGAGTAACGACCCGAAGCACAGCGATACCGAAATAATTTCGGCCCTGGGCAGGATTCGAACTGGGTACTGCGAGCACGCACCGTATTTCCCAGTCCAGCGCTCTACCACCGCGCCACCGAGTATGTGTGTGTGTGTGTGTGTGTGTGTGTGTGTGTGTGTGTGTGTGTGTGTGTGTGTATGTGTGTGTGTGTGTGTGTGTGTGTGTGTGTGTGTGTGCAGAAGCTGCACACACACACACGCAGACCAGCGTTGTTGTACGGAGCAGAGACATGGGCACTGAAAAAGGTACAAGAAAGGAAGCTGGACGTCGCAGAAATGAGGATGTTGAGGTGGATGTGTGGGGTGACGAGGTTGGATAGGATAAAGAATGATAGGATTCGCGGTACTGTGAAAGTAGTGGAGGCGTCGGTGAAAGCGCAGGAAAGGAGATTACATTGGTTCGGCCATGTGAAGAGAAGAGATGAAGACTACGTGGGAAGGAGAATGATGGAGATGGAGGTACAGGGGAGACGCAGGCGAGGGAGACCCAAGCTGCGTTGGAAGGACAGACTGAGAGAGGACCTTAAGGAGAAACATCTGGAGGAGGAGCAGGTGATGGACCGAAACAGGTGGAAACGACTAGCGAGGAACGGCGACCCCATATGAAAATGGGAAACGTCAACAGGAAAAGAAGAAGAAAGAAGAAGATCAAAGTTACTGATTTTTTTTAGATTGATAGAAATAATACCTCACTCGTCGGCTATGAATACACCCCATATGTTTTGAAATGGAAAAAGAAATTTGTTAGAGCAAAATAGATAAAAATTGAAGCTGATTACCATGCAAAAATAAACAATTATCCAAACAGCCTCTGGTAATGCCACGGTACATTAATATCTACGCACACACTTTAAACCGATGGGCAAACTTTCATTGGAGCAGCCAGTTCACTGCATGTTCTCTCAACAAGCTCGTCAAATATTATTGGAACCGATGTGACGTCATTGCCTAGGTGTTGGGTGTCAGTATGTTAAATTATTTTTCGTAACTAAAGAGATAAGTAAGATTAGGAGATATGGAAAGAGATGAAGTGGAAGGAAAATTCTGACGAAAAGGGCAACAGCTGACAGGGTACTGAAGGGTGTCACAGAAAATATATTGGGGTGGGGGGGGAGACTGACCCTACATAAAATAATGAGAATGACGAGGTTTTCCTCCCGTGCTAGTTGTGTTTGAAAATAAAGAGAGGGAGAGAGAGAGAGAGAGAGAGAGAGAGAGAGATGATGATGATGATGATGATGATGATGATGATGATGATGATGATGATGATGAAAAGTGTCAGACTCCGCTTTATTTGGACTTGTTTGGAAGCAGTGTGCCAGTCCAGTAGAAAAAAAAAAAAAAAAAAATCACGAGGACGAGAATAGATATAGACGAGAAGCCTGACAATACAGCCGGTATCTATCGAATTACGTGTGGTTGGAATGTAACAAGTCTTACATTGGGAAAACATCATGCGACCTGAGAATCCGGATCCGAGAACATTGGTATGACTTCCGCCATGATGTCACCACTAACGCGTGTGTTGCGCACAAGAATAGTAGCAACCACCTGATGGACTGGGGAAAGGCAGAACTATTGGTATATGAGCCTGAAAAATCCGTAGAAAATGCATGGAAACAGCTATCATCAATGGATACAAGACGATTGAACAAAATAGAGGCATATATATTTCACCCCACCCCATTACTTTGCTTCTACTTACCAACAAATTATTGGAAAGCTATCTTTAATTGCTCTTCACACCTTTTTCCTCTCGTGATTTTGTCTATCATCAGTGGACAAATGCCCCCTTACATTATTTCTTTCCCTTTCACATTTATTGATCGGCGTTGAACAAATGGCCTACACATATACAATTGCTCCCCCTCCTCCCTTCCCTATGCTCCAATTACTTCTTTCCATTCCCCCGAATTCTACTGTTTATTCTCAGATATGTGTACCACGACTATGTACTTGATTACAAACATGACAACATTATGCAATTGTTCTCTCGCCTCTGGGTACATCCCTGCCCTCTTCAAACCATCGCATACGATCCTAATCCCAAAACCCAGCAAACCCACCTCCTCCCCATTCTCTTATAGGCCGATTTTCTTTCTGGAATATATTGGGAGGGTGTTTGAGCACGTCCTTTGCCGACGCCTGATCAACTACCTAGAGGGAGGGAAGGTCTCTTCAGCGGGACTTTAGGCCGGAGCGGAGCGCAGAGGATGCCATTCCCATAATTGCCCAATGGGCCTAGAACCCACTGAACGACCGTCCCGGGAAGGCAGTTATGGTGTACAAGGACGTGGAGAAGGCACTCGACATTGGCTCGAAGGTTTAAGTACAAACTGTATCACTTCTTTGACTTTGCCCTGCCGTTCACGCATTTGCTCTTTAACTATCTAGACGACAGGTCAATATGAATAAAGTGGCGGGGCTGTCTGTCCCAACCCTTTGTACCTGAGGCGGGAGTGCTGCAGAGTTCGGTCCTTGCCCCAATTCTCTGTAACCTGTACACCAATGACATCCCAGAGCCGCCCTATCCTCGTAACCAGACCATAACTCTCATATGCGGACGTCACAAACCACCTCAGCAGACACAAAACACTACAGGGAGCATTACACGTCATACAAGACACACTAGACATGGCACATGTATAGAAGGAACAGTGGCGCATTAAGACGAATATGTCGAAATGCAAAGCTGTATACTTCTACTGTAACACAAACTATAAAACAATCGTCGAAACCCCTCTCAAATTAAGCAACCTACACATTTCAGCTAAAGACCAGGTTACTGAGTTGGGAAGCACGCTGGATCGTGGTCTGACTTGGGAATCACATTTTCGCATCCATAGAGCAAAAGCTAAAACTACGCTGAGAAAACTTAGGCTTTTCTCTGCTGCGCCCATGGTCGTTAAAGGTCGTCTGTACTTAGCAGTGGTCAGACTGATCCTGTGCCAGTTTCTTAGATCAAGCCAGATGGCATGCACTTCAAACAATTACTCCGCATGCGCTGGGTCCAGAACATCAAGGGTGTAATAGAGAAAAGAGGAAGTGATGTGCAGACAGTAGAAGAACAACAACTCCATCAGAACAGAAGAAATTGGCGTCTTTTTGAACAGCTGGACCACTGACAGGCGATACGCCTAACAGGAGTTTGGTGAGAAAGGTGAGAAGTGCCTTCAGAACGTCGCTCTCCAATTCATCACGGACAGGTTACAGAACGACTTCAGAACCTCTGAATCACAACACCACGTGGCCAACATTCGTCCATTAAACCAACACAAACGCACACTGCACACCAAACACTTCGAAAGACTTCACGCCAAACACGAACACCTGATAAGCCACATCACACCAAGGTCACATTATATAGATTTCCTGTCATCTGCGCCGTTTTCTCTCCCGCTGTATACGGTGACCACCTAGGGTTAACGTATTCTTTTACCAGTTTAGACTGATCGTGACCAGACGTGTCACGATGTGCTGTCCTGTCTGACTGAGTACCAAGAACATGAGTCTGTCTGGAACCAGCAGCAAGCGTGAGGAAAGATAGCAGGTGCTCAGCACACGTGCTATATCTGTCCGGAATCAGTCCTTGCTAGATACAATAATCTATTTTGGTGTGCTCTGGTCAGATTTGTCTTCCTCTCGCCGGCAAAATAGCTCCACTACTTCAGGAGGTCTGTTTCGCCGGCAGGGAATAGTCTATAATTCATATGTTATATCATGATATAACCCATTTTATATACACCTGCATAGAGGAGGCAACCAATCTTGCGTGGCACACACTGCAAACAAGGAACACGATTACACGCACAAACATCTACATATGGTTTCTCTTACTGAAAATAATTTCATTTCTAACATTCTCTCCAACTGCATTTTCTCATATCAGTTTACTTACAACTAAAAATCTTTTCATATTTCTGACTGTCCCTACGACTTAGCTTTCTACTCCTTTCCTAACTTTGCTGATTGAGTTAGGAAACTCCTCACAAATTACCTCGAAAACCGAGCACCAGTGCGGGCCTTCTTGACCACGCCTAAATGTCATAAACCATGCTCAAGCACTTAGCCATAACTCTTACGGCTCAGTCGGTGACACCAAGCTAAGCTGTTACTAGTAATTTACTTCAGATATTGACAAGGGCGCAAGCACATCAATGTTTCGTACCATCCTCACCACTGTTTCGTGAGTTGAGTTCGGGGACTCTGTGAAAATTAGGTAAGGACGGCATTTAGTAGCCTACCTAGATTCCTCAGGAGTTAGGTTAACACCAAAGTTAACATTTTTTAGACTCCTATGGCTCAGTCGGTATGGTAATGGTTTGTCATCAAGCTAGGCTTTGGTTCGATCCCCGGGGTGATTATAGGAAATTATTTGTATGACTCGTTGTTACTAGCGATTCATCTCATATATATATATATATATATATATATATATATATATATATATATATATATATATATATATATATGTGTGTGTGTGTGCGTGTGTGTGTGTGTGTGTGTGTGTGTGTGTGTGTGTGTGTGTGCGTGCGCTGCCGACAATGTCGGAAATACTTTCTCCTTGCAGTTCATTGTAAACTAGGCGTAAAACACCAAATTTATATCTTTGATATATCATCATCGTTAATAAACTACGTCGGAATGTTTGCTCGACAAGTACATGCTGTCATGTGTTCTCAATGTAATTTTCAAGATCAAAGAGAGAGAGAGAGAGAGAGAGAGAGAGAGAGAGAGAGAGAGAGAGAGAGAGAGAGAGAGAGAGAGAGAGAGAGAGAGAGAGAGAGAGAGAGAGAGAGAGAGAGAGAGACACACAGAACAAATATGTGAAGGAAAATAAGACGAGGAAGTAAAAAGAAAAACGTATGTATTATCAAGCAAATGTTTGCACTGCACTGTGGCAGAACCCACACACGTAGAGACCAGGACGACGGTTTCGGCACAGCACTGCCCTCAAGGGCAGAGGCGCCGATGATCCCTTGTCCATGACGAGCTCAAGCAAGGAGGTGATCTGCGACCGAAGACATTACCTGTGTCCTCTGTGATTCACCGCCGTGTTGGACTCGTGATCGACGACTATTACTCTCCCTGATGAGAACTCATAACTCATATGTGAACACGCGCGCGCGCGAGATATAAAGACGAGACACTACGAGCATAGCTCCCCTTCCCGTAAGATACAACTAGGTAAATACATACACGAAACTCCTTGCCCACCAAAGATGGAGTGCTGGCTCAAACTGCAAACATTTTATTTGTTTATTTTGTTTATTTATTTACTCATTTTTTCAGCGCTGGGCAGGACTCGAACTAAGGACGCTGAACTAACGGTCAAGTACAGTACTACTGAACTGTCGAGCTTTAATTATTTGTTTATTTTTATCGTGGTTTGCGGGGCTGGTACCCGCTCGGACCTCGCTGGTCCGGGACTGTTCATACAAGACGATATCCGGAGGAAACTGATATGCAACACACACAGTGGTGCCAAAGTCACTTCAGGTCCAAGATAATCAGCGGTCGAGCCGTGTTGCTGGCAAGACAATCTTGGGTGCATTGTTTGAGAGGGAAAGTCCTTGAGATTTGTTATTGAAAAGGGGAAAGCGGGTGTAGAAACCTGAAGGCAGACGAACAAATCGTTTGAAAATATAGAGGTGGTAAATGGGGAAGGTGGGAAAAATGTGAAAGGAAATGTTATTTAAAAATCGAAACAGAACTAAAGAACGGATCTTTTCCATCTTACGGCATGCAGTTGATTTCAATAACTTAAGAGAGGTAAGGAATGAATATTAATCTGAAACCTAACCTAACCTAACCTAACCTGACCTGACCTAACCTAACCTAATTTAGCCAAACCTAACCTAACCTAACCTTACCTAAAATTTATGTATGCCGTAAAATGGAAAAGACCCTAAATAACACAAAAATACAGGAATATAATGTGGAAGAATACAAATAATGTTGGTCTAAGATGGGGCGGCAAGAAAAACACAAAATAAAGTAAAACAAATTTTAAGGTCTGCCTTGAACAAAACTAAATTAGAGAAAAGTATAGTAGATGAAGGGTGACTTTAGTATTTAATTACGAAAGAGGAAACTCTTGCTGAAGTACATTAGTAGTGGATGATGTAGCTCTCTATTCATCTTTCTTTCACCTCTCCCGTTCTCTCTATCTCTTTCTCTCTTTTAGAAGGTGACAAAATACAATGTAGGAGGTAGATGTACCCTAGCCTAAGGCTTTGTTCATATTCTTTTACACGTTGTAGCCTACCTGGCTGGCTAGCAATTACAGAGAATTGCTTCTTCCAGAGCTGATTCCGATCGTCATCTTTAGAACTGTTATCTGTGCCTTTGTATCGACGATATTTTTCCTTGATAGTAGTGTGAGTGGTTAAATTCACAAATATAAGACAGTGAGAGAGGAAAGACTAGGAATCGTTGTTTATGCTATTATGCCCCAGCGATAAGGTTTACTATCATGTTAAAATACAATGTGTTACGTGAAAATGTGAATACAATATACATCGTGTTGATTGCAGCATGCATCGTGGTTCATGGAACTTGCATTTACGCACATTATGTTACATGCAGCATATAGCATCATAACGATGATAGCAAATTCCAAAAACTATAGGGATCTTCTTCCATAGAATTTGTTAAATCATGAAGGGAAAATATACAGATAGATAGATACACTTCGGTTCATTACCATGAGTCTATGATGTTCGAAAAAAGATGGAATCTAGGAAGGACAAAACCGCCAGACATAGCAACTGTTTCTTGGGTTCAGTGCTTCTGATCTTGTCCGGCGTCTTTTTCAGATACAGTAAATGTCGCCGCCACGAGCCTATGCCACAAGCGCGGTAAGCCCACGGCACGCCAATCATGTATTTAATAGTTACAATTGTAATTGCACAAGGAACAACAATTGACTGTTTTTATTCATTGCAGGTAGAGCCACTACTAGGCATTTTTGCCCTTTCCTATTCCCTGTTGGCAGGAAGCACGTTTGCTTTCTCTTTCCCCAGCCGCTTTGTGGATCGGATTTAGGTCAACATGTTCTTGCCATTTGCCCAAGCTCTCTTTATACACTTCTTCGGTTTCTTGCCCGTCTATCTTGCGTTGATGTTCCCACAAAGTCTGAGTTTTGCCAAACTCGGGTCGCTCCTGTTCGCTTCTCACCGATGATATTGTGGTCCCTCTGCGTATGCTTTTTTTAAGTCTCCCCAACATAGAGCGTGCTTTGCTCTTCATGTCGCGTACCAAGCCTGCCTGGTCAGCCTGGTTCTCCTGGTCTTTAACTCTGTTGAGTGTTGCAGGATTAATGGCCGGTATTTATCGTCACTACTCACAATTACTCAGTAGTTTCGTGGCTCCCTCCGATGACCATCCAACGTTGAGGAGTGATCACCCAAAGGTACACCTTGCCGGGCACATTTTGGTTGATGTCTCCCCCTGTTCCCGTCCACCATGCCCCCCCGCCTTTCCCCGCCGTGGAACAAGCCCTCTCCTCCCTTCGCCACAATGTCCTGACGACACTCCTCCAGTGGCACAGTAGGTCATAACTACTGGACTACAGGTTTCAAATCACTCATGTCCCACTTCGAACATCCTGTGATGTGTGAGGTCACGGGCGCGGTAGGTTGGTGGCAACGACCTTTACCCCCATCGTGTGAACATCGATCCCTCCCTAACCGAGGGAATGCCACGGTGATGAGCGTAGTTGCCTGGCGGAAGGGGATGGCATCGGTGACGGGAGTGAGTGATTTATGGCATTTGGAGGGCGCAGTGCAGCAGGAGAGTGCCACATTCCAGACAATCATCAACATAGCGTGATCAGAGCTGCGTCGAAGCTGTGTCGAGAATGACAGCAACAAGAAGATTGGACTTTTGTCGTTTCTCTCGACACAGTAAAGTATCTTACGTCACCATAGCGAAAAGGGAAGGTCCTTCTCTCTCTCTCTCTCTCTCTCTCTCTCTCTCTCTCTCTCTCTCTCTCTCTCTCTCTCTCTCTCTCTCTCTCTCTCTCTCTCTCTCTCTCTCTCTCTCTCTCTCTCTCTCTATCTCTCTCTCTCTCTCTCTCTCTCTCTCTCTCTCTCTCTCTCTCTCTCTCTCTCTCTCTCTCTCCTCCCCTCCCCCCCCTCTCTCTCTCTCTCTCTCTCTCTCTCTCTCTCTCTCTCTCTCTCTCTCTCTCTCTCTCTCTCCCTCCCCCCCCCTCTCTCTCTCTCTCCTCTCTCTCTCTCTCTCTCTCTCTCTCTCTCTCTCTCTCTCTCTCTCTCTCTCTCTCTCTCCCTCCCTCCTCCCCCTCTCTCTCTCTCTCATTCCCCCCTCTCTCTCTCACCTTCTCTCTCCCTTCCTCTCATTCTCTCTCTCTCTCTCTCTCTCTCTCTCTCTCTCTCTCTCTCTCTCTCTCTCTCTCTCTCTCTCTCTCTCTCTCTCTCTCTCTCTATCTATCTATCTATCTATCTATCTATCTATCTCTCTATCTCTCTATATATCTCTATCTCTATCTATATCTCTGTGTTTCTGTTTCTCTCTCTCTCTCTCTCTCTCTCTCTCTCTCTCTCTCTCTCTCTCTCTCTCTCTCTCTCTCTCTCTCTCTCTCTCTCTCTTTCTCTCCGTTCTTGTTCTTTTTTCTTTTTAACTCGACGGCGGCTAGAAACCTAGCCGAGCCAAACTGGATACTCAGTCCTTCCAGAGTTATGTGCACCCTCGACTTGATAAGTTTAACATTTTACCTCATTAGCCCCCGCCCCTCCCTCCCCCCAAAGAAAAGAAAAGTATAACCAACATAAAGGCGCAGAGAATTAGAAAAGGTTTGGCCTAAACGTTAAGTTTATGCCCGAATAAAACATGTGCATTCCACCAATATACATGTAAAGTATAGCTGTGACCGGTGAAACCTCTAGTACAAAATTTACCAAAGGTATATTCCTTCACGGTAGATTCTAGAAACTTAGAGATAATGTACATTCCAATTTCCAGGCCCAGATTTTAGAGCTTTCACTGTCATTCAAATCAGTTTGTGGCAAAAACTAGTATTCTATGTCTTCTGCTCCAGTGAATACGTGGTGGGATTTACCACGGCAAAATTGAACTTTGGTGGAATCGGTGTTTGGGAGTTTGCTGTGCAGTTTACTCTTGGAATTTACCCAGAAAATGTCGCTGGCAAGGTATAGCGTGTTGCCGAAATAATATTGAAATATCGATTAATCTATTTAGCCACCAGCAGGGAGTGAATGTACTCCTGTTTGAGTTCTACTGTACATCTCTAGAGTTCTATTCAGTCACCGAGGTGCCACTGCGTCAAAATGGGTCACTGAAATCGCAACTCTCGTAGATCATTACCGTCCCATCAAATGGAGCATGCGACATACATCAACACTTCTTCTGTGCTGGGGATTTTTTTTAGTAGAATAGCCTGGTGGCAGTAGAAAAAGTATATAATTAATCATTAGTTATTAGAATGTCTAATATGGCGTCAGTGATTAGAGCAAATCACATAAAAATGTGACAAATCTGACATCGTCAGAATCATGATTGAATCCAGTTGTATTCCTATTAATCATGTAGATACTGATCCTTTTCATACAATCCCAATAGTTTATGATTTAGTTAGATTAATTGAGACTAATATTGTTAATATGTTCAAGTAGTTCAACTGTAGCTCAAAGTTGGCTCGTGTGAGATGATGCCAGGTAGGGTATCACTAATTTCCTACTCTTCTCGTGTCTCTTCTTGTACTGTAAATATGATTGTTCTTCTGGATTTGTTCATTTTATTCTAAGCCTTCGAGGATGTCATTATGAGTGAAAGCATTTTATTTCCAATTATGCAATGGGAAGCATTTTTGAAATGCCTTAGATCTCAAGAATGATCGATGAATAATGTGGTCTCATGAGGAATACAGTATCACGGCTTATCCAGTTTAACCCTTATATATCTTCCATATGTCACACGAAACGGTAACTATTCCGACATCGTGGTTATGAAAGTTTGAGAGTTAAGGACCCGACGTCTCAAATGGCGTATTATGTCAGTGTAACACTGTTCGGCTAGGAACAAGTGCCTCCACTTACGAGGTTACAATTGATACGACAAGCATGGCCCTAACAGGGCACCATTAGCTCTATTCACGTTTGGCCTCCAGGACATGATGACAATTATGGCCTTGGGATTCAGAACTCTCGGAGGTGCACCGCTACGACTGCAGATGTTTGTATGGTAGATCTCTGACCAGGGGTGAAAGCGGGCAGATCGTCCCTAGTTACTCATAAGGTTTAAATTTCTCCGGTCCATGTAAGCGAAATGGTCTTGGTTTCACAATATCTTGAGACATTTTCGCAACAGAAAAATTGTATCACGCGTTTGGTGCAAATCGAGAAGTGGTATAGGGTGTGGTGGAAAACAAGACAAAAGAACATCAAACTAATGATAAGAAGACAGAAAAAAACAATAAAAGAGAAAGAGAACAAAAAAGAAAAAAAGGAAGAAGTAACCCCAGGTGTCTTGTCCGCAGTGATCCCTCTCACAGCAATGCACCTGGTGAGGACTTGATTCAATGCACCAGCACCCTTGAAGGGGTCACAACAAATGAGCCGACGATCTAGCTGTGTTGTTTACCCTGTGAAGGAGATTAGAAGAGCTAGGCTTTAGATAGAGAGTCATAAGAACCACGGGATTCCTGCTACTTCGATATTTGTTGCATGAGCGGTGGTAGAATGATCCCACCAATTTACATCGAAGGAGATTATTTTTTCATTGATAAAATTATGTGTTCGTTGAATAGTTTTTTTTTTGTCGTGTTGGCAGTCTTTTCCGTCATGTTACCAAGGTATTTCTTTGACGTAAATCAATTATTACACTCTCTCCTTTCACCGGAAGGTTCAGAAACTCGTTTCTCCCTAGCACTTTCTCACCTGTTTGAATTTGACTCTCAGAAAGAGGATTTCAAGACATATTCCCTTAGCCCAGACATACTAAATTCTCCATGCTAATAATTCCTGGCCGGTTATCTGTAGACCTCTTTTTCTCCTGTTCTTTTGAAGTGTGCAGAACAAAATTACCCGTGCATGTGTAACTACTTTTGTGGTAGTTTCCCCTCTGCGCAGCCCAACGAGGACTATCTTGTTCAGGGTTCATTACTACTTTGTGACGAGTCATTTCGTCTTATGTGTTGCTGTTGACTGGAATACGTTGTTATTAACAACTGGGATGATCCCTTAGTTATCAGACGAGTTACGTATAAAAGACGTGGTCTCATATGCTCTACTTGCAAGTCGTTGGGATGGAAGATACAACTGGTGTTTGTTTTCTTCTACATCATACACACTACAGTAAAGGAATATAGGCTGGAATGGAGTACAGTGACTGCACTTAACATGAAATGTGTAATGAATGAGTTACAGTGGGCTACAGTAGCATATGTCATCGAGAGACCTACGTCACGTACCGAGTACGGATACAGAAAAAAAAGAAAACAACAGAGAAGTAGGCAAACATTACAAAAAGACAAAGTATCCCATTGAGGCAAATGTCACAGCTTGTTGCTGTAGGCGTTTATCGAAGTGAATTTTAAAATGCCTCTGGAGGAAGTTTATTTCATCAGTCAAAGCGTAGTTTTCATTCTTAATACCAACTCAAATGAGGTCATACACACAGACCGGTGGGCAGCAATGCGTTTTTGTTTATTTGTATATATTATAAAGGCGGATGGAGATTGCGTCATCAGTAGCAGGAAGACTGTGGTTGAGGATACTGAAATCAATGACATCCCGTTTTCCACGACCTGTCTGTCACGTCCAATGATGCTGTTCCAAGACTTCGTGGCTCTACTCCACCGTAGTCTGTCTCTTTTCATGGAACTGGAGGAATAGTTTTGGAGAACCCTTTAGTTGCAACTCGTAGAGCGTCAACTAAGTCTTTTAAAATGAATCTCCTTATGAAGTACGTGACAGGATAATTTAATATAAGTATCCAATTGTGCAATTTTGCATAAGAATCAAAGGATGCGTTACCGCTCGCTAACAGGGAATTATATAACCAATGCGTACACACACACACACTTCCAACAATTGGTAATGAGCGCATGTGTGGAGGTCGGGTCTGAGGCTTGATGTGTCTTTGCCGAGGGTGAGGAGTGACAGACAGGGAAGGGGTGGTAGCTGGGGGCGTCTTGTGGTCATATGTAGGTAGGTATGTTGCGCAGTGGGAGGGTTCCACCACGCGGGTACCGGACATGTCGCAAATGAAACACTTCCTTCTACAGGCAGGTCCTGTCCGAGTGGACCAGGAAAGGGTCGGCTCGTCTCTTCCCCCGACGGGAAGCCTGATTGGGTCGTGACCCATTGTAACAGGCCCGGATTTCCATTGTAGCCGCTTTTTCCGCCACGTGCACGACGTCGAAGTGAACACACTTTGTCTCAAATCGAAACGCAGGTTGGGTCTGCGATGGGAGCTGGGGGCGGGGGTTGGGGGGTGAGGTGTCGGGTCCTCCTGCTGCTGGTAGTTGGAACTTGGGTGCCATAATTGGCTCAGCTGTCGCGCGGCAGCAGCAGCAGGGTTGTCGATGATTCCTTCCTGTTTAAGAGCACCCCTCTCAGGAGCTTCGTTAACGAGGCACAATAACAAAATAACCCTAACACAAAGATTCAACTGCGTCGTTTCTAACATTTCATTTTCTCGTTTGGTGTTTGTAGTCCTATTGCACTAGATGCCTCAGATCTGCGGTAGAGTCGTATTAGGTCTCTAGAGATGCCAGTGAGACGAATAAAACTGCATGGCGGCAAACAGCATAACATAAAACGTGGGGTGCCACGGAGATGAATGAAATAATCCGGAGACAGGAAGCAGGACCACGAGGGAAAGGGGCACAGAAGGAGTACATGGAGCCAGTACTTTGGGGACCTTGGTGGTGCCCCAACAGACCAGAGTCATGCAGTATTATTTTACATTCTGGGGTAAATTGCCATTTCCAAAAGAATCCTGAGCCACCTTGTTTCTGCTGCTCTTAGAACGCCGCCTCTTCTTTCCTCGTGTTTCTGTGGCGAGGGGATAAGGATGCCGTCACTATATTCCCATGTGCGTGTTATTAAAGGTGATGGAATGAGCCAGAGTGAGGGGACTTGCGAACCTCCATTCTGCAATTCCTCTCTCGAATAGCTAAGGGATGCGCGGACATGCCCTCCCCCCCACCGTACAAGGAGGGAAAAGGTAATTGGTATTTAAATGCGTATAATGGGACAAGTGTAGTTGTATATGGGTTCTGTGAATAATGTTAATGTTAACTCCCTCCACCGAAATTAGCTTCAGGTCGTCACCTTTCATTTTTTTCCATCTTCTTCTCCTTCTTCTTCTGTTTTCTCTTCTTCCTCTGTTTCCTCTTTTTCTTCCTCCACACTCTCTTCTTCCTGTTATTTTTCCCTTCTACCTATTCTTCTCGTTCTTATTAAACAAAAAACAAACAAACAAACAAAACAATCAGGTTTTAGTGTGGTGCAGTTCATGTCTGTCGTAATGCGTAGTGTTCTTTGGAAGACAAACACGAGAAGTCTCTCCAGAAATTTTGACAATATTTTTGGATTCCAAAAAGAACCACGAGGTACTTGCGGTTGACATGTTCCATTCAGCAAACCTGTATCAGAAACAAAACTTGCGAGTACCCTATATTGATGAGTCAAAATGTCTTATAAGTCTGGTGATTGAATATTAAGGTTTGGTTCCATTTCTTTCATTCAATAAACTATATACAAACATATGTATATTGGAAAAGGGCCATTATGAATAGGTCTAAGGAAGTCAACAGCGACGGTGGTGTTATTAAGCTTTTACTAAGTTATTTCTTTGTCCCTCATAATATATTTTTGGGGAAGGCATAAGGGTGTTTAACATAGGTTCAGAAGACATTTTGAATTATTTGTTCACCAAGACATCTTACGATCAGATACGACATGCGACTGTTGAGTTAGCGCTTTCTTTATGGGGAATAGAACGGTCAACACAAATATTATTAAACAAAAGATTCAGCAAAAGAGATATTGAAATACTTACTAAGGGAGTGAATTTTGCGAGGCACCACAACTGACAAGGCAATTGGCCTACTTGGAGTATGGTGAAAAGGTAAGAAGATTCTGAGAAAATCATCGGCCGTTGGTACAACACATGGCAAGATACCACAGAGAAAAAAGAAGAAATCAAAATATACTATAGAACCTACTTCTCTACGGCATATAAAGGAGAAGAGAAAATACTAAAACAAATTGTAAAAAGAAATGTCAGATCTACAAGTTCCAGTGAAAGAGTCAGCTTAGTAGTATATTATCAAAGCCAGAATACTAGCCATATGTTATTACAAAAGTCCAAACGTAAAGAAAGAGCTAATTGAACAATCGCATGCCTTCTATAGGTTTACTTGTAAACGAGGGAAATATATACAAACGCTCCCCTCCACCTATGTCGGTATGACGACTTTGAATTTGGGCAGACGTCTCAGTTACCATTGAGTCTGTGGCCCTAATAACCCATTTACGCCAGAAAACACCAGGTGACCCTAACAAGACAAATACTCATGTCCGGACGCACGCCGTCTCCTCATCCTAGAACTCCTAAACGTGAAAGAAATGGTACTAAATCTTAATAGTCAATCATCAGACTTATAAGCATTACCTAACATGAGAAGGAACACGGTAACTATAAAAAGTTAATCAACGACAAGAATGACCGTGACAGACGACGTGGGTGCGCCATAAATACTGTCCAGACCTGAAGAGCCAGAAATCCCACCCGGTGGCAATAGCCCCCTTTTATACATGACTGTCTTTTCTTATCTTATTTTATTTTATTTTCCTACAGACTTCTCTTCCCCTCCCACAAACACTGATCCCGTGCGAGTGGGTGGTCTTTTCCAAGAAGTCAGTAGTCCATACTCCATCTCACTTATACTTCGCTGAAGAGGAGTCAATGAGACTCGAAATCGAGATATGGCATCACAGATGACCTTCCGGGGAGAAACCATCTTATAACTTGAAAAATATATTTAGAGAATCTTATGGAAAATGAGAATACTTTAAAGAAACTACAAAATGCTGAATAAACCATGACTTTTGGCGCGCGCACACACACACACACACACACACACACACACACACACACACACACACACACACACACACACACACACACACACACACACACACACACACACACACACACACACACACACACACACACACACACACACACACACACACACACACACACTACGGCTGTCCGGGTTCGAATCCCGCCCAGGGCTGAAATAATTTCAGTATCGCTGCGCTGCGAGTCGTTACTCCAACTCTCGTGGGCAGGGAGTTGGGTGTGTGTGTGTGCGTGTAAGGTCACAGCATTACCCATAGATCGGTCATATATGAGGTCTGAGCTCTTGCGGGTGGGAAATGGCTGTCGATCACAAGTCCAACACGTGATCCAAGACCATGGTGAATCACACACACACACACACACACACACACACACACACACACACACACACACACACACACACACACACACACACACACACACACACACACACACACATATATATATATATATATATATATATATATATATATATATATATATATATATATATATATATATATGTATATATCGTAAAGGAAGGAAGTAGATTTTGTTTAATGCAACTAGAATTGAATACGACAGCATTCTGACAATGATTCAACTTCTTAATATTTTCAATTCTTTTTATCAGTATTTTTCCTGCTGGGAGTTGAGTACGAACAGGATTTCCATAGTACTCCATTTATTAAATAATCCAAACTTCACACCATCCACTTGGACACTGACAGCTGAAATAAATTTGTTCGATTTTTTTAACAGTTTCTATTGGGTTACGGGTAATAGGTTTGAACTTAGAGGGTCACTTAAGATGTCATTACATTTCCTATGATAATTCTCACTGTCTAAAATAACAAAACATGACGATTTGTCCGCTTTTCTAATCACTATTTTCTTGTTTTCACGTAACTGTTTTGCGGCCTCTTTCAAACGAGGTGAAAGAAGCTGGCTAGAATGATGATGTCTAGTTTTGGTGCACTCGTTTTGTAGATGTTCTTGTAGATCTGGGTCGATGGTGATTTTCCCTTCCTTTAGTAGTTGGGACAGATCTTCAAAGAGAAACGCAATTTCCACTTTTTGTTGATATGGGAGTATATATGTATATTTATATATATATATATATATATATATATATATATATATATATATATACATATATGTATATATATATGTATATATATATGTATATATATATATATATGTATATATATATATATATATATATATATATATATATATATATATATATATTTATATATAGTTGGAAGTTGTGGAACTCCAGTGAGAAAGGATGGGTCTGTTGTGTTGGAGTGATTGAGGAGCTGAGGAGTCTGAGAACCAGGGATCGAGAATTTGGGTTGAGTCAGCGAGGAGTTGGTTGCCATCAGCGAATTCAACAGGTGTCAGTGTCAGGATAGTGGACCGTGCGCAATTTCTAGTGAAGAGAGAAACTGTAGAGGTCTCCTTTATCCATATGGAATTGCATTGGAGGTGGTTGGTCCACCACACGTTTTCCGTATCTCTTGGGAGGCGTTGGAGTTAGGAGCGTACTGTAGTGAACTGTTTTCTGTTTCTGCTGGCAGGAGATGGATTACGGAGGTAAAGGTCACAGGCAGTGTTTTTGCCATTAGAAGATCGTGGGTACTTTCGGCATTTTTATCAAATCAGTCTCGGTGCCTGCGACTGGTTGAACCTATGACAAACTTGTGCATTTTGCAGGAGGGTAGCCCATACATTGTTCCAAAGAATACTGAGGGATTCAGTGGGAGTGTTTTGTTGTGCTGTTATTTACGAAGCCGTTTGGAGCGAGTTTGTCAGAGTCCGTTGGAAGGTTTCCCTAGTGTTGGGGTTTTGAAGGGTAGCAATGTTAATTCTAGGATTGAGGTTACTTTTGCGAGTGAGACGTCTGATTTTAAACCGCAGGATAGAGAGACAGGGAGAGATCTGGGGACAAGGATGAATGAACACAAACGTTTAATCAGACACGGGTAAGAAAGTTCGGCAGTGATCCAGCACGTGAATGAATTTAATCACCATCTGGATTGGGACAAAGCTGACCTTAATTATGAGTCTGGTTGTGGGTTCAGGAGGAAAACGGGTGAATCCACGTTAATAAAATACTATCCTTATAAAAATATTTGAAAGGGGCAGTGGTCTCTGGATACCATACAGTATCTAGATTTATGATCACAAACATTGTCAACTGGCATCTTCCTGATCCCTCACCACATAATTAAGGTCACTAGTGAATAAGGTCTAAGTTTCCTTTCCCGGTTTCTCCTTTTTGTAAGAGTGTGCTATTTAAAAATAGCACATTCCTACTACTGTACTACTGAAGAGGACTGCAGTTAGCAGTCGAAATATATAGACTCCCTGTCTTATTTTTTCTTCTGTTTCGACTGTGGTATTGTTTGTAATTTATGAATGTGTTACTACATTTCTCATCTAAGTCTTGTACATTTTTCATCTAAATCTTGGGCATTAAATAGCATGAAGATGAATATCTATACTTACAGCATAAGAATCCTCTCAGAAGACCACAGGCTGGAGAGTTTAATGGAAGAATTAGACAACATCAAGTAGGACACCGTAGTACTGAGTGAAGTCCGGAGAGTGGAAGAAAAGCTGATACAATTACAAGATGGTCATCACCTGTTCTACTATAGAGGTAAGGACAAAGAAAGATCTAGTGGAGTAAGATTCTTCGTAAACCGAGAGGTTGTTGGTAACGTAGTGGCGTTCAGTAGTTTATGAGACAGGGTAGTTTGGATTGTGATTAGTCTGTGTAAAAGGTACACTCTAAAAATGGTGCAATGCTCCAGTGATTTTGTTTCATAAAAAAGGAGACCAGAAAGACCGATTAGTTTGCTATCAAATGTATAAAAAGTATTCTCCAAGATCCTTACAAGTAGACTAAGTCAAGTTTTAGATGGAAACCAACAGAGAGAACAGGCCGGCTTTAGAAGTGGATATTCGAATATGTATATATATATATATATATATATATATATATATATATATATATACTGTATATATATATATATATATATATATATATATATATATATATGCGTGTATATACATATATATATATATATGTGTATATACATATATATATATATGTATATGTATATATACATAAATATATGTATATATATATGTACATATATATATATATATATGTATATATATGTGTGTGTATATATATATATATATACATATATATGTATATATATGTGTGTGTGTATATATATACATATATATATATATACATATATATATACATATATGTATATATGTATATATATGTGTATATATATATATATATATATATATATATATATATATATATATGTACAGATATATAGATGATATATTTGTAAAAACTGACTCCCTTTCTGAAATTGATAAATTGAGGGGGAAGTTCATGGAGGTGTCGGGACTTAACTTCACCGTAGAACACGATGAAAGAGGTTCCCTCCCCTTCCTGGACGTCCTACTCAAGCAGACTAATTGCCCTTCTTTTTCTTATAGTGTCTACGTCAAAGAAACCAATCCCAGACTGTGCATGAATGGAGAGAGCGAGTGTCCTCAGAGGTACAAAGACGCCACCATTAGCGCCTTTTTCAGAAGAGCCCTCAGCCACTGTTCTTCTTGGAGTGACACTCAAAAAGAGTTTGATCGGGTGCACCAACTCCTTATCAACAATGGTTACACGAATCACGAGGTCCAAGCCAATCTTCGCAGAGTGATCGACAATTGGTATAAACAAACACGACCGACTATAGTAGGACACGAAGGGACCGCAATTAAGGTGTTCTACAAAGCTTGCATGTCTACCAAATACAAGGAGGATGAAAAGATTATAAAGAACATAATCTATAGAAATGTTGTCCCCACAAAAGAAAGTGATAAATTGTCCTTCACAATCTTTTACAAAAGTAGAAAGACCTCTTCTCTACTTTTAAGGAACAACCCCGCTCCAGAACCCCAGGAGGTTCGTCAATCCCACGTAGTATATAAATACACATGCCCAGAGGAGGACTGCACCCCCCCTTTCAGTCTACGTGGGAAGGACGACCACCACATTATCTAGAAGAATCACCATGCACTTGCAACACGGAGGACCCAAGTAACACCACTGGACCCAGCATCGATGCCACCTCGATAGGGAGACTATGGTAAAAAACACCGAAGTTGTGGCAAAAGAAGAGGACCCACAGCGCCTGGCCATCATGGAAGCCATCTGGATGAAGGAGCTGCAACCTGCAGATAGACAAGTAAATGACTTTGCCCTCCTCCCTAGCATGAAACCTGTTCGGAGGAGCCAGATGGACAATCCCAAGACATCGGGGTCTCCTCCACAGAGGCTCCCCATTCCCCGCGAAAGGGAAGAACTTCCTACCATACGTCGTTCCCAAAGACTGAGAAGCAGATTGGCGCCGAACCCGGGAGTGACCTCCCCGAGTACCATTTCCGCCAACTTGTGATCTCTCCCAGTGTTCGTGGTCCTGCGTGTGACTTCCCCCAGTTGCAACACGGTGACTTCTCCCCGT
>NC_134820.1:11504738-11507238 GCF_046742065.1 Oratosquilla oratoria | reverse complement strand
AAAGAAAAAAAAATGCGAAGAGAACGGAGACCAAAAGCAAGGAATTCTATAGGAGATTAGTCGACATGAGACTGAGAAAATAGTACATCAGAATGGGCGAACCAAAAACAGAAAAAAGAAAAGGAGAAAAAAAAAAATAAATAAAAGTGCCCTATACTAACATCGACGGGTTTAATTTCAGGAATGAATGAACTTAATGACTATCTGTTAGAAGAAAAATCAGACATAATGGAAATTGTGGAGACTAAATTAAGGGGTGAAATACCACCCATCAATAATGGACAAGGGCTATACAATTACTGGATTAAAAACAGACACGAGAAACAGGGAGGAGAAATCATGTTCTTGGCCAAGAAAAACTTGAATGTGACAAAAACTGCAGAGGGCAAAGGTAATGTAGAACTGATCATGATAAAAGTCGAAGACAAGGACATGAAAAGTAGAAAGTTTGTGGTGACTTATGTGCCCCCAAAAACGAACGCTTGGAAAGAGAACGAGCATATGAAAATGCTAGAAGATACAAGGCATTCATTAAATGAGATACTAATTGGCGGTGGTAACTTGGTAATTATAGGGAACTTTGACTGCAGAGAAATTTGTTGGGAAAACATGACAGTGAAAGGCGGAGAAGACTTGTGGGGTAATGTATTACTGGACATGACCATGGAATATACAATGACACAGTGGGTCAGTGAAAACACCAGATACAGAAATAATGAGGAGCCGTCGAGACTAGATTTAATATTTACAACAGAACCTGAAATTGTGGATAAAATTCAATACAAGACACCAATTGGAAAGAGTGACCATATACTTATTGAGACTGAACTAAAGGAAGAAATATACATGGAGAGAAATGAAAAGCATAGGAAAGGAAGATTGATGTACAACAAAACGGACTTTGGAAAACTAAAGAAATTCCTTCAGAATGCAAATTGGGAAAAATCTTACATGGAAGAGACAAAAGTGGAAGAGAAATGGGATATCTTGATGGATAATTATAATGAAGGAGTGAATGGGCACGTACCAAGACAGAAGCGAGAGAGAGTGTACATTAAATGCTGGTTAAACAGAAGATGCTGTGAGGCAAAAGATAGAAGAGACAGAGCTCGGAAAAGATGGAGAAAAGATAAAAAACCTAGAAAATGGCAAATATAGAAATGACTATGTAAAAGTGCGAAGAGAGGTAAAAAGGAACCATAAAAAAGACGTTATAGACAAATGCAAACAACAACCCAAACTATTCTATAGATATGTGAATAGTAAACTTAAAAATAAACAGGAAATGGTGAAACTACACCAAGGAAATATAGAATACACAGAAGATCTAGAAATGGCCGAAGTCATGAACAATCACTTCAAGTCTGTTTTCACTAGAGAGAGGGCACAATATTGGGACGAAGGAAATGAAGTGCAATCTCCCCCATGAGCGAAATAATAACACCACAAAAACAAATAATGAAACATTTATCAAACCTTGATGTCAGGAAATAGCACGGCCCGGACGGAATTGCAAATTGGATTCTAAAAGAAGAACTAATGGAGAAAATACATAACATAATAAGTTGCTCACTTAAAGAAGAAAAAATGCCAAAAGACTGGAAAAATGCTAATATTGTACCAATATATAAAGGAGGAAACAAGGAAGAACCAACTAACTATAGACCGGTCTCACTAACAAGCACGATAGCCAAAATTTGTGAGAAAATTGTCAAATTTTGATCGGTAAAACACCTGGAAAAAAATAATATAATAAACCCAAAACAATTTGGGTTCAGACAAGGAAGATCATGCACCACAAATTTAATATGCTTTTACTCAAGAAAGTGATGGATGGGGTGATTGCACTTTCCTGGACTTACAAAAAGCTTTCGACAAGGTACCACACACACACACACACACACACACACACACACACACACACACACACACACACACACACACACACACACACACACACACACACACACACACACACACACACACACACACACACACACACACACACACACACACACACACACACACACACACACACACACACACACACACACACACACACACACACACACACACACACACACACACACACACACACACAGAAAGTTGAAACATATAAGAGGGGTACAAGGAAACCTAAAATGGATGAAGGACTTCTTGACTGGTAGAAAGATGACAGTAGTACTCAGAGAAAAATATTCAGATTGGATCAGTGGAGTTTTGCAAAGATCTGTATTGGCTCAAATAATGTTTGCTATTTATGTAAATGACATGGATGACGATGTGCAATGTTACATGAGCTTCTTTGCAGACGACGCTAAATTGTTGAGGAAAGTAAAAACCGAAACGGATTGCGTATCACTAGAGGAAGACCTGAATAATGTATGGAACTGGAGTCAGAAATGGGAAGTAGACTTCAATATTAAGAAGTATAGTACTGTATAATGGAGTTTGGAAAAGTAAAAATAGAATATCAGGGCAATATAAAATTGGAACTAAG
>NC_134820.1:11494738-11499738 GCF_046742065.1 Oratosquilla oratoria | reverse complement strand
TCCCATATATCTCCAATACCTCCCACAGTACCTTCCTGTCTACCCTGTCATAAGCCCAAAAAAACATCCTCACCTTTTCCTATACTTTCTCACATATCTGTCTTACCACAAAAATCTGATTTACGATCCCCTATCTGTCCTAAAACCACACTGTTCCTCACCAATTACTCTCTCTGTTCCTCTCCTAATCCTCTCAGTCAAGATCCTCTCATAAGCCTACCCAACTACACTCAATAAGCTGATCCCTCTGAAGCTACTACACTTACACTTGTCTCCCGTTCCCTTGTAAAGTGAAACTATACAGGCACTCCTCCAGTCCTCCGGCACTCTACCCTCTCTTAACCAAACATTAAATAACATCAACAGCCAGTCCACCATAACTGTACCTCCTTTTTTCAGACACTCTGCATGGCATCCATCCAACTCAGGTGCCTTACCTGCTCTCATCATCTCAGCAGCTGCTTTTACTTCATCTTTCCTTATTTCTCCTCCTTTTTCCCCACTCATCAACTGTCATTTTCTTAGCGCTTCCCACTGCAACTACCTTCCTCTCCCTACCCTCCTTCACATTTAAGAACTCCCTAAAATACTCTGCCCACCTTCCTCTCACTGCCTTCTCTTCCATTATCAACTCTCCATCTGCACATTTTACCTTTTCTTCTCTACTTGATTCGCCTCCTCTTCCTCTCTTAATTTCTTTCCAAAACATCATTTTATTACTTTCAAAATTTTCTGTCATACTCTTACTCCATTTCACATCTGCTCTCTTCTTTGCCTCCTATACCTTTTGCTTTACTTCTCTTTTCTAACTTTATACCTCTCACACGATTTCCTCGTCCTAATCTGTAACCAATCTATGAAAACCTGATATATATATATATATATATATATATATATATATATACAGTATATATATATATATACATATATATATATATATATGTATATACTATATATATATATATATATATATATATATATATATATATATATATATATATATACATATATACATATATAAATGTGAATTTAGGGAGCAGGTTTTCTTGGATACATTTTCTATCAAATAATACATCATACTCAGCACTGGAAATCTTCCTTAAACTTTCTATCCTTCTCGCTATTTTCCTTTCTGTCGATCCCACAGAGGAACCCAGCAAGATGTGCGATGTTATAGAGGCGCAGACTACAACACAAATCATCTACTACTAACTGCAAAAATAAAGGCTCGACTTAAGTTAGAGCAGAAGATGCGGAACAAGCTACAAATGAAATTTGAGACTGAGAGAAAAACAACAACAAGAAATGAGTACTCAATACCAACTGGAGATCAGAAACAGATATGGGGTGTTAATGATAATAGAGGAGGAGGAGGCGGACATAAAAGAAGAAGCAAAAATGCTGGAGGAATGCATAACCAAGTCGGCAGAAGAGATTATTGGGTATAAGCAGAATATTAGAAGAGAGGAATGGTATGATGAGTGTGCGAGTGCTGTAGAAGGGAGGAAGAAAACAAGACAGAAGTGGCAACAAACTAGGAGTGAGGAAGATAAAGAGGATTTCATGCAGAAAAGGCAAGAAGCAAAGAAAGTAAAAAGACAGAAGAAATGAGAACTTATGAACAACAATCTGGACATAATCGAAGCAGTAGGAAGAGAAGGAAGGATAGGAGAACTATATACTATAATGAAGGAAGTTGGAAACGGGTAGAGACCCTGAGTAAATATGGTTAAAAACCAAAATGGAGCCATAGCAACCGAAGAAGAAGAAATCTTAATCTGTTGGAAAAAATCCTTTAAAGAATTTTTTAATAGACCAGAACCAGATACACCATATAAGGAAGCGAATGATGATAATAGTAATGAGGCAGAAGTAATGGAACCGACAATTAATGAAGTAAGAACAGCCATTAAAGAACTAAAGAATAATAAAGCACCTGGGGAAGATGGAGTAGTAGAGAACTAATAAAGGCAGCAGGAGAGCACCTGAATAATAAAGTATACCAACTTATTTTGAAAATATGGAGAGAGAAAAAGTTACCCAGAAACGGAAAAAAAAAGAATCATTATACCAATACTGAAGAAAGGAGACAAAATAGTGTATGGAAATTAGAGGCATTACACTACTATCCTGTGTTTACCATTTTTTTTTTTTCAAAAATACTTTATAGGAGACTAACCCCCCGTGCAAATGAACTATTAGGCGAATATCGGTGTGGTTTTAGAGGGGCGAGATCAACAACAGACCATCTGTTTGCGATCAGACAGATACTGGAGAAGAGCTGGGAGTTTAATATTAATCACTGGCATACGTTTGTAGATTTCAAACAGGCATATGGCAGTGTACACAGACCACCCATGTGAAAAATCATCAGAGAATTTGGAATACAAATCAAAATTGTAAACTTAGTGAAAGCAAAGTATGATGGCACTAAAGCACATGTAAAAGATGGCAACAAGAACGCGGATATCTTTGAGATAAAGAGTGGTTTGAGGCTCGGGTGCACCCTATCCACTACTATTCAACCTACTACTGGAAAGAGTAGTAAGAACAGTGGAGAGAGATAATGTTGGAGTGGAGTACGAATCTGAGAGAGTGAATATGTTGGCGTATGCCGACGACGTCGACTTGATAGACGGGACCATAGATGGAATAAAAGGCATTTTGGAGATTTTCAGGAGACTGTGAACATAGTTGGGCTGCTGGTGAATACTAAGAAGACAAAGTTGATGCATCCAATCAAAATAATAACAGAAAAGAACACATTGACATCAGTTATGTGAGACATAGAGTGTGTAGAAACTTGAAGTATCTTGGATCAGTGGTAACAGATGAAAACCTGATGGACACTGAAATATAACCAAGAATTGCAGCAGCCAACCGATGTTATTACAGCCTCCAAAAGACCCCGGGAAGAAGGAGCATATCAATTAAGACCAAACTAAGAACATGAAAAAAAGAAGTCTTTTTGTGTTTAAGAACAGTGTACATCATAAAGTCAAGGCGACTGCAGTATGCCGGGCACATTGCAAGAATGAACCAGGAAAGAATACCAAAGAGAGTGATGAAGGACGGTATGGTAGGAGGAAGACGATTCCCAGGAAGACCACACAATAGATGGATGGACAACGTGAAGGAGGACCTGGACAGGACTGGAGCAGATGTCCGTGAGTGGATGACAGCAGTGGGGCACAGAACCATAGAGACTGGAGGCAATTGGTGCTGGCTGGCGGTGAGGGGTCAGCAAGTGGCCCGACCACCACCAGAATGAGTGAATACATACATATATATATATATATATATATATATACATATATATATATGTATATATATATATATATATACATATATATACATATATATATATATGACTAGTTTCGCAGGTATGCAGGTGTGCTTTTTCCTTTGAAAAAGCATACCTGCGAAACTAGTCAGGAATAAACTCAAGACTAAGACTCCTGTGTTTCCTACTTCCCGCTTACGTCAATCTGTCAGAATGTCTCAACAAATATATATATATATATATATATATATATATATATATATATACACATATACCAAAGGCTTTTCCCCCTTACACGGGGGGGTAGCCAAAAAGAAAAAGGCATAAAGACATAGAAACCACTCCCACCCATTCCATTCCCTACATATTCCACTCCCCTGCACCCTCCTCCCTCCCTCCTACCTTGGCACCTCCTGGATGCCGGGTCATCCCTGCATCCTGTCCTCTACCCTGGGTCAGAAACAGTGTCACAAGACACAGCACATCCATAGCAAGGCCGCTTCATAAATTTGGCGACCCCCCCTCTCCTTCCCTTCATGCAGAAAAGGAGAAGACGGGGAGAAATCCCTTCGGGCTGCGTCATTTTTTTTTATACATACTTCCTCACCCCCCATCCCCCACCCAATCCCCCTCATGCATCACAGCATCATCCATACACAACCCTTCTCCATTCACCCCTATCTTCTCTCCTCTCCCGTCCTGCCTCCACAGACATTCCTCTCTTTTGTTATGCCCCTTTCACCCCATCCATCCATCTCATCCTAGGACGGCTCCCCCCCCCCTCACATTCACTCCTTCCACCTCTGCCTTCCACACCTCTTTTACTAATCTTTTTTCACTCATTCTTTCCATGTGTCCAGACCATCCTAATACTCTTTCTTTAATCCTATCTCCCAGCTCCCTTTCCACCCCTGTTCTCCTCCTCACCTCCTCATTTCTCAATCTATCTAGCCTAGTAACCCTTATCATAATTCTCAGACATTTCATCTCGAACACATTCAAACTCCTTCTCTCTTCCTCTCTTATGTTTCATGTTTCTACCCCATACAGTGCTGTTGGCACAATCACTCCTAGCATCCACCAAGGCATTTACTCGCTTCACTCAATCTACATTCTACCTACACCCCCACTCCTCCCTTTCCTGCCACATTCGCACCCAAGTATCTAAAACTATCCACTTCCTCCAGTCTCTCACCTTTAATACTCACTTCCAGCCTACTGTCACTCTCTCCCCTTATACATCTCATCACCTTACTTTTGCCCACATTTATCTTCAGCTTTCTTCTTTCACACACCTTCTCAAACTCTGTCACTAACTTCCTCAATCCCTCCTCTGATCCTACTATAAGCGGAGTGTCATCAGCAAATAACAACTGGCTTATTTCCCACTTTTCTCCATTTTCTTTAACCATCTCCAACCCCTACCCACTACCCTTTCATTCGCCTCTCGCAACACCCCATCCATGTATAGATTGAACATCCCTGACGAAGTCCCACCTTTACCTCAAACCATTCACTCCCTCCATTTCTAATCCTACACAAGCTCTACTACTCTCGCAAAAACTCTTGACTGCTCTTAACAGCTTTCCTCCTATCCCATATATCTGCAATACTTCCCACAGTGTCTTCTTGTCTACCCTGTTGTAAGCCTTTTCCAAGTCCATAAAAGCCAAAAAAACATCCTTACCTTTTCCTAATACTTTCCACACATATCTGT
>NC_134820.1:11373276-11490776 GCF_046742065.1 Oratosquilla oratoria | reverse complement strand
AAAAGGAAGAGTTCTTAATGAAGAGAGAATGAAAGCGGAGGACAGAAGTAAAGACAGGGTGTTTGCAGGATGTAAATAACTTTTCCCATAGATACATTGATTCGTGGCATGGCTTGAAGAAATAGTATGGTTGGATAACAAGCGTATTTGAATTTAGATTTGACTAAAGGAATATCAGAAACGGGGAGTATAGTGCCCTGTTTACGACATGCACACACAGAAGTTGTTGATCACCAGTCCATTACGTAATCCAAGACCATGGTGAATCACAGAAACATTTGCGAAAGTCCAAATGCATATGTTATTTTGAACTAAATACTTAACCTTTCTTGATATAATGTCGTGCCCATGATATATCCAGTAGATCTCTAACACGTAAACACATGTATGCGCACGTACACGCGCATGATAAAAAGAATGCACGCACGTATGACCTGCTTATGAAGAGTCACAGACAGATAGGTAGTAGTGGTGGTGTTTTGAATCCGGACGACGCGAGGGAGCTCACGTAGCCCACCGGTACGTCGGCCAAGTAAACCGAACGCACTTACGCACACACACACACACACGCGCGCGCGCGCGCACACACATACACACACACACACACACACACACACACACATACATACACACACGCGCGCGCACACGCACACACACATTATTCAAGATTTGAAGAAAAAAAAACCTGATGCTGAAAAATACAAAGACGGGTCGCCACGAGCATAGCTCCCTTCCCGTGTAATATAACTAGGTACAACTAGGTAAATACAATGTCTAGATTCCCCCATTAGGCCAGGCTTTTTTTTTATGCATCAGGTTACGGGCATCATAGATCCTTCTCCTTAGATCGGAGGGCGAAAAAATAATGATAAAAAGTTGCCACGCCCAACACATTTATTTGTATAAAGGTGGCCATGCCAGGTCGGAGGGATATATAGTATATACTTTTTTATATAGTTTTGTTTCGTTTATACCTTCTCACTGGCCAGGCTGATGAGCACTCAAGCTTTTGTGTATATACCAAGCTTTGCATGTTTTGTACAAACAGTAGGCCCATCGTGTTTTTTTTTTCTTCTTCTTCTTCTTTGATCATTATACCAGCGCTAGTCGGCAGTTTGGCGGAAATAAAAGAGAACTTTTTCCGGTTTTTATTTTATTTTGATTTCAAGTTTTCCAACGTCGGCGGGCCTGTAACCCAATCAATAAAAAGTTTGGCCTTATCATTTTTAAGCCAGGGTCCAGTAATACTCTCTCCAATTTTTTGCTGTGAGTGTGCGCAGAAATTCATTTGTGTGCAAACTGGCCTCTGAAAAGTATGTGTGCACCCATGCGGGTCGCTATCTGATCATTTAAGCAAATACGCACAATTTGTAAGTTTGTATTACACGTGACCTCCAATTGTTGGTTTGACGGTTGGCAAGTTACCATATTTTTAGAGAATTTTGTAAGTTGATGTGTGGATGGAACTTCTTTGTTGAATGAATTTTGATATCATTGGAAGCCTTGTGTAAGCACATTTTTTCTTTATGTGCGCTTCTGTCATTTGACTGAGGGCCTTTCGTGATACATGGCACCCTTCCTCTCTGTCTGAAATGGGAACGTCTAAGATCCGGAAATGCTTCGGATAGGTCCGGATGCATGACTTGAATACTAGTCTGATGGGTCGCGGTATTATCTATACTCTATTTTTTTTTTTTTTTTTTTAATGAGCACATACTCGTTAGTATAAACCCACTCACGAATGTCGTGTTACGTGGTACACTTAGCTGCTTACAGACAGTTTTCTTCAGTTAAGGAGAAATTTCTCTTACTATAGGGTTAATTCATATATCGATGAACCTATTCCTGGATTTGTCTATTCACTTGTCTTTATTATGGTTAACGCTAGATGTCTTCAATTGCAGCAAGACTGATTACTCACGAATAATGCCGCTACTCAATTTTGTTTCGGTGGGGAAAGTTTCTCGAATATTTGAGTAGTTCATACTATTTAATTGTGAACACATTCATCGTTATTGCACTTTTCTTATCTTAATTCGACACTTACCGCCAAGGAATTCTTTTCTAGTCGTAATCCTTCCCCACTTAAAATCTATGGACCTGGGCTTGTACATGTTGTGGACTATAATGTAAAGACTGATGGCGCAGAGAATGAGAACTAAATGGGCAATGTTGGACATATTCTTTTGATATGTGATCAACTGCTGGACATATTTCGCAAGTACACAGTATAACGTCGTGCCATTTAGGGTTCATTGTAACTGGCCATTAACATGGCAAACGGCAACGTCGTGGCCTGCACATCGTAGGGTACATTTTAACTCCAGACGCTTGGTGGTACTTGCCGCCACCTTTCCTTTCCTTCCGCGCTGAAATGAGTGAGCCTTGTCTTAAGGGCGGATTCAAACAGCCCCGCGCAATGCTTGCTTGATGCGCCGCTCACTGCGCCCTCGGCCACCACGCTATTTGCAGCGGTGCCTGCTGCCACTTACTATTTATAGCGAATATCCTTCACTTCACCCTTCAAATCCTGCGCTCGTATATACACGAGTTTCGCAGTGCAGAAGGCCATGGCCAAGAGTCCCGCTATCTCCTCGCCAACTCAACTGTGGCGCGACGCTCTGAGGCGACGGTGTGAACCTTGTTGACCCCCCCCCCATTTTTTTTTTAATTTGGCCAGTGCTACATGTTCCCACCGGCAGGATTTTACAAAAACACGGACAGATCAGAGGCTTGTATATGGGTCTCACCGTCTCGACACATCTTCCCCCACATACGTGTTGCAGCTCTCGCCCCCAGTCACTGTTGAAATGCACCGACAGAAGGCGAGTTTTCCATAATAGCTGGGGACGAGAAATGCAGGCTGGGGAAAATGTGTTGCATAGGTGGGTAGGTCACGTCCGATCTTCGTTCTACTTCAGTGCTGACCACGCACACTAACACCATAGGAAACAGTTTAATAAAAATTTATAGAGACGTCACCCATGTACAGTCCCCACCTGTATACTACAATTAGATATGATCTAGTAAACAACACACGTACATAACCTTGCAATTTGGTATATACATAAGTTCATATTACGACAAAAGATACCTACGTTCACTCTAATATTTTCCTTGTGATTTATCCATTGTGGGCACTGTGCGTTCCACAGTCACCCATCAGGGTGGAGTCAACATGAGACCATCTCCCATCTCTGTGGGCAGCGTGGGTGGGGAAATTTCGTTGGCATGAGCAAGTACTTGCCAAGCAGCACAGCGCAGAAGGCAGATGGGTTGTATATGTATAGTAGATCACTGCATTTATTTGTAAAACATACGTAGAGTGTGGGGCAGGAGAGGCGAGCGGAAAAAAAGGAAGGCCAATAAAAGAATGGAAGTGAATTCCTGTGTGATGTGGAGGTACGTATGGTTGGGAACAATAGCGCGAAATATATTTATAATTGCATTGAAGTAACGTTAAAATCAGTGCAAAATTTGGGGTTTGTATAGAAAAGTGGGAAGCAAGGGGACATGATTAGGAGGCTCTTGCAGCTTGTTCAAGGGAGGAAAATGGGCAGGTGACATAATGCATTGGTATGTCGGGAAGTGCGCATTTGCTCAAGGTATACCTCGGATATATGAAGTAGAGGGCAGACTATGGGGGAATGAAAATGCATAGGCCTATCTGCCGACATCTATGTATCAGACGTTGGAAAATATGATGCATAGTGGAAGAGGCTAGGACACCGAAGACATTCTAGTAATTGGGAAAAGGTGAATGAGAAACTGCGGACGAAGGGGAGAAGAGAGAAGCATATACCTGTACTACGAGCAAGACACCATATGCAAAGAATCCCCTCAAAGTGTGAAGGACAAGCGAGACAATGTGTTGATTGGATTCAAAATGTGGGTAGATCTATTCACATGTTTGTTTCGGAGGTACTTAGGGTAACAGAAATATGGAAGACAGGTATTACCCTTCGTTATTGGGTAAAAGGGAGACTGAAATAAATGGTATAGAGAAATCCGAAAGAAATTTAAATGAAAGCCTAGAATATATAAGTTGACATGATGTCACAGCAACAAGAATAGGTTTTAATGCATGCATTCTCTTTAATGAGAAACGAGTGAAAATTTGGAAGAACCGACGGCTGATATACTCAGTATATATCAAGTCTCGGAAAGATGAGGATGGATGTGCATCCAAATATGCAAATAAATAGTAATGTATGTATGTGTGTGTGTGTGTGTGTGTGTGTGTGTGTGTGTGTGTGTGTGTGTGTGTGTGTGTGTGTGTGTGTGTGTGTGTGTGTGTGTGTGCGTGCGTGCGTGCGTGTGTGTGTGTGTGTGTGTGTGTGTGTTTTTCCAACCATGGAAAGCAAGGCTGTGCATGGATATATACATGCATGCGAGGTAGATTTCGTTCAATAGCCGTCCTATTTAGGATACGATAAGAGTGTGGATGCAGCCGGAATAAGGTAATTTTCCACCCGGAACAGTTGCTAGTTTGCTGGCAATCTTGCACGTGTGCATGTGTGTGCTAATTATAAGGTAAAATGCATGTGTCAAAACATATGTACATCCTCTACACCGTGTTTCGTGTAACTATTGTCCGTAATACTGTTTGGCTCTACACGAAACCAAAGTAGTTTGGTTAGTTTTGGTCACTTGTCCGACTTTTTCTGGAGGGGAATCCAGATGCGAGGGAAACTGCACACCATCCTTTGTTAGATGACATTTATGATATTGCCTTGTACACACTTCAGTGTTTGAATATATTCAATGTTCTCCAGTGCACGTCACAACCACTAGTGAAGACCATCATAGCTCAGTCTTCGGAATTTTCCAACATAAGAGACCCTGCCATATTGATATAATCATATTTCTCGTTTCCTATTGGCCTCGCCTGAACAACCTTGCACTCACCCTCTCCGTTGTTCAGTCAACAGTGTGTACGTGACGGTCGGGTCGCGCCACTCCACAAGTGATGCTAGATAGCACCAGACAGGAATGCTTTCAATTTTTTGTTTTTCTATTTTCTACTTTCTCTGTATTCTCATCCTACTGCTTCTTCTCACCCTCTCATATCGTTTATCCCCTTATTCTCTTCCCCTTTTTTCTGTATTTCTCCCTCCCCACTACCAGATTTCGTGTACCTTGAGAATTGTCCTTGGTTTAGTAGGTTTCGGAAAGAGCGCGAAAAACGAATAATGGAGGGGTAACTTCAGCTTATATTTGGATTTTGCTGTCTTACATAAGCGATGTTGGCCTATACAGATAAATGGTGAATATGAGTGTACAAGGACATATCGCTCGAACACACACGCACACACACACACACACTTTTATATTCAAGATTAAAATAGGGAAAAATAAGTAGTAATGTCTACATCATCATAAAACAATATGCAAGAAAGATGACATGAAGATTAGTTTTCCACGGAATAACATTAAATGACCCACTAATTTAGTGGTGGTCAAATCCAAATGTCAATTTCAGGAAATACGATGACCACAGACAAGTAGGAGGAGGTAGTGCGTGCAATAATAAAAAAAGAGTTGATAGCCTGGAAGTAAAAACATAAAAACACTCATCACTGTAAAAATGTCAAAAGCAAAACTTACAAACAACTCTCACTCTCTCTCTCTCTGAGTCTACATAGACTTACTTATTATGGTGTGGTGAAAATTAGAGTAAAATTGCGAGTGATTGGGTAAATGCTACACAATATTTGGTGTGCGGTAGTGTGTGTGTGACCACAGTCTGAAAGTAGTAGTATCGCCCAGATCGTTCACTAGTCAGAGCAGAGTTTGAGTTGGTTTGGGAGGTGGGGAGACGGAGGGAACCAGGAAATTGGGGAATTGTTTAGATACTAAACATTAAGCATGGCGAGTACCCTGTTTGAGCATATACATGCAATGTGTATGAGCACACATCATACATGTTTACTTAGGTGATATTGGGAATACCTAGTGGGATTCTGTAAACACTTTACGTAATTTCAGATCCTAGTGAGTCTACGTGACCTCCACATACCATGATTTATACTATCACTCTCTCTACCAAGTACTGCCCACGAAACAGTCTCCTGATAGTCTTGTGAGAATGTGCATCATGTTTTCACGCACGTTTACATTGGTGAAAAGATTTCCTGTAATAGCTTAGTCGAAATAAACAATAAAATCAGTGCACATATTCGCGCGCCCACAGACGTATATATATATATATATATATATATATATATATATATATATATATATATATATATATATATATATGTGTGTGTGTGTGTGTGTGTGTGTGCGTGTGTGTGTGTATATATATATATATATATATATATATATATATATATATATATATATATATATATATATATATGATATGGAAGTGCATGTGCACTCACTAGGGTGTACATGTTTCGCTTTAAGTCACCAGGAAAACTTTTGCTGAAGGGCAAAAGGTCGCATGAAGCATGACTAGGCTTAACAGGGTGGGTTCTCAAACAGCTGGTTCGAAATTGTTCGGTAGAGGTGCTCTGCGGTCCACTTAAATTTTCATATATCTTGTAGATGAAGATATAGCGTCATGATGTCCACTAATGACCACAGGCCTATGTACTAAATACGACTTTCGAGTATGACTGAAGTTACGATGCAGAAAGGCGAGTTTCTTCTTCAGTTAGCACCAAGATCTGTCCTTATTTTGGGTCACATCTTCCGAGGGTCGGAGTGTCCTGTCGGAAAGCAAACGTCAAGGCTGCTTTGTTTCAGGCTATGTTTTGTGATAAAATGGGGAGGTTTATATTGGTAAAGAGGGGAAGATATTTGAATTAGGGGGATACTAGAAAATGGCGGGGTTTTCTCGTATTTTTTAGCGTGGTGGTGTAAGCTGTAATAGTGGCTTTTTTGGGGGAAATGATTACTTATATTCACAGCCCGGTTTATCTGCAAGAGTAGTGGTTATGTTTGGTCATCATAAATAGTCGTATTGGTTATGATGGGTGATAAGACGTCCATTGCTGCAGTCAGAACCGCACCGAGAGAACTAGAAAGCATTCTTGTGTTGGTGCCCATCAATGTAAACTTGTCTTAAATTCCTGCATTCTTTTGCGTCTTGTGTCAGCCCCTTCTCATTTTGCTCTTGTCAACGTTCAAGTTACACCGTGGATGGCACACGGGCGAGTACAGAAACCTCGGCACTCGAGTAAAACGTGAAGATGTCGGTATGCGCGATGCCTCACGTCACGTCACACCTGCAGAAGCGTGCGTATGTGACAAACAGCACCTTTCACTTGAAGGAGATCGGGCGTGAGGATGCTAGAGACTTGTAATGCATTCTTGACGATCTGAGAGGTCTTCGTACCTGAGGACCGGAATGTGAGTGTGGAATCAAGCAGGAAACGTGTCCAGCGAAATGTCACTAGTAACAACATGGGGCGTGTCCCGGGGCCCTGAAGAAGGCAAAGGGCTTTGCAAAGGGACCCTCTATGGTCGCGGACCGTGCTGGGGGTGGGGGAGTGGTGGGTGGAGCGGTGATATCAGAGGGCCTCAGGTTCTCATCCTCCACTGCCCTTCTTGACATTTACGAGGGTTCTTGAGTGAGCATCCATGGCTTTTATCACATGCGAATACAGACAGCATTTTCGTTCCGAGTGCATCGACATCGTCGTTCGATCCTGCATCTCCTGCAGAGGGAGTCTGCTCCTGGAGGACAAGAGGATTATAGAAACCTCTCGCCGCGGCCCTCCACTTGCTCTTCCACACCTAATGACCACATTCCTGTGGGCCCCGGCCATCTTAATCGATTGTCTTTTTTTTTTTTTTTCCTAGAAGTCCTTCCTCATCACCCCACCTTGCTTTGTTTTATTCGACTCTTGATCTCGCTAGACTGATTTTTATTGACTTTGTCGATCTTCTCTTTTGCTGCGGTATTGCCCCGCCCCCTCGACTGAACGATATTGTATGATGTTGGCCAGAACAAAATCCTTATCGTAACTAAGCCGAGGGGGTTAACTGAGATAGTTATAACTCTTTCCCTACGATGACGCCCCTTCAGTTAAAGAGAATTGCCAAGCGTTCACCAGAATAAAATATTTCGGTGACGTCACCCGGTCAAAGGGACTTGGTGACGAAAGCCTCTCGCGGGCGAACTGCGATGAGTCAAAGCTAAACTGGGGACACTCGAGTCTCTGAATTTAGTCCTTACTAATGTCTTTCAGTAGGGTGATAATGGCAAAGTACACTGAGCGGAGACCTTTCTGTCCAGAAGATGAGGTCGGATGCACAACCGAATAAAGAACCAAATGGCAAAGAATAAGTGATAAATAAATATCGCTCCAATGTCTGAAACTGGCCTTGATCTGTAGGAATCTTCCAGATAATTTTGCAAAAATCACTTGCAATTCTGGTGTTGTTATTTAATTATGTATATGTAGTAACAAAATACTTAAATGTTGTACGTGTTTCTGTGGCTAAGAACACACATAAACACTAGTGAAGGTTGGTCTTTGTGGTTTCCTGAACCTTTACAGAAGCAATAACAAGCAGTCTGTAACCTTGCTTGGCGCCAGTCACGGCTGTGTGGGGCTTCCCTGGATATTTGTCTTGTGTCCTGACACTCACGTCACCAAGAAAGGGGCAGGGGTGGACTTCATGGACATGCCTACCATTCTCCAGTTCTCAGGAAACTCCTAGTGACATGTAACATTTGTATGATTTCACGCCCGTAGAGTTGTTACATGACAGCCTATGACAAATCCCTAGTTTATGCCGTGTTGTTGTTTTGGGTTTCCGGGGACATTCTCACCTTCCGTATAACCGAAAGAAGGTCGAACAACAACATTCGAAAGGTGGAACAAATGCCATAGTGAGTCTGCTTGCAGAATTCTTCGGCGATGGCCGGTTGGCTGCGCCCCCGATAAGAGGTCTTAGGTGGACGAGGGAAGGCGCCGCCGACAGCACAATATGGGCACTGAGGGCGCAAGTGTACTGGCGTTCCCTCGGATCGTCTTACTTGCATAACAAACCAGGGTTATTTCGGACCGGACCGGCTTATTGTTTACTGTTAAAATAAACTTTATTTGTATTAGATATGAGAAATCTGCCACGCTCCTCGCCGGTAGATTTCTTTCCTGATGGTACCTGATTCAATCACTTCACTTGTGTCGATCACAGACTAGTTATAAACATGGTGATCGTCTGCCACTGTAACAGGAAAATTTTGATCTCCTCCACTCCTTCCTTCCGAACTAACAAAGAAAGCTTAAGATGGTGCAACGTTTCTGATGCCACGTGGAGCCTGCATTCCCCTCCCCTACCACCCTCGTTCCACAACGGTGTCAGCGAGTCCCCGAAAGTTGGTCTCCCAATCAATTTTTTTAGGGGGAGGGAAGGGGTGTCCTTGCATTTGTTCAGCCTACTGCAGCTGTCGTTCCTGTATGTTGTTTTGCTCATGCAGCTGCTCAGACGATGGTGACCCGTTTGGATCACAAGTGCACCAGCGGGATTCCCAAGTTGCATGGCGACTCCTGGTGTAATTGAAGTGGCCACGATTGACGCGCAGTGTAGTTGTACATACATGCATACATGTACCAAAGGCTTTCTCCCCCTTTCTCCACTCCTATGCACCCCCTCCTTCCCTCCCTCTTATCTTGGCTCCTCCTGCACTGTATTTGTACATTCCAAAAATTACCCGGCCCTCTCGGTGGCAAACATTTGTAACCCGATCTTGAATTACACTGATCAACAAAAAATATTAGAATACCTGTCCCACAAGCAAAATGAGATGAACTTGATAGAATATTTTCTGTTGATTTCAAATATGATTTCAGAATTTTTCTATCAAGCATAGTTTTTCTGTATTAGCATATTCAATTTTAGAAAATTATAACTAATGAATGAGGCTGATATTTCAATGGAACTTATCTTTAAAATGTAGAAATGTGGGATTTTTTAGTGTATTTTGCAGGGAGATCTCATTGTAGTGTCCAACAGTAATCAGCCAGCATTGAAGGGCTCCACTTCCCTTGATACTGGGTTTCCATGTTCAGAATGTCATGGTGAAACCTCTCATCGTGTTCGTCACCGACGGCGCCAAGATTTGCAGGGGAAAAGCCCAAGTGAGAGTCTAGGACGTGGATTTTTAGACTTAAATTGCATCCCAAGGCCTTGTAGGATGTCAGTAGCTCTTTTACGATTTTAGATTTTTTCTGAATCAATAAGAGGAGGATTGACAACATTCTCTCCTGGGGTCAGAGATCGTTTCAGGCTCACATCCTTTTCATAATTATTTTTCTTATCCCGACTGTTCCACTCACAGAGAAAGCAACAAAACTTAGTGTAACCCAGCTGCATTCCAAGTAAAAGTGCCACAACCTTTAGGTCGCCGCAGATATTTTATTTATGTTCTTCATACTTAATTTTTTTGCAATAGAAGTTTCCTACTCTCATATGTTTCCTTCATGTTAACTGCATTGGCCAGAGGAACAGAAGGAAATTTATTTCCATTGTGGAGCAAAACAGCTTTCAAGCTCACTTTTGAAGTCAATAAACAAGCGCCACTCACTCCTGTCATATTATGGTTAAGTTCCTCCATAACAGAGTATACATCATTGCAAAACACCACACCATCCTAAAGTGAGAAAAACTGTTTAAAATCACAATATCGCTTACGATAAAAACTAACATTAGATTCTTTCTAGAGAAGATTTCAACCCTTTAAGAAGTTCAGATTGCTTTTTTTGGCACGTTTAGATCCCGCACAAAATAATTCAGATTTCCGTGATTCAATCAATGTGATTCACCTAAAGAACATATTGGCTGAAAGTGCGTAGCAATCTCAAACAGTGTTGCCAATCGCTTAATTGAAATTTATCCACACACGTAATGTAACATACCGTGGAACACAAAAACTGTGGTTGATGGAAAAAATTGACATTTTTTTTTACTCTGCATGCAAAAACATATAAAACACAAATATTGTTTTCCTAAGGGCAAATTCTTTTTTTACCAGTGTTATGGGTAAGAAATGTCCATAACATTATAATACTGTCGGAACTTACCAGCATCCTCATTCATTAGACGGAAGCAAATGACCATCACTTCCAGTATATGCCATTTTCAAGACACAACAATCATTTACCGTGATCTAGTTTCACTGATTTCATTTATTGAAGGCTGAACAGGATTCGAATCGACCAGACCATGTAATTATACCGACCTACCGACAGCTTCTGCACCTGAAAAAGCTGCATTGCAACCCTGATGTGCACCCCAGGAAATGGGCTTTTCTTGCATTAGCTTCAGCCCAGATACCTTCTCTATTATTTTGGCGTTATTTTCACCTAAGAACATTCGGCTTGTATGTCCCCCCCCCCCAGCCACGTTCTCTTATGCATTACCATGGTATCTAAAGCTGTGCCTGCAACTTCCAAAGGAGTGTCACGTAATTTGGGTTTCTTATTTAAAAATTAAAGTTGAAAGCTTGAGTACTTTGCCTTTGTTTGGGAATAGGGATATGATCGTAGGGGTAAATACCTTAGGCAATATAGTGTTGTGAGTAATAAAGGTTACTTTTGAGTGGGCACGACGTGACACTGACCACCTGCCTTCGTAACTAAAGACCTGGGTGCGTGTTCCCTGACTAAGTGAAAACGATGGAGTGAGTAGGCCATGGAATCACCTTTTATAAGATACCCTAAGTCTCTTTTGTTGCATTCACCCATGTGTATTATACAGCCTCCATAGACAATGCCCCCCTCCCCTGTTATATTGTTTTGTGCGAAAAAAAATATTGCGCAAAGTTGCTATACTTGTACTTCTTAACAGGCGTGTCCTACGTGCGGCCAAGAGGACCTAGCTGTGGGGAATGGAGAGGGGGAGATAAGGTGGGTTTGGGAAGGTCACGAATACGCGCGCGCGCGTCGACAGGCAGGAGAGTCGACAATCGGCGCGGTTAATCGTGCCCGTGCCTCCGGAGCGAGTGGACGCAACACGCACAAGCTACAGATACCACGTGCTTCTTACGGACACCATTGCACCACGGTTCAGAGACACCTCGAAGTGCATTTTGCTAGACGAGACTGCCATTCGGCTGGGTACGGGCTGAAGGCAGTGCTGAGATTGCTCAGGTACGACTTAGCCCACTTGCTCATGTGTGGACTGGAAACGGTAGAGTCCTAGAACCAAACCGTTTTGGTTCTTGGCTACGATCGTGACACATTATATTTGGAGAATCCACACATGGAGGAGTTTCAGTGTTACACGCCAACATGCCCCGTCAATTTTGTTGGCCTACCCTTGCAACCTTGCCTTCACACACAACAACCGCCCGTGCTAGCCATACTAAAGAAGCACAGAGGGACTCACAAGAAACGAAAGGTGGGTAAACAGTCTTCCAACGGGAGGGAGAGCTTGGTTAAGGAACCGGGGTTGAAGAGGTGTACAGACACATCTAGTTTTCTGTTCGGATATTTCCAATATTCGGAACGAAAACTCCCTTCGGATAACCACCAGAATTTTCCGGATTCTAGAATTTATATCTGAATTGTGGAGGTCCAGAATAAAGAACTACGAGTAGTTTCACGGGATGAACATTGTGGGCGGGTAGTTCAACAACGTTAAGGATGGAAGAGCTCAGCTTTTGGATGGAAGATCTTTTTTTTTCTATTAGTTAATATTAATATCGGAATGTTAGTACATAATTTGTTGCATGATTCTGTATTTGTAGCTTGCTGGCCATTAACAGATTATTTATTACGATCTTTTGAATCACCCTGTATGAGATTTATCTTCTGAGATACAATAACTTATAGCGAGTTCATGGTGCTTTGGGTACATGGTCACTTGGGAATCCCCGCCATGGGCTTCGTCAGCCCACGACGCGCCGTTCATTTGATACAATTCTAACTGCCCCACCCCCCCTCCCCTGTGAAGAACATTAAATAATATTTCTATATTGCAAGTAGACCCGCTACTGAATGTTTTCACCTGTTCAGTTCACTGCTATCGGAAGGCGCATTTCTTTTCTATCTAGTAAGGCCCCGTATAGATTAGATATAGATCAGCGTAGCTGTTGACACTATCTTTGTCCCTTGCCCAAGTAAGAAAATACTGTTGACCATCTTGCTCTCCTTGTATACTGCTTCGGTTCCTTGCTAGTACATCTCGTGTTACTGTTACCCACACTGTGAATACTGGCAAACTCGTGCCCCTCCTGTTTACTGCCCATTGATGTCCTTGTGGTTCCTAGCTGAATTTCTTCCCGGTCTCCCCGACGAAGAGTGCAATGCAGTTTGCTCTTTATCTCGCGTGCCACGCCTGCCTGGTTCTACTTGTCTTTTAACTTGTTTGACCATCGTCACCCGAGTTGTACCTTACTGGTGATGCCCCTCATCTTCACTTTTTGGTCGGAGTAACCGTTATTGCGGAACGTCCCCTCAAGTGGTTCTTCTCTTCCTTGAAATAGTCAGTCGTGGTACAGACCGTCCTGGCAGCACAGGGTGGTTGTTCTTGTAGTCCAGCAGCCTTATGCTCCTCCAGATTAACACCTTGGATTGTTCTCACGAAGTCGCTCGAGTTTCTCAGAATTTAGGATGTTCACTGATGGGCCAATACCGATACAAAGTTATAGGTTGGAGAGACTCAAACGGCTTGACTAATTACACACCAGCCATACATGTCAGCAGCAAAATGTATTTAAAACCGTATTTCCTAAGTTCACAGTGCATATGTGCACACGCTAATGTCACCCAATGTACAGCTAAAGAGGTCTTGCTTCATTTCATACCGATGATGCATTGCATTTTACTATGGCTGCAGCCAAGCTGTTTCATTCAAATGTGTGGCCTCTGCTATCAGTTATCCTAAAAAAAAATTTCATATAAAGGGCTGGTAACTGGGGACAGTTGCTGCTCTCTCTCCTCCCCCATGTCAACTCTGGGCGATGACCGTTACAAATATATTCATCTTAACAAACATTAGAAACAAAATAACTAAAGGCTCAGTCAGAATTCGTCCAACCACTCCATGGTCTAAATTATGCATGTGTAATGTTTACCTTTTATATTTGTTTTTATTTATCTACATAAATTTTACTCAGCATTATGAGTTATTCTTTTGCAGGGAAATATAGTTATATAGAACAGCGTTTAACATTTATATTTTCAATATGAAAATTGTAATAGTTAAATGGTTTGATAAACGCGGTTGTATATATATAGATTTAGTAAGAATAGTATTTTGTTCATATCTAGACTGCGGTTATAGTCTGCTTATCATTCCCAAGCCTATCGCTTCAGAAGCGTGAGATCTTTTTTTCCTATAATGGCTACGTGTCCCTGGGCAGGTTTTAGAGCACATATCATTGAGACATCAACACACGAATTTCTCCGTGGAATATTCAGCCGTATCCTCATGATGCGGACCAGACGGCACTTCTTAGACTCCTGCTTCCATCATCCTATTTCATTCATCTACTCCCCTCGGTAACGAAGGATAGGTCATCCCCAGTTAGAGCTGCCCTAGGTCCCTCCCATAATTGAATAGAATAACCTGGCCCTGGCATAACAATATCGATACAGCGGTCAGTTCCTCTTTTTTCCGTTCAACAGTTTATGGCTTCGTCTTCGTTTATACTGTTTTCTATTACTTGCAGTGCCGTGTAAATACGATTGTATTTCTGATGAGCGGGGTTATGATGTTTTGTGTGTGGTGTTCAAACACATCGGTTTCCATTGTTTGTGGAAAATACTCAGATGAGCCGCTTGCACAGATTGTAACGCAGTATTAGAATCAGTTATGCTCGTGATGCAGGTATCTGATAAACATTACATTTGACGTCATCGCATCTCATTCTGGTAAGATGCCACGGCGAGGCAAGCATTGCTCTTTCATTTATTTGTTTATTTCTATTGAAACCTCACAAGTACAGGACCTAGATAAGCCCCACAGGCATGGCCTTTATACCTTCACGGTTCAAATGTGTCTGCGGTCTTTGACCTGCGCACTCGACGGGTCAGTCTTTTTTACGTCTAGTTTGGCAAGCTTGAGCGGTACTAGGTCGCCTGCACGATGGTACGCTATGACAGTTGACCGAGTGGTGTATACACAATGTCATTTTACCAGCAGACCTCATTTCAGAGTAGTCGGGGTGAGTCGAAGATAGATTTAGAGAATACTGTGGGCTAAATCTGTATTTCATATTGGCTCGTTACTTTTATTTTGGTAAGTCAGTTATCATGCATCGTGCTACTTGCTGACGTCCAGCGTGGATCAGATATAAACGTGGGCCTAACTACATGTCCGTCTGCATGCAGACTGCTTCAACGCTTAATAATCAATACTTCGTACTGCGCTTGCAAGCACTGCTACACAACGTAAAGCATGTTTTCAGAGAATTGGTTTTAGTTTTACTTTTAAAAAACGGTACATGGAAAACAACAGTTCCTAGTCTCAGTACTGAATTAAGAAATCAAGACCTTCAGTCAAAACAGACCTCGGACTGTTCGTCACACCAGATACGGATTTGAAGCTGCCGCGTTTGAACGTCTGCTGGCAAGGTCGCTCAGAGGTGTGAGTTGCCTAATACCGATTTTGTTCAGAGGTTTTCCAATATACCTAAACAATGGATATTGCCTCCTTACTTATATTTTAAAAATTGTAAAATATATGTATGGTTTTATGATAGGAATAATTCACATTTTTTAATCTATGCCGCTTAATCAAATAAAATAGTTCTATATTAGGATGCCTCTTGACGCAAAACCCAAATAACACAGGTAGTGGGCTAACAGCTGAGCAGTAAGCACACTGCTAGACAGTGGATACCATGACGGGGTGAGAAAGTGACAGTCCAGCTAGTGTGGTTAGTGTTTGTGGCCAGTAACAGTTAGAACGTCATGTTTAGTTTTAATTTGAATGACACTGAAAAGAACATGCATTAAGTGATAAAGGTAGAGATTCAGCTTGTGAAACTGTGGTCGCCAGGAGCCTGCCCGAGGAAGGCAGGCAGCCTGGAGTGAACCAACCACCAGAATGTGACTGCTCCAACTCTCGCGGTAAGGGGCTATGTTGTTCGTCACGTAGCAAGCAAGCTAATTAATTAAGGACGGTAGCCAATGTCTAGTTAGCCAGCTGACACTTCTCATTATGGACCAAAGCAAGGTGAGCTCTGTGCGACCTACGTGTGGCCACTGTGGTCGGCAGAACTCAGAGCTAAAATTGTGCAGCCGTTGTCGGAATATGTGGTATTGCAATCCGGATCATCAACGAAAGCACTGGAGACAGCACAAGTTGATGTGTGGCCCCCGTGCCTCATGGCTGGGCGATTGTAAGAAGCAGGGCCCGCGGGTTGAGGGTGCTGGTTGGGCATCGCGCCCTACTCGGTTTGATTTCGACGTGTCTGCACTTGATATTGAGCAGCAGCAGGTCGGGCGCGTCGACCACCGTGGCGGCAGCAGCGGAGGCAGTGACCAATTTTTCGTGTTGCAGGATATCGTTGGCAGCAGAGACTCCCAGAGACTGGGATCCCCATCAGAACCCAACCTGTCCACACCCCTAGAATCCGGTGTCGGTGGCCAGGAGGCCACGGCCATGCCTACGGTCATGCCCCCGAGAGCCCGGACGCCGCCCTTTTACCACGTCCAGCTCAGCCAGGATACTCGTTCACTGGTAGAGAACGGCTTTGGGCCCAACTGGATCAACGATATGTCCACCCTGGTGGTGGACCACCTCAATCAATTCGGCCTCTGCGTCCTCGAGGGATTTTTTGGTGAGTGACTTTCATTTTCTGATTTTGTCAATGTATTTAAAGGACAATTTTAGGAGGGAGGAAGGAAAAGGAACCTATGGGGCCACAAATCTCAATAGGAGATGAATGGGCATCATTAATGCAGCCCTAGTATTTTGAAGACAGTGACATAGTAGCGATTTCTCGTTCATGGGTTTTATATAGAATAAACAATGTATAAATGTATTTTTATGCAGGGTTGAGTAAATTCTGACTAGTCTAGTATCAACAAATCGGTGCAAAGATTGAATTATAATTGGAAATTAGTACATGCGATTACTGCTAGATTGTCCATGTTCAAAAAACTTTGGGTATGCTTTAGACTTTCCACCCCCAAGATCTCAGTCCTTGATATTTTCCTTCCCAAAGTAGGTGAATCAGTTTTGCATTAAATTATTTCATTTAGCAAAGAGGAGATAGGGCACATAACAAACTGCCTAGGTTGGCCAGAATGGTCCCCCAGCTAAAAGAAATAGGTCTTGTTAACCAAACATATGCCAGGGGCGTTACCGAAGTAAAGAGTATGTGCCGGCAGCAGCTCGGTTGCAGTCCCTCAATTAACGAGAATGTGAGGAATGTACCCCTTTTCATCGTTTCCTTGCAATGAGGTTGGTAGTTGTCCAGTGTCAAGAATCCTCTTGCCTCGTTCGAAAGAAGTGTTGCTAATACTTACACATGAACTTATTTCTAATTAATATAGCAAGTTAATTTATGCCGTTGCTACGTCTGGGGTCTTGCAAATCCGGAACAAAAATACTGAGGCTTTGCCAAGGTTTCGGATATGTGCTCATATCCGCTTGTCTGGTACAGTCACGTATCTACGCGATTAGGATTATTTGTTCCTCCTATTTATTTACGTGATTTGCGATTTTTGATCGATGTGGCTAACATTTCTTGTGCACAAGTATTCTATGCTTCAGTTGTACCCCGTCACCAGATTCCCTCTTACTTTGTTGTTAACCCGTGAGTCACCAGTTTATGATAATTCCAGCTATCCATTTCTTTGGCGGGAGTTTCAAATGGATTTCTTGTGGGCGTAGTGACATGTATCATTTCATCCCCATCTGGAGAACCCGTTCTTCTATCACAAGGTCTCGCGTAGAGCCAGGAAGAAAGTATGCGTAATGTTATATGGAATATTAACACTTTTCTAAACAGGATATTCGCTCGAAAGTTATCTCTGGAGACACGCCCCTTCTTGCGGGTGAAGTTATAGGGACCTAACTACTGCGTGTAAATATCTTGGGGGACAGATGCTATATAGGTGGGGAACCAGCAAACAAGGTAAGAGAAACAAAATGTGTCATCTATTGTCGCGGCATTAAGTTGCTTATCAGCGATGTAATTTGACTTTATTTGGTAGCAACTTAGGTATACTTTATTGGACCAAGCATTGGGCCTTATTAGGTTACATATTTCATGTTTTAAAATGGTCACAAACATATCTTGGTTTAGTTGTGAAGTGAAATTCGGTTGCTTAGGAAACAGTGTCATGGCTACGTGTATGCAAAGGCCGTGCTCGTGGCGTGCATGCATGACTCGCACCCTCGTGCTAGTGTACATTTTCTGGTTGATCGTATCACGAGTATGTATGGTAGAACCGTACTGTGTAGAGGTGGTAGAAGGGTCGCGTGGGAATAGTTTCACCAAGCTCATGCGACTATCATGTGGATGTGGGTAATCGTGGCAATGTATGCGTGGAAAATTACCCTCCACCTTGCGAGCGCCGTGAATGTCTGGCTTCTCGGGAAGGAGGGTGGGGTGGGGGTGGATGCAGCGGAGCAGATAGGATGCAAGTGGCTCATGCGATGACTGCGCCTGCATTGCGAAGGATCGTCATGGGACAGGCATGAGGCCGGTCTGGGGTTGGTGTAGAGGGACTGCAAGGGGCCCGAAGAAAGGAGAAAGTCGGGAGTATGAGGAGGATACCCAGCCCTCCCGTAGGGAATTTCCCTTTTCTTTTCTCGACATTACTCCTAAAGGCCCGTTAAGGGAAGGCAGTCATTGTTTTGTTCGTGATTAGAGTGCGCTTTATTTTGTCATATTTTATTGTAAAGTTCATCTTAACTTTGGTGAATATTCGTAGATTAAGTATAGTGAGTGACTCGGATAGCAGATTTTGTACCTTGCTGTATCATGGGGAGCATTTTCCCCTCCATTCCGGGTTTCCCCGCACTGACAGGCGAATCCAGTATTTTCTTCGTACGATTTTCCTACCTTGATTTGTGTTTCTCAATATTTTTCGGGTGCATAATGCATACCCGGGTTTGATGAGAGAGTTACGTATAATTTTAGTTTGTTACTTGGGATTTGTATAAAAAAAGTAACCTGTAAATTTATATATGCATCGCACTGATATATAGGTCACATTGGTGTCCGTACTGTGTATTGAAGGATGTTTCTGCCGACAGGTTTGCCATAGAATGTTTCTTCAACTGTCAAACGAAAATATCGATTGGTAACCCTATCGAACATTTAACCCAGTGAAACTGCACTGGCCTCTTTCCATTCATTGAGAAATGTGTGATGTTAATATGAATGTTGTCACAGTGGAGTATTAAAGTTTGATCGTTGTCTTTCCCATTGCAGGTGAAGCGAGAGCGGATAAGGTATTGACCGAAGTGCTGAACATGCACGATCAAGGCATTTTCCGTGCCGGTCAGGTGGTGTCGCGGCAGGTGCAGGAGCACGCCCGGGAGCAGATTCGCGGCGACAAAATCGCCTGGGTGACGGGTTCGGAGCCTAACTGTCATAACATTGGTCAGCTAGCCAAACTCGTCGACGCCGTCATCCTCAGAGCGAACAACCACCCGTCAGCTGGCAAACTCGCCGAATACAATATCAAGTGGAGAACGAAGGTGAATAACTTGAACTACGTAAAGAGGTTGCGTGGTTGTGTGATCAGTGTGTTTGTGACTGAGGCAGCGTCGTTTGCGAGTGCATATAGTGCCTGGGAGTGCGTGGGTGTTGGCACAGCTACAGCCATATTTCCCCCAGACTAGCGAGGTAATTGCCTTTGGCAGTGTTGGAGTCTGTGTGCCCATAATACGTGGCAGACCACGCCTTGGTTGCGAGCAGGCCGATGCAGGACTCTAGGTATGTCCTTATTTTCAACTGTTCTCCCTTACCAGCACAGAATAACACTCATTCTGTTCCGCGCAGAATATTTGGTAGGAGGTACAAATAAATAAAAATATTGCGATAGTTCCTTTCGGCAATGTTTCCAGAACTAGCGAAAAACTCTTGGCACCTCTGAAGTCTGGGCCGGGAAAATACAGAATTAAATAGCCAAATCGTGGATTCATTCCCGGACGTTATTGACGAGGGAAACTTGTTGACCGATTCTGAATTATCAAGGAATATTTAATGGTGTTGTTGCGTATCGTTAAAGTATTAGATTCACTTGAGTTTGTCGTGTTAATGAAGCTATGAACGTGAACTTTGTTGACACAGCCATTGCTGTATGAATAGGCTGACTTAAATGTTGTTTCCGAATATTGGCAACCCCGTGCAAGTGTGCCTGCGCCAGTGTGCGAAGCCTATGTGTGTCGCGGTGTGTACGTGTGTGTGTGCGCGTGCGCTTGAGTGTGCGCGCGTACTGACGTGAGTATTCACGTGTGGCTACGTGCGCGTGTTCATGTAGGCGCTTACGGGCTTGCTTGTGTGTGTGCGCGCGCGTGCGGGCGAATGCACGTTTGCTGGTGGGTAACCTTGTGCGTGCATCAGCAAGTTGGACAGGTGATAAAGTATGATCATGCACCTGAGTTAGGCCTGACAACATACTATTTTTTTTTCTCTGGTTTGCTTCAGGCAATGGTAGCGTGTTATCCCGGGCGAGGAGCACGTTATGTGAGACATATGGACAACCCTAATGGTGATGGCAGATGTATTACAGCTATCTACTACATTAACAAAGATTGGGAAGAACAGGTAAGAGAATGAATTTTGTGTTACAATTAGTGGGATTTATTCGATTTGTGTATGGTCGATTACATGGGCATTCTATTAGCCTGCGTCATATATTCGATGCAGTTGTTTACAAAATGCCAGTCGTTGAATTAGGATGCCAACTTTTAATTTTGCTAAACGAAGGAGGGGTAGGGAATTGACCCTGTGTTTTGTAGCTGGCGCCCAAGAAAATTCATTCATGTTTGTTCCCCACTGCCTGTGTCAAGCATTACGCTCACTCAGGGGCGGCCGGTAATACGCGAGCTCCCTCGCTGATCTTCAACATAGGGTTGTCACGTATGCGCTGGTGCGACGGGGGAAATTATGGATGTGGAGATAGTCACGAGTCTGAAGTTTGTTTATTTTTATAATTGCTGTTTAATGGTCGTACCATAGTAACGTATAATCGAAAAATGTCAGGTTACATTCGCGAAAGATGTAGACAAGTGAAAATATAAATATGTAGGATAACAAACTTAGTGACTTCAGTCATACATATGCTGTATCCTTCAGCAATCACTGGCTCGTGTGATTGAAAAATACATAGTACATTCCGCGGTCGTTGCCCGAATAATACAAGTGAGGTGGGGTGGTAGGTGCAGTTTCAGGGAGGCCGCCATATTGAATTTTGGGGCGTGCTTGCGAAAATGTTATTGATCAAAGCTGGATGGCTAGAGTTCCGGGTATCGTCAGTACTGTGTAAACTTTTTTTTTTATAGGACTCGTTAATGTCTTGCAATGCACGTCTAGTTTACACCAAAGGAAATCTATATAAGGCTGTTCATAATGTAGCGTAGAACTATCGTACACAATTGTATGATAATTTGTAAAGCTTTTATATGTATAATCGGTTAAACATTGGTTTTGAGTGCGACAGTTCGGAAAACATGGAAGTGGACTACTACACTGTGTCAAGTGAGCCTGGCAATTGGCTAACAATATGCGGTGTTGCGTGCATTATTGGTTCATGTGCACTACCTCCGTAGATGTCTGCAGTGAATGTAGAAACGTGATTTGTTAAACTACAGTGTAGTTATTGACTTTTTCCGTGTATATTTGGTAAATTTTCTCGATAAAATTTATTTGAACTTTATTCATTTTATTTTCCTGGCGAATGCACGTTTTCAAAGGCTTCCCGGAATATCAGTGCGCAAAGTTTATAGTCGAGGACGTCAGTCCGCCTTTCTTTTTTCTTCTAATTAAGATGAGGAGCTATGTTTTCCTTGAAACATGCTCATAATTGTACTCTTTATGACCAAGTTTCGTAGAAGTCAGTCAATAGATACCATACGTACACAATAAAACATTGTGGGAAAAAAATAATGTTTAAACCACAAGTACCCAACTATGGACTTTTTTTGGTTGAGGGGCATAGTTATAATTATCAACACACTAAATATGTGTACGTTCAGTGGTTATTTTTTGCTCTACTGATGTTTAACCCCACATAATGTTTTTAACTGTTTACAACATAAATCATAGAAATTCAATATTCAACACACCATAAAAAACATTCTTCTGAATTTAGAACAGTGTCAGCTTGCAAGTAATTATGCAAATAGACCAAAATTGTTATAGTAGTACTTTAAATAATGATATTTTAGGGGAAAATAGAAAGAAATTTGGATTCAAATTTACTGAGAGGTTTTTACTCCAGACATCAATTTAGTGGACATGATTGGTGAAATAAGTAGGTAGATTATTTAATAATTCATTATTCAAGTGTGTAAAGACATTCAATCAGTAGAGTTCCCGGCTGCCACTACAGAGGTCTGGGTTTGAATCCTGCCCAGGACTGAAATAGTTTCGGTACTGCTGCGATGTGGGTTGTTACTTCAACTCTCGTGGGCAGGGAGTTGGGGGTGTATGTGCATGTAAGGTCACAGCATTACCTATAGATCGGTCATATACAAACTCTGAACTCTCTTCTGGGAGAGAAATAGCTGTCGATCATCCAACACATGATCCAAAGACCATTGTAAAGGTAGAAAACCAGTAAAGGGCTAGTTGATCTCTCGTCTCCATGCTTCCTCTCTTACTTATGCTCGATTTTCTCCTCTTCTGTGCTGCAGCCCTCCGTTCCAATGTTGTAGGCATTTTGAACACTGTGTTTGTAGGCAATAGGAATCCAATTGGAAGCAATGATAACACTATATATTAATGTCAACACAGCCGTGTGGACCACGTGTGCATCCCTACTGGTGTTGTGGCAGGAACTGATGCACTCTTCCTCCTCTTTGATACATATTACAGTTTCTGTCAAGTACATTATCTAAAAGGACAAAGTAAATAAAGACATGGTCGAAACAAGAAGCTAGATGTACGCATAGTCATGTGTTCTGATGCTGGGTTGCCAGCATGCAATAATTATATATAAATGATAATTATTCATAGTAAAAATTGCCATACCAGTTTACAACTTCGGGATGTTGCCAGCTTCAAACTATTTTTCAGCAAGGTGTAATTTTTTCATAATTTTTCATTTTTACCAAAGCTGGGGGTGTTTCTAGGTGCCTTCCTCATTAGTTTGACCACAGTTAGCACTCCCAAACTATGAAAGCAGTGTAGGTGCCTGTATAGTATGTGACCTATGAAATTTTTCTTTGGTATAGTAAGTGGCCTACCAGACTTTTATTTTGGTATGAACCAGTCTCTTAAGATTTAATAGTTTGTCGGTGCTAACCATGGCCAAACTAAAGTGGAATGCTCCGAGGAATGCACCCAGCTCTGATTTTTGCCTCCATAAAGTAGACTGACATAATTTACTAATAATCTTTAAAATTACTAGGGTGCAGTCAAGACTTAAAAAACATAATACTGGTGCATGCTTATGAAAGTAATCGGAGGAAAATGTGCAACATTACTTTAGGTTACATGTTTAGTCCACAGAACGGCCAGACATGAGGCCCACATCATGAAGTGCTGAAATGGGAGGGGTGATTGAATGGGGTTTATTTATGAAAATGGTGTACTTGGACTTGTTCCATAATGGGGAAATGGCCATTGATGTCTGTATGTTATTACAGTACTACCTCTCATTGACGGACGTTAATTATCTGTGTTTGCGGTGTTTTTGGTGCTGCTGTTTAGTGCTGTGCAATCACTATGCCACCCAAAAACCACTCCAACGGATTATTCACGTCAACATACACTGTTACCCCCCATTTAGTCCGTTAATGAGAGGTAGTACTGTACATACTTATACTAAGGGCTTTTTTCTCCCATAAAAGGGAGGTAGCCAAAGTAAAGAAAAAAAAAAAAAAACTTATTCCACTCCCACCCATTTCATTTCATTCCCATCCCACTCTCATTCACCACACCTCTCTCCTCCTTCCTTTCTCCTGGATGACGAGTCATCCCAGCATCTCGCCCATTGCCCGAGGTCATAAGCAATGGAGTAAGATGCAGCACATACACAGCAAGGCTGCTTCATTTAATCAGTGACCCTCCTCCCCTTCTCCATCCCCTCATGCAGAAGAAAATATGGGGAAGAATCCCTTTGGGCTGCATCAAAATGTTCACAACCACTCTCTAACCCCGCCCACTCCCATGCCTTACAGCATCATACATATACAGCCATTCTCCACTCGCCCCCATCTTCTATCTTCTCCCTTCCACAACAGACATCCCTCTTTCTTAATGCCCCTTTTACTTCATCCATCTCGTCCTCGGTCACCCCCTCATGTTCACTCATCTGCCTCTGCCTTCGCCTTCCACACTTCTTTTACAAATCTTTATTCACTCATTCTTTCCATGTGTCCAAACCATTGCAATATTCTTTCATCAACTGTATACTTTGTCCTCTTTTTTAGGCTTAGCTTTCAATATATAGGAAATGGAATGGGTGGGAGTGGTTTCTATGCCTTTTTCTTTTTGGCTACCCCCCCGTGTAGGGGGAAAAAGCCTTTAGTATATGTATGTAGCTTTCATTGGTAACTAGTGTATCAGGTTTTATTGTTTCCATTTCTTTTTCAGCATGGAGGTATTTTGCGGATATATCCAGAAGACAATAATGAACATGTAGCCAATATTGAGCCTCGCTTTGATCGCATGCTGTTTTTCTGGTCAGACAGACGAAACCCACATGAAGTGCTACCCTCGAACAAAATGAGGTAAGATACGACTTCACCAATAGAGTACTAATATGAATTAAATACATGTAGAAAGTGAGCTGAAATAGCTTTTTATTTATGACTTCACCAATAGAGTACTAATATGAATTAAATGTGTACAAAGTGAGCTGAAATAGCTTTTTATTTTCAAAGTACATTTTTCAACCATAACACAAGATCCTCTTCTACCCTTTGAATCAATTATATCCTTTATTGATAGATTTATAAAGTTATGATTAATCCTGTAACTGTAGAGCAGTGCCATTATATTGTTGTAATCTTTGGCACACCTTCAGATGCATGCCTATAATTACATACATACATATACCAAGGCTTTTTCCCCCTTACAAGGGAGGTAGCCAAAAAGGAAAGGCATAAAATCATTTCCACCCATTCCATCCCTGAATACACTCCACACCCCTCCACCCTCCCTCTTATCTGAGCACCTCCTGGATGACGGGTCATCCCTGCACCTTGTCCACTGCCCTGAGTCAGAAGCAGTGTCGCAAGACACAGCACATCCACAGCAAGGCCGCTTCATTAAATCGGCGACCCCCCCTCTCTGTTCCCCATTGCATAAAAGGAGAGGACGGGGAGAAATCCCTTCGGGCTGCGTCAAATTTTGCTCACACATACTACCTCACCCCCCATCCCCCCGCCCATTCCACCTCATGCAATCACATCATCATCCATATACAACCATTCTCCATTCCCCCCTGTCTTCTGTCCTCTCCCGTCCTTCCTCAACAGACATTCCCCTCTTCCCCAAAGCCCCCTTCACCCAATCCATCCACCTCATCCTAGGATATCCCCTCATGTTCACTCCTCCACATCTGCCTTCCATACCTCTTTTACTAGTCTTTCTTCACTCATTCTTTCCATGTGTCCAAACCATCCTAATATTCTTTCATCAACCCTATCTCCCAGCTCCCTTTCCACCCCTGTTCTCCTCCTCACCTCCTCATTTCTCACTCTATTGAGCCAAGTAACCCCCATCATACTTCTCGGACACCTCATTTCAAACACATTCAAACTCCTCTCTTCTTCTCTTATGTTCCATGTTTCTGCCCCATACAGTGCTGTTGGCACAATCACTCCTTCATACAGTCTCCTCTTAGCATACATTCCCAAATGTCTATTCCTCATTACACTCTTTAATCCACCAAGGCATTTACTCGCTTCTCTAAATCTACATTCTACCTCCACCTTCACTCCACCTTTTCCTCCCACATTTGCACCAAAGTATCTAAAACTATCCGCTTCCTCCAGTCGCTCTCCCTTAATGCTCACTTCCAGTCTACTGCCACTTTCACCCCTTGTACATCTCATCACCTTACTTTTACCCACATTTATCTTTAGCTTTCTTCTATCACATACTCTCCCAAACTCTGCCACCAACTTCCTCAATCCCTCCTCCGATCCTGCCACAAACGTCGTGTCGTCCACAAACAACAGCTGGCTCACCTCCCACTTTTCTCCATTTTCTTTAACCATCTCCAAACCCTTGCCGACCACCCTTGCATTTACCTCTCGCACCACCCCATTCATGTATAAGTTGAACAGCCAGGGCGACATAACGCATCCTTGACGAAGTCCCACCTTTACCTCGAACCACTCACTCTCTCCATTTCCAATCCTGACACAAGCTCTACTACTCTCATAAAAACTCTTGACAGCTCCCAGAAGCTTTCCTCCTATCCTGTATATCTGCATAACCTCCCACAGTGCCTTTCTGTCTACCCTATCATAAGCCTTTTCCAGATCCATAAAAGCCCCAAAAACATCCTTCCCCTTTCCTATAGCTTTCTCACATATGTCTTACCACAAAGATCTGATCTACACAACCTCTACCTGTCCTAAATCCACACTGTTCCTCACCAATTACTCCTTCTGCCTATAATTACTTGTGTATTATACCTTGTGGTATGAGAGAGAGAATACAGTGTTCCCACTTGAGTCGTAAAAAGTGACAAAAAAGGGATGATGATAGGACTAGGTATCCTACTCTCTGTAGTCCCAAAGGAGACATTATTAGAAAAAAAAAGGTGGGGGGGTTGGGGTTGGGGTTGAATGGTAGTGGAGAATGTTGGGATGAAATAGATGGGAGTGGATTTATGCCTTTGGCTACCTCCCTCATAAGGGGGGAAAAAGCCATTGGTATATGTATCTTTCTATGACTATACAAGTGCCAAATTTAACTATTTTCTTTTTTCACAGGTATGCCATCACTATCTGGTACCTGGACCAGAAGGAGCGGGAAGAGTATCTTTCTCAAGAGAACACTTTGAGTGGTGCAACATGACGTGGAAGGATAACTGGTAGCTGTTGGTGATGGCATGGGTCTTCTTTCATCTGGATTAATTCATCAGACAGCTTGTTTTCACCAAACTTCATTTCTTCAGTTGATTCATTCTACATTCTGCAGGGCAAAATAAAAATTTGTCCTGTTCATCAGACTGTTTCCTCATCTTTCATAATTGTCAAAGTGAAAAGATTCTGTGTCATGCAAACTGGCAGTGATCGTGTGCCATTGCCTATTTTCAAGTCTATTGCCTTAAGAAAACCGCCATGTTTCAAGTGAGTTACTGCAAGCTTTCACATGAGTGATAGGCTTGAGTACCTTGCCAGGCTTCCATCTCACGGCCTTCAGCAGCTGGTTCAGGCTACATTTGGCAGTGTTCCAAGTGTTGCTGGCAAACAACTGCCCAGCAAAGGCAGTGGGCAAATGACCAAGTGTGAGTATAGAGTCTAGTCGGGCTTGGCTTGGACTGCGAAGCATCAGCAAACTTATCAGTGTACCTGGCTATTATTATTTATATATTAGGTGTGATTGTCTTGCAACAGATGGGATTGAGTGACGTAGTCCTTCCTACCTGCCTGTGCCTCAAGTGTGCACTTCTACCAGAGTAGTCACCCAAGCAACCAAAGAAACGTTTGTTTCTTTAAGATGTAACTTAAGAATAGAATTCTTTAAGACTACCCTGACTGAGCATCACAACATAACTGAAATCTAAGATGAGTTAACGTGCAAGGTTATCTACTCAACCTACAGGGTGGTAAGAACTGTATAGGCAGTTGTATATGCAAGCAATCAAGATTGTGCTTGGATTAATCTGGATGGCTAGTGTTGCTCCTGCCCTCGCCCGGCTTAATAGATCGGAGACCTGATTAAACATGTTTCCCTTTTCCTCAGAGTAGAGGTCAGGTGTGAGTGCACTCAAAGTGAGCTGGCCTTCATATCTAGATTTTCTTGTGCATAAGATTTGTTCAATCAATATGGTGATATTAATGAAAATTTTTACCAGGTTGTAATAGTTGGCAATCAGTTGATATTTAAAGAGTTGTATATAATAGTGCAGAGATGGGAAATTTCGTTGGACTGGTTCTTCATCCCTGATCATTTAATGTGTATCATGTTACCTCAATTCAGTTATTGTTTAATCATCAACCTTTCCCTAATGTGTGATTTACTGAATGTATTCTGGAATGTGTCTGAACAGAGTTGAAAGTGAAATTTATACATTTAAATTAAGCCATTATCAAAACATTTGATTTTCATTTACATAAACTCCTTTTGAGAAAATATTTTTGATTAGTGTGATCAAGGTCAGGTTGGTTTACATACCGAGACGTATCGCTACTTTTGCGAGATGCCATTATTTGCTGTTTTTTCATGTACATATGGTGCTATCCAAACTAAAATATAGGTAGATACTAAGTTTTTTAAATGACAAAAAAATAAGTGATAATTGGCTACATTGGATGTTCCTAGGTGGCTGTTGTACATAATAAGAGAAGGGGTAATTTTGAGTAAACTGTCCTTTTCATATTTTCTGCCCATGTATGTTTATGTTGCCATCTTCATCACTTAATTCCATATCTTTGTTTACCTTCATATGTTGAAAATGTAGCTGTTATAGGAAAGCCTGTATTTTGTACATACAGTATGGTCTTCAAAAGACACTGTGTCCTATAAATTGATATGTATGAAAATGCTTCTGGAGTGATTTGACCACAGCAGTTTCAGCAAATCGGTAAGACTGCAGAGAAGTTAAATAAAGAATAAAGGAGCAAACTGAAAAGGTTGTTTTGATAACCATGAGAAAATGAGGTGGTGGTGAATTATATATGAAGGAGGCAATTAAATATCTGGAGTAATGAAAAGTGGCATAAGAGAAAATGTACTGGGGATGAATGAGGAAGTTGTATGGAAGTGATGGTACCCATGTCACTGTACTAGGCTAGATAGAGTGAGAAACGAGGAGAACGGGTGGAAAATGAGCTGGGAGATAGGGTTGATGAAAGAATATTAGGATGGTTTGGACACATGGAAAGAATGATTGAAGAAAGACTGGTAAAAGAAGTGTGGAGGGAGTGAACATGAGGGGACATCCTAGGATGAGGTGGATGGATGGGGTGAAGGGGGCTTTGGGGAAGAGGGGAATGTCTGTTGAGGAAGGACGGGAGAGGACAGAAGACGGGTGAATGGAGAATGGTTGTATATGGATGATGATGTGATTGCATGAGGTGGGATGGGGGGTGAGGTAGTATGTGTGAGCAAAATTTGACGCAGCCCGAAGGGATTACTCCCTATCCTCTCCTTTCATGCAATGGGGGGTCGCCGATTTAATGAAGCGGCCTTGCTGTGGATGTGCTGTGTCTTGCGACACTGCTTCTGACCCAGGGCAGGGGACAAGGTGCAGGGATGACCCGTCATCCAGGAGGTGCTCAGATGGGAGGGATGTGGATTGTATTCAGGGATGGAATGGGTGGAAATGATTTTATGCCTTTCCCTTTTTGGCTACCTCCCTTGTAAGGGGGAAAAAGCCTTGGTATATGTATGTATTGATGTGGAAAGGAACTATTGGTCGTCCCTGCATCTCGCCCACTGCCCTGGGCCAGAAATAGTCAAGCAAGACACAGCACATCCACAGCAAGGCCACTTCATTTAATCTGCTCCTCCCCCTCATGCAGAAAAGAGAACACTGGGAGAAATCCCTTCCAGCTGCATCAAAATATCATTCACACATACTCCATCAACCCCCATCCCACACCCACTCACTTCCATGCATCTCTGCATTATCCATACACAACCATTCTCCATTCACTCCTATCTTCCGTCTTCTCCCTTCCTCAACAGACATTCCCCTCTTTCCCAATGCCCCCTTTACCCCATCCATCCATCTCATCCTTGGTTGCCTTCTCATGTTCACTCCTTCCACACCTTGACTTATCTTTCTTCACTCATTCTTTCCATGTGTCCAAACCATAATATTCTTTCATCAATCCTATCTCCCAACTTCCTTTCCACCCCTGATCTCCTCACCTCCTCGTTTCTCTCACTATCCAGCCTAGTAACCCCCTGTCATACTTTTCAAGCATATCTCACACATTCAAACTCCTCTCTTATGTTTCATGTTTCTGCCCAATACAATGCTGTTGGCACAATCACTCCTTCATATAATCTCCTCTTAGCTTCCATTCCCAAATGTCTTATTTCTCGTTACTTTTTTAATCCCCCAAGGCATTTACTTGCTTCTCTCAATCTACATTCTACTTCCACCTCCACTCCTCCCTTTCCCACCACATTCGCACTCAAATATCTAAAACTATCCACTTCCTCCAGTATCTCTCCCTTAAAACTCCCAATTTGCTGCCACATTCTCTCCTTGTACATCTCATTATGATGTGATGCATGAGATGGAATGGGTGGGGGGATGGGGGGGTGAGGTAGTATGTGTGAGCAAAATTTGACGCAGCCCGGAGAGATTTCTCCCCGTCTTCTCCTTTTCTGCATGGGGGGAGGGAGAGGGGGGGTCACCGATTTAATGAAGCGGCCTTGCTGTGGATTTGCCGTGCCTTGCAACACTGCTTCTGACCCAGGGCAGTGGACAGGGTGTAGGGATGACCCGTCATCCAGGAGGTGCTAAGATAAGAGGGAGGGTGGAAGGGAGTGGAGTGTATTTAGGGATGGAATGGGTGGGAATGAATTTATGCCTTTTTCTTTTCGGCCACCTCCCTTGTAAGGGGGAAAAAGCCATGGTATATGTATGTACCGGTATGTACCTTAAACTTCCTTCTTTTGCACACCTTCCCAAACTATCACTAACTTTCTTAATCCCTCCTCTGATCCTGCTACAGTGCAAACAACAACTGGCTTAAATCCTACTTTTCTCAATTTTCTTTAAACATCTCCAACCCCTAGCCCATTACCCTTGCATTTACCTCTCACACCACCTAATCCATGTATAAATTGAACAGCCAAGGCAACATAACACATCCATGGTGAAGTCCCACCTTTACCTCAAACAACTCGCTCTCTATTTCTGATTCTAACACAGGGTCTACTACTTTTGTAAAAACTCTTGACTGCTCTTAACAGCTTTCCTCTTATCCCATATATCTTCAATACCTCCCACAGTGCCTTCCTGTCTACCCTGTCATAAGACTTTTCCAAATCCAAAGACCCAAAAAACATCCTTATTTTTTCCTAAAGCTTTCTCACATACGTCTTACCACAAAATTCTGATCCACACAACCCCTACCTGTCCTTAACCCGCACTGTTCCTCTTCTAATCCTCTCAATCAAAACCTTCCCTTCCCAACTTCACTCAACAAACTGATCCCTCTGAAACTACTACTCACACTTGTCCCCTTTTCCCTTGTAAAGTGGAATTCTACAGGCACTTCTCAAGTCCTCCAGCACTCTACTCTCTTTTAGACAAACATTACACAACCTCACCAGCCAGTTTACCATCACAATACTTCCCTTTTTTAGACACTGCCTGACATCCATCCAACCTAGGTGCCTTACCTGCTCTCATCATTTTAACGACTACTTTCACCTCATCTTTCCTTATTTTTCCTCCATTTCCTCACTCATCACTGTCATTTTCTTAGCACTTTCCACTGCATCTGCCTTTCCCTCCCTGTCCTCCTTCACATTTAGCAACTCCCTAAAGTACTCTGCCCACTTTCTTTTCACTGCCTTCCCTTCCATTATCATCTCTCCATCTGCACCTTTTACCTTTTCTTTTCTACTTGATTTGCCTCCTCTTCCTCTCTTAATTTCTTCCCAAAACATCTTTTTATTACCCTCAAAATTTTCTTTCATACTCTTACCCCATTTCACATCTGCTCTCCTTTTTGCCCCCTATATCTTGTGCTTTACTTCTCTCTCTTTTTTTTTTTTTGTACCTCTCGTTTGATTCTCTGGTCATATTTTGTAACCAATCTGTAAATGCTTGCTTCTTCTCTTCTACAACCTTCTTTACTTCCTCATCCCACCACTCATTACTCTTCCATTTCCTCTTGTTCTCCTTGTTCCACACACCAACTTTGCGTACTTAGTGCCTCCCTCCTTGAACCATCCCCATTTCTCCACTCCTAGTTCTACTCTTTCACTCCCTCCCACTCCTCTCTCAGCTTCTTCTTGTACTCCTTCTTTTCTCTCATTTAAGCAGTTTACTATAAGCAACTCCCTACTTCCATCCTTTATCTCTTTCTCCATCTATCCCCTCCAGTCTGAACTTACCTTCCACCAAAAAATTATCTGATATCCCCCCACTTTCTTCCCTTAGAACATATACTTCCAAAACTCTTCCTACTAGTCTCCTGGTTACCACTATGTAGTCCATTAATGCCCTATCTACCACTATGTAGTCCATTAATGCCTTATCTAATATAACACAATCTAAAAATTCTCCTCAGGGATATCTATGGAAGGTGGAAGGACACAAGGATTAGTGTCAGTCACTGTGGAGCTGTGGATTTCCAGAACAAAAGTACACAGTACTGCTTTAGTCCTAAATGTCAGATGCAAGTCTGCATATATCGTGAGATTATAAAATTGGTGAAGAAGAGGTCAAAAAAGTAAACTCGGAAAAAGACCTTGGAGTGATGATCAGCAAAGACATGACACCAGACAAACATATAAATAAAATAGTCGGAGAAACCTACAATTTATTGTGTTCAATATAAGTGGCATTTGTCTATTTGGATGAGGAAATGATAAAAAAAATGTAACTACACTAATAGCACCAAAACTCGAGTACATAGCAACACTATGGACACCCAGTATAAAAAGAATATAAAAAAAATGAGAAAGAATACAAAGAGAAACAACAAAACTCACATCAACTCTTTCTAAAATAACATATGAACAAAGACTGTCCAAATTAGAATTGCCAACTCTGGAACAAACTATAGAATTGTGAAAAGAATGGAAATCTTAGATAAGAATGATTTATTGAAATGGGACTGGAAAAACAAGAGGACACGAAAAGAAACTCAAAAAAGATAATTACAGAAGAGATCTGAAAAAAATAGCTTCCCAGAGTGACAGATACTTGGAACAAATTAGACAAAGAAATTGTGTGCAAACACTATTCAAGATTTTATGGAAAAAACTTGATGCTGAAAGATACAAAAATGGGTCACCATGAGCATAGCTCCCTTCCTGTATAATACAACTAGGTAAATACTAAAGAGAGTAAGTACAGAGGAAGATTGCAAGTTACTACAAGAAGACCTACACAAAGTCTGGAAATGGAGTCAGAAGTGTGAAGTGAATTTCAACATCAAGAAATGTAGAATAATGGAATTTGAAAAAAGCAAAAACAGAATATCACAACAATATAAAATTGATACAAAGGAAGTTAAAAAAGTCAACTTGGAAAGGGACCTAGAAATAAATATCACCAATGACATGACACCATACAAACATACATGTATCAACAAATTAGTCGTGGTAACTTTCAATTTATTAAGATCAATGAGAGTGCCCTTTGATTACATGGATGAAGAAATGGTAAAGAAAATATTGGTTACATTGATAAGACCAAAACTGGAGTACGCAGTGACACTATGGACACCTAGTACTAAAAAGAACATAAAGAAATTAGAAAGAATTCAAAGAGCAACGAAAAAGATGGCACCAACACACTCCAAATTGACATATGAACAAAGATTGGACAAACTTGAATTACCAACCCTGGAACAAAGAAAAGAAAGAGGAGACCTACTAACCATCTACAGAATCATGAAAGGGATGGAAGTCCTTGATAGAGATGACTTACTAAAGTAGGATAGGAGAAAAACAAGAGGACACAAAAAGAAACTTAAAAAGGATAGTTACAGAAGAGATGTGAAAAAGAATAGCTTCCCACACAGAGTGATAGATATCTGGAACAGGCTGAATGAGGAAACAGTGCAAAAACTATATAAGAATTTAAGATCAAACTGGATGCTGAAAGATACAAAAGCGGGTCACTACAAGCATAGCTCTCTTCCCATAGAATACAACTAGGTAAATACATATGGAAAATATGATAATTGGAAATCAAAGATATATGGGGTGTTCAGGATAAATTTGACACTTTTCTGGAAAGGAAAGAAAAACATCATATCTTGGCCAAAAATTGATGTATTCTCAAAATTCAAAGTGCATCTCTTAGATGATCTTTTGCCAAATACAGATCAAACAAAGAAGCCACCTTGAGCCTCCACCACAGCCTCCAGGTAGGACCTGAACCTGCAGCACACGGCCTTCATGGTGTCCTTTGAGAGATGCCTGAACACCACCTTCATCCTGGCAATCAGCTCATCATTGGTGTTGCAGACAGTACAATTGGTGTCTTTTTCAAGTATGCCCTACACATGTCCATGAGGTTGGAATCAGGCGAGTTGGGGGACTAGATGTTGGGACCAGTGAAGTTGTAAAGGTTCTCAGACAGCCACTTCTGGGATTTCCTGGAGGTGTGACAGGGAGCTGAAACCTGCTGCTACATGTATGGTCTTCCCACAGCCACCCTCTCCAATCAGTGCTTGACAACAATGGAAAGCAACTCAATATAGCCATCTGAAGCAAGTCTGAGTCCCTCTTCAAAGATGTGGGGCAGCATGACACGGCCTTTGTTGGAAACTCACCCAAACACCATCACAGTTTGAGGGAACTTGGTCTTCATGAAGCATGGGACTTTGTGCAGACTATAGGCTAGCCATTTGTTGTTCTGCATGTTGTGCAACTGGTCCTGGCAGTTCATCTCATCTGAGAAGCAGCAGAGCATCCCCTTGTTGAGGAGTTTCTTGGCTTTTGTAAGGCAGTTCTTTTGTGCCTTGGCAGTGAGTAGTTGGCCCTTGCGCCTCTTGTATGAGGAGTAACAAAGATCCTCGTTCAGTGCTTTCTTCATAGTCGCCACTCTGATGCCCATCTCCCTCACCAAGGTCTGCATTGCCTTGCCTGGGTCTTGACGCACTTTTTTTTTTTAAACTTCTCGACAAATTTCATTGCATGGACAGAGTCAGAACACCTGCTATGATCCTGGTAGCCACTGTTTCCAAATCTCCATCGCAATTCTCCAGCTCACATCTACAGGCCTTCACGGTATTCAAGGAGCATTGAGCTGCAGCTATGATTTCCAAATTTTTTAATCCGGCACGAATCATCATGATGCAGGTTACAATCTTCCAATATTCTCGTGCTTTCCAGTTGTCCATGCTCTCTAGCTCTCACACCCACCAATAGTACACACAATCAGCTATTAAATCCTTCAAATAGTTCTGAAATAACAGAAGATAAAAAAATTATTAAATTTATCCTGAACACCCTGTATTGAGCTAGAACTAAAGGAGGAAATATATATGGAGAGAAATGAGAAATACAGAAAAGAGAGACTGGTATATAGTGAAACAGACTTTGAGAAACTGAAGAAATTTTTTCAAGAAGCAAGTTTGGAAATATTCCACAATGAAGAGATGCAAGTGGAAGAAGAATGGAAAATTCTGCTGGAAATCTATAATGAAGGGGTGGATAAATATGTACATACATACATACATATACCAAGGCTTTTTCCCCCTTCCAAGGGAGGTAGCCAAAAAGGGAAAGGCATAAAAACACTCCCACCCATTTCATCCCCAAATACACTCCACACCCCTCCCACCCTTCCTCTCATCTGAGCACCTCATGGATGACGGGTCATCCCTGCACCCCGCCCACCGCCCTGGGTCAGAAGCAGTGTCGCAAGACACAGTACATCCACAGCAAGGCCGCTTCATTTAATCGGCGACCCCCCCTCTCCGTCCCCCTTTGCATATAAGGAGAGGACGGGGAGAAATCCCTTCGGGCTGCGTCAAAATTTACTCACACATACTACCCCACCCCCCACCCCCCCGCCCATTCCTCCTCATGCAGTCACAACATCATCCATATACAACCATTCTCCACTCACCTCTGTCTTCCTCAACAGACATTCCCCTCTTCCCCAAAGCCCCCTTCACCCCATCCATCCACCTCATCCTAGGACGTCCCCTCATGTTCACTCCCTCCACATCTGCCTTCCATACCTCTTTTACTAGTCTTTCTTCACTCATTCTTTCCATGTGTCCAAACCATCCCAATATTCTTTCATCAACCCTATCTCCCAAATCCTTTTTCACCCCTGTTCTCCTCCTCACCTCCTCATTTCTCACTCTATCCAGCCTAGTAACCCCCACCATACTTCTCAGACACCTCATCTCAAACACATTCAAACTCCTTCTCTCTTCTTCTCTTATGTTCCACGTTTCTGCCCCATACAGTGCTGTTGGCACAATCACTCCTTCATACAGTCTCCTCTTCGCATCCATTCCCAAATGTCTATTTCTCATTACACTCTTTAAACCACCAAGGCATTTACTCGCTTCTCTCAATCTACATTCTACCTCCACCTTCACTCCACCTTTTCCTGCTACACTTGCACCCAAGTATCTAAAACTATCCACTTCCTCCAGTCGCTCTCCCTTAATGTTCACTTCCAGTCTACTGCCACTTTCACCCCTTGTACATCTCATCACCTTACTTTTACCCACATTTATCTTTAGCTTTCTTCTATCACATACTCTCCCAAACTCTGCCACCAGCTTCCTCAATCCCTCCTCTGACCCTGCCACAAGGGCAGTGTCGTCCGCAAACAACAGCTGGCTCACCTCCCACTTTTCTCCATTTTCTTTAACCATCTCCAATCCCTGACTCACTACCCTAGCATTCACCTCTCGCACCACCCCATCCATGTATAAGTTGAACAGCCAGGGCGACATAACGCATCCTTGACGAAGTCCCACCTTTACTTCAAACCACTCACTCTCTCCATTTCCAATCCTAACACATGCTCTACTACTCACATAAAAACTCTTGACAGCTCCCAAAAGCTTTCCTCCTATCCCATAAATCTGCATAACCTCCCACAGTGCCTTTCTGTCTACCCTATCATAAGCCTTTTCCAGATCCATAAAAGCCCAAAAAACATCCTTCCCCTTTCCTATAGCTTTCTCACATATCTGTCTTACCACAAAGATCTGATCTACACAACCTCTACCTGTCCTAAAACCACACTGTTCCTCACCAATTACTCCTTCTGTTCCTCTCCTAATCCTCTCAATTAAGATTCTCCCATAAGCCTTCCCTACTACACTCAACAGGCTAATCCCTCTGAAATTACTACATTCACACTTGTCCCCTTTTCCCTTGTAAAGAGGAACTATACAGGCACTACTCCAGTCCTCCGGTACTCTACCCTCTCTCCAGCAAACATTAAATAATCTCGCCAACCAGTCCACCATCACTGAACCTCCCTTTTTCAGACATTCTGCATGACATCCATCCAGACCAGGTGCCTTACCTGCTTTCATCATCTTTACAACTGCCTTCACCTCATCCTTCCTTATTTCTCCTCCATTCTCCTCACTCATCACTCTCATTTTCTTCGTATTTCCCACTGCAGCTATCTTTCCTTCCCTATCCTCCTTCACATTCAGCAACTCCCTAAAATATTCTGCCCATCTTCCCCTCACTGCCATCTCTTCCATTATCAACTCTCCATCTGTACCTTTTACCTTTTCTTCCCTACTTGATTCGCCTCCTCTTCCTCTCTTAATTTCTTTCCAAAACATCTTTTTATTACTTTCAAAATTTTCTGTCATACTCCTACCCCATTTCACATCTGCTCTCCTCTTTGCCTCCTTTACCTTTTGCTTTACTTCTCTTTTCTTTTCTTTGTACGTCTCATATGACTCCCCTGTCCTCTTTTGTACCAAGACAAAAACAGGAAAAGGAATATATAAAGTGCTGGTTTAATAGAAGGTGCAGTGAGGCAAAAAAAAAAAAAAGAGAACCTTGGAAAATATGGAAAAAAGACAAAAATCCTAGGAAGTGGCAAATATATATCAATGAAAGGAATATGTGAAAATATGCAGAGAAGGAAAAAATAAATTATGAAAAAGACAATACAAAAATGTAAGGATCAACCAAAACTATTCAATAGATATGTGAACAGTAAATTGAAAAACAAGCAAGAAATAGAGAACCTACACCAGGGGAACATGGAATACACAGAAGATATGGAAATGGTTTAGGTCATGAGTAAACATTTCAAATCGGTTTTCACTAGAGAAAAGGTATGGCACTGGGATGAAGGGCTAGATATGAGATCCTCCCTATGGTGGAAATAGTTGCAGCACTAGCTGAAACAATGGACCAAATAACAAGCCTTAATGTCAGGAAATCACATAGCCCAGATGGAATTGCAAACTGGATACTAAGGGAGTGTTAAGAAGAATTGGTACACATAATATATAATAAGTTGTTTACTAAAGGAAGGAAAAATGTCAAAAGACTGGAAAAAGGCCAACATCATACCACTACTGTATATAAAGGAGGAAACAAGGAAGACCCAACAAATTACAGACCAGTTTCCCTTACAAGTACCATAGCCAAAATGTGTGAAAAAGTTGTCAAAAATAGATGGACAGAAAATCTGGAAGAGAACAACACACTAAATCCGAGACTGGATTCAGATAGGAAAGATCATGTACCACAAATATGATCTGTTTTTACTCAAAAGTATTAGATATGATACAGTAAAGGGATGGATGGGTTAATTGTGCTTTCCTAGATCTACAAAAAGCTTTTGATAAAATGCCACAGAAAATTATTAGGAAAACTGAAACCAGAGGAGGGGTACAAGGTAAATTACTGGAATGGATGGAGGATTTCCTGCATGGAAGAAAAATGAGAGTAGTGTTCAGAGATAAAGGTTCTACTTGGGAATAGGTGATTAGTGGAGTTCAACAGGTATTGGTGCTGGCTCCAATAACGTTTCCTATTTATATTAATGGCATGGACAAGGGTGTGGACAATTACATAAGCTTCTTTGCTGATGATGCAAAATTGTTGAGAAAAGTGAGTACTAAAATAGACTGTGAGTTGCTGTAGAGAATGGAATCTGAAGTGGGATGTGGACTTCAATATCAAGAAATATAGTATAATGAAATTTGGGAAAAAAAACAGGATATCAGAACAATACAAAATCGGTGAGAAGGAAGTAAAGAAAGTGGGATTTGAAAAAGACCTAGGAGTAATCATCACAAAGGACATATACTACCAGAGAAATCTGCAACTTGCGAGATCAATAAATGTGGCATTTACTTACTTGAAAAAATTTAATGAAGCGGCCTTGCTGTGGATGTGCTGTGTCCTGCGACACTGCTTCTGACCCAGGGCAGTGGACAGGGTGCAGGGATGAACCGTCATCTAGGAGGTGCTAAGATGGGAGGGAGGGTGGAGGGGTGTGGAGTGTTTTCGGGGATGAAATGGGTGGGAATGTTTTTGTGCCTTGTCCTTTTTGGCTACCCCCCTGGTAAGGGGGAAAAAAGCCTTGGTATATGTATGTATGTATGTACTTGAACAAAGAAATGGTGAAGAAAATACAAGTTACACTGATAAGGCCAAGACTAGGGTACACAGCGACACTATGGTCACCCACTACCAAAAAGAATACAGTATAAGGAAAATTGAAAAAATCCAAAGAGCAACTACAAAGATGGCTCCCACACTTTCAGAACTGTCACATGAAGAGAGATTGTCAAGACTAGGGTTACTGATCCTAGAAGAAAGAAAAAAAAAGGAGACTTGTTGACCATCTATAGAATCATGAGAGGTGTGGAAGTTCTTGATACTGAAGACTTACTAAAATGGGATACAAGAAATACAAGAGGACATGGAAGCTCAAAAAGGAAAGTTATAGAAGAGGCCTGAAAAAGAATAGCTTTCCCCAGAGAGTGGTGGATGTATGGAATAAACTGGATGAAATAATAGTGTGTGCAAAAACCATACACAAATTTAAGAACAAGTTAGATACTGCAAGATACAGAGACAGGACACCATGAGCATAGCTCCCCTTCCTGTAAGATACAACTACATGAACACACACATACAGATATATATATATATATATATATATATATATATATATATATATATATATATATATATATATATATATATATATATATATACATACAAAAATATTTCTCTCTAAACCTTCCAACCTCCTACTCCGGAAATGAGTCATTACCGGAAACACTAACTCCCAGGGACACATCTGACTCAGACGCCTATAAGCATTCATAGAGGGTAGACGTGTCTTTAAGCTGCTCTCCGTGTGTTAATCTAATACGTTAATAATATTACCATGGAAAAAGAAAGTGGTGCTAACAAGAAAAAGAGAATATTTACGGAATTCTGACAAAAGAATCTTTACGAAATATTAATGAGAAAATGTTTACGAAATATTGCCAAGAGAATCTTTACCAAATGTTAACAAGAGAAGCTGTACAAAATATTACCAAGAGAATCTTTACGAAATATTGCTACGAAAATCTTTACAAAATATTGCCAAGAGAATCTCCACTCCACTAACATAAAAAAATATTTCTCTCTAAACCTTCCAACCTCCTACGCAAGGCCCAACCCGGAAATGAGTCATCACGGGAAACACTAATATTACCATGGAAAAAGAAAGTGGTGCTAACAAGAAAAAGAGAATCTTTACAGAATTCTGACAAAAGAATCTTTACGAAATATTAATGAGAAAATATTTACGAAATATTGCTAAGAGAATCTTTACCAAATGTTAACAAGAGAATCTTTACGAAATATTACCAAGAGAATCTTTACGAAATATTGCTAGGAGAATCTTTACGAAATATTGCCAAGAGAATCTATATACATAACTAAAGTTTTTCAGTTTTGAAAATTTCCTGGCATTTTTATGACCACCTTCCGAAATTTTATTGCCTTTATGATTGACCTAACGAGAAAGAGAAACAGAGAGAGAGACGAGGGGAGAATTTGACGACAACGTCAGTAGACTTTGACGACTCCTTTTGGAGACTGAAGACTCCTTCGGGAGATTTTGAAGACTCCTTCCCAAATAGGGGAAGAAGAACCTGATCAATCCATCGTGTGCATTCCAAGATCAATTTTCAGTAAGACAGAAGAAGCCGTAGCCATGATTATGCCCCAAGAAATTTACACAGTGGATTATTCTAAAGACCTTTCACTGAGGGACATCATTAGAAAGAGAAGGAAGATTTGAATTTCCACTTATGTGTTTAATGTATTTTTCATGTACAAAATCGTAGTAGGTCTAAATAAAATTATGGAATTTATTGTTACTCTTTTATTTTCCCATTTTGGTACATTAAAACTGCCCGTAGGGCAGGGCGCGAACGCCGTAGGCCAAGCACGCCTGGCAAAGCCAGGTCCGGGTGCTTGTATATATATATATATATATATATATATATATATATATATATATATATATATATATATATATATATATATATATATATATATATATATATATATATATATATATATATTGTCATGACCCACCTATGGTCCAAGTTAGTCACAACATGAAAAGAAAAAAAGTTAAGGCCGTGCACAGTTCAGACGAATGACAGAGTTCAGGCAGGATAATTAAACTCTTTGTTAAAATTATCATTTACAAGAAATAAAAACACATACAACAAATGGATATAGAATAAGAAAACATAGCCTTAAATGTTACATGAATTATCAATGGAATGTTAATTACCAAGTAAAGTTGCTGAGTGTGTTCTTGTATGCAGCATGTAACATTTCATTTTAGGAGCTACAGGTTTTTATGTGAGCACAATTTAGCTGAAAGTGACAATTTTGGTGTTTGACGTGTACTGTATATTGTAATTACTATGGGCACAGTTCTTTGGGGAGGTACCATTCAAAGGGAAGCAAAGTACAGTCACAATGAAGTCCAAAATGAGTGCCTGCAAGACTAAAAGTATGATTTTGAAGCTGAAAGAAAAAATATAAGATGCTAGATTTTATAGACATTCACACAAAGTAATGAGAAAATATAAGGAAAGGGTTACATTTTTTTTTATTTAACTTTCAAATACAGAATATTCTCCATGAACAGGATGGGGGGGATGTCTTCCACAAACACCAACCTCCCCCATCTAAGCCTAGCTATGGTAATTACCATAGACCTATACAAATGACCTTTATTTTAAGTTTTATTTTCATGAATGATATCAGCTTTGTTATTCACATTGATGTTTAATAAAATTTTAATCTAAATACTAAGAAAATTATGTTTGGTAATTATTACATATATACATATACCAAAGACTTTTTCCCCTTTACAGGAATTATTCATACAATATATAAAACAAGTTTGAATGAACAAGACAAAATATAGACAAGTTCAGTAACTGTTGTGCTCCAATAACACCAGCTAAAACATGAATTGACTTGTCAATGGGATGCCGAGGATAGTAAACTTTAGCCTACAGCTCTATTCTCTCACAGTCAATATGAGAATGTGACCTAGTCACCTAGTGAGGAGCATCATCATCTTCGCTTGGTAAGACCTCTTTGTATTCAGTTTTTTTTCTTCTTTTTTTTTACCTTTATACCTTAAGCTATTTCCAGGTTCATTTCGCATTTTTCATATTTACAATGTTATATTGCAAATCATATACATTTAATCATAACATCCTCCTAATCAAATATGTGTTGCCTTGTGATTATTAATTATGGCTGGTGAAATGATGTCACTATTGTACACAAGTAACTTTATTTTCCCAATTTGTGGCATTTCTTGTCTAGTTATTCATTATAGTTAAATTACATCTAAAGTTAATCAGAAAAATTTATGGTTTTATATCCTGGACTAATAACTTAAATGTAATTAGCTAGGAAGCAGAAGGTGAATAAAAGTTTGTAATATTATGCAATGGGATTAGTGCATGAGCAACTAAACTATATTATACATATTTCTTCACACTAATGTGGCCCTTTTCACTTTTTTTTTCCAGGTACCATGGATCTAGATTCAATGAATGTAGGGCATTATTGCTGTGACCATTTTCAAAGACACAAGAAAGAATTACTAAAGGACTTTGTTTCGTAACTGACCTACCAGTCACAGTTTACTGTTATAGGCTTCATCTTCAGACACTGGATCTCAAAAGCTCAGTCCATCACAATGTGATATTGAGTTAGAAAATGAGTATGAACTTCAAAACCTCAATACATCTTTGGTCACAATAGCAGTCCCCATTGCAAAAGCTAAAGCATCACAAAGCAAGCAGTACAAAGAGGAAATTCATTCAAATAAGAAGCAATTTGAAAAGAAAATTTGAAAGTAGATAGTACAGAAATTTCATCTGGAAATGACTGACATTAACATGGAAACAGAAATTATTCAACAGCTAAAACAAATTTGATAATGAAGAGACAAGAAGTGAAAAATTTACCATCCTCTCTGTCCTACCACAAACCTGGACCAGACAAAATATAATGAACATTTTTAATTGCTCACAATACATGGTTTGGCAAAAACATTTGGTAAAAGAGAAGGGGGTACTATCTACGCCAAATCCAAAGTTGGGGAAACGGCTGGACAGGGACATTGCTACTAAAGTTAGAGACTTCTATAAATCACCAGGCATCAGTAGAGAACTGCCAGGTTTAAAAGACTACATCTCAATGAAATAAAAGGAGCTGATGGCTGTCATGAAAGAAAGCAAAAGTTTCTTATGCTTAGCAATCTGAAAGAGGTATATGAAGACTTCAAAGGCAAGTATCCAGAACTAAAGATCAGGTTCTCAAAGTTTGCAAAGCTGAGACCAAAAGAATGTGTTTTGCCAGGAGCCAGTGGGTACTAAACATCAAAATGTGAAACTAAATATGGTAACTGTTGAATCTGTGTTTCAGCATCAAGAAACACCCGACACTTCTGATGATACCCTAAATACTAATCATATTTCAAATTACAGTCACTATCCAAGTTACGACCTAGATCGATTCCAACCAACCAGTCATAAGTCGGATTGGTCGTAAGTCAGATCCAATTCAAAATGGCCAACACGAGGGTTATACTCTAGGATACATGATATCAATCTGTTGCCTTTTTAAGTAACTTTTTCTATTGAATATTTTTATATACAAGCTGTTTACTGTTTATCAATTTCATGCCTTTTAGTTTAATTTTTATAATTTTTTCATAGTTTTTTTAATGTTTTAATACTGTACTATATTTCAATATACATATATGTATACATGTACTGTATGTATATACTATACCTGTATACACACACACACACACTTTCGTCTGATGGACAGCAAGAATTGGAGTTCCAAAGAAAAAGCGAAATCTATGTGGATCTCAATGTCAAGGAAGTACCTTATTGTATTTATAGGGAAGGGGAAAGCTCGTGGTGTAGTGGGAAGGTGATAAAAAAGGAGAAGGGGAGGGATTACTGAGGGAAATGGAAGGAAATGAGGAAGGGGAGGACTTGGTCCAGGAGGCCAGGCGTCTTGTAAACATGAGAAGGACCAAGGATGATTTTGGAGACGAAGGGACTAACAAAAATGTAAAGATTAGAAATATAGATAAGAGCAGCACAATGGAAGGTGAAGATAATAATTTCCAGGGATTTAATGAGGGGGGGATACCAGCCTCCCCCGATTAGCAAGACTAGAGGAAAAACTTGAACAAATGACCGAACATTGGGAAAGTAGGTTTGGTAACATAGCAAAGATTGCCAAGAGAGTTGAAAGACTGGAAGAACTAGAGAAGGTGAACAAAAACTTAACTAAAGAAATAAAATTAAAAAGACAGTTAAAAGAAGTAAAAGAAGAGAATGAGGAATTAAAGAGGAATAATAAAGACAATAAAGAGGCCATAGCAAAAGAAGCACAGGGTTGGAAAAAAAGCCAAGAAAATAGTAAAGTTGCATTGACTGACATAATTAAACAGCAAATGAAAGAACAAACTGAAGACTCAGTTATTAAAGTGATGAGACAGAAGGAGAATATAGTAAGAGACTTAGCAGATAAAAAGAAATGTATAATTAGATTAGGAATGGAAGAGAAATATAACCTAAATAGGACCACAAGAATCAATGAGGAAAAAGAAAAAGTAAGCAGTTTACTAGAATTAGTTCAGGAAGATGAACCTGAAATCATGAAACAAATTGAAGAGATGTATAGACTCGGAAAGTATAGTAAAGATAAGACCAGACCAATTAAGATTAAATTCAGGTCACAAACGACGGCAGAGAATATCTTAGCAAAAACAGGGAAACTAGCAGCAAGTGAACAATATAAAAAGGTATGGATAAAAAGAGAAATGAATAAAGAGGAAAGAGAGGAGGAAAAAATGAAAAGACATGAAGCTAAGGAAAAAAACGAGAACAGAACAGAGTCAGAAAAAGAGAGATTCTATTGGAGAGTAGTGAATATGAAAGTAAAGAAATACGACATACTAGAGAAAAACAAAAGGGAAACAGAGAATACAATGGAAGTGGCAGAAAACTAAAAGTGTCTTACACAAACATAGATGGATTAATAACAGGATTGAATGAGCTGAATGATTATCTGAAGGAAAAAGAACCAGACATAATGGGAATTGTAGAAACGAAATAAAAAGGTCCACTACCACCCAACAGTGTAGGACATGATGCATATAATTATTGGATTAGAAACAGAGAGACAAAACAAGGGGGTGGAGTTATGTTCCTGACTAAGAAGGATATAAACGTGAGGTGTGTCACATATGGAAAGAATACAGTAAAGATGATTATGATCAAAGTGGAAGACAGAGATAAGAAGAGCAGAAAGTTTGTGATATATTATGTGCCTCCAAAAACGGCCTCGTGGGAAGATAGTGAACATAAAAGTATGTTAGAAGACACAAGGATAACATTAAATAAGATAATGGAAGATGGAGGAAGAATAGTTATGATGGGCAACTTTAATTCCAAAGAAGTCAGCTGGGAAGAGATGACAGTAAAGGGTGGAGACAGCTCATGGGGAAATGTTCTACTCGAGATGATTATTGACCATACAATGACACAGTGGATACAGGAGAACACTAGGTATAGAAATGAAGAAGAATCATCGAGACTAGACCTAATAATCACATCTGAACCTAGAATAGTGGAATATAAAACACCAATAAGTAAAAGTGACCACATAGTGATTGAACTGGAACTAAATGAGGAAAAATACATGAAAAGAAATGAACAATATAGAAAAGGAAGAATGATGTATGAAAAAACAAACTTTGATAAAATAAGAGAATTCTTTCAAAAAGAAAACTGGGAAAGAATATACAAAGAAGAAACAACAGTGGAAGAGAAATGGAATATTTTGACAAAAATTTATAAAAAAGGAGTGGAAAAGTATGTCCCAAGACAAAAACAAGAAAAAGAATATGTAAAGTGCTGGTACAACAAAAGTTGTAGGGAGTTAAAAGACAAAAGAGATAAAGCTTGGACCAAATTGAAGAAATACAAAAGACCTGAAAAATGGAAAATATATACTTGTTATAAAAATGAATATGTACAAGTGTGCAGAGAGGAAAAGAGAAAATATGAAAAAGATGTCATAGAAAAATGTAAAGATTAACTAAAATTATTTTACAGATTTGTAAACAACAAATTGAAAAACAAACAAGATTTGGAGAAATTAAGACAAGGAGGAGTTGAATACACAGAGGAAATAGAAATGGCAGAAATTATGAACAAGCATTTTAAATCAGTGTTTACAAGGGAGAACATACAACCTGAAGAGATCGAATGGAAAGAGAAAGTCTCCCCTATAAAAGAAATAGAAGTAACAAAGAATGAAATAATGAAACACTTGAGTAATCTTGATGTCAGAAAATTGCATGGACCAGATGAAATAGCAAACTGGATTTTGAAAGAATGCAGGAATGAACTGGCAGACAAAATACATAGCATAATAAACAGTTCCTGGAAAGAAGGAAAAGTTCCAAAACATTGGAAAAAAGCAAATATAGTACCTATATATAAAGGGGGAAATAAAGAAGACCCTACCAACTATAGACCAGTCTCTCTAACAAGTACAATAGCAAAAATTTGTGAAAGAATTGTCAAAAGTAGATGGGTAATATATTTAGAAAAAAACGTGCTAAATCCAAGGCAATTTGGATTCAGACAAGAACGATCATGTGTCACCAATTTAATATGTTTCTAGTCAAGGCTAATATATATAATACAAGAAAGAGATGGATGGGCGGACTGTGCATTTCTAGACCTAAAGAAAGCTTTTGACAAAGTACCACATAAGAAGTTGCTTAAGAAATTAGAAACCAAAGGAGGAATACAGGGCAAACTGCTTAAATGGATGGAAGACTTTTTGCAAGAAAGAAAAATGAGAGTAGTGATAAGAGACAAACACTCAAATTGGGATGAAGTAATAAGTGGTATTCCACAAGGAACAGTTTTGGCCCCAATAATGTTTGCTATATATATTAATGATATGGATGAAGGAATTGAAAGTTATATGAGCTTCTTTGCAGATGATGCAAAACTATTAAAAAAAAGTGAACACAGAAGAAGATTGCGAATCACTACAGAGTGATCTAAATAAAGTATGGAAATGGAGTAGGAAGTGGGAGATGGAGTTCAATACTAAAAAGTGTAGTATAATGGAATTTGGAAAAAGCAAAAACAGAATAACAGGATCATATAAATTGGGAGAAGAAGGAATAAAAAAAAGTTGAAAATGAGAAGGACCTGGGAGTCATTGTTATGAATAATATGTCACCTGAGAAACAAATAAATAAGATTTTTAGTGAAACTTATAATCTAATAAGAATAATCAAAGTGGCATTTACATACCTGGATGAAGAAATGGTGAAGAAAATACTAATCACTCTGATAAGACCAAAATTGGAATATGCAGCAACGACGTGGTCACCAAGTACAAAAAAATGTATAAAAAAACTTGAAAGAATACAAAGAGCAATTACAAAATTGGCACCAACACTCTCAAAACTATCATATGAAGAGAGACTAGCAAAACTTGAGCTACAGACACTAGAGCAAAGATGAGAGAGAGGAGATTTGATAACTTACAGAATCATGAAAGGCATAGAAATTATTGATAGAGAGGATCGAATAAAATGGGATGATAGAAATACAAGAGGACACGCAAAGAAAATCAAGAAAGACAGCTATAAAAGAGATCTGAAAAAGAACAGCTTTCTTCACAGAGTAATAGACAGTTGGAACAAGTTAGATGAGAAAATAGTGTGTGCAAAATCGATATATGAATTTAAAAATAGTTTAGATAAAATGAGATATGAAGACGGGACTCCACGAGCATAGCTCCCCTTCCCGTAAAATACAACTAGGTAAATACATGTATAAAATATAACCTTGCTTACCATTTTTAAGGTTTTTAAGTTGTAGTTTCTTTTTAATAATTTTTTCTTAACTCTTCAATATATGCACTCTAAATATATGTGTATTTTAAGATCTATCTTTCTCATCCATTTCAATCCATTTTAAGTGTGAGACATAGGTGCAGTACATTTATCTTTTTATACAGCATTGTATTCAGTTGCCAGACATATACAGTAATCTCATAATAGGCATCTACTAGACATGGTTGTAAGTACGTAAATATCCTTCATCTTTAATCAATTTATCAAACTCTTCCACAAATGCCCTAGCTGCAGGCGAATCACTGCTAGCAGCCTCACCTTTTGACAACACATGGTGAACCTGGTAATGCTCTCAAAAGCAACGAAACCACCCAGCACTCCCTATGAATTCTTGTGAAGCTTATTCCTCACCTGCACGTACTTTCAACATGCGAAATTAACTTGTAGCCTTACTTTGCACTGCTTGCAACATCACTTTCTCATTTCTTTGCCTATTATCTTCCAACCATGTGTATAGCAACTTTTACATCTCTGCCATAACTGTCGTACATGATGGGCTGCCACAACTATCTTACGCACTGTGCTGCCAGACATATACAGTAAACTCATAATAGACATCTGTTAGATGTGGTCGTAACTCATGTACATCGTAACTTGGATAGTGACTATAGACATTGCCTCACCCTTCTCCAATACAAACCACCTCAAGAAAAGTGCTATTTTGGTGATGTGAACAATGCCCCCCCAAAGGAAGAATTTTTAGATTTATTAGATAAAGTGTTTGACAGAAAGGGACTTGATGAGGCTGAGTTTAGGCAGTGGGTTACAACAGACAGATCAACTTTAGAATACAAAATATTAACAGTAGAAGATTTTATTCCATATTTCCATGAACAGTTAACAAATCTCCTGCAACATGATTTCATTGCCAAAGCTCAAAGTAGTTTTTTTACAAGAAAAGAAGCAAGAATTAAGTGAAGGTGAATTTGTAATTGTGGGGGACTTTTCAGAGAATTATTCTTTTATTGTGTAAGACGCAGCCCAGTCATTTCATTGGAATAACTGCCAAGCATCACTACATCCATTTCTTGTTTACTACCATAAAAACAAGGAGTTACAGTAAACACCAAAGTTTTGTTGCCATTTCTGACTGTAGTCAGCATGTCATTCCAGTTCACCTTTTTCAAACAAGGCTAATAAATTTCTTAAAGTCATCTCATAAAATTACAAAAATATTTTACTTCAGTGGCAGGTGTGCTGCTCAGTATAAGAATTGCAAGAACCTTTGCTATCACTAGAATGATTTTGATATTGAAGCAGAATGGCATTTCTTTGCAACGAGCCATGGTAAAGGAACCTGCGATGGCATCGGTGGAACTGTGAAGAGGCTAGCCACCAGAACAAGCCTTCAGAGAACAAGAGTTAATGTTGAACCTATTCTAGACCCTAAGGCACTCTTCAGTTTTGCAGTAAAAGCTCTTCCTTCAATTACCTTCACCTTCACAACATCAGAAGAACATGGAGCTCACAGACAGAAGTTGATGAAGCACTTTGACAATGCAAGAACCATTCCAGTTAATGTGGGACCATTTAGTTATTAAAGTCGCATAGTCACTTAGTAACTTAGTAAACTACTACTACTAATGAGTAATTTTCTTGCCCCATTTAAGGGAAAAGGTTTAAGTGGAAGTGGTACTCTAATGATGAAGATAGTTAGATTTATAATTCATGGATTGATAAGATGAGTGGAAGGGTAGTGAGGTAAATGCCAAAAACCGTTAAAGTTTTATTACTGATGTTTCATCCTAGAAGGACTTCTTCAGAGTGTACACAAAGAAATAAAATAACAGCTTAAATACTCCCAGCTTGTCCCGTTCCTCCCAGATCACCATCGCTCCTCCCACACCTCTGCTCAGCCTCACAATTTAAGATGTTCTTGTTTAATAATCTTCTTTCTTAAATAATAACTTGGCAAATTGAAAGCTTAAATATAGAGGTAGTGAAGAACCCTCAAAGCTGGTACTTATGACAGAGCCTGAGATTGTCGATAAAATTGATTACAAAACTCCAATAGGAAAAAGTGACCATTTACTAATAGAATTGGAGTTGAAAGACCAAATGGATCAAAGCAAAAATGATAAACATAAAACAGGAAGACTAATGTGCAACAAAACAAATTTTGAGAAACTCAAAATATTCTTTTGCAATGCGAACTGGGAAATTCCTAAATGAAGAAACAGGGACGGAAGAGAAATGGAATATACTAAAAGAAATTTATAATGAGGAAGTAAATAAATATGTACCACAACAAAATATCGAAAGAACATACATAAAAAGCTGGTACAACAAAAGGTGTGGTGAAGCTAAAAATAATAGAGACAAAGCTTGGAAGAAATGGAAAAGAGACAAGAAAACAAGCAAATGGCAAATGTACATCAAACTAAGAAACGAGTATGTAAAAATATGCAGAGATGAAAAGAGAAACTATGAAAAACAAAATAGAAAAATGCAAGGAAGAACCCAAACTATTTTATAGGTATGTAAATGGCAAACTGAAGAACAAACAAGAATTAGAAAAACTGTGCCAAGGTAAAAATTAATATACAGAAGAATTGGAATTGGCTGAAATTATGAACAACCATTTCAAATCAGTATTCACAATAGAAAACTCACCTAACTGTGAGGAAATAGAAAGATACCCCCCTCAATGAAAGAAACAATTGTAACACAGAAGGAAATCAGCGACCAAATTAAAACCCTTGATGTAAGAAAATCACATGGTCCGGACGGAATTGCAAATTGGATACTGAAAGAATGCATGGAAGAATTAACAGACAAAATATACAAAATAATCAAATTCTCACTTAAAGAAGGAAAAGTGCCACAGGACTGGAAGAAGACAAACATTGTACCAATTTATAAGGGAGGAAACAAAGAAGACATATGGGCAAAGACTGTCCAAATTAGAATTACCAACTCTGGAACAAAGAAGGGAAAGAGGAGACTTACTATCTATAGAATAATGAAAGGAATGGAAATCTTAGATAAGAATGACTTATTGAAATGGGACAATGGAAAAATGAGAGGACATGAAAAGAAACTAAAAAAAGATAATTACAGAAGAGATCTGAAAAAAACAGCTTCCCACACAAAGTGATAGATACTTGGAACAAATTAGACAAAGAAGCACTGTGTGCAAACACTATTCAAGATTTTAAGAAAAAAACTTGATGCTGAGAGATACAAAGATGGGTCACCACGAGCATAGCTCCCTTCCTGTATAATACAACTAGGTAAATATATTCAAACTCCTCCTCTCTTCCTCTCTTATGTTCCATGTTTCTGCCCCGTACAGTGCTAGTGGCACAATCACTCTTTCATACAATCTCCCAAATTTCTATTTCCCATTACACTTTTTAATTCACCAAGGCATTTACTTGCTTCTCTTAATCAACATTCTACCTCCACCTCCATTCGGACCCAAGTATCTAAAACTATCCACTTCCTCCAGTCTCTCTCCCTTAATACTCCCTTCCAGTCTGCTGCCACTTTCTCCCCTTGTACATCTCATCACCTTACTTTTGCCCACATTTATCTTCAACTTCCTTCTTTCACATACCTTCCCAATCTCCATCACTAACTTCCTCAATCCCTCTTCTGATCCTGCTACAAGCGCAGGGTCATCAGCAAACAACAACTGGCTTATCTCCCACTTTTCTCCATTTTCTTTAACCATCTTCAATACCTGACCCACTACCCTTGCATTTACCTCTCACACCACCCCATCCATGTATAAATTGAACAGCCAAGGTGACATAACACATCCCTGACGAAGTCCCACCTTTACCTCAAACCACTCACTCTCTCCATTTCTAATCCTAACACAAGCTCTACTACTCTCATTAAAACACTTTACTGCTCTTAAAAGCTTTCCTCCTATCCCATATATCTGCAATACAGTGCCTTTCTGTCTACCCTGTCATAAGCCTTTTCCAAATCCATAAAAGCCCCAAAAAACATCCTTACCTTTTCCCAAAGCTTTCTCACATATCTGTTCTACACAAAAATCTGATCTATGCAACCCCTACCTGTCCTAAACCCACACTGTTCCTCACCAATCACACCCTCTGTTCCTCTCCTAATCCTCTCAATCAAGATCCTCCCATAAGCCTTCCTAACTACACTTAACAAACTGATCCCTCTGAAACTACTACACTCACACTTGTCCCCTTTTTCCTTATGAAGTGGAACTATACAGGCACCCCTCCAGTCCTTTGGCACTTTACCCTCTCTTAAACAATCATTAAATAACCTCACCATCCACAAAGAAAATTACAGTGATGAATGAGGAAAATGGAGAGTTAAGGAAAGATGAGGTGAAAGCAGCTGTTAACCCCTTCCATACAGTGCCGCACACGTAGGCGTCATGGGGAGCGAGTGTATTCGTGAGGCTGCCATATCGGCGTCTTGATTATATTTATTGTAGTCGCCCCTCCATAATGACATTCTTTTTAATTCTTTTGTAATCGCATTTTCTATGGTTATCAAAATTCACGGGTGAAGAGAGAACGATCGATATAAGCGGTGACTATATTTTATGATGCGAGTATTATTACGACACGTCGTACGGCTGGCATTGGCTGCTGCCACCGAGATCTAAGTCCATGACACCTACGTGTGCGGCACCGTATGGAAGGGGTTAAAATGATGAGAGCAGGTAAGGCACCTGGGTTGGATGGGTGTCATGCAGTGTCTAAAAAAGGGAGGTACAGAAATGGTGGACTGGCTGGGGAGATTGTTTAATGTTTGTCTAAAAGAAGGATAGAGTGCTCGAGGACTGGAGGAGGGCCTGTATAGTTCCACTTTACAAAGGAAAAGGGGACAAGTGTAAGCGTAGTAGTTTCATAGGGATCAGTTTGTTGAACATAATTGGGAAGGCTTATAGGAGGGTTTTGATTGAGAGAATTACGAGAGGAACAGAGGGAGTAATTGGTGAGGAACAATGAGGGTTTAGGACAGGTAGGAGTTGTATGGATCAGATTTTTGTGGTAAGGCAGATATGTGAGAAAGATTTAGGAAAAGGTAAGGATGTTTTTTGGGCCTTTGTGGATCTGGAAAAGGCTTATGACAGGGTAAACATATGGGATATATGGGATAGGAGGAAAGCTGAAGAGCAGTCAAGTGTTTTTATGAGAGTAGTAGAGCCTGTGTTACAATTAGAAATGGAGAGAGTGGTTTCAGGTAAAAGTGGGACAATGCCAGGGATGTGTCTTGTCACCTTGGCTGTTCAATCTATACATGGATTGGGTCGTGCATGAGGTAAATGCAAGGATAATGGGCAGGGGATTGGAGATGGTTAAAGAAAATGTGCTCATGGCAGGATCAGAGGCAGGATTAAGGAAGCTAGTGACAGAGTTTGGGGAGGTTTTGAAAGAGGGAAGTTGAAGATAAATGTGGATAAAACTAAGGTGATGACATGTACAAGGGGAGAATGTGGCAGCATATTGGAAGTGAGTATTAAGGGAGAGAAATTGAAGGATGTGGACAATTTTAGGTAATTGAGTGCAAATGTGGCAGAAGAAGGAGTAGAAGCGGAGGTAGAATGTAGACTGAGAGAAGCAAGTAAATGCCTTGGGGGACTAAAAAGTGTAATGTGAAATAGACATTTAGGAATGGATGCTAAGAGGAGATTGTATGAAGGAGTGATTGTGCCAACAGAAACTTGGAACATAAGAAGGGAAGAGAGGAGTTTGAATGTGTTTGAGATGAAATGCCTTAGAAGTATGGTAGGGGTTACTAGGTTGGATAGAGTGAGAAATGAGGAGGTAAGGAGGAGAGCAGGGGTGGAAAGGGTGTTGCAAGATAGGGTTGATGAAAGAGTATTGGGATGGTTTGAACATATGGAAATAATGAGTGAAGAAAAATTAGTAAAAGAGGTGTGGAACGCAGAGGTGGTGACCAAGGATGAGATAGATGGATGGAGTAAAAGGGGCATTGGGAAAGAGGGGAATGTCTGTTGAGAGAGGGAGAAGACAGAAGATAGGTGTGAATGGAGAATGGTTGTGTATAAATGATGCTGTGATGCACGGGAGTGGGTGGGGGGGGTGGGGAGTGAGGGAGCATGTGTGAATGATATTTTGATGCAGCCCAAAGGGATTTATCCCTGTTTTCTCTTTTTCTTTATGAGGGGACAGAGAGGGGGATCACCGATTAAAGGAAGTGGCCTTAGTGTGGATGTGCTGCATCTTGCTACATTGCTTCTGACCCAGGGCAGTGGGCAAGATACAGGTATGACCCTTCATCCAGGAGGAGCCAAGATAAGCAGAAGGGAGGGGGGTGAATGGGAGTGGAGTATGTGGGGATGGAATGGGTGAGAGTGGATTTTATGCTTTTGTTTTTTGGCTACCTCCCTTTTAACCACTTCACTCCGGGCCAAAATCTCGTGGGCAGCATTAGCTGCCAGACGTACGATGTTGCGAAATAATACTCGCATCATAAAAAATAGTCACCGCTTATATCGATCATTCTCTCTTTCACCTGTGAATTTTGATAACCATAGAAAATGTGATGAAGCCAGTTTAGAGAGTATGTCAGTTACGCAGGGACAACTACAATAAATATAATCAAGACGCCGATATGGCAGCCTCACGTATCCACTTGCTCCCCATGCCGCCTACGTAGGCGGCACCGTATGGAAGGGGTTAAGGGGGGAAAAGCCGTTGGTATGTGTATGTATTATCATTATTATGTGAGTGACTGATCATGTTTAAATATTAGTTAAGATTCCTTAAAAAATAGTTTGATTAGGCCCTCACTTTACTGATATTCATATACGGTGGTACCTCTATTTACATGTGCCCTTATGTACGCGAAATTCTATTTGTGGGGAAATCTTGTTGCTGCTTACGCGGAAAATTTCTATTTACGCGGGCACATTGGTGTCCATTACAGCTGAAGGAGCTGCATCAGGAGCAGGTTGCCGAACTGGCCTGGGAACAGCAAGAGGTTGAGCAAGATGACAATCATGTTGAGGGCCCCACCACAGAGGAGGTGAAGGAGGCCTGTGTAATGTGGAGGAAGCTCTATGATTTCGTGGAGGTCACACACCCAGACCAGACACTAGTGAGCCATGTTGCAGGTCAGTTCAATGAACTGGTCATGCCTCAATACTGCCAAATCCTGCACACATGGCACCGGCAAGCAACCATCAGAGTTCTTCCAGCCTCGTGGCAAACAACAGCACCCTGATGAGGGTGCCACTCCAGCTGAAGGAGCACCTCCTCCTTCAGAAGAGGGTCAGTAAGCCCCCACCACTCCTCCAACTCCTCACTCCCATCCCCCTATGCCAGCTGCAAGCCTTACCATTGGTAGGTACAAAAGATTGCTCTTTTCATTATATTTTTTACCTTGTAAGTGGTCTTTAACATTGATATTTTGGTATTAATGTTGCAGAAACATCATAATCATACCTATTTATGTCCATCAGGTGACAGGCTTCATCATATCAGAGGGAAAAAGTGGACTTTTTTGAGGTCAGGAATGGATTAATTGAATCAACATTGATTTCAATGGGAAAAAATAGTTTCCATTTACACGAATTTCTATTCATGCAGAGGCATACAGAACGGATTAATCATGTAAATAGAGGTACCACTGTATAATGCTATACTCACACAGGAGTTACCCACACATATAAAATTCAATTATGCAGAATCCTCGTAGGCAAGTAAAGCTGCAGGAGTAAGGAAAAAATATATTTGCATTCAGCAAGGTTAGTCAAGTCCTACTGAGGTTTAAAAGGTTAGGTTCTGACAGGCTGGGTTCTGGATTGCACTATAAGATGGCTAGGTTTAAGAGACAGTTACTAAGTGTGAGGGACCTAACATTCAGTGATGCTGATGATCAAATGGGACCTATGTAACTGAGGACACAGATCAATTGGCTGTATACATTGGGAAGCCAGGAAAGAGTAGCAGTAGGCCAAGACCCATGGGGATTGCCCCTGAATCTGGAGGCATGGATTGTAAGTGCTGTGGGGGAAAGCATCCTTCAGAGGTGTGCAAGTTTAAAAATGCTACATGTTATGGATGTAAGAAAGCAGGACATCTTCATTCAGTGTGAAAATCCACAAAATTTTGGACAGTTAATTTGCATTCAAAGGTTCACAGTGTTCAGTCTGAAAGCATAGGCATGCCTATATAGGTGAAGTGTACCAATATGCTGAAAGCAAAGTGTCAGCAGCTGCTAACATAAAAGTGGCATTTTGTCTTTACAACGTTGAAAGGGTGCCTACTGGTAATCATACAAGAGTGCCTTGTAAGGTTCATGTAAGTGAAGGACAAGACCCCCTCATGATGGAGTTAGACATGGGTGCTTCATATTCTACTGTAAGTGAAATTGTTTACAGAAAGTTGCCGAGTACTATCCTTTTTATACATACATATACCAAAGGCTCTTCTCCCCCTTACACAGGGGGTAGTCAAAAAGAAAAAGGTATAGAAACCACTCCCACCCATTCCATCCCCTACATATTCCACTCCCCTCCACCCTTCTCCCTCCCTCTCATCTTGGCACCTCCTGGATGACAGGTCATCCCTGCATCCTGTCCACTGCCCTGGGTCAGAAGCTTTGTCCTTTGTATGATTGTAATATTAATCTACATAGCTATGCTGGTACAAGGATTCCTATTTTAGGATGTCAAGATACCTGTATTACATGAAAATAATCCTGAATGTTGGATGGAGCATATTGTGGTAAAAGGTAGGTGCATCCAGCTCTATTTGGCCAAGACTGGCTAAGTGTGATTCAATTAAATTGGAACCACATGTTTCATGTTCATGACAGAGAGAAAATATAAGTAAAAAGTCCTACATTAATTGTATACACAACAGAATTTAATTACCTTGTGGAAGCACACAAAGAACTGCTTTCCTCTGTAAACAAACAATGATATTAGAGAATTTAAAGCAACAATAAATTTAAAACCAGGAGTCAAACCAGAGTATAGGGACAGTCCATAATGAATATGACAAGTTGATTAATGCTAATAAATTGTTTCCTGTGAAAAAATAGTCAGTGGGTTTCTCCCACTGTTCATATACCTAAATATCAGAATCAATTAGTGTTTGGGGATTACAAAGTGAATGACCTAACTGAAGATGATGGTTTTGGTGATGATCACTATCACCCAATTGTCAGGAATCTGCTAATTTACTAGTTTTGAACACTTGTAAAGGGTTGTTTAGTACTAAAAGGTTATGTTTTGACATCAAGACTCCTGTCCAATTTTAGGACATCATAGACAAAATTTTGGTAGATACTGACAATGTATTAATTTATTTTGATGATATACTAGTGTCAACTAATGGCCAGGAAAAACATTTAAAATCTTTGAAATTAGTATTTCAAATATTTCAGAAATACAACACAGAGTTAATGGAGCTATATGACAATATTACAAAGCTAATGTTGATTATCTTGGTCATAGTTTGAACTCTGAAGGTATTAGACCATTGTCTGATAAAATTGACTGTATATTGAATGCCCCCACTTCCACCTAAGTCTTTTCTAGGTATGTTTAATCATTATGAGCAATTTCTTCCAGGTTTATCTATCAAAATGCATCCATTGTATAATTGCAACATGGTGTTAACTGAATTTGAAATAAAGAATAAGAAAGCTTTTGAACTGGCAAAAAGAATTATCTCTGGGGATACAGTACTGTACTTGTTCATTATAATCCTCAACTATCTTTGATTCTCGGTGTGGATGCCAATTATTATGGTTTAGGTGCTGTGCTTATACACAACATGCCTGATGGTTATGAGAAACCAGTGGCATTTCCTTCTCGTACTTTGAAAGCTGAAAAAATATATATAAAATATATATATATATATATTTTTTTTTCAGCTTTCAAAGTACGAGAAGGAAATGCCACTGGTTTCTCATGACCATCAGGTATGTTGTGTTTAAGTACATACATACATATACCAAAGGCTTTTTCTCCCTATATGGGGGGTAGCCACAAAGAAAAATGCATAGAAACCACTCCCACCCGTTCCATTTCCTATATATTCCACTCCCCTCCACACTCCTCCTTCCCTCTTATCTTGGCACCTCCTGGATGACGGGTCATTCCTGCATCCTGTCCACTGCCCTGGGTCAGAAGCAGTGTGGCAAGACACAGCGCATCCACAGCAAGGCAGCTTCATAAATTCAGCGACCCCCCCCCCTCTCCATCCCCTCATGCAGAAAAGGAGAAGACGGGGAGAAATCCCTTCAGGCTGTGTCAATTTTCTTCTCACACATACCTCCCCACCCCCCACCCCCATCCGCTCCCCCCTCATGCATCACAGCATCATCCACACACAACCCCTCTCCATTCACCACTATCTTCAGTCCTCTCCCGTCCTTCCTCCACAGACATTCCTCTCTTTTGTAATGCCCCTTTCACCCCATCCATCCATCTCATCCTAGGACGCTCCCTCATATTCGCTCCTTCCACCTCTGCCTTCCATACTTCTTTTACTTATCTTTCTTCACTCATTCTTTCCTTATGTCCAAACCATCCTAATACCCTTTCTCCCAGTTCCCTTTCCACCCCTGTTCTCCTCCTTACCTCCTCATTTCTTACTCTATCTAGCCTAGTAACCCCTATCATACTTCTCAGACATTTCATCTCAAACACATTCAAACTCCTTATCTCTTCCTCTCTCATGTTCCATGTTTCTCCCCCGTACAATGCTGTTGGTACAATCACTCCTTCATATAACCTCCTCTTAGCATCCATTCCCAGATGTCTATTTCTCATTACACTTTTCAATCCACCAAGGCATTTACTCGCTTCTCCCAATCTACATTCTACCTCCACTCCCACTCCCTTTCCTGCCACTATGCACTTCCTCCAGTCTTTCACCCTTAACCTCTTCACTTCGGGGCACATCGCACGTCTGGCAGCATTAGCTGCCCGACATGCGATGTTGCATCATAATAATCGCATTATAAATAATAAAGTCAGTGCTCAATCGTTCGTTCTCTTTCACCCGTGAATTTTGATAACCATAGAAAATATGATGAAGTCAATTTAGAGAGAATGGAGGTTACGTAGGTACGACTACAATAAATATAATCAAGATGCCGACGTCGGCATCATCGCGTACCCACTTGCTCCTCATGATGCCTACATAGGCGTCACCGTATGGAAGTGGTTAATGCTCACCTCCAGCCTGCTGTCACTCTTTCCCCTTGTACATCTCATCACCTTACTTTTACCCACATTTATCTTCAGCTTCCTTCTTTCACACACCTTCTCAAACTCTGTCACTAACTTCCTCAATCCCTCCTCTGATCCTGCTACAAGCACAGTGTCGTCAGCAAACAACAACTGGCTCACCTCCCACTTTTCTCCATTTTCTTTAATCATCTCCAACCCCTGACCCACTACCCTTGCATTCACCTCTCACACCACCCCATCCATGTAAAGATTGAACAGCCAGGGTGACATAACACATCCCTGACGAAGTCCCACCTTTACCTCAAACCATTCTTTCTCTCCATTTCTAATCCTAACACAAGCTCTACTACTCTCATAAAAACTCTTGACTGCTCTTAACAGCTTTCCTCCTATCCCATATATCTGCAGTACCTCCCACAGTGCCTTCCTATCTACCCTGTCATAAGCCTTTTCCAGATCCATAAAAGCCCAGAAAACATCCTTACCTTTTCCTATAGCTTTCTCATATATCTGTCTTACCACAAAGATCTGATCTACACAACCCCTACCTGTCCTAAACCCGCACTGTTCCTCACCAATTACTCCCTCTGTTCCTCTCCTAATCCTCTCAATCAAGACCCTCCCATACGCCTTCCCAACTACACTCAACAAGCTGATCCCTCTGAAACTACTACACTCACACTTGTCCCCTTTTCCCTTGTAAAGTGGAACTATACAGGCACTCCTCCAGTCCTCTGGCACTCTACCCTCTCTCAAACAAACATTAAACAACCTCACCAGCCAGTCCACCATCACTGTACCTCCTTTCTTCAGACATTCTGCATGGCATCCATCCAGACCAGGTGCCTTACCTGCTCTCATCATCTTAACAGCTGCTTTCACTTCATCCTTCCCTATTTCTCCTCCATTTTCCTCACTCATCACTCTCATTTTCTTAGCGCTTCCCACTGCAACTACCTTTCCCTCCTTCACATTTAGCAACTCCCTAAAATACTCTGCCCACCTTCCTCTCACTGCCTTCTCTTCCATTATCATCTCTCCATCTGCACCTTTTACCTTTTCCTCTCTACTTGATTCGCCTCCTTTCTCTTTTCTAATTTCCTTCCAAAACATCTTTTTATTGCTTTCAAAATTTTCTGTCATACTCTTACCCCATTTCACATCTGCTCTCCTCTTTGCTTCCTTTATCTTATGCTTAGCTTCCTTTCTCTTAACTTTGTACCTCTCATACAATTCCCTCGTCCTAATTTGCAGCCAATCTATGAATGCCTGCTTCTTTTCGTCTACACATTTCTTTGCTTCCTCATCCCACTTCTTAAATACTGTATTAGCTATCATCAACTCTCTTTCAAGACGCATCTCCACCATCATTTCTCCACTACGATTTTTACTGGGAACTCCATACTTCCCAATCACTCCGTCTATTGGCTCATTTCCTACCCTAGCATTAAGGTCTCCCAATACAATTACATTGACATTTCTCCCTAATCCCTCTATACACTCATTTATATCTACCCAAAAAGCCTCCCTTTCCTCTATGCTCTTCACACTACCAGGTCCATACGCACTTACAAAAACCCACATCTCCCTTCCCAGCTTCACCTTCATCCACATCAACCTTGATGAAACCTCCTTCCACTCCACTACCCACTTATCTCTTCACTTACTGGTATAGCCACCCCTTCTCTCCCTTGTCCCCTCTTCACTCCTGAGTACCTCCCAGCTACACTCCCAAACTCACAGTTGCCCTTTCCTTTCATTTTAGTTTCACTCAAAGCCAGCACATCCATCTCACAAACATACTGCCTATCTCTTCCCTCTTACTCTCATCTGTACCACATCCACGCACATTAAAAGACCCAAACCTTAGGGTACTGGTTGGAAAACTCCCAGACCCTCTTATGCCTTTTCTTTTGTTTTTAGGAATGTCCCTTTTCGGGGCTACAGGTAGTAGGACTCCTAATCCCACCCCCCGTCCCTTTTTTGTCGCCTTTTAGGACTCAAGTGGGAAAACTTGGTGGTAGCATTCTCTTCCCCTACCACAGGGTTGGCAAAAACAGAAACTGAATACTCAGAGAAATGGTACAGGACAGCAACATGGGGTTGGGGGACAGCATAACGGAGGGACAGTCGTAGTATACAAGTGTCATCATTTCTCTATGAACAGAGTTTTCCTCTATCATAGACAAAATGATGTGTGGCTCTGGTCCGTAGGGGTGCCCCATATAGACCCTAAAGTATCAACTGCATGCTACTTTGCCACAATAACATGCAGCACCTAAACCATAATAATTGGCATCCACACCAAGAATTAAAGGTAATTGAGGATTATACTGAACAAGTACATACATGCTTACATATATGAGCAAGTATATATATGCTTACATAGAAAAGGAGGGTCTGGACATTGTTTTTGATGTTAAGAAACTTCTTTTGTACCTTGGACAGGACATCCAGAACAGGACAAAAATAAAGAAACAAAGAAAGTGAATGGGTTAGCTAATTAGATTTTATAAGAGAATCATTTGCAAATTTCATATACAAGGTAGTAGATGTAAATATGATCACCCAAAGGCATGCCCTATATTGATCAATCATGGCCTTAACAAAGAGAGAGGTTGTAATAGGGAGAAAGTGTGAACACTACCACCCCAAATTGTGTTATGAGTCTTTGAAGGAGGGAATGTGTAGTAAGGAAAAGTGCACCTACACCCCTTAAAAGGACTGTAAAAACAGATGTAGCACATAGGGAAAACTGAAGGGAAGCAGAAAAGAGAGCAGAGGAGGATAAAAGGTCTAACAACATAGATGACCAATCAAAAACATTTAGAAAGCACCCAAAAGAAATCTACACCCTCCAAGCCCAAATGGTACAAATTCGACAAATAATGCAGAATCAAAACAGAGTAGCACCCCAGCAGCCAGTGGCATTGGCACAACCACGAGTGCATCAAACAATGAATGCAGTGCCCCAACCTATCCAGTGGCACCACCCACACCAACAGCACAGAGAAGAATGACCAAAAGGATACATGGACTCGGAAATTTGCCTTACGAAGAGAGGCTTAGGCACCTAAACTTACACTCTATGGAAAGATGCAGAGTGCAGGGTGATCTAATAGAAGTGTTCAAGTGGATCAAAGGCTATAACAAGGGTGATGCAATCAAGGCCATCATAATAAAACAACAGGACAGGACTTGCAGTAATGGGTATAAACTGGACAAATTTAGATTTAAGAAGGAAATAGGCAAGAATTGGTTTACTAATAGGGTGGTCGATGAATGGAATAGACTTAGTAACCATGTAGTAAGCGCTGAAACTATCAGTTGTTTTAAAAAACGATTAGACAACTTTATGAATGGGGATGACAGGTGGTGATGGATACAGAGCTGCCTAGTGTAGGCCTTATGGTCTCTTGCAGTCTCCTTTATTCTTATGTTCTAGTTGGTAACATAAGTCCACCAAGCTCAGTGTTACAGAAAATGCTTGAGCAATATACATACATATTGCACATACCAAGGCTTTTTCCCTCTTACAAGGGAGGTAGCCAAAAAGAAAAAGGCATAAAACCATTCCCACCCATTTCACCCCTAAATACACTCCACCCTCCCTCTTATCTTAGCACCTCCTGGATGACAGGTCATCCCTGCACCTTGTCCACTGCCCTGGGTCAGAGGCAGTGTCACGAGACACAGCACATCCACAGCAAGGCCGCTTCATTAAATCGGTGACCCCCCCTCTCCATCCCCCCATGCAGAAAAGGAGAAGACAGGGAGAAATCCCTTCGGGCTGCGTCAAATCTGTGAAATATACAGGGTCTATACCCCACAAAGAACCTGACAAAAGTGAAGTACCTAGGGGAACTATCTAAAGAAAATGATTATCTATTCCCAAGTCAAACAGAATCCTACTTAAGTAAAGAGATAATAGATTAGGAACTAAAGATTGAAAATTACACCCTGTACCACACAGAGAGAAGAGACATAACTCATGGTAGTGTTGTGCTTTATTTCTAGGATGATGTATTTACCTAGTTGTATTTTACGGGAAGAGAGCTATGCTCGTAGTGACCCGCTTTTGTATCTTTCCACATCCAGTTTTTTCTTAAAGTCATGTATAGTTTTAGCACTCACTGTTTCCTCATTCAGTTTGTTCCAGATATCTATCACTCTGTGTGGAAAGCTATTCTTTTTCAGATCTCTTCTGTAACTATCCTTTTTAAGTTTCTTTTTGTATCCTCTTGTTTTCCTCTTATCCCACTTTAGTAAGTCATCTCTATCAAGGACTTCCATCCCTTTCATAATTCTGTAGATGGTTAGCAGGTCTCCTCTTTCTCTTCTTTGTTCAAGGGTTGGTAATTCGAGTTTGTCCAATCTTTGTTTGTATGTCGGCATGATTATCTCGGCGTAATTATCAGTAACGACCTCAAATCATCCAAGCAGTATATTTCAGCCTCTGAGAAAGCAAATAAGATTCTGGGACTGATTGCGCGATCTTTTGATTTCAAAAGTCCATCACTCATTAACAAGCTATATAAATCGTTAGTTCGTCCACATTTGGAATATGCTGTTTCCGTATGGTCACCGAATCTAATTAAAGACATTGACAGACTGGAAAAACCACAACGGCGAGCCACAAAACTGATTCCAAATATAAAAAATAAATCATACAAAAATCGACTAAAACACATGAATCTGTTTTTCCTAAAAAAGCGTAGACTCAGAGGTGACTTGATACAGGTCTTTAAGATTTTAAAGGGAATTGACAACATCAAAAGTGACAAAATTTTCACATTGAATGAGAATCAGACAAAAAACAATGGTCTCAAACTGTCCGGAAATAGATTCAATTTGGAAGTAGGTAGAAACAACTTTGCCAACCGTGTAGTTAATGAATGGAATAAACTTCCTGCACAGGTAGTGCAATGTAGTTCAGTTCGAAGCTTTAAGAATCATTTAGATAAATACCTAAGTAAGATGCTGTAATGATTATAATTTATCTTATATTATTTGCTTTTGTTTTGTTATCATTTGTCTGTCTGATTTTCATTTATTATTAGTTATATGTCAATTTATTACTATTTACTATTTACCTGTTTGTTTATTATTTAACTATACCTATGCATTTATTTATGTATTTTATTTGTTATTTACATTATTATAGTTTTTATTTATTATTTTATTATTAATATGATTTTTTTTTTCGCATCCGACCTAGATATGGATCAAAAGGTCTCCTGTCGGCATGCTCCACCTTTGTAATCCTTTATGTCAATTTGGAGAGTGTTGGTGCCATCTTTGTCATTGCTCTTTGAATTCTTTCTAATTTCTTTATGATCCTTTTTAGTACTAGGAGTCCATAGTGTTGCAGCGTACTCCAATTTTGGTCTCATTAATGTAACTAACATTTTCTTTACCATTTCTTAAGTGGTTGAATACTGTGTTCAAACTTGAATGGTACAAACAAACGGATCATTAAGGTCCCAAAAGTGAACATAATAGTAATGACAGTTTATCAACCACCTTACATTGACCAAAGATATCTGAAAGCAGAAGAAAATGGGACAAAAATTATTATGCTTAGAGATTTTAATCTGCTATTAATCAGTTGGCCCTCTAGGCATATAAATGGAGGAACAATCAGTGACCAAGCCCAAGCCCATGAACTACGTGGACTAGCTGATAATAACCATTTAGAGCAGGTCATTAGGGAATCAACACAAATGAACCATGTATTACATACATACATACCAAAGGCTTTTTTCCCCTTACACGGGGGGGTAGCCAAAAAGAAAAAGGCATAGAAATCACTCCCACCCATTTCATTTCCCAAATATTCCACTCCCCTCCACCCTCCCCCCTCCCTCCCATCTTGGCACCTCCCGGATGACGGGTCATTCCTACATCCTGTCCACTGCCCTGGGTCAGAAGCAGTGTCGCAAGACACAGCACATCCACAGCAAGGCCACTTCATAAATCTGGCAACCCCCCCTATCCGTCCCCTCATGCAGGAAAGGAGAAGACGGGGAGAAATCCCTTCGGGCTGCATCAAATTTTTTCTCATACATACTTCCATGTACATACTGTACTTCCATGTATTAGACCTTATTTTTACCAATGACTGTAAACTAATCTATAGAGTGCACATCAGTAAAACAATTATGTCAGACTATAATCTAATTTAAGTAAATACCAACCTAGCAAAATAAACACAAAGAAAAGCAAAATTCCCTACACACCCAAAAAAAAATCTGAAAAACTAAGATTTTTTGAGTGAGAGAGCAAACTGGTTGTCATTCAATGAAGATTTAGAAAAGGTTGACTGGGCTATGATGAGTGATTCTAAATTGTTGAACAAATTCTAGTGCCTTTCATGAACAAGTGAAAAAATTTATGCAAGAAACATATTCCTGGTAAAAAAGAACTAAGCAGCAGTAATAAAATAGCCACAGACAGAAAAGTTCTCATGAGAGCCAGAATAAAACTACTTAGGGAATTGTCAAAAGTACTAATATCAGATAATGATAATGGAAGAGAGAACACCATCTACAGAATTATGAAAGGAAAAGAATGCCTTGGTAGAGAAGACCTATTAAAACAGGACAGGAAAAACTAGAGGACATGCAATGAAACTCAAAAAGGATAACTACAGAAGAGACCTGAAAAAGAACTGCTTCCCAAATAGAGTGATAGATGTATGGAACAAATTGGATGAAGAAACTGTGTGCAAACACAATGCAACAATTTAAGAACAAACTTGATCTTGCGAGATACAAACATGGGTCACCACGAGCATAGCTCCTCTTCCCGTATAATACAACTAGGTAAATACTGAGACCAGAGTGAAAGAAACTGAAACCAAACTGAAAGAATCGCACAAAACAGAGAGGCAACATGAAGATAAAGCATTATTGGCCATATAGAACCCAAAATACTTCTGCACATATGCCCAAAAGAAACTTAAATCTCATGTAAAAATTCATTGGAGTATCAAAATGCAGAAATATTTGAGAACTAAAAGAAAATTGTGAACATGATAAAAAAAAACAATACAATAGTGTATACAGTGAACAAAAAGCAAAAAATCAATAGTGAATCTCTGAGAATTCTTCCAAGTAAATGGTATAAATGTCAATACTATCAGGGATATTAATTTCAGGCCCAGTGCTATAGTGAAAGCCATAGATGAATTAGAAATCAACTCATCAAGGGGACCAGATGACATTCCAGCCGTGTTTTTAAAGAAATGCTCACATACATTAGTTACCCCAATCTATCTACTTACGAGAAAATAACTGGACAAGGGGGTAATACAAACAAAACTGAAAGAAGACCTAATCACCCCATCTTTAAAGGTGAATCATGAGGCCTTCCAGCTAACTACAGACCCATTTTTCTCACCTCACATCTCACAACATTTTTGGGAAAGTAGTTAGGAAGAACCTAGTGAACTTTATAGAGAGGATGGGGCAGTTCAACCCTAGACAACATGGGTTTTGGAAAGAGCGTTCATGGTTTTCCCAACTTTTAAACCACAATGACATCACAATGTGAGCAGTGAAAGAAACATTGATGTAATCTATCTAGACTTCACTAAAGCATTTAATAAGGTAGACCATGAGGTACTGCTACACAAATTGAAAAATATCATCAACAGAAAACTGGGACTATAGCTCCATGAATTCCTAAGGGATAGAAAGTAGAAAGTAATAGTGGATGGACCTCAGTCAAAAAGCTCAATGGCAATTAGTGGGGTGCCACAGGGCTCAGTGTTTGACCCATTGGTCTTCCTGGTCATGATAAGTGACATAGACCAGGGTGATAGATGATCCCAAGTGTCCTCACTTGTGGATGATACCAGGATCTCTCAAGAGATTACAACCAGAGAGGATTCCAAAAGATCTGGAGACAGTATACAAGTGGTCAAGTGAAAATAACATGGTGTTCAACAAGAAATTTAAACTGATAAGATATGGGCCAAATGAAAATCTAAAAGAGTACTGGTACACAGTGGACGCAGAGGAAATAAAAACAAAGGGAACACTGAGAGACCCAGGGGTGTGGATGAGTGATGAATGTAGCTTTGTCAAAAGCCTTTTGTAAGTCCAAGAAAGCACAATCTGCCCATCCGTCTCTCTCTTGTATTATTTCTATTAATCTTGAGTAAAAGCATATTAAGTTTGTAGTACATGATCTTTAGAAGTGGAAGATCATGTACTACAAACTCAATATGCTTTTACTCAAGATTATTAGAAATAATACAAGAGACAGATGGGCAGGTTGTGCTTTCTTGGACTTACCAAAGGCTTTTGACAAAGTACTGCACAAAAAGCTACCAAGAAAAATCTAAACAATAGGTGGAATACAAGGAAAATTATTGGAATAGATGAAAAATTTCTTGAACAGAAGAAAAATGAGGGTGGTATTTAGAGACGAGAACACAAATTTGGAAAATATGATAAGCGGAGTCCCCCAAGGCTCTGTATTGGCTCCAATAATGTTTGCTATTTATATAAATGATATGGATGAAGGTGTGGAATGTTATATGAACTTTTTTGCAAATGATGTGAAACTATTAAAGAGAGTAAGTACAGAGGAAGACTGCAAATCTTTTCAAGAAGACCTGGACAAAGTCTGGAAATGGAGTCAGTAGAGTGAAGTGAACTTCAACATTAAGAAATGTAGTATAATGGATTTGGAAAAGGCAAAAATAAAATCTCAGATCAATATAAAATTGGTACAAAGGAAGTTAAAAAAGTAAACATGGAAAGGGATCTAGGAGTAACTATCTCAAATGACATGAGACCAGACAAACATGTCAACAAATTAGTCAGAGAAACTTTTAACTTGTTAAGATCAATGAAAGTGAAATGGTAAAGAAAATACTAGTTACACTGATAAGACAAAAATGAGAATACGCAGCATCACTATGGACACCTAGTTAAAAAGAAAAAAAAAAAAAAATCAAAGAGCAACAACAAAGATGGCACCAACACTTTGCAATTTGACATACGAACAAAGATTGGATAAACTAAATTTACCAACCCTGGAACAAAGAGAAAGAGGTGATTTGATAACCATATTTACAGAATTATGAAAGGGGTGGAAACTATTGATAGGGATGACCTACTAAAATGGGACAGAAGAAATACAAGAGAACACGAGAAGAAACTTAAGAAAGACAGTTACAGAAGAGATCTGAAAAAGAATAGCTTCCCACACAGAGTGATAGATATCTGGAACAAACTGAATGAGGAAACAGTGAGTGCTAAAACTATACATGACTTTAAGAAAAAACTGGATGCGGAAAGATACAATAGCGGGTCACTACGAGCATAGCTCTCTTCCCACAAAATACAATTAGGTAAAATACTAGTCTTTCTATATACCAAGAGCTTTTTCCCACTTACAAGAGAGGTAGACAAGTCAGAGGCATGTACCCACTCCCACCCATTCTACTCCCCTCTACCATCCTCTCTTCCCTCTCATCTTAGCTCCTAATGGATGATGGGTCATCCCTGTATCCTGCCTACTGCCCTGGGTCAGAAGCAATGTAGCAAGACACAATACATCCATAACAAGGCCACTTCACTTAATTAGCAACCCCCCCTCTCCATCCCTTCCTGCAGAACAAGAGAAGATGGGGAGAAATCCCTTCAGGCTGTATCAAAATACCATTCACACATAACCACTCCCTACCCCCATCCCCCACCCCTCCCTTCCTTGCATAACAGTATCATCCATACACAGTCACTCTCCACTCATCCCTATCTATCTCTCCCTTCCTTGCTCAATAGACATTCCTCTCTTTCTCAGTGCCCCCTTCACCCCATCTATTTCATTCTCAAGTCATCCCCTCAAATTCACTTCCTCTCCCTCTATCTTCTATACCTCTTTTATCAATCTTTCTTCCCTCATTCTTTCCATGTCCAAATCATAACAATACTCTTTCATTAGCCCTATCTGTCATCTCCTTTTCCACACCCATTCTATTCCTCACCTCCTCATTTCTCACTCTATCCAACCATACTTCTCAGGCATTTCATCTCAAAGACATTTAAACTTTTCCTCTCTGCCCCATACTAAGCCATTGGCACAATCACCCCTTCTTACAATTTCCTCTTTGAATCCATTTCAGATACTTTCTCATGACAATTCTTAATTGCCCAAGGGTTTTACTTGCTTCTCTCAATCTACAATTTGCTTCTATGTCCACTCCTCCCTTTTCTGCTACATACAACCTTAAGTACCTAAAGCTATCCACTTCCTCCAGCCTCTCTCCTTTAAGACTTACTTCCAACTCACTGCCATCCTCTCCTCTTGTACATCTCATCACCTTACTTTTATCCACATCTACCTTCAACTTTCTCCTATTGCATAACTTCCCAAACTCTGTCACAAACCCACTTAATCCCCCTATGACCCTATCACAAGCACAGTGTTGTCAACAAACTAGTGGCTCGTCTCCCACTTTTCTCCATTTTCTTTAACCATCACCAGTCCCCTACTCCATCCATATACACATTCAACAGCCATGATGACACGACACATCCCTGACACAGTCCCACCTTTACCTATAATTTATTGAGGTCAATAAAAGTGGCATTTGCCTATTTGGACAAGGAAATGATAAAAAAAAAAAAAAATACCGTATTTTTCGGACCATAAGGCGCTTCGTACCATAATGCGCACCCGTAATTTGCTATTCCCCGTCCTTACATAAGGCGCACCTGACCATAAGGCGCACCTGGTCTCGTCATCGGATAACCATGCATATGTGAGTGCATTCAGAACTGAACATTTTCGTTGTTGAATGAGAAAAATCGGTTGGGATTTAGCAAAATTACAAAAATAAATTATATATATTTTTATTTTGGTCAGTGAAATCAGACCACCTCCATGGACGGTCTGCCCTGCCAATACCCCTAAAAAACAACATAAACACGTTATGGGAATTGTGGGGAATAAAACCAACATTAGCAGTTTTATTCCCGGAATTCTCTATTCACTTAAAAACACAAGATTACAAATGAAGGTAATTTTTAGTTTCGACCATGGGCGCAATATAGCAATAGAAAATTAATTATTAATTTTGTAGATTATAATGTATCAACGTAATATGCAATTTTGTGAGCGGAAATAAAAAAAAAGGTGTTAAAACTGATTTTGTAAGTAACGAAGTAGTGTCGGACAAATGGTACGCCATGTTTGTTATGATAGATGCCGACGTCGGAGACATGAAAGGGTGATAAATTCGTCTAACCTAACCTAACCTAACCTGTGTTTAATAAATCATTACCTGCAAATTAAATGCCATCCGGCTTGTCCTTGTTGTCGTCGTCGTGAGAGAGGTTGGCGTCCCAATCCTATGCTACCGACTTCGTTCATTAGCATATTTGCTTGTAGCAAGGTATTTTTTATTTTCATTTCCCCCCCACAAAATTGCATATTACATTGATACATTTTAATTTACAAAATTAATACTTAATTTTATATTGCTATATTGCGCCCATGGTCGAAACTAAAAAAATACCTAAATGACTACAGTCTGAGTGGAGTGAGACTAGACCAATGCAAAATGGCTGTCTGTGTTGTGGGCGCTACCATATCATAGCCATGATAGCGTGAATGAATGCGGTGGCATGGACTCGAAAACTGTCGAAGTTTTCGCAATTTTGTTGTCAAGATACATGCATCTTGGTTATAACTTGGTTGTAACTTTTGCTAGGTCTATGCACTGTCGCCGTCGGCAGGCTAGCTACGAAACGTGTCAAAATAGTACGTCACTGTCCGAGGCATTTTTTTGCACTGAAGCCACACATAAGGCACACCTCACGATAAGGCGCACCACCCGATTTTGGCCGATTTTAAGGATTTTGCCCGCGCCTTATGGTCCGAAAAATACGGTAACTACACTTAAGACCAAAACTTGAGTATGCAGCAACACTATGGACACCCAGTACCAAAAAGAATATAAAGAAGTTAGAAAGGATACAAAGAGCAACAACAAAGCTGGCACCAACTCTTTCCAAAATGACATATGAACAAAGACTGTCCAAATTAGAATTACCAACTTTGGAACAAAGAAGGGAAAGAGGAGACCTACTAACTATCTATAGAATTATGAAGGGAATGGAAATCTTAGTTAACCCATTCACGACGGGTATCATGTATACATGTCATAGCAGAATTGCCACAGACGACGGGGGCATGTATAGATGACATGACACTTGCCGACGGGGAAGTCATACATAGCTGCACGAGTTGTTTTGGTACTAACGCCGGGCAACATGTATTGATGATTTCTCTTCCGAAACGACGGGATATCATACATGCATGCCATATTTTTTATTTATTTATTTATTTATTTTTTATTTATTTATTTATTTTATTTTATTTATTTATTATTTATTTTTTATTCGTTCTACTTATTGTTCCCCCCATCCCTCTCCTCCTCCACCTCCCACACGCGAACCTGAAACAGTGGGGAGGGGGGGGATGGAGGGTATGCTCCCCCCCTATCCCATGGGAGGGGGGATTCCCTCCTCTACCCCCGTTTCTCTTCTCCTCCACCTCCCATACACGAACTGGAGCCAATGGGGTGGGGGGGTGGGGGGTATGATTCCTAACTCCATTTCCCACCCTACCCCCCCCCCCCTATCCCACTTTCCTTACACCAATTAGTGAAGGGGATATCATGGGAGGGGGGTATGCTTTCTAACTCCATTTCCCCCCCTACCCCCCAACCCCCCAGAGGTTACAACAGGAGATCCTAGGCCTCTCTCTCGCCACTCGCTAGCCTGACATCATGCCACGCAAGCAACTTTCAACCGCTTCCTCAACCCCTGCCTGTTCTGGTGCTGACCCTGGCTCAGCTCAGCCTTCCACTTCTGGTCTTAGAGCCAAGAAGAGGACCCAGCGACTTTCAACCCCTAGGCCTGACTCTGACGTTGACGACCCGGCAATTGTTACTCGACCTCCTCCTGCCTCAACCTCAACTCCTACCTCAACCCCTGCCCGTTCTGGGGCTGACCCTGGCTCAGGTCAGCCTTCCACTTCTGGTGTTAGAGCCAAGAAGAGGACCCGACGACCTTCAACCCCTAGACCTGACTCTGACTCGGAGGTAGACGACCCGGCACCTGTTACTCGTCCTCCTGCTACATCTCAACAACCTGCCACAAATGTAAGTGTGAAAATTTATGTTTGAAATGTAATTATTTTGATTGTAATATAAATGTGTGACAGTTTTCACATACACGTGCGAGATGCATATTTTATGTGATCTATTTTGTATATTTTCAGGTCCCAGACTCTGACTTGGAGCTGGATACAGGGGGTGACGATGCCTTGCAGCTTCGGTCGGACAACTCTTCGTCAGAAGAAGAGGAGTGGTCTGACTTGGATTTTGTGGACTTCACCCCATCAGACAACGACCCTAACACCTCGCAGGATTCAATCCCATCTGACGTCCCTCTTGCCAATATACGTCAGGATATGTTCAAGAGGAATGCTCCCGGGACCCCATCCTTCGTGTGGAAAAAGGCACAAAATATCCCACGGGTGAATGGTTTTTCAGCCTATCCAGGTGTAACACCACCCCTGGATGAGGAATCATCTGCCTGGGATATTTTTAGGACCCTCTTCCCAGACCATCTGTTGGACATCATGGCTGATGAAACCAACAGATATGCTCAGCAGCACCCACCCACCAGTTCCAGCCACATGAAGGATTGGGAGCCAATAACACCAAAGGACATAAGGACGTTTATGGGACTGAAGATATTGATGGGCATCCACAGGCTCCCAGACCAGCGGGACTACTGGTCGAGAGACGAGTACTTGGGAGTCAATATTTTTAGAAAAAAGTATGCCTCGTGATACTTTCAGCAAGATTGCCACCCACCTGCACTTCACCAACAACGAGGAACAACCTGACAATGACAAGCTCTGGAAGCTCCGCCCCATCATTGATACCTTCACTGAGACGTTCCGTTCAGCCTACGTGCCCAGCAGAGAAATCACTGTTGATGAGTCCATCCTGCGGTACCGAGGGCGTCACCACGCAATTCAGTACAACCCCACCAAGAGGGGCCGCTTTGGCTTCAAAGCCTATAAGCTCTGCGTGAGTGACGGTCCAGCAGCTGGCTACACATGCTCCTTCAAGATATATATGGGGCAGGAGAACAGGGGAGATGTGCCAACCTCCCAGAAAGTTGTCGTCCAACTGATGGAGTGTGCCAGACTGTTGGATAAGGGGTATAATTTGTACTTGGACAACTGGTACAGTTCCCCTTCCCTCTACCACTACCTGCAGTCCAGGAGGACAAACGTGGTGGGCACTGTACGGCTGAACCGTAAGTACATGCCACGTGATCTGGAGGCCAATAGGCGGGGTGATATTGACTTCCGGTCCACTAAAACAGGGATGTTGGCACTCCAGTGGAAGGACAAGAGAGTTGTCACCATGCTCTCCACTGCTCACACCAGTGAGACTACGGAAGCCGGCCAGGACAGGAGAGGGAACGTGAAGGTAAAACCGAAGGCAGTGGTGGACTATTGCAACGGTATGAAGGGGGTCGACCTCTCCGACCAGCTTGCAAAGTATTATGCTATCCCCAGGAAGGTAAACAAGTGGTACATCAAGCTTTTCTACCATTTGTTTGATTGCCTCATAGTCAATACGTACAGTCTGTACAAGCAGCTGGGTGGAACAACATCCCAGAAAAATATGAGGCTTGGCCTGGTGGATAGACTGCTGAACTTTGACCGTCGGAGAGGTCGCTCCAGAACCCCCTCGGTCCCTCCATCTGCCAACGGTATGGACACGCGGGTCCATATCCTGGTGGACACACCTGACCGGAAGTTCCGACGCTGCCATGACTGCTGGGAGCAATCAAAGAAGAGGAAGATGGTGAGGTATATGTGCAAGGAGTGTAACCTCAGCTTCTGCCCTGCCTTTTGCTTCAACCACCACCACGGCCTCCAGTAGCACAGGCTGACGTGCAGGTGGGAGGCAGCTAATAGAATAGGATAGATTTTTTTTTTTTATAGGTTTAGTGGATAGGGACCTCTCAGATGGAATGAACCTTGACGTGGTTGAGAGGCTGAGTAACCAATATGGTAAAACATATTGGTGAAACCAATACATTCCAAATAGTATATAAAACAATCCATGTATTCAACTAAATAAAGATTTTCTGTTCTCGAGAGAGTGTCGCTATTGAAGAGGATGAGCTAAAGAATAGAAGATGGATTGACAGTTCAGAGGTCTTTGGCGGAGAAGAAGAAGAAGAAGAAGAAAATGATGAGAACCAAAAGCCGAACAGAAAACGGGTGGAAAAATTTGACGTAAAACACTGTCCCAAACGACGGGATGACATCTATAAATGCATAAACAATAAATCAATTTGCTGTAATGTTTACAGGCTTCAGTAAAAGACAAAATAGTATTAGACAATTTCATATTGTAATATATCTAGTACTTGATAATAAATTATATAATATATCATATAATGTATCATTATCATGGCCGATTCTCAAGTAATATGCCTCATAAACTCAACCTTATCAACCTCGAAAGTATTTTATATACAAAGCTGTATCGCCAAAGAAGGCAAACAGACACGAAAGGAAATTATTGTGTGAGGACTATACAATGTCGTCCGCCACTGTAGAGCCGCCGGCATGAGCGTTACCGCTCATTTTCTGTTGCCCGGAATACGGTGCCGCCAAGCCTACACCCGCCCCGTCGTCAATGGGTTAAGAATGACTTATTGAAATGGGACAAAAAAAAAAAAAAAGATAATTACAGAAGAGATCTGAAAAAAAATAGCTTCCCACACAGAGTGATAGATACTTGGAACAAATTGGACAAAGAAACAGTGTGTGCAAACACTATTCAAGATTTTAAGAAAAAACTTGATGCTGAGAGATACAAAGACAGGTCACCACTAGCATAGCTCTCTTCCTGTATAATACAACTAGGTAAATACCTCGAGTCACTTGCTTTCTCAATTTTCCATTCCAACACAGGTTCTACTACTCTCATAAAAACTCTTGACTGCCCTTAACAGCTTCCCCCCAATCCTATATATCTGCAAAACCTCCCACAGTGCCTTCCTGTCTACCCTAACCCATTTCCAAATCCATAAAGGCCCATAAAACATCCTTACCTTTTGCTAAAGCTTTCTCATAAAATGAGTGGGTGGATCCTCCAGACCTTTAAGACCAGGAAGCCCAAGCACTTGATATCTCTGTGGAATACCCTGGTAGTGTCAAAGCCGGAGTATGTATGCCTGCTATGGCCTCCACACAAAGTCAAGGAGATACAAGAACTTGAACAGGTCCAGAGAGCATTCACAAAGAGGATAATTGGGGACTCCCTGAACTACTCAAAGAGACTGAAAATCCTCAAGCTCTATTCACTGCAGAGTCACAGAGAGTGCTATATACAGGGTGTTCGGGATAAATTTTATCATTTTTTATCCTCTATCATTTCAGAATCACTTGAAAGATTTAATAGTGGTAAAGTGCAACAGATAGCTGGTGGGTGTGAGAGCTAGAGAGCATAGATGACTGGAAAGTGCTGGAATATTGGAAGAGAATGATTCGTGTCAGATTAAAAGTTTTGGAAATCTTAACTGCAGCTCAGTGTTCCTTGAATACTGTGAAGGCCTTGAGATGTTAGCTGGAGAATTGTGACAAAGATGTGGAAGCAGTGGCTAGCAGGATCATAGCAGGCATTCTGACTCTGTCTACACAATGAAATTCATTGAGAAGTTGCATAAAAAGGTGCAGTAAGATCCAGGCAAGGCAATGTGGACCTTGGCAAGAGAGATGGGTGCTGGAGTGGCGACTATGAAGATGCACTTTGAATTTTGAAAATACATAAATTTTTGGCCAAGATATGACATTTTTCTTTCCTTTCCAAAAAAGTGTAAAATCTATCCCGAACACCCTGTAGATTTACATCTAGAAAATCCTGGAGGACACAGCACCAAACCCATCACAAAATGAAGGAAGTAGTATCAAGAGGAAATACCACCCCAGGTTTGGTAGGACCTGCAGAGGACAGTCCATAGGCAGCTGTTCCCAGTGACTAAAGACAATCCAGGTGTAAAGCTTCAACTATGCTGACCCCAGACTCTTCAACTGTCTACCAAGAGAGATAACAGACCTAATGGGAGTCAGCACAGAGGCTTTCAAGAGAAGGATGGACAAATTCCTGGACAACATCCCAGATGAGCCTCTAACCCCACATAGCCCAACCTCAAGAGGACCAGCAACAAACTCAATCACAGACTAGTTCCAATACATGAGGCTTGGTAGTGGTGTGTCCCTAGACTGGCCATGATGTTAACACCAAAACCTATCTACAAGACCTTTATGGTCACAAATTTACCTTAACCACTTCTATATGGTGACGCCTACATAGGCGGCATGAGGAGCAAGTGGGTACGCAATGATGCCGACGTCGCCATCTTGATTATATTTATTGTAGTCATACCTACGTAACTTCCATTCTCTCTAAACTGGCTTCATCATATTTTCTATTGTTATTAAAATTCACGGGTGAAAGAGAACGAACGATTGAGCACTGACTTTATTTTTTATAATGTGATTATTATGACGCAACATCGCACGTCGGGCAGCTAATGCTGCCAGACGTGCAATGTGCCCCGGAGTGAAGAGGTTAATCTCCCCTTCTTCTCCTTTTATGCATGGGGGGACGGAGAGGGGGGTCGCCGATTTAATGAAGTGGCCTTGCTGTGGATGTGCTGTGTCTTGCAACACTGCTTCTGACCCAGGGCAGTGGACAAGGTGCAGGGATGACCCGTCATCCAGGAGGTGCTAAGATAAGAGGGAGGGTGGAGGGGTGTGGAGAGTATTCAGGGATGGAATGGGTGGGAATGATTTTATGGCTTTTCCTTTTTGGCTACCTCCCTTGTAAGGGTGAAAAAGCCTTGGTATATGTATGTATGTACTGATCATCAGTCTTTAACTCACATATTTGACCCAAAGAATGGCATTCCTTCTTTAACAGCTACTGTTCTCTCAGGCTATGAATGATAATATGTATCATTTTTCTAAAGAAAATGATAATGCTGATTTCTTGAGTTGCCTATCTATAAAAGGAGTTTCTAATGTTCAAGAGACCAAATCTATAGTGTAATTGATTCATTACCTGTTACTGCCACAGATGTTGCTAAATTGACTAATAAGGACTATATTCTTGTTAAGGTTTAGGAGTATACTTTATTTGGATGGCCACCTATGTTTATGAGTCTACCCTTCTGCCATATTGGCAGAAATGAAATGAGTTGTCAGTTGAGGATAACCGTCTTTCATAGGGCAGACATGTGGTAATTCCTGATATGATACAAAATTATATTCTTACAGAATTAAATTAATATCATCCTAGTACGTGCAGGATTGGTGTGTTTTATGTTTGGTGTCCCACAATAGATGAAGACACTGAAGACAAGGTTAGGCAGTGTGGAGTTAATAACAATTAGATGTCACCAAAATCTGTACATTTGATGTTATGACCCTGGTCTACAGAACCCTGGAAGAGAATTCACATTAATTTTCTTTTTTAAACAAAGGATCAGCATTTTTTGTTAGTTGTGGATAGTCATTCTAAATGAATGGCAATATTTCCCATGTCTAGTACCACTGCTTCTGCAACTATTAATATATCATTATGTTTAATTGATAGGTATGGTTTTCCTAAAGAGGTTGTTAATGGGTCACAGTTTGTAGCAGGGGAATTCTGAGTATTTCTGAAAGAAATATGCATAAAGCATACTTTGTGTTCCCCTTATCACCCATCTAGCAATGGCCTTGCTGAAACATTATCCAGACTTTTAAAAAAATATTCAGTAAATATGAGGGACCACAAAATCTTTCAGTTAAAATATCTGAGATTCTCTTTCATTACTATTATACTCCAAATTCCACTACTGGGAAATCTCCTGCGGAGTTATTTATAAAGTAGACTCCTAGAATCAAAGTGCCCTTGATTAAGCTTTGTTTACTAAGTAATCAAAGTGAAACAAGCTACAACTAAATTGCATCATGATGGAAACTGTCCTGTTATGAGAAAATATGATATGTATCAGAGAGTATTCTATCTATATACCAAGGGCTTTTCCCCCATATAAGGGAGGTTCCAAATCAAATGCATGTACCCAACCCCACTCTTTTTATTCACATTCACCACACTTCCTTCCCTCTCACCTTAGCTCCTCGTGGATGAAGAGTCATTCCTATAGCCCACCCACCAACCTGGGTCAGAAGCAATACAACAAGACACAATACATCCACAGCAAGGCCACTTCACTTAATCGGCAACCCTCCCTCTTCATCCCCTCATGTGGAAAATAAAGAAGACAAAGAGAAATCCCTTCAGACTTAGTCAAAATATCATTCATACATAACCACTCCCTGCTCCCCACATCCCTTACCCCTTCCTATCCTTGCATAACAGTATCATCTATACACAACCATTTTTTGTGAGGGACTTTATCAAAAGCTACATAAAGCTTTTGATAAAGTCCTTCACAAAAAATTATTAAGAAAACTGGAAACCATAGGAGGGATACATGGTAAACTAATGAGATGGATGGAGGACTTTTTTCATGAAAGAAAAATGAGGGTAGTGCTCAGAGATAAGACTTCTACTTAGGAAGAGGTAATTAGTGGAGTCCCACAAGGATCAGTGCTGGCTCCAATAATGTTTGCCATTTATGTGAATGACATGGATGAGGTGCAACCATTACCTATAATCCCACATATTGCAACAACGCCCATGGAAAACCAGATCGCAACATACATATGAACATACAAACATACACACCCCTAACCTCTTCCTTCACATGACCAAAACATGAAATACCCCTGATTCCTAAGAACACCTTTTCCTCATACACATTATACTCTATAACTTAGATTAATAACCATAATAATTGAATCACAAGAAACAATTACACATCCTTATAATGAAAATATATCATATACTAATATCCAAAACTAGTATCACTTGGATAAAATGTAAATGATTTGTGAGATTGCCAACTAAGCAAGATACCCTGTCAGCAAATTTACCATACGAAAGCAGACAGCGAGAAGGAGCTGGCAGTCACTAGGTGGAATGCAGACCGAGGAAGGTCTGCTGCTGTAATCAAAGGTTAATGGACTTTATTAATAGGTCTTCATACTTTGATTTAACCCACCAAAGACATTTGGTGGCAGTGTTACACCACCCAACTCTGAAAAAATTGACAATTATAAAGTGAATCCCAGATCCCAGTGAAAGTGAACCAAAAGTGACTACACATACCCTTACCCCTTAGTAAGCAATGTACACATACTAACTTTACCCGCTTATGTGAATGCATAAGTGGCGAAGTCAAATTCATCTGCTTAAAATAATGTAACCACTAACTGGTTTGGTTACAGTTCACTTTAAAAGCATTGTGAAACAATTCCCCGTATGCGTGAGTGTTACAGTTTGATCAAATCACCCACATCAGCAGAATTCCTAACCCCGATACTAAGAAACTATTTCTTATCAACTGAGCCACAAACAAATCCTGGCAGAGGATTTGCATCACCCCAGGGTCACCTGCCTACCTCACACTTTGTTTGGTGGCCATCTTTATAACACCCTGCTTCTATGACTCCTGTGGCCCAGCCGATGCCATAACTAGGTAGCCCACAACACTCTACATCCCAGGCCCACCTACCTAGTTCACGCAGTGCACGGCAACCATCTTCATGACACCCTGCTCCTAAAACTCCTGTGGTCTGCGGCTTGAGTAACTGGTTCCCACTGTCAAAATCATAGTTATATAAATATCATTCTTTATCCCTTTTTTTTTTGCATAATCATAATCATGTATATATGTGCTGTAGTAGCACATAAATAAAATTCTAACTTATTAGGATTACTTCATCTCTGATTTTAATTTTCTCTGAAAGTGGGTAATAATCTTGAATATATTATCATCTATAATTATACAAATTCTAAAAACTTAACTCCTAGATATAAAAACAAACATTTTAGGTAGGCCCCCACCAACAGCAACCATCAACAGTCTACCCTCTTGCCCTATAGGAACCACCACGACATCATGAACAAATAATGCAATTCCCATTTTTTCACCTTTTTAGAGGTGCACATTTGTCTATATAATTGTATATATCTATTTTTAGCAGTGACTTACATCTGTTATTTACAATGTCACAAAACACCCGATCATGTTCTGCGGCTAGGAACCTAGACAAATCAGTTGATCATAGCTTTATGAACATCAGTAACAGAAATGGAGCACACCCCCTGACACCCCCCAAACTACCAATACTACTCCATCTGCAAATCAAAGCCATATATACCCAACCACAACCCAGACCACTAGCCAATCCAGTACTTCACAACCACCCACTTGTTCTCTAAGACCAAACACCCCTACCCTCCAAACCCACCTACCCACTATACCCTCTCAACTACAAATCCTAATACTCCCACATTTTCAAAAGCAAGTGGCATTATCATCACAGACTACATTGCAGCACATGAAGTCCACTTTGCTAACAATAATATAACCCAGAACAAACACAAAATAACAATCATAAATAACCAAATATCAAAAATATTCCAAATATCAAAAATAAATCATACGAAAATCGACTAAAACACATGAATCTGTTTTCCCTAAAAAAGCGTAGACTCAGAGGTGACTTGATACAGGTCTTTAAGATTTTAAAGGGAATTGATAACATCAAAAGTGACAAAATTTTCACATTGAATGAGAATCAGACAAAAAACAATAGTCTCAAACTGTCCGGAAATAGATTCAATTTGGAAGTAGGTAGAAACAACTTTGCCAACCGTGTAGTTAATGAATGGAATAAACTTCCTGCACAGGTAGTGCAATGTAGTTCAGTTCGAAGCTTTAAGAATCATTTAGATCAATACCTAAGTAAGATGCTGTAATGATTATAATTTATCTTATATTATTTGTTTTTGTTTTGTTATCTTTTGTCTGTGATTTTCATTTATTATTAGTTGTCAATTTATTACTATTTACTATTTACCTGTTTGTTTATTATTTAACTATACCTATGCATCTATTTATGTATTTCATTTGTTATTTACATTATTATAGTTTTTATTTATCATTTTATTATTAATATGATTTTTTTTCGCATCCGACCTAGATATGGATCAAAAGGTCTCCTGTCGGTATGCTCCGCCTTTGTAATCCTTTGTAAACCATTTTGAGCCAAAGGATGATCATAAGCTGCTCACACATCTCTCAGAATCAAAACTAGAGTCTGGTCTCTCATACGCAGAATATTGTTCAGAACTTAAGAAACCGTTCAGTGACAGACCTCAGAATAATTTTAATTTTCAATTCAAATTCTTGGAGTTCATGCGCAACACCCCCTCCTCCTCCTTCCACTCCATTGTGGCACAGGTAGCTGAAATCTCAACAACAATCAGAGCTTCGCTCAATGGTTCCTCCCAATGGGTCTCACAGAATAACCACAGTGTGAACTATGTCAAGGGAGAAGACATAGCAAATCTCTTTGAGCTTGCCAGGTTTTTCATGGCCCTCCCCTTAAAGTGTGAGAGAGGCCCAGTGAGTTTGACATTGATATAAATGACACGTTCCCATCCAAATACAGTACTACCTCTCATTAACGGACGTTAATTAGCTGTGTTTGCGGTGTTTTCGCTGTGTTTTCAGTGTTTTTGGTGCTGTTGTTTAGTGCTGTGCAATCACTATGCCACCCAAAAACCACTCCAAATCAACGGATTATTCACATCAACGGACACCGTTACCCCCCTTTTAGTCCATTAATGAGAGGTAGTACTGTATATCCTTGACATAACAGACAAATGTGGGATTGATAGATTTAGCAAAGACCAACCAGCAAGAATAAATGCAATATCTTCCATAAACAACACACCAGCCCACTCTAACCCTAATAAAACAAAAGCACCTATCAATAACCACCTTGGCACCACCTGGTGTGATTTTCACAAATCTAATTCCCACAACACACGGGACTGCAGACAATGCCTAAGACAAAATACATTGTGTTCCATTCACAACACATCACACTCAGATGCTGACTACAGGGCCCAACAATCAAACAGGATTCTCCTACATACATCATACAATACATCCAACAATTCATACAACCACTCAGCTAGCATGGGTAATAACCAAACGAGACCCCAAAGGTCATCAGGCAACCAAAGTCATACCTACTGTGCTCTACATAACTCCTATAACCATTCAGATAGAGACTGCCACCAACAGAACCACCAATCTACCTCCAAATACATCCTTGACATAACAGACAAATGTGGGATTGATAGATTCAGCAATGCTCAACCAGCCAGAACAAAAACACAATATCTTCTGTAAACAACACACCAACCCACCCGAACCCCCACAACCCAAGAGCTATAAATAACAACCTTGGCATCACCTGGTGTGATATCCACAAATCCAATTCCCACAACACATGGGACTGCAGACAACGCCCAAGACAAAATACAATGTGTTCCCTTCATAACACAACATTCAGACACTGAATGCAAAACCTAAGGTCCTTACAACCACTCAGCTAGCATGGGTAATAACCAAACAAGACCCCAAAGATCATCAAACAACCAAAGTCATACTTACTGTACCTTACATAACTCCTATAACCATTCTAATAGAGACTGCCACCAATAGAACTGCCAATCTACCCCCAGGCCTACCCATCACAACCAGAACAGACAATGCTCAGTCCATAATACATATTCCCATTCCAACAATGAGTGCCATGCCCAAAACCCACCAACCCCCAACAGGAACAACCAGCAGCCTTCCACAGGAATCATCAACCAAACAACCTCCCCCACCCATGTAACACACACACACAACAGACAGTTGGGGGGATGCATACAAGCCTCCCCCCTCAAAAAAAAAAAAAAAAAAAAAAAAAAAAAAAAAAAAAAAAAAAAAAAAAAAAAAAAAAAAAAAAAAAAAAAAAAAAAAAAAAAAAAAAAAAAAAGTAAAATCATCCATAGATGAACCAGAATCCCTATGCTTCATGGGCACAATAAAAAACATCCTATGTACATTCCTAATAGACACAGGCACAAAAATAAACATATTTTCACAGTCCATATGTGCACAATTAGGTGACTCCTACCCTATCAACAGACCAAACCTTACAGGAACCATGATAGGTGGTACACACCTAGACTTCACTTCAAATATAACCTATTCCTACCCATTACCTTCTACGTAGTTAAAAACTAGACCCTTGAATGTGATGGCATTTTAGGATTGGAATTCTTAGACAATCACAAAATCACTATAGATAACAAACCCCACCATGCTCAAGTTAGGTGACATAGAAATCCCCCCCATCACCTATCACAACGCTTCTAGGCATCCAGGTGACCACCCTCAGTATCCACCACTATCCCCCACATCACCCTACCAGTGTCATAACATCCTGCCTGCAACCAAGCTTGCCCCAACTCAACATCTGCTGATTTCACCAGAACACAGGATGCCCTCACAAATCCCTGACTCGACAGCATACAACACCATCAACATTACAACACTTTTCCCCACCCATGCACATATGCCAAGTCAGACAACACCACACCACCCACTCCCCCCCCCCTTTCTCAACACACAAAATCTCACCAAGTACAAAATCACAATCCCTCCAGGGGAGAGTATGATTATTTCAACAATCATACCTGGTGCACTAACAGGCCAAGACATAATTGTGTCTCCTGATGCCTGTAGGAGAAAGAATATCCACATGTCTGCTGTATGGGATACAGCTAGACAGAAGAAAGAGGCAATAATCTTACTAGAGAACATCTCACATATCCCAGTTAAACTAAACAAACACACACAAATAGGTACAGCTAAATTATACATAAACCAAATCCAGGAAACACACACCACACCTATCAACACCATCACCACCAAACCCAACCCCACCCCAATCCCTCTTGAAGATATCCCAGTTATAGTCTTCCAGCAAGCTAGAACCAATCTTAGGAATATTCTTCAATCCCATCATGAGGCAATTGCCTTGAACAATGACTCATTGGGAAAAACATCCCTGGTTAAACATCATATACAAATACCACCCTACACACCACCCATCTATACTCCAGCCTACAGAATTCCTCCAAGTAGAAGAAATCTCGTCGCAGATCACATAGACAAGATGCTGGAACAAGGTGTCATCAGACACACTCAATCCCTTTGGAACTCCCCACTTTTCCTAGTTCCTAAAAAGGATAGATCCTTTAGATCAGTCATAGATTTCCATAGAGTAAACACAGACACCACACCAGACCGCATGCCAATGCCTGTCATAGCAGATGTTCTCCAATCACTGGGCCAAGGAAACAAGGTTTTCTCAACCCTAAACCTCAAATCTACCTTTTGGCAGACAAAACTAAAAGAAGAGTTGAAAAAGGTCACAGTCTTTATTACTGACAAAGGTCATTATGAATTTATTTGAATGCCCTTTGGACTAAAGAATGCCCCTAGTACACTACCAAGACTCATGAAGGGAATGGAAATCTTAGATAAGAATGATTTATTAAAATGGGACAATGGAAAAACAAGAGGACATGAAAAGAAACTAAAAAAAAAAAAGATAATTACAGAAGAGATCTAAAAAAAAAATAGCTTCCCACACAGAGTGATAGATACTTGGAACAAATTAGACAAAGAAACAATGTGTGCAAACACTATTCAAGATTTTAAGAAAAAACTTGATGCTGAGAGATACAAAGACGGGTCACCACGAGCATAGCTCCCCATATAATACAACTAGGTATATACATCTAAACTCCTCTCTTGTGTTCCATGTTTCTGCCCCATATAGTGCTGCCAACACAATGGCCCCTTCATACAATCTCCTCTTTGCATTCTTTCCCAAATATCTATTTCTAATTACACTTTTTAATCCATCAAGGCATTTACTCGCTTCTCTCAATCTACATTCTACTTCCACTCCTCCCTTTCCTGCCACATGCAAAGTATCTATAGTTATCCACTTCCTCCAGTCTCTCTCCCTTAATACTCACTTCCAATTTGCTGCCATCTTCTCCCCTTGTACATCTCATCACATCACTTTTATCCACATCTTCAACGCCCTCCTTTTGCACACCTTCCCAAACTCCATCACTATTTCCTTAGTCCCTCTGATCCCCAAATTTTCTCCATTTTCTTTAACCATATCCAATACCCTGCCCACTCTACTACTCTCATAAAAACTTCTGACTGCTCTTAACCACTTTGGTACGATGATGCCCATGTTGGCGTCATGAGGCGTGAGTGGGTACACAACGATAACAGCGTCATTGTCTTGATTATAGGTATACTGTATATATTTTTTATAGTTGCATATTAGTAAACCCCAAATTCTGTGAACTGGTCTGACTACGTTTTCTGTGTTTATTAGTGCTCAGAGTAAAAAAAAATGAGTAATACAGCAGTGACTATATTTTATAATGCGAGTAGTGTGATGCAAATCACATATGGCAGCCAATGAAGAATACAATGTTTAAAGAAGTAAATGAGGTGAAAAGACAAAATGCTGAAACAAACAGGAAACTTAATGATCTAAAAAAGTAATTAAACATAGTCAAAAGTGAGAATAAAAGAATGAAAAATGAAGATACTAACAAAAATGTTTGCGGACGACACTGCGCTTGTAGCAGGATCAGAGGAGGGATTGAGGAAGTTGGTGACAGAGTTTGGGAGAGTGTGTGAAAGAAGAAAGTTGAAGATAAATGTGGGTAAAAGTAAGGTGATGAGATGTACAAGGGATGAAAGTGACAGCAGACTGGAAGCGAGCATTAACCACTTCCATACGGTGACACCTATGTAGGCGGCATGAGGAGCAAGTGGGTACTCGATGTTGCCGACGTCGCCATCTTGATTATATTTATTGTAGTCGTACCTACGTAATTTTCATTCTCTCTAAACTGGCTTCATCAGTTTTCTATGGTTATCAAAATACACCGGTGAAAGAGAACGAACGATTGAGCACTGACTTTATTTTCTATAATGTGATTATTATGACGCAACATCGCACGTCGGGCAGCTAATGCTGCCAGACGTGCGATGTGCCCCGGAGTGAAGAGGTTAAGGGAGAGTGACTGGAGGAAGTGGATAGTTTTAGATTCTTGGATGCAAATGTGGCAGGAAAGGGTGGAGTGGAAGTGGAGGTGGAATGTAGATTGAGAGAAGTGAGTGAATGCCTTGGTGGATTAAAAAGTGTAATGAGGAATAGACATTTGAGAATGTACTAAGAGGTGATTGTATGAAGAAGTGATTGTGCCAACAGCACTGTATGGGGCAGAAACATGGAACATAAGAGAGGAAGAGAGAAGGAGTTTGAATGTGTTTGAGATGAAATGTCTGAGAAGTATGATGGAGGTTACTAGGCTGGATAGAATGAGGAATGAGGAGGTGAGGAGGAGAACAGGGGTGGTAAGGGAGTTGGGAGATAGGGTGGATGAAAGAGTATTGGGATGGTTTGGACATATGGAAAGAATGTGTGAAGAAAGATTAGTAAAAGAGGTATGGAAGGCAGATCTGGAGGGAGTGAACATGAGGGGGCGACCTAGGATGATGGATGGATGGGGTGAAAGGGGCTTTGGGGAAGAGTGGAATGTCTGTTGAGGAAGGACGGGAGAGGACAGAAGACAGGGGTGAATGGAGAATGGTTGTATATGGATGATGTTGTGATGCATGAGGTGGAATGGGTGAGGGGATGGGGGGTGAGGTAGTATGCATGAGAAAAATTTGACACAGCCAGAAGGGCTTTCTACCCATCTTCTCCCTTTCTGCATGAGGGGATGGAGAGGGGGGGTTACAGATTTAATGAAGCGGCCTTGCTGTGGATGTGTTGTGTCTTGCGACACTGCTTCTGACCCAGGGCAGTGGACAAGATGCAGGGATGACCCGTCATCCAGGTGGTGCCAAGATAAGAGGGAGGGTAGAGGGTGGAGGGGAGTGGAGTGTATTAGGGATGGAATGGGTGGGAATGGTTTTTATGCCTTTGTTTTTTGGCTACCTCCCTTGTAAGGGGGAATAAGCCTTTGGTATATGTATCTATGTATGCATGAAAAAAGAAGTAAAAGAACAAATACAAGCAGTGACCGAGAAAGTTGGAGAAACTATAAAAGAGACAGATCTCCAAGAAATCAAAAATAAATTTACAAGTGGAACAAGAAAACAAAAAAATTACTTTTAAAGAAATTGTACAAGTGGAAGAAAATGCAAAAGAAACAGTCATTACAGTAATTAAAGAGAAAGAAAATTGGGTCAGAGACACAGTTGATAAAAAAAAGTATATAGTGAATAGTAGTTCATGATATTAAAGAAAAATACAATGTAGCTAGATACTTAAGAGAAAAAGAGATAGAAATTGCCAAAGAAATTCTGGAAGAGATACAAGAGGGGCAAGAAATGAAAAAGGAAATAGAGGAAGTGCATACAATGGTATTATACTCTAAAGAAAAAAAAAATAACCACTAAAAATTAAACTAAGGTCTCAAATGATAGTGGAAGTACTAACAAAAACAGCAAAGTTGGGAAAAAGCAAAAATTACAAAAATATATGAATAGAAAAAATGAGCGATGAGGAAAAAGAGGGAAAAAACACTAAGAAAAATTAAAAAAACGAGAGAAGAAAGACACCAAAAAGAATGAGTTTTTTTTTTAGAGTACTGGACCTAAAGCTGTGAAAATGGTGTATATATATATATATATATATATGAAAGGAAACACAGATACAAAAAAGGAGGGAAAAGGAAAAAAATTAAAATGTATACCAACATAGATGGCATGTTTTCAGGACTAAACAAATTAAATGACTATCTGGCAAAAGAGAAACCAGATAAATTGGGAATTGTGGAGACAAAATTAAAAGGTCCACTACCACCAAATACTGCTTCATATAATCACTGGATAAAAAATGGAATTGAGAAACAAGGTGGGGTCTTGTTTTTGACTAAGAAAGGCTTAAATGAGGTAAAGATAACAGAAGAAAATAATGTGGAATTCATTATGATTAAAGTTGAAAACAGCGACATGAAATTTTGAAAGTTTGTAGTAATATATGTGCCCCCAAAAACATATTCTTGGACCGAGAGTGACCATTCCAAAATGTTGGAAGATACAAAGCATCCATTAGATGAAATACTGAAAGGAGGAAACTTAGTAATTATGTGTGACTTTAACTCTAAAGGAATATGTTGGGAGATGACAGTGAGAGGTTGAGAGGAACTTTGGGGATATATACTTCTGGACATGACCAATGAATACACAATGACTCAATGGGTAAAAGAAAATACCAGATATAGAAATAATGAAGAACTGTCAAGACTAGACAATATTTATGTCAGAACTTGAAATTGTGAATAAAATAGAATACAAGACACCAATTGGGAAGAGTGAATACATACTAATTGAGTTTGAACTAAAGGAGGAAATTTATTTGGGAAGAAATGAGAAACATAGACAAGGAAGACTAATGTATAATAAAACGGATTTTGAGAAAATTCTTTCAAAAAGTGAATTGAAAAAATTTCTTTAGTGAAGAAACAAAGATGGAAGAGAAATAGATGATATTAAAAGAAATCTATAATGAGGGAATAGATAAATACATACCAAAACAAAACAGCTTTCCTCCTGTCTCATATATCAGCAAAACCTCCAACAGTGCCTTCCTATCTACCCTCTCATAAGCTTCCAAATCCATAAAGGCCCAAAATACATCCTTACTCTTTGCTAAAGCTTTTTTACCTGTCTTATCACAAAAATCTGATCCACACAACACCTACCTTTCCTAAACACCACACTGTTCCTCATCAATTTCTCCCTCTATTCCTCCCCTAATTCTCTTTCTCTCAATCAAAACCCTTGCATAAGCTTTCCCAACTACATCAACAAATTGATCCCTCTAAAACTAATACCTTCACATTTGTCTTCTTTTCCCTTGTAAAGTGGAACAATATAGGCATTCTACCCTCTTTAAAACAAACATTAAACAACCTCACCATCCAGTCCACCTTCACTGTACCTCTCTTTTTTAGACACTCCTCATGACACCAATCTAACCCAGGTGCCTTACTTGCTCTCATCAATTTAATAACTGCTTTCACCTAATCTTTTCTTATTTCTCCCCCAATTTCCTCATTCATCACTGTCATTTTCTTAGAGCCTCCCACTGCAACCACTTTTCTCTCCCTATCCCTCTGTCCATCTTACTCTTACTGCCGCCTCTTCCATTATCATCTCTCTATTTGCACCTTTTACTTTTTTTTTTATCTACCCAGTACTTGATTCACCTCCCCTTCTTCTCTTGATTTCCTTTCATAACATCTTTTTATTACTTTCAAAATTTTCTGTCACACTCTTCCCTATTTTACATCTGCTCTCCTCTTTGCATTTTATCTTATGTTTTACTTCTCTTCTTTTTTCTTTGTACCTCTCATATGTTTCTTCATATTTTGCAACCAATCTGTGAATGCTCATCTTTTTTTGCTTCTATAACCTTCTTTGTTTCATCATCCCACCACTCACTACCTTCCCTTCTCTTTCCTCCCATCCTCCTTATTCCACACACCATGTGACTCCCTCATTGAGACATCCCCATTCCTCCTCCACTCTTAACTCTACTTATCTTTACATCCTCCCTTACTTCTCTCAGCTTCTTGTACTTCTTTTCTTTCTCACTTAAGTAATTTACTTTAAACACCTCCCTACCCTCTGTCCTTTTCCTCTTTCTCCATCTATCCTCCATTTTCCACATTTCTCCATCTGGGATATTGGCTACATGTTATTGTGGAGTTAAAGTTGCTCAATAGCATGCAGTTCATACTTTAGGGTCTATATGGGGTGCCCCTACAGACCAGAGCCACATATCATTTTGTCTTTGAAAGAGGAAATATCTATTCATAGAGAAATGATACTTTGTTATACTGTGACTGTCTCTCCGTTATGCTGTCCCACCTCTCTTGATACTGTCCTGTACCACTTCTCTGAATGTTCATTTCCTTCTTTTGCTGAACCCTGTGGTGGGGGAGAAGAATACTGCCACAGAGTTTAGGGAGAAATGTCAATGTAATGGTATTGGGAGACCTTAATGCTAGGGTAGGAAATGAACCAATAGATGGAGTGGTTGGGAAGTGTAAAGTTCCAGGAAAAAATTGTAATGAAAAGTTGATGGTGGAGATGTGTCTAGAAAAAGAGTTGATGATAGCAAATACAGTGTTTAGGAAGAAAGTCAAGCATAAGTACACATGGGAGAGATTAGTGGATGGAAGGGTGGTAGACAGGGCATTAATGGACTACATAGTGGTAAACAAGAGAATAGTAGGAAGAGGTTTGGATGTACATGTTCAAAGGGGAGAGAGTGGGGGAATATCAGATCATTTTTTGGTGGAAGGTAAGTTGAGAGTGGAGGATAGATGGAGAAAGAGGAAAAGGACAGAAGGTAGGGAGGTGCTCAGAGTGAACTACTTAAATGAGAAAGAAAAGGAGTACAAGAAGAAGCTGAGAGAGGATTGAGAGGGAGTGAAGGATAGAGTAGAACAATGAATGGAGGCAGAATGGGGATGGTTCAAGGTGCAAAATTGGTGTGTGGAAGAAGAAGGATGGGAAGAAATAGAAGGAAGGGTAGTGAGTGGTGGGATGAGGAAACAAAGAAGGTTGTAGAAGAGAAGAAATAAGCATTTATAGATTGCTTACAAAATAGGACAAGAGAATCATATGAGAGGTACAAAGAAAAGAAAAGAGAAGTAAAGCATATGATAAAGGAGGCAAAGAGGAGAGCAGATGTAAAATGGGGTAAGAGTATGACAAAAAAAATTAAAGTAATAAAAAGATGTTTTGGAAAGAAATTAAGAGAGGAAGAGGAGGCAAATCAAGTAGAGAAGAAAAGGTAAAAGGTGCTGTTGAAGAGTTGATAATGGAAGAGACCGCAGTAAGAGGAAGAACATAAGAACATAAGAATGAAGAAGACTGCAAGAGACCATGAGGCCTACAGTAGGAAGCTCCGTATCCATCACCAACTGTCATCCCCATCCATAAAGTTGTCAAATCGTTTATTAAAACAACTGATAGTTTCAGTGCTTACTACATGGTTACTAAGTTTATTCCATTCGTCAACCACCATATTAGTAAACCAATTCTTGCCTATTTCTTTTTTAAATCTAAATTTGTCCAATTTATAACCATTACTGCAAGTCCTGCCCTGTTGTTTTAATATGATGACCTTGTTTGCATCACCCTTGTTAAAGCCTTTGATCCACTTGAACACCTCTATTGGATCACCCTGCACTCTGTGTCTTTCCAGAGAGTGTAAGTTAAGGTGCCCAAGCTCCTCTTCGTAAGGCAAATTTCTGAGTCCATATATCATTTTGGTCATTCTTCTCTGTACTGATTCTAGTGAATTGATGTCCATTCTGTAGGACGGAGACCAAAACTGTACCGCATAGTCAAGGATGGGTCTAACTATCGCTAGATAGAGTTTAATAATTACCTCTGCACTTCTATTCGTTACCATCCTAGCAATGAAACCTAATGCTCTGTTAGCTTTATTCCTGGCGCTAATGCACTGCTTACTGGTTTTAAGGTCCAGACAGACTAGAACTCCCAAGTCTCTCTCGCACTCAGTTTTCTCTAAAAGCGTGTTACCTAAGCTGTATCTATTTTCGGGGTTGTGTAGCCCTACGTTTAACATGCTACACTAAGAGATATTGGAGTTCATTTGCCATTTCACCGACCATGTGAATCTCTGCGTCGTCTCCTGACCTAATTAGGCGTCCTATTTTAGTGCCCTCCGCAAACTTACTAACATCACTATTTATCCCGTCGTCTAAGTCGTTTATGTACATAATGAACAAGGGACTCAAAACCGAGCCCTGGAGGACCCCACTAGTAACATTGCCTCACCTAGATTTTACTCTATTTATGGTGACCCACTGTTTTCTGTTACTAATCCAAGCTCTAATCCATTGTAACACTTTTCCTCCTATGCCATGGGCTTTGATTTTATTTAGTAGTCTCTGGTGTGGCACCTTATCGAACGCTTTGCTAAAGTCAAGGTAAATAAGATGAGGGGAGTATTTTAGGAAGTTGCTAAATGTGAATAATAGAAAGGGAAAGGTAGTTGCAGTGGGAAGTGCTAAGAAAATGACCGTGATGAGTGAGGAAAATGGATGAGAAATATGGAAAGATGAGGTGAAAGCAGTTATCAAAATTATGAGAGCAGGTTAGGCACCTGGGTTAGATGGGCGTCATGCAGAATGACCAAAAAAAAGGGAGGTACAGCGATGGTGGACTGGTTGGTGAGGTTAATATCTGTCTAAAAGAGGGAAGAGTGCTGGAGGACTGGAGGAATACCTGTATAGTTCCACTTTACAAGGTAAAAGGGGACAACTGTGAGTGTAGTAGTTTCAGAGGGATCAGTTTGTTGAAGTTGGGTAGGCTTATGGGAGGGTTTTGATTGAGAGGATTAAGAGAGGAACAGAGGGAGTAATTGGTGAGGAACAGTGTGGATTTAGGACAGGTACGGGTTGCATGGATATGATTTTGTGGTAAGGCAGACATGTGAGAAAGCTTTAGAAAAAGGTAAGGATATTTTTTGGGCCTTTATGGTTTTGGAAAAGGCTTATGATAGGGTAGACAGGAAGGCACTGTGGGAGGTTATTGCAGATATATGGGATAGAAGGAAAACTGTTAAGACCAGTCAAGTTTTAACAAGAGCAGTAGAGCCTGTGTTAGAATTAGAAATGGAGAGAGTGGAGGTAAAGGTGGGACTTCACCAGGGATGTGTTATTTACCTAGTTGTATCATACGGGATGGGAGCTATGCTCATGGTGACCTGTCTTTTTATCTTTCAGCATCAATTTGTTTTCATAAAATCTTGAATAGTGTTTGCACACACTGTTTCCTTATCTAATTTATTCCAGGTATCCACCACTCTATGTGGGAAGCTTTTTTTTTTATTTCAAATCTCTTCTATAGTTATCCTTTTTGAGCTTCTTTTCATGTCATCTTGTTTTTCCATTGTCTAATTTTAATAAATCATCCCTATCGAGGATTTCAATTCCTTTTATGATTCTGTAAATAGTCAGTAGATCTCCTCTTTCTCTTCTTTGTTCCAGAGTTGGTAGTTCCAATTTGAACACTCTTTGTTCATATGTTAATTTGGAGAGAGTTGGTGCCAACTTTGTTGTTGCTCTTTGTATTCTAATTTCTTTATATTCTTTTTAGTACTGGGTGTCCATAGTGTTGCTGCATACTCCAGTTTTGGTCTTATTAATGTAACTAATATTTTTCTAATATTTCCTCACCTAAGTAGTCAAATGCCACTTTCATTGACCTTAATAGGTTGAAGGTTTCTCAGACTATTTTATTTATATGTTTGTCTGGTGTCATGTCTTTGCTGAGTATTACTCCAAGGTCTCTTTCTGAGTTCACTTTTTTTACTTCTTCACATATTTTATAATTTCTTGATAATCTATTTTTACTTTTTCCAAACTCCATTATACTACACTTCTTGATATTGAAGTTCACTTCCCACTTTTGAGTTCATTTCCAGATTTTGTCTAGGTCTAACTGTAATAATTCACAACCCTCCTCTGTTCTTACTTTCTTTAGTATTTTTGCGTCATCTGTGAAGAAATTTATATAACACTCTACTCCTTCAGCCATGTCATTTATAAATATGGCAAACATGATTGGAGCCAATACCAAACCTTGCAGGACACCACTTATCATTTCTTTCCAATCAGAGTATTTGTCTCTAATTACTACCCTCATTTTTCTCTCAGTCAGGAAGTCTTCCATCCATTCCAATAATTTTCCTTTGATGCCACCAGATTCTATTTTTCTTATTAGTTTTTTGTGTGGTACTTTATCAAATGCTTTTTGTAGGTCTAGAAAGGCACAGTCCGCCCATCCATCCCTTTCTTGTATTATTTCTATTAGTCTAAAATAGAAGCAGATCAGTTTTGTTGTACATGATCTTCCTTGTCTAAATCCAGATTGATTTGGATTCAGTATATTTTTTCTTCCAGATATTTAACCCATCTACTTTTGATAACTTTTTCATATATTTTTGCTCTTGTGCTTGTTAGGGAGACCAGTCTGTAATTGGTTGGATTTTCCTTGTTCCCTTTATATATTGGTACAATATTTGCATTTTTGCAGTCCTGTGATACCTTTCCTTCTTTGAGCAAGTATTCAATTATATTGTATATTTTGTCCATCAACTCCTCTATGCATTCTTTCAATATCCAATTTGCAATTCCATCTGGACCATGTGATTTTCTGATATCAAGGTTTTTTATTTGGTCTCTGATTTCCTTCTGTGTTACGGTTATTTCCCTCATTGGGGGAATCTCTCTCTATTCCCTCACAGTTCTGTGAACTTTCAATTGTAAATACCGATTTGAAATGATTGCTCATAATTTCAGCCATTTCTACTTCTGTATATTCATAATTTCCCTGGCACAGCTTTTCCATTTCTTATTTAATTTTTAGTTTACCATTTACATACCTGTAAAATAGTTTAGGTTGTTCCTTGCATTTTCCTATTATATCTCTTTCATAGTTTCTCTTTTCAGCTATGCGTATTTTTACATAATCATTTCTTAGTTTGATATGTGTTTGCCATTTACTCATTTCTTAGTTTGATATGTGTTTGCCATTTACTCATTTCTTTGTCTTTTTTCTATCTTTTCCAAGCTTTGTCTCCTTTATCCTTAGCCTCATTATATTTTTTGTTGTACCAGCTTTTTATGTACAGTATACTCTTTCTTCCTTTTGTTGTGGTAGATATTTTTTCACTCCCTCAATATAAATTTCTTTTAGTATATTCCATTTCTCTTCCATCTTTGTTTCTTCATTTAGGAATACTGTATATCCCAGTTTGTGTTTTGAAAGAATTTTTTGAGTTTCTCAAAATTCGTGTTGTACATTAGTCTTCCTTTTCTATGTTTCTCATTTCATACATGGATGGGGTGGTGTGACAGGTTAACACAAGGGTAATGGGCTGGGGATTGGAGATGGTTAAGGAAAATAGAGTAAAGCGGGAGATGAGCCAGTTGTTGTTTGCTGATGACACTGCACTTGTAGTAAGATCAGAGGATGGATTAAGGAAGTTAGTGACATAGTTTGGTGATGATGATGATTTATGAAATTTTTGGCTCGAAGGCCAAGCACTGACATAGTTTGGGAAAGTGTGTAAAAGAAGGAAGTTGAAGATAAATGTGGGTTAAAGTAAGGTGATGAGATGTACAACGGGAGAAAGTGGCAGCAAACTGGAAGTGAGTATTAAGGGAGAGAGACTGGAGGAAGTGGATAGCTTTAGATACTTGGATGTGAATGTGGCAGGAAAGGGAGGAATGGAGGTGGAGGTGAGGTAGAATGCAGATTGAGAGAAGCAAGTAAATGCTTTGGTGGATTAAAAAGCATAATGAAAAATAGATAGTTTGGAATGGATGCTAAGAGGAGATTGTATGAAGTGATTATGCCAACAGCACTGTATGGGGAAGAAACATGGAACATAAGAGAGGAAGAGAGGAGGAGTTTGAATGTGTTTGAGATGAGGTGCCTGAGAAGTATGATAGGGGTTATTTACCTTGATAGAGTGAGAAACAAGAAGGTAAGGAAATGGGGGTGGAAAGGGAGTTGGGAAATAGGGTTGATGAAAGAGTATTGGAATGGTTTGGACACATGGAAAGAATGACCAAGGATGAGATGGATGGATGGGGCAAAATGGGCATTGGGAAAGAAGGGAATGTCTTTTGAGGAAAGAAGGGAGAAGACAGAAGATAGGGGTGAGTGGAGAATGGTTATTTATAGATGATGCTGTGGTGCATGGATGGGAGTGGGTGGGGGATGTGGGGGTGAGGGAGTATGTGTGAATGATATTTTGATGCAGCCCAAAGGGATTTCTCCCTGTCTTCTCTTTTTCTGCATGTGGGGAAGGAGTGGGGTGGTTGCCGATTAAACGAAGCAGCCTTGCTGTGTCTTGCTACACTGCTTCTGACCTATGGCAGTGGGCGAGATGCAAGGATGACCCGTCATCCAGGAGAAGCCAAGATAAGAGGGAGGAAGGAGAATGAGTGGAGTGGAGTATGTGGGGATGGAATGGGTGGGAGTGGATTTTATGCCTTTGTTTTTTGGCTACCTCCCTTGTAAGCAGGAAATAGCCATTGGTATATGTATATATGTACTCCACACTTCCCAACCACTCTGTCTATTGGTTCATCTCCTACTCCAGCACTGAATCTTCCAATACCACTACATTGACATTTATCCTTAGAATCCTCTATGCACTCATTTAAATCTATCCAAAACACCTCCCTCTTCCTTTACACTCCTCTCACTACCAGGCCCATACAGTGCTGTTGGCACAATTAACCCTTTACATAATCTTTTTTGCATCCATTCCCAAATGCCTATTTCATATTACACTTTTTAATTCACCAAGGCACTTACTTGCTTCTCTCAATCTCCAATTTACCTGTACCTCCACTCCTCCCTTTCCTGCCACATGTGACCCCAAGTACCTAAAGCTATCCAATTCCTTCAACCTATTTTCTTTAAGACTTGCTTCAAATTGCTGCCATTTTCTCACCTTTTACATCTCATCACCTTACTTTCACCCACATTTACCTTCAATCTTCTTTTGCATATCTTCCCAAATTCTGTCACTAATTTCCTTAATCCCCCCTCTGACCCTGCCACAAGTACAATGTCATTAACAAACAATAACTGGCTCAACTCCCACTTTCCTCTATCTTCAATCTCCTGCCCATTACCCCACATACACACCACCCCATCAATGTACATACACACTGGACAGCCATGGCAACATGATACATCCCTGACACAGCCCCAAACCACTTGCTTTCTCTATTTCTAACATAAGCTCTACTATTGTAAAAACCCTTGACTGGCTTTTACAGCTTTTCTCCAGTCCCAAATCTAAATGATAGTTGGAATTTAAGGATACCATATGAAAAAAATTGAAACCATACATGAATTTGAGGTTAGGTGTGATAAGTTGTAAAGTAGGAGACAGGACCTCACAATTCTTGCTCCTTTCCTGTATACTTTTATTAGGTAATTACCATTCAAAGGTGTGCTTTGAGGGGTCAGTAACTAGTCTCCAGGAAAGGCCTAGAATGAAAGGATAGTAGTTTACAGTGATAAGTATTATTTTTTTATGTGGAGAGTGGCTGTGTATAGATGATACTGTTCTACAAGGAAGGGAGGGGTGCTTATGTGTGAATGATATTTTGACTCAGCCTAGAAGGATTTCTCTCCATCTTCTCTTTTTCTACTACTGTACAGGGGACAGAGAGGGGGGATTGCCAATTAAATGAAGTGGCCTTGGCCTTCCTGTGAATGAATTGTGTCTTGTTACATTGGTTCTGACCCAGGGCAGTGGGTGGGATACAGGTATAACCCATCATCCATGAGGAGCTATGATAGTGATGAATGGAGAGTGAAATGGGTGTGAGTAGGTATGTGCCTTTGATCTGGCTACCTCCTTTATTAGGGGGGGAAACTCTTGGTATAAAGATTTCTTTGGGAGAAGACTAAATTTATTTTACACAGGTCTGCCTATTAGTATCTATTATTATACCACTGAGCCTAAACAAACATCTTATTTTGGTAAAATTCCAGAAGTATATAAAAACACAAATATTTACCATGAAACTTACATTATTCTATAGCTACTAACTTAACCATGATCTTTCAAATACATAACAGAAACGTGAAAAATGCTTTTGCATCAATATTTTAAGTTAGTTCTCTACTATGCACGTTGGTTAGGTTATGTGACTGTAGTCCTCCCTTCATGCATTCTATACTACTATTCAGCTACAATTTCATGGTTCCAGTCCTCCTAATTTGGGGTTACGTCAGTCCTGTTATGTAGGGATCCTTGCCGATGAGTTAAACAGCCTAATAGGCTAATAGCAGCAGCCTGAGCAGAAGAATACGATGAAGTTTCAAAGACGTCCTTCCATTTCGGGTGCGAGATGGGTTCCCCATTGCTAAAAAATAAAGTTCTAAAATAAATTGTCGGTAGTTGTTATATGTTGCACAACGCTGTAAAACTAAATCATAAAATTAAAAATGTCTCATATCATTACCCAATCACCTTTTCAGATCAATCAGCTACTTAGGCGTAGCTAGTTAAGATATATAAAACTGTAATAAAACATCTGAGATTAGTTATTATTAAACCCGTTGATTCAGTGAATTAATTATTGCATATATTATAATTATGATAACAAAACAAATTAATTAATTGGCCTTCAAACCGCTCGCACTTCTCGAAGCAAAGTTTACGTTTGTTTACTACCTAATCTCTTCGTCTTATCACAGCGACCAATGGTCGATTGATCATACAACACGGGTAATATCACTGGTCAACAAGATTTATCAAAATACCTGTCCTACAAGCAAAAGGAGGTTAACATCAGATATTTTTTCTTCTGATTTCAAATGTTTTCAGAACTTTTCTATCACACACAATTTTCTGTGATAGCACATTAAATTCTAAACAATTATAACTCATAAATGAGACTGGTATTTCAATCAAATTTGCCTTTAAAATGTAGAAATATATTATTTTCGGGTGTATATTGCTTCTGGAAGATCCTGTTTTAGTGTCCAACAGTAATCAGCCAACAGTGATGAGCTTCACTTCCTTGATACTGGGTTTCCATGTTCAAAATGTCCTGGTGAAACCTCTCACCGTGCTCGTCACTGACGACGCCAAGATTTGCAGGGAAAATGTCCAAGCAAGAATCTAGGAAGTGGATTTTTAGATTTGTATTGTATCCCAAGGCCTTGTTACCTTGTAGGATGTCTGTAGCTCTTTTACTATTTCAAAATAGTTATTTGCATTGTGATCCCCCAAAACTCTGCGCAAACTTTCTTATGTGACAGCCATGCAGCTTTTTCAAGATCATTTAGCTCTTCATCAAAATTCTGGTCTCTCGTCAGCTCCCTAATCTGTGATCCAACAAAAATACTGTTAGCTCCGCTGCCACTAACACTTAGTCACTTGTGTTATTCATCCGTAGGCCCCATGCCTCCTCCTTCTCTTAAGTATGTTTCCACCAAATCTTCTATAACCAGTTATTAAAGTTTCTTGATGGGTTGAATTAAAATGGAGGTATAGTTTTCTTATATTCTTTTCTTCTAAGTAATTACACTTGGTTTTTCAAGCTACACCAAGGGACTCCCACCCAGGATCCCTGTTCATCCCACCAAGCCACTTCTGCTCCGACGTCACTATTTAATTAAACCAGCATCTTGTTACTTTTCAAATAAGTACCACCCTTTAGGGACGTGACTTTGCCTCCATGCACCAATAATTTTTCTCCTCCTCCACCCTTTTTTATCCAATCAGAAAGACTGTTATACTGTCTTAAACGATACTGTTTACGCAAGCAGTTTGTCGCAGCATAACGACTTCATGTTTACATTTCGTAACGTCAACACCTCTCGATATCCTAATCTATATTTACAAACACAAGACGGTAAGCCAGAATATGCAACTCTCTGCAACTTCCACTCGGACATTGTATCATAACAACCGAATGAAATTTACATATCGTTTCACCTACCCCTCGATCTACCTAAATGTCTACCTCTATCTACCGGCCTCTTACAATACCTTCTTTGATTTTTGGGTCACTTTCTCTAGGAAACTTATTTTTCAAGTATGTGAAGGCCTTGCCAATTCTATCCATACCTTAAACAAAAAAACAAAAAAAAAATCTATCAACCCTACCTTAATGAAAAGGAGGTAGATAAATTTTCTCTAAATCAAGAAGAGGAAGATCGACTACAATCTTCTCTCCTGGGGCCAGAGATCGTTTCAGCCACACATTCATTTCATAGTGATTTTTCTTAGCCCAACTGTCCCATTCACAGAGAAAGCAAAAAACTTGGTGTAACCCAACTGCATTCCAAGTAAAATTGCCACAACCTTTAGGTCACCACAGATATTCCATTTATGTACTTCATAATTATTATTTACTTTATCTTTATTTATTTTTATTTTTATTTGATTCATTTGTTTATTCATTTCTTTATTTTTATTTATTTATCTATTTTTCTATTTTATAATAAAAGCTTCATACTCTCACATGTTTCCTTCATGTTAGCTGCATGGGCCAGAAGAACAAAATGAAACTTATTTCCATTGTGGAGCAAAACAACTTTCAGGCTCACTTTTGAAAAATTAATAAACAATCTCCATTCATTCCTATCGTGTTTTTGTTAAGTTCCTCCATAGCAGAATATACAACATTGCAAAACACCACACCATCCTCAAGTGAGAAAAATTTCAAAATCACAATGTCGCTTACAATAAAAACTATCTTTGGATTCTTTCTGGAGAAGATTCTAGCCCTTTAACCTGGAAGCAAGAAGTTAATATTTTTGTTTTTGTTTTTACAAGTTTAAATCCCGCACAAGATAATTCAGATCTCCCTGACTTATTGGCTAAAAGTGCATGTCTTCTGTTTCTTTTTCCATAACCTCCTCACTTGACTCATCATCATTTAGTTCCATTTGTTTTGGAGGGTCAGGTACAGGAAAGTCTTGACTGTGAGGTACTGGTCTCATAGCAGATGATAAATTAGGATATTTTACAATATGCTTGGATGTTGATGTTATACCTTTTATATTTGTAATGCAGAAGTAGCAATCTGAAGTATGATCTTTTGGTTCTCTCCAAACCATAGGGATGGCAAAAAGCATATGGCGTGAACCTTTCGCCCATGCAGTGAGAAGCCTGACATAGGTTACACAACACACATGAGGGGCCCAGCTTTTATCCTGGTCCCCCACTTTGCAGCCAAAATAATGTTCATAACACTTTTTAATCAATAGCGTGAAACACCGTCTTTGTGACTTGAATATCAATACACTTCAAATAAAGCAAAATTTGTCTGGGTGGTTTATACTTCTTTTTTTTTCCATTGTGAAGGTGAATGGCGGGTACGCTACTGTACAATATCACAAAATTGTTGCCACACAAATACGCACTACACAACCTCACACCAACACTTCAAACACAGTACTGCCAAACGTATAACAATCTCACGCAGTGTTGCCAAACTCACTGTTGCCAACCACTTGATTGAAATTTATCCCATTTAACACATGTAACGTAACATACTGTGGAACATAAAGAATGTGAATGATGGAAAAAAATACATTATTTTTGGATTCTGTATGCAAAAATATACAAGATACAGCTATTGTTTTTCTTGTTGACTAGTGTATTTTGAATCACGGTAAAACTTCTTTCAAGATTTCTTGAACATTTATTGATTCTGTTTAGATAGAGGTTATACAAACTAGTGATACAGAATACGAATATTTATCGAGCTTGTACATTAGAATTGGAAATTATGGTTCGGCAATAATCGCAAATATCCTGACAACAAAATGACATTACTGTACTATTTTAATGTAGAACATGTAGTAGGGAAACTACCTAATATGGACGGCGGGTGATCATGATAATTCCCCAAATCCAGCTGTTTTCTTCTTATTGGCAAGACTATTTGATGACTATAATTTAGAACAAATAGTGGACAAGCCAACCAGAATAGATAATATATTGGATCTATTTTCCACAAATGACCCTGGAAGAACATTTGAAGTTAATGTGTACGATACAGTTTTATCAGACTACAAAATGCTTACCTCGTGTTTTTCTTATAGTCATTGAACACTACAGTCGCAACAAACTAGAACTGTTCAGCAAACCATGTCGCCCGTAAGTGGCCCTCTACGGGTTCCCGTAAAGAAAAGAAAAGGTATCAGAGTAATGTTCAAGTTAAAGTACTTTCAAAAACGTATTAACTGGCAGCAAATTAAGCACTAACTTGTATAGTTTGGGACAGTATGCTAAGAGAAAGGTCGACTGATGATAAGATGAAAGTATATGTAAGATTTTTTTTTATCACTTACCTGATTTCTGTGGTATCCCGTTCCTCCGTTGCTTTTGCTTCACTTTTTAATCCTCCTTCGTTTCGCACCACACACTTCTATCACTCCCTATCCTAGCTTACCTAACACCGTTGCCTATTAGTAAACCTAATCCTAGAACAGTTCCACTTGCTTCCCCTCGTTTCACACACGCACGCACGGTGGGGGTCCCGACGCCCTCGCGTACCAGCGGCAACCCTCCTCACTCTGGCCTTTCTGACCCCGCGCCGGGGGTACCAATTGCGCACCCCCGTCTGTACCACATTCACACCACAGTGTTTTATGATAACCTCGACCTAGGTTTACAGAGAAACAGAAGACAGAATCGCATGAGAGGCGCATAATATCTAATAAATATAAAAGAGAAAGTGTTAAAAAACGCCGAAAAAACATCAGGTATCCATACAGGTCTGGGACGTGATTCAGTGAAATCGCACAAGTTTGAACAGGAAATCCTTGAGGCAAAAGCACGTAGTAACATTAGGGTGCATGCATAGAAGAAGCATTCTGGTTTCCGGCGCTGAACTGCTCGAATGGGCCGCGATAGTGGTGTTTATAAAGGAGTCAGACGCGGGTGACCAGTCTATACCAGTTACACGCGGTAAGCGACATAGGCAGAAGCAATATCTGTGATCAGTTGTAACCCATAAAATCATATTAAGATGTCGGCCTTATCGTCTGATGATGAGTTTATGCTGTTCGACAGTATCCATACAGAAGTTAATAGGAAGAGAAGAGAAATTCAGGGAATAAATTTCAATAGAGAAAAGTATGGAGAACATCACAATATTTTCATTTATCTGAAAAGGGACAAAACAAGATTTTGAGTAGACGAGGATGACCCCAACAAACTTTCAACTACATTCTCAAGAAAGTTGAACATCACCTGGTGAAGACATAGTGTAACTGGCATAGGCAACCCATTGAACCTGAAGAAAGACTTGTCATTACTATCAGGTGAGTTAAATTCAGATGCTAAAATCAGTTTCATATAAGAACATAAGACATAAGAATAAAGGAGACTACAAGAGACCATAAGGCCTACACTAGGCAGCTCCGTATCCATCACCACCTGTCATCCCCATCCATAAAGTTGTCTAATCGTTTTTTAAAACAACTGATAGTTTCAGGGCTTACTACATGTTTACTAAGTTTATTCCATTCATCGACCACCCTATTAGTAAACCAATTCTTGCCTATTTCCTTCTTAAATCTAAATTTGTCCAGTTTATACCCATTACTGCGAGTCCTGCCCTGTTGTTTTATTATGATGACCTTGTTTGCATCACCCTTGTTATAGCCTTTGATCCACTTGAACACTTCTATTAGATCACCCCGCCCTCTGCGTCTTTCCAGAGAGTGTAAGTTCATATTATGATAATTATAGACACTATAGAAAAGAAATCTATTTCATTCTAATTTTACAGTTCGTACTGTAGTGGACTGATAAGCAAAACATTGAATATTCCTAATAATATAAAAAGAAAAGTGAAAAGAACATGAAATGTGTAACACTTGTGCTGCATAGTGTAGTTATTTTCGGGAATAAATCCCGACAGGCATTTTTTAGAGTAAATAAGCTCTTATTACAAATTAATATAGGCATCGATGGTTACGACCTCTGTTAGTTTAGTGAATTGATAGCTGTAGAATTAGGATTAAGATTAGAATACACCAGTTAAGCATATCAAGTAGTATGAAATATGTATTCTAAAATGCTTTGTATATGAAAGCATGTGTAACAAGTCATACATCTTTACTTTCTTCCATTTAGATAGGGTGGCCTATCATTTTTGTTTATATATACGAAAACATTATATTAAACATTACATAAGAAGCTCGACACCGTAGGACCAAGTATGGTTGACTACCCACTCCAGGAATGTCGAGTTTGGGGTGGTGAGGGGAATTCTGCGTGGTTAAGTGAAACACAAGTAATACTGGTGAGATATTCTAAGAGTTTATTTTTTCAAACCAGCCATGACCGGCCGCTACAAGAAGTTAACGCCCACTGCCTCAGGCGTAGGCCTGGGGATAGGGTATGGGCATGGCAAACATTCTGGTCCCCTGTTGCCAGGTGGGATTTGTAGGTAGAACAATATATATATATATATATATATATATATATATATATATATATATATATACATATACATATATATATGTATGTATATAAAATATATATATATATATACGTGTATATATATGTATATATATATATATATACATATATATATATATAACATAAAAGAAATATAACATAAGGAAGCACTTATATATGAATGAGGAACCTGCATGCAAAATGATTAGAGGTAACGTTATAAAAAATACATGAATACCTATGGAATACAGATATGGCACCAGCGCAAGGGGGAGTGTGTATATAGGAACTACATAGGTTTAGCGATGCGCGTAAACTACTACGTAGAACAGTTACGTAATGACTACGCAGACAACATAATAAAACAATCACTATGTAGGGATTAAGTACTACATATATAAAAAGGGCAGCCTAGATTCTCTCTCGCTCACTCCTGTCCTGACCTACGTGGTACAACCCCCTCCCCCTCCTGGCTCTACCGACTTGCTTGCTGTCCCTTTGAATCCTTGCCTGAGTTCATTAGGTAGTAAATACTAAACTGTTCAGCCTTGATTATTATCATTCTGGACCTTTCAAGTGTGATATTTATCATAGGATATATAAGTTAGGGAAAGTGATATTGATCATAGAATGTATTAGTTAAAGAAAGTTATATCTATCATAGAATGTATCAGTTAGGGATAGTGATATTCATCATAGGATTTATTAGTTAGGGAAAGTGGTATTTAAAATACGATTTATTTTAAGCCATTTAGAAGTACGGCGTATAGTTGTGTTGTGTTGGGAAGACCCAAACTTTTAATGGGTCTTCGGTAAAGCTAGGTGGTGGAACAAAGTCCCAAAATCCTCCTAATCCCATGGCACACATTGTAACTCATCCCTCGACATCTCCTGAGGACCTCTTTAAAGATTTCAAATCCCCAGGTCAAGTTGCTATAACCAAAGAAGGTCCATTCTACCCAATAACCACTCTGAGAGACACTGGCTCTGCTCAGTCTATTTCATTTAAAGATGTCCTTCCTGGAGTTGAAAAGAAGAGGGCTGGAGATATAATCTAAATAGAGGATCTGTCTACGGTCCAATCCGCAAATCTAGCTAAAGTATTCCTTAAATGTAATCTTGTAAAAAAGGAAATAACAGTTGGCCTCAGAAAAAAAGTCATTGCCAATTCCTGCCAATTCCTGGCAAAACCCCTAATGACAAAAACCCTACAATTGTAGAACATCACATACATCCTGAATTTCCCCCCTATGTGCAGTAACTCGTTCCAATTTTTTTCCCTTAAACGAAACAGCACCTGATATTTTTATCTATCTACACAAATCATGTCACCTTCTAACCTCATCAAAGCTCAACAATCCGATTCTAATTTAAAACATTTCCGTAAATTAGCAGAAGATTCTAAGGATAGAGCGAACAAATTCCCTGGATTCTATTACCAACAAGGTATTCTCATGAAATGAGATGTACAAAGTCCCCTTTACATTTAAATTCTGACACTTGGGCAAAGATTCACCAAGTAGTTATGCCTAAATTAATTAGGTCCCAAACCATTGAAATAGTTCATGATAGTTCAGGCGGTCATGTAGGAGTTTTTAAGACTTATAACAAAATCTCAGAACATTAAAGAATATATTCAAACCTGTCATGTTTGTCAGTTAGTTGGCAAAGCAAATCAAAAGATCCCTAAAGCCCCTTTATCTCCCACCCTGTGTCAGGGAACCCTTTTGATAAAATTATCATAGACATAGTGGGATCAATAATAAAAAAATGGGAAATCAATATATTAACTATAATGTGTCCACTTACGAGATTCTCCGAAGTTTTCTCTATCAAAATGATGGATGCAAAAATCATCGTTAACACTAATATATATTTTTTCACTCGAGTAGGTTTGCCCAAAGAAATTCAATCTGACAGAGGGACAAAATTCACAAGTGAACTCTACCAATGTACTAAAAGAATTAGAGATAAAGCGAACTCTCTCAACAGCTTATCACCCTGAATCACAAGGAGCCCATTACACCTAGAACGTTTCCACCAAACTCTTAAAGCAATGCTACGTAAATTCTGTAACAACAAACAATCTGCTTGGGATGACGAATTACCTCTCATGCTATTTGCCCTTTAGAGAAACCACTCAAGAGTCACTAGGATATTTTCCCTTTGAACTCTTATTTGGTCGACAAGTGAGAGGACTTCTTAAAGTTTTAAAAAGTCAGTGGTACAATGAGAGCCCTAACCACCCCAAACATACTGTAAATTAATATTTAGATAAGTTGAAACACCGAATGAAGGTAGTTCGAACCATTGCTTAAGAGAACCGGCTAGCTCAATCTAAAATGAAGGAGCATTTTGGTGTTAAAACTAAGGTGAGAGATTTTAAGCCTGACGATGAAGTCTTATATTATTTACCCATTTCAGGACCTCCCCTCTCAAATCAATTTCAAGGTCCACATATTGTGTCACATAGGTTAAACAAAGTAAATTACGTTGTACTTACGCCAGACGGGCGTAAAGACTCAAAATTAATTCATGTGAATTTAATAAAATTATACCATCGAAGGAACCCTATTGATAAACTACGGAGGCAAGTATCTTTAATTTCAAATGGCTTCTTGATCCTATTCTTACATACCAATTCCACAAACAACTACCTCTAACTCCGCCTTACTTGAAAATCCATATACATTATTCTCTAACCTCCCACCATTGCACCGTAATGACATCATGCAGCTCCTCACTAAATATCGTATGGTATGTAGAGACAACCCTGGTCTCTGTACCTTTGCCGAGCACGACATAGAGCTCAAATCTAATACTCATCTACTCCACCAGGGTCCATACAAACCACCCCCTCATAATTTGCAGACTCTTCGAGCAGAGGTCAACTATCTACTAGAGACGGGACTAGCCGTTCCCACTTCATCCCCATGGGCTTCAGCCTGTCTGCTCGTGCCTAAGGAGGATGGCGAGTGGTGACTCTGCATGGACTACCGTCGCCTCAACGATGTTACGGTGAAGGACAACTATCCGCTTCCTCTCATCGACACCTTAGTAGATAATGTAGGAAATGTCGCCTTACTCAAATAAACCACTTTAAGGGCTATTACCAAATTCCCCTATCCCCAAAAGCCCAAATATTATCTTCTTTTATAACCCCTTTTGGCCTTTATAGTTACACCGTTTTCCCCTTCAGGCTATGTAATGCCCCTGTTACCTTTCAAAGGGCCATTGATATAACCATCTTTGGGTTACCAAATACCCACGTATACTTAGACGATCTCATTATTTAGTAATTCCTAATCAACGAGACAGTGCTTCAAACACCTGACTTCTTCAGTACCTTTGCACTGCAAGTGGATGCAGCTGGAGACGGAATCGGAGCTGCTCTACTACAAACCGGAGCAGACAACAAAACCTTACATCCCGTCTGCTACTACTCCGTGAAACTTCTCCCTCACCAACGAGCCTACTCCACAGTGGAAAAAGAAGCCCTGGCGATGGTTTCAGCCTTTTCCCACTTTGACTACTATCTTTGTGCTCCCGTGGCTGAGACATTAGTTTATACTGACCACAACCCCTTGGTATTCATTAAGAGAACCCGACTCAACAATCAACGTACCCTCCGATGGGCCTTAGCTCTCCAATAACTTAATTTTCGTATGGCCCACACACGCGGAGAAGATAACCTACTTGCCGATGATACCTTGTCAAGAGGAACAAAGAATTTTCCTCCCCCCGTATCGTACGAATATCGAGTCCAGCTCACTCCCTCTTCGCTGGACTCCAGAGGGGGTGAGGGTACTATCGCGACCTGAGTGAGGAAAATATATATTTCAGCCGGTTGACTACAGGTCCTTACTTGTAGAGTCGGCTTTCTTATCTCCGCTCCTATCCCTGTCCTACAAGTTCCAGCTTCCGAAGCCACGCCCCTTTTTGTGACCTATAAAAAGGACAGCTTGGACTCCCTCTCTCTCTCTCTTTCTATCTATCTATCTATCTCTCTCTCTCTCGCTCGCTCGTTCCTGTCCTGACCTACGTGGTACAACCCCCTCCTCTCCTGTCTCTACGGCCTCACTTGCTGTCCCGTAGAATCCTTGCCTGAGTTTATTTGGTAGTAAGTACTGAACTGTTCATCCTTGATTATTATCATTCTGGAGCTTTCAATTGTGATATTTATCATAGGATGTATTAGTTACGGAAAGTTATATTTATCATAGGATGTATTAGTTAGGGTAAGTGATATTTATCATAGGATGTATTAGTTAAGGAAAGTGATATTCATCATAGGATGTATTAGTTAGCGAAAGTGATATATATCATAGAATGTATTAGTTAGGGAAAGTGTTATTTGCAATACGATTTATTTTAAGCCATTTAGAAGTACGGGGTATAGTTGTGTTGATTGTTGCCTTGGCATAAGGTATTAAGAAATTGAATTAATATACCTTACATCAGCCCTGTGCAACCTGCGGCCCTCAAAGGCTTTCATTGTGGCCCTTTCTCCTAAAAATAAATAAGCTATAGTGCGCCCCTCAGAGAGAGAGAGAGAGAGAGAGAGAGAGAGAGAGAGAGAGAGAGAGAGAGAGAGAGAGAGAGAGTTACTAATTAGAGCCCACCGAAAGTTTGACTAAATTCATATTCTTATGTACCAATTTACCATATTTTTTCTATTTCGTTCCCTAAGGTACAGATTTTAATTATATTAGAACAGAAAATAACATATTACTTGAAATTTTTAATTATTAGATTGAGTGATCCTTGGCTGTCTGTCTATGAGTCTGACACGTATAATTATATATGTTTGTACATTATAATAATAAGATACGGTAGCCTTTTATTTGCTCATTTCTAGTAAGAAAAATATATTTGTTTCGGACAATTCTTATTTTTGTGATCCCAATTTAAATAAAATCAGTAACAAACTAATTATCTATCTTTATCAGTATAATCTCACATAATATGTCTTCGATCGTAGTAAATAACATGAAATAGTAAGGTTATGTGGCCCTCCATGCCAACAGAGTCGTGACTAGTGGCCCTTTGGCAAAAAAAGGTTGCACACCCCTGCCTTACATCTTAGAAAAAAAAAAAATCTCATTTTTTTACCAGTCTTTGAAGAAATTCGTCCCTTATATTGATCTTTTTATCCATAAATAGAACTCGCCAAAACAGTAAATTGTCCTTGCATCTCTCTCTCTCTCTCTCTCTCTCTCTCTCTCTCTCTCTCTCTCTCTCTCTCTCTCTCTCTCTCTCTCTCTTACGCCTGGTGGTGTGTGGCATCCCCTAGCCTAGAGAAAGCGGTTTAAAATTGTCATCAGGTGGTCACGCTATTTTTTGAAATCCTCTCGCCTATATCTCTATTCTCAAAACACACCCACGAGGTTGTAATAATACACATGAATATGTGTTTGAATATAAATGTATATGATATATATCCTTAATATCTGGTGAATATGTATTACATATAGATACCTATTAATGTTGGCTATCTGAAACCCTGGCAGAAGCAATGTATTCACTGTCTCACTCAATGAATACTCAAAACTATTCACAATATTGTATTTTGTAAAAAAAAAAAAAAAAAAAAAAAAAAAAAAAAATAACTTACACTCTCCCCATCGTAACTTATTTCAACCCATTCTCAACGTATGGGGTATCCATCTTTGCTAGTAAGTGAACATTGTAAGTCGGCGAGACTTTCAACACCCCAAGAGCAGCTGTGAGTGATGACAGAAACCTCGCGTAGAGTAAAAGGGCAAATGCTGGCTTGATCCTGATTTTCAGTACGAATACGGACCGCGAAAGCGTGGTCTATCGATCCTTTTGTCTTTAAGAGTTTTAAGCAAGAGGTATCATTTCTTGGATGCGTATGCTTATGATTACAGGAATTCCACCGCTGATCAAACGTTGTCACCAGCGGGTTGAGTGATTCCCCATTTTGGTTTTGTTTTGCAGTTTCTATGTGAAAAATATGATGCATTTCCAGTGTCAGTCAGAGAATAAGTATTATCATTATCACTGAAGTGGGAGTGATTCTTAAGTTCTTTTTTGCTAACTCATTGACCTGCCGTATCCCATTATGTCGCCCGACACCATTTTCATGTTATATCAAACCAGATATTATTTTACCCGTAGCTATAGTTTCCACAAATTATTGCAAACTACGGTAATTTTTTGGCAGAATTTGTAAGGAAAAGTCATTTCAAATCCTGAATCATCACCATAACCTCATCATCGGTAAGATTGGCTATTTTTCGCATGCTTTTCTAGTACACGATTTTTCTGTGTTTACATTTATCAGCTACGAGAAAATGTGATATCATTGGCTGTAGCCCCATCACAAGCTATGTTCTCCTTGGCTGGAACCAATATTAACTGATGTGTGTGGAGATCGGTTATTGTATATTCTCATAACATTGAACCTTTCGCCGCCCATACCATAAACAAATAAAACCAACCACCTAACTCAAAATTATTTAAGCAGCAGATAAGAAAAATATCTTCGGGCTATTGCGTAATAGTACTGATAGAAAACTTATTAGTCTTCATTTCACTTAAGTTCAATATTTTCTTTGTCAATTTTTTTTTTTTTTTTAAGACTTAAAAATCTACAAGCTAAAACGTGAGCAATTATTCCACGAATTCTATTGGCCCCAACTGGATGTCTATTTTCCTCTTTTGATTATTTATTTAGTAATACGAGTATATCTATTTTGTAACGCACTGCATATCTGGTATAGTTGATCGTTGTAGATAATGCTTTAATCTTTCAACTGCCGAAAACAACATAGGCTTTATCATGTCTTACATCAGGCCGTTTTGTACAGCTTAGGAAAACCATCCCCAGTCATCGTTATGTTAACACAATTATATTATTTAGGGAACGCTTGTAATAGCTGGAACTGAAATACCGTTGTTGCTACTACCAAGCATTTACTAATAGTAAGTATTAGTTAGAAAAGGTTACGAAAACTCTTAAATATAATTATTATTATCCTTTACTTTTTAAGTTAGAGGGCAGGATAGATAAGGTGGGGAGAGGGTGGGAGTGGGGGTTTAGGGGTTTAGTCGAAGGAAAGAGTGAAATGGAAGGAAGTAAGAGTTATGAAAGATGTGGGGCAGACACACTTGCTCGGTAAATTTTATAGTTCTTAGTTAGAGGGCAGGATAGATAAGATGGGGGAAGATGGGGAAGGAAAGAATGAAATGGAAGGAAGTAAGAGTTAAAAAAAAATAACAGTTCTATACATAAGTGAAATGACTCATCAGTGAACATAATCTCTGGACAAGGAAGGCATTTTACTTATTAGTCAGACAAGGAGTGATTATAGGCTACACGTTCGTGTCGTTTTTGAAGACATGTCCTTAACTGATGTAAAAGTCAGTTGCATCATTTACTTTACTGTGATTGAAATATATTTATTATACCTATGTTATGAAAATTATGCTCAAATGTATAATATCAGTGAGATTTACAAAACATAATTCAATAGATAGACAAAAAATTAGATTGCTGAAATCGGTATATCAGAACGCACAGTACAGAAACGGAAGTGAGATCTATTCGGTACATTCAGATATGTGATATGTCCATCAAATCTATATTAAAAAATGGCTGAAAAAGGAAAAGTTGGAATTTCATAATAAAGCCGTTCTTGTCGGGGAGGTGGCTTGAAACCCTTTTGGAAAAGTAACAGTTGGTGAAGAATATTCTGGAACTTTCCAACGGATGGAAAGACAGAACATAATGAGTGACAAATGGAAAAAAGCGTGTGTGTGCGATTCACACACACACACACACACACACACACACACACACACACACACACACACACACACACACACACACACACACACACACACACACACACACACACACACACACACACACACACACACACACACACACACACACACACACACACACACACACACACACACACACACACACACACACGCAAACAAACCACCTTACCAGAGTTGGAGTGCCAGCTCACAGTGCAGCGATGCTGAAATATTCAGCCTTGGGCGCGACTCAAACTCGGATCACCGAATTAGCCTTCCAGAGCGTTTACCACTGCACCGTCGAGCCGTGTAAATCGCGCGCGCGCGCGCATGTGTGTGTGTGTGTGTGTGTGTGTGTGTGTGTGTGTGTGTGTGTGTGTGTGTGTGTGTGTGTGTGTGTGTGTGTGTGTGTGTGTGTGTGTGTGTGTGTGTGTGTGTGTGTGTGTGATTCACCTTGGTCTTTGGATCATGTGTTGGACTCGTGATCGACAGCTATTTCCCTCCCGGAAGAGAGCTCAGAGCTCGTATGACCGATCTATGGGTAATGCTATGACCTTACACGCACACACACACCCAACTCCCCGCCCAAGAGAGTTGGAGTAACGACTCGAAGCGCAGCGATACTGAAATAATTTCAGCCCTGGGCAGGATTCGAACCAGGTGTGTGTGTGTGTGTGTGTGTGTGTGTGTGTGTGTGTGTGTGTGTGTGTGTGTGTGTGTGTGTGTGTGTGTGTGTGTGTGTGTGTGTGTGTGTGTGTGTGTGTGTGTGTGTGTGTGTGTGTGTGTGTGTGTGTGCGCGCGCGAGCGAGCAAAGGACGTCTCCCTTCCATATTTGGTGGCAATAATCCTTGTATTCCAGCTGTCTTCAGGCGATTTTATTCATCTCCATGACAACGCCCCCCCCCCTCCTCCGCCCAGGGAACGATGAGAGAGGGGAGCAAGACCATTGATACCTTCCACACTGACCTTAGATTGCTAAAATAGTCTGACGTCAACCAGAACGGGATATATAAAGTGCGTCATCTAGCAGCAAGTTAGGAACAACGTGGTATCAGACATCACGAAATGCCCACTTGCATACCGTGTGCCTTGTCGTCATTAGAGACTAAGCCAATACAGACTATTAGAAGAACAGGTAGAATGGCGAAAAATGATTAAGAATACGTTGCCATATAGTCTTTACGGGTTTCCTGATGATAGGACGCCTTATGTGGGTTGCAAACATCCAAAAACATAAAAGACAATGGGTCTACGGAGACTGAAAAAATCTAACTTGTAAAATATTGCACTCGATCAAAGAATAAAAGCTGTGCATTGTCAATAAAAGAGACGAAAACCGTTTGCTGGGAAGGACAACTGTTCTTGTTATTGGACATGGGCCAAAAATAGCCGTAGCATTTGATGAGAAGCGATAAGAGCTCTATGAGTACGCAGGAAAGGCATTACTATGCATTCTCTTGATGTTCCTATTTACATTTTATCCGGAATTATATGGGCATTAAAGGTTGTTCTATAGTTAGATGAATAGCCGTTTTATAAAATATTTTGGAGGATGTTAACATAAATAAAAATGTTAAAAGATGTTAAAGTAAATAAGATAAATAATGTTAAAATATATGTTAAAATAAAAAATATATATTTTTGGAAGATGTTAAATTTCTTGCTATTTGTGACAAAGGGCAAATGTGTACCGTAGAGTTGCGTTCACGGGTGGACCGTGACAATATCGTTTATAAACTCTTAGGACCAGTTTACACGGAGCTGCTTTTGACGCTAGACGCTAGCTTCTTTTGTCGCCAGCTTATCGCTCTCTCAGAGCAAATTTCAAGCTGATAAAGACGCAAACGGTAAGCCGTTTACACGATACTAGTAAAAATTGGGTTCGCACGCGTTTTCGAGAATGTGTGATTCTGTTATGGGAAAATATCCAATAAGAAGAAGTGTATGGGTATGAAAGTGGATGGCCTCACATCCTGAAGGAACTGACGTGCGAAAATTTTGAAGAGCTATGAATGAAGACACATCCTTCTATACACTTTGATACAGCCTGCTGTTACATCTCAGACCAAATTAGAGATCACTCTTTACTTTTTAGAAACGAATCCGCTTTGTCATACCAGTACAGTATTGAGATACACAAAGAGTCTGGGTCTGTTCCACTGTTCTTGCTGTCTTTTACCCTCTTACTGTAAATTCCTTCTTGTAGGTATCTTTAATGCTAGCGAGGCGTACTGTGAAAATTTGTTTAATTCAATTTGTTTCTCGGGAGCAAAAAATGCGATTTTCATTATGTTTTCATCCTTGTTAATTTAAAAAAATCCTAAAATGTGCTGCCCTGTGTAGGCACTAGCCTAGTCAGCCTAGACCAATCTTGCATATCATTGTCCATCTACCTAGATACCATTACTACTAATATAGAGGTAAAGGGATTAGAAATTTATACAGACATAATTTATCATCTTTGAACTCTTCTCTGTCCATTTTCAGGTTACTGTCTGCAAGCTCTATGAGCATTTGTGCTATTTGTCCATCACGCATTGACTTATTTGAATAGTCTTTCAATTTAATGTTTCATATAATGAAACGGTTTTCCATAATCTCAAGGAGGGTGAGTATTTCATTTCTTTTCAGTCGGGTTAGCTTTTTGTGCCATCATAAAAAAGAAATCTAGACAAAGCATCCAGCAGCGATGCATATGCACCCTCACACACTGCCATCGTCGTCTGGATTAGTCATCTAGTCATTACTGAAACACTAGGCACGAGCGGTAAAGTTGAACATGTCATCGCATCGAATTCATTATTTAACTCGCTAGCGAGTAGAAGTCGCCGCGCCTTTAGACGCTTTCACCAACTAATTCGCTAGCGAATTAAGAAGTTTGTCCGAAACGAAAAAAACAAAAAAAACTGCACCTTGTAAACGACACTTTAGGGATAAAGACTGTCTGATTTACAGTCTGGGTATTGGGAAGAAACAGACCACACCAGACCGGAAGAATTATTATTATTATTTTTTTTTTTTAATTCCCGAGCAGTGTTGTCAATTGCAACAGGTCAGACAAAAGATAAATGAATTCATTCTGAACACCAATTACCGTGAGGGAAAGCGTATTTGATATAGATTTTAAGATGTGACTTCGTATGTGAGAAACACAATTCATTAATTACACAGTGGTCAATTTTTTTCTCGAATTTCCGAATTAGATCACAAAGCTAAGTGAGTATCATAGGGAATTTGCTTCGATTATATATAATCCTTAGAAATATTTGGGAAATGCCTTTCTTAATTCAGCCCCTACCCTTGTGAAAGTCTGTGCGTCACTGAATTTGACAAGTTGTAATATACACAAATGACAGAATTCAGGCAACTTAGAGGAAGCTATGGCAGCACTAGAGGGGACTGAGTGTGTGGATGGAGATTTACAAGCTTTGGAATTAATGGCGTAATTATAAAACCGATAAAGCAACAGGTCATTAGCGTTTTATGATAATATACCCTTCTAGATATACGAAACAAAAAATTAAAATCGATCTGACCAACTTAAGTAATGCAGAGTTGCAAGATTGTTATGTTCTTTCGAAACAATGCTGATTTTCTTAATGTTAAGAAAAATTATTGTTCGTGTTTCATCTGTGTAGATTGTCCTTGTAAATATTTAAAAAACTTGAAGTCATTAAATATTCAAAATATGTTTTGTTTCTTCTGTGGGTAATTATGGTACATGTACCAAATCTAAATATCAGTCAGTATAGTATGATATATTTCTTTATCGAGTAAGATTAAATCTGTTTACCTCATAATTTCATAGATAACTAATTTCAATAACAACTCATCTGAGCCACAACCTTTCGGCTTCAATGAATATCTGGCGTCACCAAAGGCGCAACTTAAAATGTCATATTCTAACAATCATCTAAAAATGTGTTTGATGAATAAACATACCTTTGCCTTTGCCCAGTGACGAGTCACTGTTAGCTCTCAATAAGGGCTCACTTTCTTCCTGTGACGTCAAACATTGACAGAGGCAACACCAGATATGTGATAGCATTCTAAAACGTGACAGGTAATGTAGTTATGATAAGAGGAATGAGATATATAGCACATTCACAATTCTATAATGTGTTGTACAGCAATCTCTAAACAACCTCCGCGGCTAATGAATTCTTTGTGGACCACAAGTCTGCATAAATGCACGTGTAAGAATGTTTACACAACCCGGTGCATAGTCATCTGCGTAAAATTGGTGTTTTGAATTTATATGTTTGTTGTAGATAATTAATCTAATCCTTAATGTTTTCTTTCTAATTCGTCGTGAAAGCGTAGTGCACGTATTCATCTGAATGTTTTGATACTCTCTTCACATCATTGTTGCACACTGGATGTGCATATCTTGTGAGCTAAATAAGTTGATCTCACTTTCCCGCCTTTTGTCGTTGTCTTTTTTATTCCTTTTTTTTATCTATTCTTTAGTGCAATGGTGAAAAGTACATTCTATTTCAGTGATGGAGCATAGGAGGTTGGTTACCCTTATTCTGCCAAGGACGAATGGGAGAAGTTATCCCTTCAGAATCAGCTCACGTGCCATAAATATATACATATATATATACATATATATATATATATATATATATATATATATATATATGTATATGTATATATATATATATATGTATCAGATGCAGAGTGATTTTATCAAACATCTAAGGGGAGGATCTTGGCCTGAATGGGGTCTCGACCGATGGAAATTTCGTTAAACTCGGAATGAAATCTTCTTGCATCATAGCTCCCGAATTATGGTGCGCGCAGCTCAAGATCGCGCGAATTCAGAGGATACCGATAGGGGGTCTACCAGTCGCTCACATTTTGTAATTTCGATG